>NC_138172.1:24234521-24834521 GCF_964165515.1 Mesoplodon bidens
CACACACACACACAGAGTGCTGGCTGGCAGTGGTGAGATCAATGCTTGCCAAAGACAGGAGAGAGTCGAGGTATTAACCACCCAGGCCCCTTGCCTCTCGGGAGGGCTAACCCTGAGGTGTCTGTTCTACACTGGCTCCCAGACTTTGCCAGTGGAACTGAGATCAGTCACCCACAGTGGTAGGTGGCTTAGTAACATACTGTATTAGGAGCATTCCCTTTCCTATCTCCCTTCCCAATGTCCTACGGGTATTTCCTTCACTTCCCCAAATAAATAATTTATACTCAAATCCTTGTCTCTGGGTCTGCTCCTGGGGGGGACACAACCAGAAAGCCTCAAGTGTGGGCATGTAAGGAGGACTGTATTGCTGTAGGGAGGGAGGGGAATGACAAGGGAAGAAGTCAGAGAACAAGGTCATATGGCACAAGGCTTGGAGGATGCTCAGATTTTACACCAAGCGAGATGGGAAGCCATCAGAGGGTTTGAGGTAGAGGGGTGATGTGTTCTTTTCTTTTCTTTTTTTTTAAATTTTAATTTTATTTTATTGTATTGGCCACGCTGCGCAGCTTGAGGGATCAATTCCCTGACCAGGGATTGAACCCACACCCTTGGCAGTGAAAGTGCAGAATCTTAACCACTGGACCGCCAGGGAATTCCTGAGGTGATGTGTTCTGACTTATGTTTTAAATGCTCGCTCGAGCTGCTGTGTGGAGAACAGATTTTAGGAAGAGATCATATTGGAAGCAGGGAGACTTAGCAGGAAATTATTACAACTAATACAGGTAATAAATGATGAGAGCTTGGACCAGAGTGGGAGCTCTATGGCCATGAAAGCTGGAGGGAAGAATACTGCCTAGACACAGAGCCAAAATAATCTTCCTGTCCCTCCTCGCCTCGGATGAATTTATCCCCCAAGTACAGCAGCTGGAAAACCACAGACCTCCCAGCACCGGGCAGAGTCAGCATTTAGTAAGCTCCACATCCCTGGGTTAGAGTCCTGGCTCCATCACTTACTACCACTGCATCTTTGCACAAGGTACCTAATTTCTCCAGGGCTAAAGATATTACCTACTACATACGAAGATCAAATGAAATGAAAGAATGTTTGAAAATTGCTGAGTGCAAATGCTTGGACCAATAAATTACAGCTTTGACATTATCATTCTAATTATCAGATTTCATCAAAATATAAGACACCATTGTTAGTAAATGCATTGTTATTTACCTACCTCCAAGGAAGAGTAAAAATGCTGCCAATCAAAGGACGAAACAAGGCCTCAATGACAGTCCTGCATGACACCTGAACAAGATAACATCAGCTTCTCACTGCTTTAAAATTTCTTTCATCTATTTCAAGGAATTTGGCCATTTCTGCTTCCTTCGGCTGCGTGGCTTGACGTGGGATGGGAAATGCTTTTGCACATATCTGAGAAACAGCATGAACTCAAGTATGATTGGCAGCTTCAACTCCTTGAGGGGATCTGTGTTCTTAGGTTCCTTCCACAAATATTTAGAAGAATCGATGTATTCCTCCCTTGACGAATATTTGTTTCATCATGTCATTTGCACCCTGCTACTCTGTTTCTCTATCCACAAAAACTGTGGATATTATAACTTTCTATTCTGGGACTTCCCTGGCTGTCCAGTGTTTGACTCCGCAGTTCCACTGCAGGGGGCATAGGTTCCATCCCTGGTCGGGAAACTAAGATCCTGCATGCCCCGCGGCATGGCCAAGAATAAAATAAATAACTTTCCTTTCTAATGCTGAATCGTTATGTGCTCTTTTGTAAAGTTTATCAAACATCAATCAAAGCCAACATGTGTAGTTCCAACAATGTACAAAATGTCGTTGAAGAAACAATGTTGAACAGATACGACCAAGTTAACAGACTCACAGGTAAGAACACCTACATTATAACCCAAAAGAAATGCATACGCGTGTGCACCAAAACTCCTGTACTAAAATGTTCACAGTTACCCTCTTCCTCCTAAGAGCCTCAACCTGGAAACCTCCCAAATATCCATCAATGGTGGAATGGATAAATTTCGGTATGTACATACTATGAAATACACAGCAGTCAAGAGGAATGAATAAACCACTATCAGCAATGACAAATATAAATCTCACAGACATAAGGTGGAGAAAAAGAAGGCAGATGCAAAATATAATTTTATTTATATCGAGTTCAAGAACAAGCAAACCTCACCTATGCTATCACAAGACAAGAGAGTTATTTCTTGAGGGGAGGATGGGGCAGTGGATAACTGGATTCGAGCATAAGAGAAGAATTCAGGGTGCTAGTAAATTTCTGTTTCTGAAGCTAGGTGCTGACTACCTGGATGTTAAGAGTTTATGAAAACAAAAATTCATTGAGCTGTACACTTAGGAGTTGTGGACTTTTCTGTGAATATATTATAGACCACAAAAGTTTAAAATATTGAAGCTCTGGAACATTATATACACACATACACAGGTGTGCATATATAAATGCAAAAGTGATCTTTTTTGTATTAGGCTGAAAAAGTGGCAGTTGAGTAAAGGGTGACTTGCCCTTTATCATAAAATTTTATGTGTGAAAACTTTATGCCAAGCAAAACAATAAACATTTGATTCATTCTTTGCCTCTTGCAAGTCGTTGCCATCAGAAATAACATTTTATCGAGTAAGAAGTAATTTCTTTTTATTAATTTCTTTCAAGGTCAAGTCCCGCTAAGCCTGCCCTTACACCAAACCCACATCCACACTAAGCACTGAAGTTTGCACCTCATTTGAAGTTTTTATCCAGTGCCAGTTTTCCTCACATTCGGAGGACCTCCCATGGGTGCAAAACACTGCAGGGACACAGCAGAACAAACAACCGCTTCTGCCTGGAGCAATCTGGAAAGCGTTCCCTGAGAAGTGTGTGCAACAGTGGCTTCTGCACAAGGATCCGTAGGTCACGAGGTCAAGGCTCAATTATTAGATGAAATGAGAGTGGTGAGCTAGAGGAAGGCCCACACTCCGATGGGATTCTGCTTCCTCTGCACACGTGTAAAGTTGTCTCTTCTTAATCATGCTGCAATTTACCAAACGTTTTGTCATTTCCCCCAACTTCTCTAACAGCCCTAGGGCCTGAGAAGACTTCAGTCTTCTTTCCAAGAGTGCCCATTCTCTCTTCCTGCACAATACAGGGTAACATATTTTCATCGGCTCTAACATGCTTGGCTGTGAGAGTCAATTTACATTTCTCCTCAATGAACATATTAGTTTACCCCCAGCTGAATACCACGGATAGACCTCCAGCTACCCACCATGGATCAGAAGAACCACCCAGCCCATATTCTGTATCCACAAAACCATGAGATATAATAAAACGTTTTTTTAAACTTTTTATTGGAGTCTAGTTGATTTCCAATGTTGTGTTTGTTTCAGGTATACAGCAAAGTGAATCAGTTATACATATACATATATCCACTCTTTTTTAGATTCTTTTCCCATATAGGTCATTACAGAGTATTGTGTTCCCTTAGGTCCTTATTAGTTATCTATTTTATATATAGTAGTGTGTATGTGTCATTCCCAGTCTCCCAGTTTATCCCTTCCCCCCTTTCTTCCCTGGTAACCCTAAGATTGTTTGCTACATCTGTAACTCTAAATTTTGGTGTATTATGTCACTGTTTTGGTGAAGCTTGGTACACAGCAAGAGGTAAATGGAACAGTAACAACTGGATTCAGATGATGAATAATTTAAAGGAAATACGTTGAACTGGGGGAAAGACTGAAAAAGTTATTAACCCCATGAGAATAACAGAATAAGACAATGGAAATGAACCTTAGAGAACCACTGGGACAAACCTTTAAGTTTTGGGGGTCTTGAAGCTCAGTCCTTGGTCCTCCGGTCTTCTCTAAACACTCCTTGGGTGATTTCTTTTAGTCCCATGGCTTTAAACATCATCTATACGCCAATAACTGCCCAATGATATCTGTAGCTCAGATCTTTCTCCTAAAGTCCAGACTCACTTTTACAACTACCTGCTCAGTTGCTCCTCTTGGACGTCTGTCTAATAGACATGTGGAAATTAACATGGCCAAACTCCACTCCCCTTCCTCCACTCCACCCCTGACTTGTTCCCTTTGCAGTCTTTCATATCTCAGCAAATTTCCACTTCCTCTTTCCAGTTGAGCTGGCCAAAAACCTGGGATTCGTCCTCGACTGCAATCTTTGTCTCACTTTCCATATCCTATCCACCAGGATATCCTGTTGGCTCTACCAACAAATTGTATCCACGCTCTGTGTTCTTTTAAGAGACAGTCAGTAAGTCATGGCCACAGGAACAGACACAGGAGTGGCTCAGACACACAAGGTTTAATATCCCCACAGGCCCTAGAAACAGGAGGCAGGGCAGGCCATCCAGGGCCATGCAAGGGACACAACGTTTGGGTCAGGGGAAGGAAGACAGGAAAGAGGGGAAAATCTAGGCCAGAGCCTTTATTGGGGTTTCTGCAGGAACGGCAAGGCAACGTAGGGCAGGGTAAACAGTTTAGGATTGGCTACTTGGAATAATTTCTCTGGACTTTAAGCTATTAAATGTGGTCTCTAGTTGCCTTGTCCCTGGCTTTGGGATGATTAAGGCAGAGGAACATTGCCTCCTGGGAAGCAGGGACCACACAGAGGAGGTCTGGCTCTGGATTGGTTAGTTTGCATATCAAAGGCCTGCTGAACCCTTTACTATCTGTAAGAATCTGCTAGCCCTGGGAGGGGCAGTCCCTCCCCAGCCAGAAAGAGTTTTTGTTTGTTTGTTTGTTTTGTTGTGGGCTTGTGGGATCTTAGTTCCCTGACCAGGGATCGAACCCGTGCCCCTGCAATGGAAGCGCAGAGTCTTAACCACTGGACCACCAGGCAAGTCCCCAGAAGCGTTTTTTAAAGATGTCAAAACATGGTAACATACACAAAACTCAAAAATATAGACAACTCAATCCAGAATCTGATGCCTTCTAACATTTCTACTGACAATACCCTGGCCCAAGTCGTCATCTTCCCTCACCTGGATTAAGCTAACACTTGCAGCCGCTGGAGAAAGATAAAGGTGATGGCAGGGCACCAACAGCACGGATTGCAGTGACATCACACAGAGTTGCACCTATGACCCAAGTCATCTGGCTGTCCACGTTAGGGTGCTTTGCCTTCCGGCACAGACACGTATTCATTCAACAAACATATCATGAGTGCCTACTCCGTGCCGTGCGCTTTTCCAGGCACCATAGACACAGGGCTGAGCAAGGCAGGCTCATAAATGCTCCCCTTCATATTCTAGAGGGGGCAGTACCAAACCTGGACTTGGCGATGATCAGATTGATTCATTTGCCCTATCTAAGTGTGACTGATAATTATTTTAGATTCTTCCTTCTTACTTTATATATTCAATTGATCTCCAATGAATAGAAAAAATCAGATCCATCCATACATAAATATGTATGTATGTCTTTGTATATATGTGTATGTATATGTATACATGTATGTGTATGTGTGTGTGTGTGTGTGTGTGTGTAGGCAAACATTCTTCTGGTTTTCTTCCTTTGCTTCCCACCTCGGAATGTTGAAGGGACTCAGGGTGAATCCTGGCCTAGGCCAGGATCTTATTCCTTCATCTGCCTACTTTGCTAACTGATGTCACAAAGTCCCATGACTTTAAAATCCACCTACTTATTTGTGGACCACCCTTGGTAAAAGAAAAAAGGAAGCATGGTAAGGGAATTGCTTAGTACTATGTACTGGCAGTGAAGGAGGTCACCAGCTCAGATTTCACTTGGGGGCACAATCTTAAAAGTACCCCTTGGTGAACTTAGAGCAGAAATTAAAAAGCCTTTATCTAAAGCAAAGTCTCCACAAAGGACAAGTAGCCAGAGTGTGAAACTGATGGTCCTATCTTTTTCTATTACATACAGACATTTCCCACTGGAAGAATTTAAGAATATAAATGTGCTCCGCTGGCCCACATGTAAAATCAGCTTCTCCAGCCCAGCTGGGCTTCTGCGAAGAACCTCTAAACACCACTAAGTCGAGGGCCACTGTTCTCAGCAGGGGCTGTTTTGTCCCAAGGGAACATTTGCAATGTCTAGAGACATTTTTGTTGTTGTTGCAGCTCGAGGGGAGGTGCCAGTGGCATTTAGTATGTAGGGGCCAGGGAGGCATCCGACAATGCACAGGTCAGCCCCTGCAGCAAAGAACGATCCGGCCCCAAATATCAAGAGTGCTGAGGTTGGAAAATCCTGGGGTAGGGATAAGTACCTTCCCTCCTTCCTCCCACCCCACCCCACTCCATCCCACTAGGCATCTCTCAGCCCTTCAATGATCTCCTAAATTCAATAGTTATGACTCTAGCAGCTTAGACCACAAGCCTTCACAGTCTGGGTCTCAGTTTCTGAGTAGCTAATATGCAAGATTGCCCCCAATAAAGCACACCCACTGATACACCCACTGATAGGGTATAGTCCCCTACCCTTGAACCTAAATGGCCCCATGAAGAATTAAATAATGCCATTTCCAGAAATATGGACGGATCTAGAGACTGTCATACTGAGTGAAGTAAGTCAGACAGGGAAAGAGATAATATCTATAATATCGCTTATAATATAATATCATATATATCGCTTATATGCAGAATCTAAAAAGAAATGATACAAATGAATTTATTTACAAAACAGAAACAGACTCATAGAGAACAATCTTATGGTTACTGGGGGGAAAGGGTGGGGGAAGGGATAGTTAGGGAGTTTGGGATTGACATGTACACACCGCTATTTAAAATGGATAACCAACAAGGACCTACTGTATACCACAGGGAACTCTGCTCAATATTATGTAACTACCTAAATGGGAAAAGAATTTGAAAAAGAATAGATATATGTGTATGCATAACTGAATCGCTTTGCTGGACACCTGAAACTATCACAACATTGTTAATCAACTATACTCCAGTAGAAAATAAAAAGTTAAAATAAATAGCCCATGACTCACTGTCACCAGTAGAATGTGGCAAATGTGATACTATGCCCGATCTTGGCCTAAGCCTTAGGAAGGCCCGGGTGGCTTCTGCTTTTGTGCTTTGGGGAGCCCTGAGGTGCCATGTAAGAAATCCAGCTACCTGGCTAGAGAAAACACATGGAGAGGTGAAATGGAGAGGCCATGTGGTCAGGGAGAGGCTCTGAGATGACACGCAGAGAGAGAGAGGCCCAGTGCTCTCTAGCTGAGCCCAAACTTCCAGCTATCCCTGTCAAGGTAGACAAGTAAGCCCGTTGAGCCCCCAGATAACTGTAGCCCAGCAGACATCACTACAAGCAAAAGAACTGCCTGGCTGAGCCCAGTCAGCTCACAGAATTGTAAGAGAATTCAGGCTGTTGTTTGAAGCCTCTGTGTTTGAAGGTGGTTTGTTCTGCAATAATAGACAGCTACAGCTCTTTCCTTATCTTTAAGATGAGAAGAGAACACAAGATCACGATGTCTCAAATTCTTTTTAGCCTCAGACTCCTTGATCTAAACAAAATCTTATCTGGAAGCACCCTGTGTGTATATCTCTCAGGAATGCTTTTTTGGATGCAAGTGACAAAAACCCAAACAAAGAAGCCTAGACAATGAACCTAGGGGGTTCATTTCCTCACTGGCAAGAATTCTGGAGCCAGATGTTTGCTGGCATTGGTTCAGTGGCTCATTGATCAAATTCCATGTCCCTCTGATTCCAGGCATTCCCATCATGCTTATGGACACATGGCGACAAGATTGCTGATGGAGCGGCAGACGTGAGGCTGGCCATGAAGGGAGGGGAAGGAAGAAAGTCAAGGTCAGAACAAGCCACACATGTCACTCACTAGTAGGGAAATCAAAGTTTCCCCAAAGCTCTAGCATCAGGAACTTCTCATGTTTCCTGAGCCAAAGCTGGGTCATATGCCAATCCATAGCTGCCAGCAAGGTGAGGAATTGAGGGGCGGGATTGTCATGAATGACTCTGATCAGACCCCAGCTTGAAGTTGGGTCCATTGACACTGCACACAAAATCAGGGTATAGGAAGGAAGTGAGGGAGGATGGTTGAGCTTCTGAACTAGCTTCTGAACTAGCTTCTGAAACAAGGCAAAAGACATGAAAACGGAGTGGATTGGACTGGATTAGGGGAGGAGGGGCACGGATTCCTGTCACCTCAGTCTCCCCTTTATTAAGATTTCCCCTCTACTGCAGTGAGGCTCCATGGGGGCTTCCAAGAAGGCCCCAGGACTCCAGAAATCCAAGTCTAAAACTCACTTGAGGACTTCCCTGGTGGTGCAGTCGTTAAGAATCCACCTGCCAGTGCAGGGGACACAGGTTCGAGCCCTGGTCCCGGAAGATCCCACAGGCAGCGGAGCAACTAAGCCCGTGCGCCACAACTACCGAGGCTGCACGCCACACCTACTGAAGCCCGAGTGCCTAGAGCCTGTGCTCCGCAACAAGAGAAGCCAGTGCGATGAGAAGCCCGTACACCGCAACAAAGAGTAGCCCCCGCTCACCGCAACTAGAGAAAGCCCGTGTGCAGCAACGAAGACCCAACGCAGCCAAAAAAAATAAAAATAAATAAATAAATTTATAGAACTCACTTGACTATAGCTTGACATTTATTTCTGCTTTAACTTTCTAGAATCTGTATAGTCAACTTATGTAACTTCTTAAGGTAGTAACTTCCATACTTTTTTTTTTCTGAGTAGGATAAGCATCTTACACTTTATCTGTCTCAAATGGTAAGACTCCCTTCTTCCCATGAGATTCCATTCATCCATTCACTAGCCAAGGTCCTTTAGGAAACCCCGGTATTTCTCCCACATGAAATAATAACAGGTTAAAAATTTTTTTCAGGGGCTTCCCTGGTGGCGCAGTGGTTGAGAGTCCACCTGCCGATGCAGGGGACACGGGTTCATGCCCCGGTCCAGGAAGATCCCATGTGCCGCGGAGCGGCTGGGCCCGTGAGCCATGGCCGCTGAGCCTGTGCGTCCAGAGCCTGTGCTCCGCAACGGGAGAGGGCACAACAGTGAGAGGCCCGCGTACCGCAAAAAAAAAAAAAAAAAAAAAAAATTTTTTTCACATTGTTCCCATGATCTTAACGGGTACTCTGTGAGGTAGATATTAAATATTGTCTCACTTTACAGGTGAGGGAAGGACACTGAGGAAGATGGGGGAATGAGCCAAGGTTGCTCAGTGCCGGAAATGCCACCCAAATCATCTGATCACTTGTCAAATGCTCTTTGGTGCTAAGGACCACGGTCTCTTCCAGGAGCTGGGGATGGAGTGGGGAACAGGGCAAGTCAGGGTCTTGCTCTCATACACCTTGTGTGGTAGATGGGAAAGACATAAAATAATCAAACTGGTAGGGAATTCCCTGGTGGTCCAGCAGTTAGGATTCTGTGCTTCCACTGCAGGGAACACGGGTTCGACCCCTGGTCAGGAAACTAAGATCCCACAAGCCACACTGCGTAGCCAGAAAAAAAGAAAAGAAAAGAAATGGTAAGTGAATAAGCAATAATTTCAGAGAGTCTAATGGATTAAGAAAACAATAAAATAGGGTGAAGTGTTAAAAGAGTATTGCTGGGGTGAGCTGGGGGGGCTCCTTTCAGCAGGGTGACTGGGGAAGCCTCTCTGAAGAAGTGATCCTTGAGTTGAGAAAGTGCCAGGCATGAGAAGATCTGGGGGGAAGAGCTCCAAGTCATCATGGAAGAACTTGTAATCTGAGGGGTTGTAAGGAGACCAGTGTGGTTGGACTGGAGGGTGGAAGAGGTACTGAGTCGAGAGGAGTGGTCTGAGAGAAGCCAGCCTGTTCATTGGTCCACAACTTTGTAAGCCTCAGACCTCACCTTGGTTTCACACTTGGACTCACTCTGGCTTCACTTTTGTCTTCTTTGAGGGTCAAGAGCTAGAAAGGTCAGATCCACTGATGCTGATTCTGGAACCCAGTGGTTTTATAAGAGTAGGCTTGGAGGGGAAGTGGTAAGAGACAGTCTATGGGTGAATCTTCCTAACACTCTTTCTTTTGTTTTTTGTTTTTTTTCCTTCTCATTGGGAAGCTGGCATGGACCAGATGAATCATGGTCTTTGCAGCTAAGAACTGCTAAGTCAAGAAAAGATGACGCTTTGCTTTATGGGACGTACACTCCATCTGTAATACATTTATCCTGAGGTGGAGGGGTGGGGAGCCACTGCAGTGAAATATGCTCCAAAATATGAAGGGACAGCCCTAATGTCCTTAGTTCCACAGCTGCAGAATTTATGGGATAAGCTTTTGGTTTCTGTTAGAAACCATAGAACAGACTTTATAACTGCCAAATTACCCTAGACCAAGTGTAAACAAATTGATTAATGATGCCTGCCAGCAATGAACAATTCCGCAGGATTATTGCCCTAACAAACTCTGCTAACGTGAGATAGGAGTTTTGTTTTGTTGTTGTTGTTTTTAAGTAAGACAAGGGAGGAATTTGATTGTTGGGTGTGATCCTTTTGAGCCAGAGCATCAAGAAGCTTCAGTGGACAAGGAAAATCTTTCACTATGAAGGGGAGACCTGGAATTTCCACAGGGCTTTCAACAATCCCCATGTGCTATTTATAAGGCTTCCTAACAAGACAATGGGAATAAACCTGAGGTAACTACACTTGTCCTGTGACGTGAGAGCTATAATGACTTTTAAAGGAAGTTTAACATAATGGTGGTATAATCTGTAACCAATCAATGATTGGAAGATTGATGCTATAGGCACCACTCTTGTGTGGCCTCATGCTTTATGATGATGGCCATTATCCCTTTAATGAAGTGAAGTTTCACTAAAAACCCTCAAATGTTAGCAACATGGAACAATATGTCAACAAATGGAACAAGAGTGACCCATACAATAAAATGATGACAATGATGACCATGATGATGACCATGATAACTTCTGCCTTTTATTAAGAGCATATTATGTGCCAGGAGCTTGACATGTTTCATCTCATTTAGTTCTTACAACATCGCTGTGAGGTAGATACTTGTATATGACAAATACTATTATAATACTACACGACAAATACTATTATAATACTACACGTTGTTATAGTCCCCATTAAACAGAAAATATAACTAAGAGTCTGAGAATTTGGTAACATGCCCAAGGGCACTGAGATACTTAATTCTAGGTCTTCTGATTCTACAGGAAGTGAACTTAACCACTAAGCTTTCTGCCCCTTAAACAGAATTTGTGCCAATAAGATCAGATTTCTGTTTTTAAAGATCCTTTGAAAACAGGTGTTTTCAAACCCCCTGAGCCTGTTTCTCATTGGAGAGGGGGCTTTTAGTTACGTTTTGATTTGGCTGTATTTCTAAATCCACAGATTCACAGTAAACAAACATGTCAAGCTCAGTCAAAGACGACCTAAAGTATACACTGATTTGGTTGGCTAGCCATCCATATTCCATGTCATTTGAAATGGTTGGTTTGCACACTGCTTGTTTTCCAGGAAAAATTCCTTGAAGAAGTTTAACCTTCTTAACAAAACAAAGGTAATCACACATAAATCTCCCTTTGGAAGGAAGGAAGGAAGGAGGGAAAGGAGGAAGGACAACCTCTCACAGCATTCTAATTGACATCAATGGAGGGAGGAGACCAAGGAGAGAAAATCATCCTTTAAGTTGCTGAGATGCCCAACAAAAGCCATCCCTCAGCATATACCCAGAGAAAACCATAATTCAAAAAGATACATGCACCCCAATATTCACTGTAGCAAACAGCCAGGACATGGAAGCAACCTAAACATCCATCAACAGAGGAATGAATAAAGAAGATGTGGTACATATATACAATGGAATATTAGCCATAAAAAAGAACAAAATAATGTCATTTGTAACAACATGGATGGACCTAGACATTGTCATACTGAGTGAAGTAAGTCAGACACAGAAAGACAAATATCATATGATATCGCTTATACGTGGAATCTAAAAAAAGGGGTGCACATGAACTTATTTACAAAACAGAAGTAGAGTCGTGGATGTAGAAAACAAACTTATGGTTACCAGGGGATAAGAGGGGGAGGGGTAAATTGGGAGATTGGGATTGACATATACACGCTACTATATATAAAATAGATAACTAATAAGAACCGGCTGTATATCACAGAGAACTCTATTCAATACTCTGTAATGGCCTATATGGGAAAAGAATCTTAAAAAAAAAAAGAGTGTATATATGTATATGTATAACTGATTCACTTTGCTGTACACCTGAACCATACGCCAATAAAAATTGTAAATCAACCATACTCCAATAAAAACTAAAAAAAAAAAAAAGCCATCCCTCTGTCAGGAGAGTTCTTGGCCAAAGATAAAGGGAGGCTCCCTTCTCCGTACCAGCGTCTGATCAGTTAGTTCATTTTGTAAGGTATTGAGCAGCATGCTCAACTCCAGGAGGTAGACTTCAGTTAGAACCATTTTCAACAGTCCTTTTTAGAGTCCACTCAAAACAACAGTAAGTAATGTACTAAAACACATACCTCATACATTTTCTCAGATTCTATCTGCCCCCCTTTTCTCTCCTGGTTAGTGCCTCATTCACGTGGGGTTCTTCTACTTCTGGGGCAGGGTACCTCTTTCCTGAGCAGTTGCCAAGGGATTGGGTGATACAACAAGAAGAGAGGAGAATTAGCTCCCCATGAGGGTAATTTGACAGTGGGAAATGGGAACTGGGAGGAAGAGGAACAAATAAATCCCCTTCCTTTTCTCCTTCCATGGATTACTCCCAGGCACAATGTCTCCACGCAACCTGCAGAAAAGCATTGTGTGCAAAGCCAACAAGCCTGATGAGTGGTCCATGTGTCTCTTCATCACTGGCTCATAATGCAAAGCATCACACTGCTTCCCATCTTTCCTTTCCTGGCTATACTTTTCCCCTCACCATCACC
Source organism: Mesoplodon bidens (assembly GCF_964165515.1). Lineage (NCBI taxonomy): Eukaryota > Metazoa > Chordata > Mammalia > Artiodactyla > Ziphiidae > Mesoplodon > Mesoplodon bidens. The sequence continues at coordinate 24,247,443 of NC_138172.1, forward strand.
TCCCTGGGTTTGAACCTCCCAAATCAAAGTTTTAGTGCCATACCCACAGCTTCACAGCGAGAGACCAAACCCTTGCATCTGGGTGTGGCTATTTGACTAAGTTCTTGCCAATGGGATATGAGGAGAGGTGGTACATACAAATTCTAGGTTTTGCCCTTAAAAACAACTGAGTATACACCTCCCTCCCATCCTTTCTCTTTCTGTCTCTCTATGACCCCACTCTCCACTGGCTGGGAAACAGCAATGATTTGAACAATTTTGGAGGCTACAAATCAGTGATGGCTGAGCTGCCATGCCAGTACTGGACCATTCATCACTGGGTCTGTACGTAAGAGAGAGAAACTTTGGTATTTAAAATGAAAATGTATTAGATGCCTCGATCTTTGCCTCGGGCTCTACTTTCTAAAGAACTCAGGCCAAGACCAGTAATAATCAGGTATTATCTGCATTCTGTTTGCCAGCTTTCTTCTGGTGAACACTCTTCCCCTGAAATATACTAAATATCCTGGTTGAAACCAAAGTTGCTACTCCAACTTAGGAAGGCAGGTACATCTGAAAAGATATGCTTCCATGCTCAAGCATCACAGCCGTAACTTGCACCCAGCTTGTCCCCCTGCAGGGTGACCTTCTTTTATGCCTGAAATGATTGACAGATGACGTCCAAAAGCAAGCATTGATCTCTGGACCACTGAGCAGTTGGTTTCCTTTATTCTCAAATAAAATTATGACAAAGATAGAAAGTATGCTCACATTCTCAGGATGTAGAGAAAGACAGAAAGACTCAAGAAGTTCCCAGACTCCCATTCACTTACACTAGTAAAATCACTAAATTAACTCTTACGAATAAAATAGGCCATGTGCCATGATCTTTAGTACTAGACTCTTTTAATATGAAAGAAGGATCACTGCAAGGCAAATAGCCAAGGTCTTGGCCTGCTGAGTCAGGATCAACCAAGAGTCCTCTGACAAAATACCTAAACCTAAGGACAATGTATCTGGAAGTAGATTAGAGGGATTTTGAAAATGAAACAAGAAGGGGAAAAAAAATCCCAAATATCTCCCTTTGATCAGCAATCTACTTCTAGGAATTTACCTTAAGGAAATTACTAAACAGTTAACCAGGATTTCTATAAAATGATATTCATGGCAGGACTGTTCATGTTAATGTAATAATATGAAACCACAAAATAATAGAAGTATCTATTATTAGTAACATGGTTTTGCAAGTTCTGATAGAGCCACACAATATAATACGAGGTAGTCACTCAAAATTATGATAAAGATTTGTAGTATTCATTGACATGAAAACGAAGTCCATGAAAGATTTGAGTTTTAAAAGCATGTTGCTAAATATTGTAAGATGGTGTCTATATTCTAGAACAGTAGTTCTCAGAGAGTGGTTCCTGAACCAGAAGCTTCAGCATCACTTGGGAAAATGCCCTGTTTCAGACCTATTGAATCAGAAACTCTTTAATGGATTCCAACAAGATATTTTAATAAGCCTTGCAGGTGATTTTAATGAATGCTAAAGACTGACAACCACCGCTCTAGGCAAAGAGGAGGCTGCTATACATATTTTAAGGGATGAGTAACAGCATTCCTTTGTTATTTTAACACAGCCTAATACCAGGGTCATTAGTTACAGAGGCAGGTAATAAAAAAAAACCTCAGCCCAAATGGTCTTAAACAATATGTAAATTTATTACTTCACATGAACTTGGATAGGGCAGGTTCCAGGACCCGCTATTGGAGGCTCCATCTCCATTTCTTGTGATTCTTTCACAAATGTGCTTCATTTTCAGCCTGGCATTCAGATGGTTGTTGCAGTTCCATGTATCACATACCACATCCAGAGGCAAAAAGGGATCATTTCTTTTGGAAGCTTCTTCTTAATAGTAAGAAAACCTTTCCTAGGAGCCCCTGTCTCCCTCAACAGACTTTGTTCCTTTCTCACTGACTGGACATATGTCAAATGCTTATTCCTTAGCTAATTACTGGTGAAAATAATAGGAAAACCATAATTAGCTTAATCAGGATTCACCCCTGAGCTAGTGATCGGTTCACCTCCACTGAAGGATGGCTGCTGAACAAAACTGAGGTCCTGCTGGTAAGCAAGAAGAGAGGAAATAACTTTTGAGTAGGGCAACAAACTGTGTGCAACACTGAATCTAGGTTAATAATTGCTTTTTTGTACTTTTTCTATAAAACTGAATTATTCATTACTGCTATTAATTGTCAGATGTGATAAAAAATGGGGCCTGCTGTGTTTTGTTTTGTTTCTTTCTTTCTAGGGTGTTCCTCGCTTTGGAAATGTCTCCTGAGTCTCCAGAAGAAGGACTTAAGTCATGCAAAGTTTTTTCCTTTTTCTTTCTTTCCCATAAAGCAACTGAAAAGGCTGACGATATCAAGTGCTGACAAGGGTGTGGAGCGACTGAAAATGTCATACATAGCTTGTAGGAATCTAAATTGGTACAAACACTTTGAGAAACTATTTGGTAAGATCTACTATAGCTAAAAATATCTTACTCCGTGACCTAGCAATTTCACTCCTTGGAATTCCAAAGAGATGTGTGGATGGACAGGCATAAGAATGTCCGTAACAGCTTTCAAACTGGAACAACCCATATGCCTATCAACAAGAATGGGTAAGACAATTGTGACACACGCATATAAAGGGATACTACACAACAATGAAAATAAACAAGCTACTGGTACTTCCAACAATATGGATGCATCTCACAGATATATGACTAAGTGAAAAAAAACCCAAAAAGATTAAGTGAAAGAAGTCAGACACAAAATAATACACAATGTATAGTTCATTTATATGAAGACCAAAAACAGGCAAAATTAATCTACAGTGATGGTAGTCAAAATAGTTGTTACCCATTCTAGGAAAGAAAAACGTCATGTGTGGTCTTGCTCTATCAGATAAATGGCCTTTATAATTAAAACAGTGTTGCACTTGCAAAAGAAAAGACACATAGACCTGTGGAATAGAATAGAGAGCCCAAATATAGACTCAAGGATATATGAAATTTTAACATATGATAAAGGTGGCATCTCAAATCACTAGGGCAAAAGATAGATTTTTAATAAATGGTGATGAGATAACTGGGTAGTCAGTTGTAAAAGATAAAATTTAATGCATACTTCACACCATACATAAGAATAAGTTACAAATGGATTAGGAAGCCAAATAGAAAAATGAAAATCAAAATCAAAAAGAAACTATACAAGTGTTAGAAGAAAACATGGGAGAACTCCTCATCAACTTCAATATAGGAAAGACTTTCTAAAAATGATGTAAAAATTCAGAGGCAATAAAAGACTGATAAAATTGACTGCACAAACATTCAAAATTTTTCATGACCAAAACACACCAAAAACAAAGTAAAAGAACAAATGACAAACTGGGAGAAAATATATGCAACAAGCATCATAAAGACTAAAACTTCTAAAATATAAAGAACATTTTACAGTGAAATATCAGAAAGGGAATGCAAACAAGCAATTCCTTTTAAAATTGCAGCAAAAAAACAAAAACTTAGGAACAAACCTCAGCAAGGAGGTGAAAGACTTATATTCTGAGAATGACCAAACATTAATAAAGGAAATTGAAGATGATTAAAAGAAATGAAAAGATATCCCATGCTCTTGGATTGGAAGAATTAGTATTGTTAAAAATCTCCATACAGGGGCATCCCTGGTGGCGCAGTGGTTGGGAGTCCGCCTGCCGATGCAGGGGATGCGGGTTCATGCCCTGGTCTGGGAGGATCTCACATGCCGCGGAGCGGCTGGGCCCGTGAGCCATGGTCGCTGAGCCTGCACGTCCGAAGCCTGTGCTCCGCAACGGGAGAGGCCACAACAGTGAGAAGCCCGCATACCGGAAAAAAAAAAAAAAAAAAAAAAAATCTCCATACAGGCATTTCCCTGGTAGCCTAATGGTTAGGATCTGATGCTTTCACTGTGGAGGCCCGGGTTCTATCCCTGGTCAGCGACCATCCCGCATGCTGTACAGCGTGGCCAAAATGGAAAAAAAAAAAAAAAAAATCTCCATACTACCAAAGCAATCTACAGATTTAATGTGATCCCTATCAAATTACCCATGACATTTTTCACAAAACTAGAACAAATAATCCTAAAATTTATATGGAACCATGAAAGATGCAGAATTGCCAAAACAATCTTGCAGAAAGCAAGAGGCATAACCCTCCCAGACTTCAGACAATACTACAGTAATCAAAACAGTGTAGTATTGGCACAAAAACAGATATATGGATCAATGCAACAGAATAGAGACTCCAGAAATAAACCCACACACCTATGGACAATTAACCTTCAACAAAGGAGGCAAGAATATACAATGGGGAAAAGATAGTTTCTTCAGCAAGTGGTGTTGTGATCCAGCAATCCCCTTTCTAGGAATTTACACTGAAGCTACATCTCCAGCAATACAAAAATACATACACACAAGTTATTTATTACAGCCTTGTTTGGAACTGCAAAACATTGGAAGTAATCTACATGCCCCCCCACAGGAGACTGGCTGAATAGCCAGGGTGCACTCAAACACAGTGCAGCGCTGTGTTGCTGTGAAGGAACAGAATGAAGAGGGTCTCAATGATTGGATATAAAGTGATTTCCAGAGTATGTTTTCAGTGAAAAAAGCAAAGTGCAGAAGAGTATCTGTAGTAGACTCGCTTTCATGTAAGAAAGAAAACATTTTCTCATGAAAATATGCATGTGTCTGCTCACGTGTACAAAAGAAACACAGGAAAGGTAAAATGGAAACTAATGAAAATGGCTCCCAATAGGAGCTGGGTGGCAATAGGGTGGAAAGAATGGGGAAATGGGAATGGGATAGAAAAGATGCAAAGTAAGCAACACTTCTAAGTACAGTTCTGGATTCGAGAACCATGCTAATATTTTGCATTCTCAAAGAAAAATACACAATTGAAATCAACCAGGACATGGGGGGAACCCAAACACAATATAAACGGTAACAAATGAACCTGTGTTACAACTGAATAACAGAATGACTGGGGATGAGAGGTGATATGAACTTTTTTCTAAAGTAACTTTGGAAAACAGTGTTTCCACTCCATGTTGTAGCACTAAAGAACTGTCTTAAACAGGGGTATGGTTAGCAATTCTGAAGCTATCTTATGTGTATTCAAGGATGGAGCAAGTTAGTGAATATATTATGGATGAGATATGGGTTTCTCACTATCAGAAAAAAAGACTTACAAATGAGAAAAGAAGGAAGGCTAGAATATCTACACCCTGTGGTGTTGGGTTGGCATTAGAGTTATCAGTATGAAACCATGAGGTATATACATACACACACAAACATACACAGTTATACACATAGATAGATGGAGAAACAGATGTAGATTGTGTTAGTCTACACGTATCTATAACAAATATAAATATTTATATATAAGCATAAATATATATATTTCTGGATCCTGCTGAGAGGATCCAGAAGTAATGAAAACAATGACATTTAGTGGCAATGAGCACCTGTAATTCCCACATCGTGGTCTCTATACTATTCCCCAGTAAAAGGAATCAGGACTTCTTAAAGAAATGTTTGATTCCAGGGCTGGGGCAGGGAAAATACAAGATGAGCTTGGAACTTGTTATGGTTTTAGAAAATAAGAAACTGCTCAGAAAGACTAAGTCTCCCCCCACAATGTTCACTGCAGCACAGTTTACAATAAAGACATGGAAGCAACCTAAATGTCCATCGACAGAAGAATGGATTCCATATGCAATGGAATACTATTCAACCGTAAAAAAGAATGAAATAATGCCATTTGCAGCAACATGAATGGACCTAGAGATTATCATACTAAGAAAAGTCAGACAGAGAAAGACAAATATCATATGATATCACTCATATGTGGAATCTAATTTTAAAAAACGATACAAATGAACTTATTTACAAAACCAAAACAGACTCAAAGATTTCAAAAACAAACTTATGGTTACCAAAGGGGAAACGTGGTAGAGGGAGGGATAAATTAGGAGCTTGGGATTGACACACACATACTATTATATATAAGATAGATAACCAACAAGGACCTACTGTATAGCACAGGGAACTCTACTCAATGTTCTATGTTAATCTATATCAGAAAAGCTGAAAAGGAATGAATATATGTATATGTATAACTGAATCACTTTGCTGTACACCTGAAACTAACACAGCATTGTACATCAACTATACTCCAATAAAATTAAAAAAAAAAAAAGATAATGGGACATGTTTAAAGGACACAGGAACCAACATGAAGGCACTTCCAATGGCCTAAGCTGCCCAATGGACAATTTGAGAAAGAAAATAAATACTGATAGTAATGAATTATAACACATAGAATAAAATAAATCCCCATGAGTACAGACTAATATATATATATATTTTTTTCTGCGGTATGCGGGCCTCTCACTGTTGTGGCCTCTCCCGTTGCGGAGCACAGGCTCCGGATGCACAGGCTCAGCGGCCATGGCTCATGGGCCCAGCTGCTCCGTGGCATGTGGGGTCTTCCTGGACCGGGGCAAGAACCCATGTCCCCTGCATTGGCAGGCGGACTCTCAACCACTGCGCCACCAGGGAAGCCCCAGACTAATATTAATAAATAATTAAGTGAAGAAATAAATGGAGGAGAAGGGACAGCTCTTCCTTACAGGAGAATTTCAATTCAAAAATGGGGAAGGAATGATAAAAATAGAAAACCACCGTTTGGCAAATAATGGATGCTAAAATTAGTCGGTAAGTGTCTGATGAGTAATAAGATACTTGCATGGTCTCAAAGTATCTCCCAATAAGAAAATGATTAATTAGAAAGGGGAAAAAAGTATCTTTACATTTAAGAACTCTGGGAGACATTACCTTCATGGTGTGATCAAAGCTAATGTCAATAATAATGAGACATTATCATGTGTCTCCAATTAGAAAGCACTAAGCAGGCCACAACATTATTTCTGGGGCATTCTTGCCAAAAGCGTATAACCTGACTTTAATCTGAAGAAACATCACACAGACCTAAATTGAGAGACGTTATGCAAAATAATGGAACGGTCTCTTAAAACGTCATGAAAGACAGGAGAGACGGAGGAACTGTCCCAGACTGGGGTAGACTAAAGAGATATGACAGCAGGATACAATGTGTGAACCTGGCTTGGATCCTGAACCAGAAAAAGAACATTAGCGGAATAAATGAGATAAGGTCTGTAGAAGAGTTAACAGTATTGTATCAATGTTAATTTCCGGGTTTTGATAATGGCCCGTGATTAAGAAATACGTTATCGCTTGGGAAAAGTAGATGATGGGTAGACAGGAATTCTTTGTCCCGCTTTTGCAATTTTTTTGGTAAAGATGAGATTATTTCAAAATGCAAAGTTACAAAAAAACATACAAGAATATTTGTACCCCTCGGGGGAAGTATCAACCGGGAGGGATATAAGGAAACCTGGGGTACTAGATATTCTCTATCTTGAGCCTGGTTGGGAGTACAGGGGTGCATACATATTTAAGCTTCCTTGAGCACTACACTTAAGATGTATGCATTTTGCTGTAGGTATGTTATTCCTCATTTTTTTTTTAAGTGCTAAAAAAAAAAAAAGAAGAAGAATCAAATCAACTTTAAGTAAAAGAGATGAGCCAGCTCAGTGATTTGCATTGGGCTAAGCTCCTAATCAAAGTCCAGACATGTACTATTTATCATCATGGTGCTCTCAAAGAACATAGCAAGTCCCCAGGAGAGACATCAGATGTTAAATTCACAGCCCAAATCAGCACTTCACCTTATGTGAAGTGATTTTTTTTTCATTGATTTTTCATGACAAAACATTGAAGGAGATTTTAGTAGCCTTTCTGAGATGAGGAAACCAGGTCTCAGAGAAGCAAGAAGACATTGACCACTCAGGCAGATACTGGCAAACCAGTCTTTAAAGACAGATGCATCTGCTTCTAAGTCTTGGAGGTTTCCTGCTATCCCACACTGCCTTAAACAGGAAGATTTTGATTTGTATTTTAAAAGAATGAATTCCAAGTCATTTTATAGTTATAGTTCTTAGCACCTGGATTATGGTCATGATTTCAGCTGCACTCTATCCCCGCCCAAATACCTAATTTAAAAAGGGTTTGGGGCCTCCCTGGTGGCGCAGTGGTTGAGAGTCCGCCTGCCGATGCAGGGGATACGGGTTCGTGCCCCGGTCCGGGAGGATCCCATATGCCGCGGAGCGGCTGGGCCCGTGGGCCATGGCCGCTGGGCCTGCGCGTCCGGAGCCTGTGCTCCGCAGTGGGAGAGGCCACAACAGTGAGAGGCCCGCATACCGCAAAAAAAAAAAAAAAAAAAAAAAAAAGGGTTTGGACGTGACACTTGATAAAGAAAATGTGACTTCAAGTGTTTGGAAAAAAATCTTCCAGTTTAGCTTTTTATCAGCTTGATTTATTTTTCTCCTTTTGCTAACTTTCGGACTTCACTTCATTAACTTTCCCTTGAATTTAAGTTGAACGTCTATCACTAACTGTAATAAAATAAAAGAACAGGTTCAGACAGACTCATCGTCAAGTCAATGGACAGTGACTAAGCACAGTAATTCCTTCTCAAAGTGCTTCTTGGTATCTCTTTGCCACACATATTAAAGACGGGTCTACTGCACCTTGAATATCACTTATTCCCATCAGCCCAGGAATCCAGAAATCACCTGCTTCTATCCAGAGTTCAGCAGTCCCTCTGTGGGTAATACAACCTGGTGTTTGAGACTACAGCCCTTCAAATCTAGACACCTGGGTCAGTCCCGGCTTTTTCGTTTTTCAGCGGTATGACCTTGGGCAAGTTATTGAACTTTCCTGAAGTCCAGTTTCCTGGTCATTAAAATGAGGTGACTGCTGCTACTACTGCTGCTACCACCTACAGTCCTTGGACTTGGGGCAGGCGGAGGAGATCAAGCAGGTAAAACACTTCGTTTATCCTTCGGCACCTAATCATTGTTAACTATTATTATTTTCTGGCACGAACCCAAGCTGACGGATATTCTGTTCATGGTTCAAGTGTTCACTCCTGGTACTTGCATTGAGGACTTACTATGCACAAATACTCTGAGGGACACAGAGATGAATTCTTTCAGTATGTCAAAGCGCAATAATTTTACTCTGGAATTCATTCTAAAGATATGGAATGGGCATCTACAACACGCCAGCCATCGTACCAGGTACAGAAGAAACAGGGGCAAAAAAAAAAAAGTCCCCAAACTCCTAAAGCTTATATTCTTTGGGGAGGAAACAGGCAATAAACAAGAAAGACGCAAGATGATTATGGCTTGTGCCAAAAGTAAAGCAGTTTCGTGTGGCAGAGAGCACCTGAGGGAGTCACCAAGTGACTTTGCTCCTTGCCCTCTCTGCCCTGACCTTTCTGATCGCTTAACTGCCCACAGAAACAGAGCATCCCTACTGGACAATAAAGTGGACGTGGGGGACCCGAGACAGAAGGAGCCTCCATCCCGGGCGCCAGGCTGCCCCAGCTGCTCTTCTCTGAGCCACTGTTGGTCCATGCTTTTGTCACTCCCAGCCAAAACAATGTCATACTCTCTGCTGAGGATGTTTCTGCTTCCCACCTTTTCAAAAAAGGAAGTCTGCAAGAAACTCAGAATTTGATTCATAAAAGTAGAGTTCTCTCCAGAGACCACAAACCAGTAACAATTTAGACTTATTTTGTACATGTTTTTTAGTACTTATTGAGTACTAATTTGTGAAGCTTCATTCATACTCATGTGTAAATATCACAGTAACTTTTGATTCTCTACCTCAAGCCTCATTTGCAAGATCAAACACAATTCCAGTAGTCAAGCACTTAAATAGGTGACTGAACCAAGATTCAAACCCAGGTGTGAACTAGCGTCAAGGCTACACTTTTACCCCCTGCCCCATACCACCTCCAAGGTCAGCCAGGAAAGGCGAGAAAGTAAACTGAAAACATAGAGGCGCATGACAGAAGAAGGGTGAAAATAAAGAATCGGTGTTAGACCCACCTCCAGAGTCCTCTTGGTGGTGTCCAGTTCTAATTTTGTGTCTGGAGGCAATCACATTTACAAATTTTTATAACTTGAAGGTACTGCTCAGAGCAGGATTCCCGACCTAGGGGAAGAAAGCCCTCACACTCTGCTCTATGGCAAGCTTACGGATGGCTCTCGGGCCCAGCCCTGCCCATTGCCTGTTTTTTTTTTAAATAAAGTTTTATTGTCACAGGGCCACTCTTGTTCATTCATGTGTTGGCTGTGGTTGCTTTTGTACTACAGTGGCAGAGGTGAGGGGTTGTGACAGAGCCATTTAAAGCCTTAAGTGTTCTCTACTCAATACTCTGTAATGACCTATATAGGAAAAGAACCTAAAACACAGTGGATATATGTATACGTATAACTGATTCACTTTCCTGTACAGCAGAAAATAACACAACATTGTAAATCAACTATACTCCAATAAAAATTAATTTTTAAAAAGGCTTAAGTATTGACAATCTGTCTTTTGTAAAATAAAATGAAATAAATAAATACACAGGGCTTCCCTGGTGGCGCAGTGGTTTAGAGTCCGCCTGCTGATGCAGGGGACATGGGTTCGTGCCCCGGTCCAGGAAGATCCCACATGCCGCGGAGCGGCTGGGCCCGTGAGCCATGGCCGCTGAGCCTGCACGTCCGGAGCCTGTGCTCTGAAACGGGAGAGGCCACAGCAGTGAGAGGCCCACGTACCGCAAAAAAAATAATAATAAATAAATAAATACACAAACAGAAACCTCAGTTAAATAGAGTCCGGAGACCAGAAGGGGGAGCCCTCATGCCCTACAAAGAAAGATTTTTCCTCTTTCCTGGCAAGGACTCAGCCAATGAAAAGCCATGGACCCTTTGTTTACTCTAAGCCCTCCCAACTTCCCTTTCCCCTCTATAAAAGCGGTCTCCTTCCCTGGCCGAGCACAGGACTTGTGCACGGCTTGCCAGAGTTGTAGACTCCAAATTGCAGTTCTCTGCTGATCCCAAGTAAACCCTTTTATTTTGCTGGAGAAATATCCAGCAGTCTATTTCAGGTCAACACCTTTTACAGAAAAGTTTACCAACCTTTGCTCTCTCATGTGGCTACAGTTCAAAGGTCTTCCTAGTTGCACTACACCAGCTCCCCTGTAACACCAAGCTAAAGACTTGGGACCAACACTAAAAATCTGTTTCCAGGGATTTTTCCACTGCTGAACCCACACATTCAGGGGAAATGCTGGACCTCTGTATCTTAATGAAAACTTTAAGTAAATGCTCGGCAAAACCAAACCTGTTCAGACCAACCCCCCTCCTGTGTGCATGATCAGTCTGTACACCAGGAAGGAGACACTCCCTGAATCCTGTTAGCACACGCCCTTGTGCACGGCCTGCTACCTTGCTGAAAAACGTGACGGTGGCCTTAATTAAGTTTAAATCCACTTGATTCATATTTTATCAAGTCACAATAAACGAAAGTGAAAGAAAATGAGGAAAGTCGCCTTGAGGAAGATGGCTTTTAGAACGTGGTTGGGAAACAGAGGGAAAATGGGCATCTTGGCTGTCTTTTTTGAACTGGCAGAAAACTGCAGTGATTACATTATTCAGCTAGTAATGAAATGTTCTCACACACTTATCCTCGGAGGGGAGAACCTGGGGTTTTAATCAACTGGTAATGCACTTCCCTCAAATCTTGCAGATTTGTCAAATGCTATAAACGAACCACAGTTTTCTCTCTTTTCATCTCTGGGGGCCAGCTCTATTTTTTCAATCATAGCACAGGCAACTTTAAGCAGACAGGACAGCTTAAAGCGGAATCATCCTTCCACGCCTGAGCGCCACGTGCTGGCCCCAGTTGTGTGAGAAGAACTAAGTGAGGGGCTGCCGACGCCACCGATCACTCAGGTTTTCCTGAAGCCGCCTTTAAGGCAGCAGAGGCAGAAGGAACTGCAATATGTAAAATTTGCCTGGGCTCCTAACGGGACGGCTCTCTTGGTAAAGTCTGGTTTCTGTGCTCAGTTCACAGCGGCCACACACACGCTTTGATGCCTGACTCGGTGTGATCCTTTTCCTGTGTAATTTCAGCCACTTGTCATTTCTGTTTCCTCTTGGCTTCAGATGCATTGTGGCAATCCTTTCCTGGGGGCGGGGGAGGGGGGGTACCATCAATCTTCCTGTGGATTATTCACTGGGTGGATTATGCGAGGCATGTTTCTAATCCCAGCTGGGCTTCCACATGCCACCCAGCAGGATCTCAGCAAAACCCTCCTCTGTCCTCTTGCGTGCTGGGGAAATGAAAGCCACTTTGAATTAGTTAATTCTGCTCTCTGCCTAAGAGAAACAGTACTACTGGAGGATTAAGAGGAAAGGCTTTTGGAGTAAGACAAACTTGGATGTGAGCGTCAGTTTTGCCCCTTCCTGGATGTATGGCCTGCAGTCAGTGGCTTAGCTGTTCTGAATCTCAGTTTTCTCATTTTATTTTATTTATTTATTTATTTATTTATTTATTTATTTATGGCTGTGTTGGGTCTTCATTGTTGCGCGCTGGCTCTCTCTAGTTGTGGCGAGCGGGGGCCACTCTTTGTTGCAGTGCTCGGGCTTCTCATTGCGGTGGCTTCTCTTGTTGTGGAGCACGGGCTCTAGGTGGGTGGGCTTCAGTAGTTGTGGCACGCGGGCCCAGTAGCTGTGGCTTGCAGGCTCTAGAGTGCAGGCTCAGCAGTTGTCGCGCACGGGCTTAGTTGCTCTGAGGCAACTAATGTGGGATCTTCCCAGACCAGGGCTTGAACCCGTGTCCCCTGCATTGGCAGGCGGACTCTCAACCACTGCACCGCCAGGGAAGTCCCTCAGTTTTCTCATTTTAAAATGGAGTGGCAATACTCAACTCCCAAGCGTGTTATGAGGATTAAACGAAGGCACGCAGAAAGAGGACTTAGCTCAGATCCTTAAAATAAATGTTCATAAGTAAGAGTAAATCCGCCCAGAAACTGTGAAGAAGAAAATATCAGCAAAGCAAGAGAAATATGACAGGAACACTGACAGGTCACAGAAAAATAAATGGCTCTTACCCATTTGAAAAGATGTTTGACCACCTCACTTATGATAAGAAAACTGCAAGTCAAAACTACACCAGTACATAATTTTTCACCTATCAAGTTGACAAAAATTCAATTCAAAAATTTTACCCATCATGTCCTGTAATAAATAGCAGAATTAAGCATTTTCACACATTGCTGGCAAGAGTGCAAAATGGTCCACAACACTTTGGGGAGCTCACTGGCAATCCCTGTCAAAATTATGAATGCATTTTCTCTTTTACTGAGCCATTTCACTCCTGAGAATTTTTTTTTTTTTTTTTTTACAGCTCTATTTAAACCAGCATGAAGTAAAGTGACAGAAACCCCATTACTGATCACAGGGCTGTGTGCATGCATGAGCAAGTGACTGGAAATACCCAAGTGTCCATCTAAAGAGGAGTAGATAAATAAACCATAGTACTGCCACACAGCTGTGAAAAGGAGAATGCAATTCTCCACGATCTATGGAAATATCTCGGGAAAACTATTAAGCGAAACAGGATGCAAAACAATACATGTAGTCTCCTAATTTCTATGTAAAAAGGGGGTAAATAAAAATGTATTTATATTTGTTTATATCTGCACAAACACAAACACTAGAAGGCTATCCAAGAAATTAATGAGTGGTTACATACAGGAGGCTGAAGATGGGAAATTGGGTAGGTGGAGTCAGGAGTGACAATAAGACTTCTTTTGATTGCAATTTATTTATTTGTTTGTTTGTTTATTTATTTATTTATTTATTTATTTATTTATTTATTTATTTTTTTGCTGTACGCGGGCCTCTCACTGCTGTGGCCTCTCCCGTTGCGGAGCACAGGCTCCGGACACACAGGCTCCGCGGCCATGGCTCGCGGGCCCAGCCGCTCCGCGGCATGTGGGATCTTCCGGGATCGGGGCACGAACCCGTGTCCCCTGCATCGGCAGACGGACTCTCAACCACTGCGCCACCAGGGAAGCCCTGCAATTTATTTTTGAGTCATGTGAATACAGGACCAACTCCAATAATACAATCAAAATAAAGAAAATTATTAACACCTAAAATGAATATGGACTTCCCAACTCAGAATCCTTATTTGAATTCTCTGTCATTTTGAAAATACTATGGCCCCGTGCAAGGTCATACGCAACCCTGTAACTGGGTGGCCAGGCATGTGTCTTACTCTCAGTCAGGGAGTTCAATGCATACTTTTTCCTGAACCAGTGAATAAACAAATGAGCTTTTCCTGCTTTCAAGTGCAGAGAGAATGATCATTAGCTGACTGTCAAAAACTATCAGAGAACCAAGGAATGGCATGAAAACAGTGAAGTTTTCATTTTTAAAATGGAAAGTAGAAAGTAGACCACTGAAGGAAGAGCTTAATGACCTAAAAGGGAAAAAAGAAAACTATAAATGTACTCCTTCTCTAATCCAGCTTCCTTTCAGGGATTTACATTTGAAATTGAAACCCCAATGCAACAGCAGTGCTCTCTCTACAGGCTGGGAAAGAGGCACTTACCCACCCAGTCATGTTAAACCTGGGGAGGGACTTGTTAGGTCAAAGAGGATGTTTCTCCACAGAACTTTCAACTCTTTCCTCATCATCAGTCCCCTAGGAAGAATAGGGAGGGAAGATCAGCCCAGACAGATGACCAATAAAATGACTTCTATGCCAAGAAGCCAATAAAAATTTGTTCATCCATGCTTTTTCTTCCTGGATCCACAATAATTTATACAAAAATGCCATCTCCTTACTGCAGGGTGCCTGATTTATAGATGGGGCATCTGTTTCATATCAAGGGGCCCCGAATGGAAAAACACTCCATGTTCTAACAAAACAGAGAACTCATTTCATAAATCACTTTCAACCCATCAGATATCTCACACTGAATTTCTTTTAAATCCAGGCACATTTTTCTTTTCCTTAGAGCTTGCCCTGCATGTTTCTATCGAGAACACAGAAACACATATGTACTTGAAGCTTTGAAAAGACTCCAGAAGAGCAACAGCAAACTTAGTAATCAGTCTATTTCTTTCATTTTATCCTATAAGAAGAACCTTTTATAAATGTTTTCAGGAGGAAATATATTTAAAAATCAATGTCCTCAGAGACCCCAGAGAATCCAGGAATTTGCAAACAAATGGAACTTACTTTGTCACTTTCTATTCCTTTGCCCATAGCAGACATTACTAATCAATCAACTTCTTCCCACTGAGCTGGCTTGAAGTCCTGCTGTCATTCTGGGCCCCAAATTCCAGGCAACCTCTATTAGGAAGCAGCAATTAACATGCAGGATGGAACAGTCTGATCTGATCACGTCTAAGATAATAGAACTGAACCACAGAAGAGGAAAAAGACTTTGCTATGGTTACACAGCGAATCAGCGGTGCACCCGACACGTACTCCTGAGTACTGAACCCCAGTTTTGTCCATCTACACGAACACGTGACTTCATTCAGAACTCAGGTATGAGTTTGGGTGAGTGTGGTGGGCGGGAGGGCGGGGTTGTTTTGTTTTCAACAGTGTTTTCTTCCAAAGAAATCCTTACACACCAAACTGATCCCAATTAGCCATCTTTTCCAAATGAAGAATTTACTAATCATTCCAATACAAATGATTCAGAAGCTCCTGGCAGCCTGCTGCTCTAAATATTATTTTGTTTCAGCAATAATCTTCTTTTCCCATCAAATACACTTCCTTCTCAATGAAGAAGAGATAATTGTTATTAAACAGGAAATTACTTTTCATTTGGGCTAACACGAAGGACAGTGCAATGTGCTTGAATGCATGGACAATACCCTCCATCCCAGTTACACAAGGACATGGTAAAGCTGCAGTGGCTCTTTAATCAACTTATTACAGAGTATATTAAGTCTCAACTTACTTTTTTCTTCTGCTTCACTGAAATTTCTTTTTTTGTTTGTTTGGTGTTTTGTTGTTGTTTTTTTGGTCGTGCCACTCGCCTTGCAGGATCTTAGTTCCGACCAGGGATCGAACCCCTGCCCCCTGCAGTGGAAGTGCAGAGTCTTAACCACTGGACTGCCAGGGAATTCCCTGAAATTTCTTAGAATTACAGAAGGTCAGAGCCAGATGGGACCTTACAATTCATCTGATCAAACAACCTTGAGAAAGCAGGAGAGTCCTAGAAATGACTTGCCCAGAGTAACACAGCTAGGGCCCAGGTCTCATAATTCCAAGCTCCCTCTAACTCAGCATCTCACAATCCTGAGAATTCTCTGATCAATGCTTCTCAAATTGTAATGTGCGTATAAATCACCTGGGGATCTTGTTAGAATATAGATTCCTCTTATGTAGGTTTGGGATGGAGCCTGCAATCCTACAGTTCTGACAGCTCCCAGGGGACACAGATGCTGATCCCTGGACCAGTCCTCTGTTTAGTCAAAGAGAGCCACCTGGTTCTAGTAGAGAATCTTCATTTGATCCCAAAATAACAAGTCACATATTATTGGGTCAATCAGGTCATCTCAGGTTGTAAAAACTGAGATACGGTTTATATAGTAATGAAGGTTTATCGGAGAAACTGGCTAATTAAATGAATTGAACTTGATAAGAGAAAGAAGGAAGCAAATTCAATTCCCCCACTGCTATCTTCAGATCTTCTCTACTGTGCTTTTCTCCTCTACCCCAGGTCAAAATCTAGGGCAGATTCCATGGCTTGTTCGGGAATATTTGAGTATTAACAATCTCATTTTCAGGTATTAGATGTCCAATGTAGTTTTAATATCAAAACTTCAGTTTCTCATCCACTTCAGACTTTTTTCCCCAGTAGGTCAGACCTAACCCCCAATGGGAAGGCAGAATGATTTGAGGCTTCTCTCTTTTTTCGGCCTCCAATTTTAGCCACTTTTGGCTACTTCTGGATCACAGAGAGTTGGGGCTGAGAGAGGGGGAGGAGCTTATGGAAGCAGACAATATGGTCTGACTGAACACCAAAACCAGGGACTTCTGACAGTACCTTTTTCCTTAGTTAATGTACTCTTTCACCAACAGTTATGTGTCGCCTCCCAGCCTACTCTGTTGGTATAGCCCATAATGCCACATTCAGCTACTCTCCTCTTCAGAGTGGGGGAATCTTCAGAGAATCAAACAAGGTTACCAATGCCAATGGGGTGTCCACACTCTTAGTTCACAGCCCACTCTATATGCTTTGCCAGGAGGGACTATCCCTCGGCTACTCATCTTTAGGCTATTCCGTGTAAGTCAGCTTCTGGGCCCTCCAAACTCCAGGAGAAGCTAGTCAAGTCCTTCCATGAAAATTTCCATTGTGCACCAGTAGGTGACATTTGCCTTTTTTTTTTAATTCGTGACAAGTGTACAGTACAGAATGATAATCTTTGGACTTTAAATCCCTAGAGGTGTATATTTGTAGACCGAAGCATGTTTCTGAATACAGAGTGGTTTTATATGTCTAATAAAATGGTGCTAATTCTACTAGCATAAAGGTGGGCTAGATGGCATTGAATATTTCTTCTAATTCCGTTAATTACAGCAATTGAGCACCTACTAATTTCCAGGCACTCCTTGAAGACTTAAAACCCTAAAATTGCTATGAATTAATGATAAAAGTACTGTTGGAATTCCAGTAGGTGACATTTTAATTTTCTTCTCCCTATGAAAAATGGATCATATAGAACCTTAATCTTGTGGTATACTCATACAGTGAAATATCTACCTATATGTTACTATGGAAAGACATCTATGATAGATTTAGTGAAAAAATGTTTATAGAACAGACTATACACATTATGTATGTGTAAACATAGTTTGTAAGTGTACAAGTCACCATGTTAACAAAAATGATTCAGATTACAGGAGAGCTTTTGCTTTCTAATTTATTCTTTTCTGTACTTCTGACTTTTTTTTTTTTTACTGTACTATCATACATTTACAATCAGAAAATAAGATTATTAAGAAACAAATAATGATGCCATGGAACTAAATCTCGTTTTTTTCCTTTGCAGATATCTTTTGCAATACGTTAGATTAGCCTACCCAATGGAAATATAAGCCACAGATAAAATTTTATTCTAGTAATAAAATATTTTACTTAACCCAATATATCCAAAAGATTGTCATTTTAGCACATAATCAGTGTAATGCCATTGACATATTTACATTCTTTTTTTTCCCTAAGCCTCCGAAATACTCTGTGTTTTACGTAGCACATCTCCATGTGCCTGGGGGTGGCTGTATTGGACAGTGTGGCTTTAGGTAGGCATGTGCCATCATTCTGCATAACAATAGGGTAACAAATTCTGGTTTTTGGTAACTTTCCACTCGCTTTTTAAAGTCAAACAGATCATTAAAAAACAAAACAAAACAAAAACCTGCCCAAGAGTTAACAGTGTTTATTTTTAGGAGAGTCTTTAAATTTATAGGTTTTTAATTTCTAAGGTTGTTTGATTCTGTTAAAATGATCGTGTATGATAACGGTAATCTATCTTTCTTTCGTTCTTTCAATAGAGAAGGTGTTTATTTATATATTTTTTTATTGGAGTATAGTTGTATATCGGTAATCTTTAAAAGACAGCTGGTGTTGGGTTGTTCGTTTAAAGAAACTGCAGCTGTAAGGGATGCTTGGGTGAGGCCCTACCTCTCATCCTCATCTCTACTTTCATTCTCCATTGTTGACAGGAGGGGTCAGAAGTCAGAATCTTCAGTAGCTACAATTTTTGCTGGCCCCTGGAGGAAGGAGGGGCAGGGAGACAGCAATAAAAGCCTGCACTTAGCAGAGATCACTCACTGCACCATGGGAGAATGACTGGAATTATCATCAAGCTTCTCTGAATAATTGAAATGACATATCGCAAAGGTCTGATTCCTTCTAAAGAGTAACTCTTCCCTGCTGCCTTTTTTTTTTTTTTGTAGTAGAACCAACCCCAAGGGGATATTTTTGTTGCCTGACCATGAACGAGAGGGACGGGGCTGCAGTGTAACCAGATGGGCCTGGGTTTGTGTGTCTCTGGGCTTCCATTTCCTCAACTGTAAAGTAGAGATCATAACATACAACTTACTTCATAAGACTGTGTCATAATTTTGTTTTAATTAATTTTTTTTTGGCTGTGTTGGATCTTTGTTGCCGCGCGCAGGCTTTCTCTAGTAGCAGCGAGCAGGGGGCTACTCTTCATTGTGGTGCTCATGCTTCTCATTGTGGTGGCTTCTCTTGTTGCGGAGCACAGGCTCTAGGGCGTGCAGTCTTCAGTAGTTGTGGTGCGTGGGCTCAGCAGTTGTGGCTCGTGGGCTCTAGAGCGCGGGCTCAGTAGTTGTGGCACATGGGCTGAGTTGCTCCGCGGCATGTGGGATCTTCCCGGACCAGGGATTGAACCCGTGTCGCCTGTATTGGCAGGTGGATTCTTAACCACTGCACCACCAGGGAAGCCCCGACTGTGTCATAATTTGATGAACCTTTCATAATATTGTATTGATATTCTGTACCAATATAAAAAATATAAATAGGGCTTCCCTGGTGGCGCAGTGGTAGAGAGTCTGCCTGCCGATGCAGGGGACACGGGTTTGGGCCCCGGTCTGGGAAGATCCCACATGCCGCGGAGTGGCTGGGCCCGTGAGCCATGGCTGCTGAGCCTGCGCGTCCGGAGCCTGTGCTCTGCAACGGGAGAGGCCACAACAGTGAGAGGCCCACGTACCGCAAAAAAAATTAATAATAAATAAATATATATAGATAGATAGATAGATAGATAGAAAAGTGCACACATCCTAAGTGTAAAGCACAATGAATTGTTACAAATTAAAAATATACTTGTGTAGGGAATTCCCTGGTGGCCCCGTTGTTAGGACTTGGCACTTTCACTGCCATGGCCAGGGTTCAATCCCTGGTTGGGGAACTAAGATCCTGCAAGACGCATGGCATGGCCAAAAACAAAAAACTTATGCACACACGCACACACACACACACACACAGGTGTAACCATCATTTGGATCAAGAAACAGAATGCTCTCAGTGCCCCAGTAGCTCCCTTCCAGTCCCTACGATCTATATTAATTTTCTACTGCTATGTAACAAACCAATTTAGTGGTTTAAAGCAACACACATTGATTATCTCAGTTTCCATAGGTTGGGAGTCGGGGCGTGACTCAGCTAGATCCTCTGCTCAGGTCACAGGTGAGAATCAAGGTGTCAGCCAAGGCTTGGGTCTCATCTGTGGCTTGAGCTCATTCATTTTGTTGGTGGAACTCATTTCTTTATGGCTGAATAACTGAGGTTCCCCTCTTTCTTGTTAGCTGTTGGCTGGATGCCAATCTCAGATCCTACAGGCTGCCCACAGTTCTTGCTACATGGCTTTCATCCAGTTCACACTGCTGCTTTCTTCCAGGCCATCTATCTCTGACCTCTAAATGTTCTTTTTTTTTTTTTTTTTTTTGCGGTACACGGGCCTCTCACTGCTGTGAGTTCTCCCACTGCGGAGCACAGCTCCGGACACGCAGGCTCAGCGGCCATGGCTCACGGGCCCAGCCGCTCCGCGGCATGTGGGATCTTCCTGGACCGGGGCATGAACCCGTGTCCCCTGCATCGGCAGGCGGACTCTCAACCACTGCGCCACCAGGGAAGCCCTAAATGTTCTTTTAAGAGTTCACCTGATCAGTTCAAGCCTACTCAGGCCAATCTCCTAGGTGATCAGGGATCTTAATTACAGGAGTAATATCCCATCAAATCACAGGTTCCACTGTATTCAAGTGGCAGAGATTATACAAGGGAGTAAGGCTACTGGCAGGGATCACGTGGCCGCCTTGGAAATTTACCACACCATCATCTAAGTGTAACTACTCTCTGACGTCTAACACAGGTGTTTTACCTATTTTTCAACTTTGTAAAAATGGAATCGTACAGTATGCCTCTTGTGCTGGCCTCCTTTATTCAACATTATGTTTGTGAAATACACTAATTCTTCTGTATGTAATTGCAGATGGTTCATTTGCATTGCTGCAAGTGTGAATATACCACAGTTCATATACCCATTGAAAAGTTGATGGGCCTTTGGGTAGTTCCTCTTTGGGGCCTAATACTAACAGTGCTCCTATGAACATTCTAGAAGACGTTTTTTGGTAAGCACCTGTACACATCTATGTTGGGTATATATACACTGAGGAGTGGAATTGCTGGGTCATAGTGTATGCATACATTCAGCTTGGGAGATAGTGCCAGTTTTCCAAAGTGGCCTTATCAAGCTGTATACCCACCAACAGTGTTAGACTATTCCATAAGCCTGTTTTGAAGGATGCAAAGTATGATCATGATAAAGAACACAGGACAGAGCCTGGGATATAATAACGACTAAATAATAGTATTCCCAGTAGAAATTAATTAATGCCAAGTGTTATTTTCTGTTATACTATTAAAGTCTTTGAGATGTGTATATCCAGCTTATTGATATACTCCTAGTGCCAAGCCAAAATGTATTAAACAGCCCAAGGAACACATCTGTGTTGAGTAGTTTCTACAGAAACAACTTCAGACTTGCATTTACTTTCCTTTTCCTTGGTCTCTGCACCAAGGCACGAAATAAGAGGATACTGAATCTCCATTGCTCAGATCTGAAAATAGTCTGTACAGACCTCACTGAGAAGGTAGTTTCTTTGAACAACAAGCAAGCCAGCAAGATTAAAATAAAGCACCACGGTGCTTTTGCGTACAGCATCTATTTCTAGAACAAAACCACTCAGGTTGTGTCTTTGCAGAACTTGATTTAAAGAAAGGTAGTTCAGTTGATGGGATCATCAAACCACAACAAATACTTTGCTTTACAACCTAGGCTTTACAAGCCTAGGGAAAGATTTTTGTCTCCCTTTGCAGAGGATTAAGACTTGAAACTCAGGCCACTTAGCAGCAAGGAAATGCTAATCTTCTGTACTGGGTTATCATTTTATCCAAGGGCTCAGGCATACCTATCAGCTCTTCCTAATTGTTTGTTTGTCGTTATTCCTCATAGGAGTGATGAGTCACTAGGTTCAGCTGCTTTTGCTGCAAGGCCTTAGAAGGCCAAGTCAAATCAAAAGGAATAGTAGTAACACCAGCCTTTCAGCAAATCAAAATTCTTGCCTAGACCAAAAGCTCTTCAGAAATTGGTCTGACTTTAATCAGTGGTCACTTAGCCCCTCTAAACTTCTAACTCCTCATTTGTAAAATAGGGCAGGGATTTCCCTGGTGGCACAGTGGTTAAGAATCCACCTGTCAATGCAGGGGACACGGGTTCAATCCCTGGTCCGGGAAGATCCCACATGCCGCAACTCAGCCCGTGCGCCACAACTACTGAGCCTGCGCTCTAGAGCCCGTGAGCCACAACTACTGAAGCCTGCACCCTCTAGGGCCTGCATACCACAACTGCTAAGCCCGCGTGCTGCAACTACTGAAGACCCCATGCCTAGAGCCCGTGCTCCACAACAAGAGAAGCCACTGGAATTAGAAGCCTGCGCACTGCAACGAAGAGTAGCCCCCGCTCGCCGCAACTAGAGGAACCCCGCGCACTTCAACGAAGAGTAGCCCCCACTCGCTGCAACTGGAGAAAGCCCCCGCACAGCAACGAAGACCCAATGCAGCCAAAAACAAGTAAATAAATTTATAAAAAAATAAAAAATAAAATAAAATAGGGCAAATAAAGGCATCAACTTTATGAGTATCAATCATTCATTGATTCAAGAAATATTTAATTTCCATTATTGCTAGGCTCTGCTTCAGGCAAAGTACTTATCAAATGCTAATCATGCATCAGATATTGTTTAATAACTTAATTATTAAATAATTATTTGCATACCAACTATCCACTGGGTGGGAAAGTATCTGAAACATTTGGAGTCTTAGGCTGGCTTCATAACCCACCCACCCCCAAACTTACACACACTCACATAAATAAATCATATGCCCACTCTCGGCCACTGGGGTAAATCCAACTCCTCAAGCCTATCTCCTCAATTATTGTGAACCACGAATGAAAACTAATTTTATTATCAGCCTAAGTGTTTCATAATTTAAAGGGCAAATATGCCACATTTCAAAGTCACAGAGGAAAACAAGGGGGATTGATTGTCATTTTGATTATCTGCCCCACATTTCCCCTCCCATTAGCTAAGCACGTTAGGGGGCAGATCAGAGATGGGTCTGAAAGTAGACAGATTCTCACTCCCACTTGTACTCTTACCTCCCCATCTCCTGTCCCCTCTGCAGCCCCACTCCCACCTCCTAGGACACGACATGAAGCTAGCAGCGAGCAAACATTTCTAGAATGCTTCTTTGATAGAGAAATCTTCAAATTTGCTTAGGGCCTTATTCATATAATTAAGGAACAAATGCTAATTTAACATTGGAAGAGGAACAAAGTCACAGAAGCCAGAGAACAGTACGAAACAGACTCTTCATCTCTGGAGCCAGAATTCTTGGGTTCAAATCCTGGCCATTCCATTTTAGGGCTGCCAGATAAAATACAGGGCACCCAGTTAAATGTAATTTTCAGATAAACAGCAAGTACATTTGAGCCCCAAATCTGCCTATGAGATATTCGAATTTATACTAAAAAATTATTTGTTGTCTGAAATTCAAATTTAACTGAGCATCCTATATTTTCATTTGCTAAAACTGGCCACCCTACTCTATTTACTGCTTTTGTGACCTGGGGCAAGTTCCATAAACTCTCTGTGTTTCAGTTTTCTCATCTGTAAAATGGGCATAGTAAAAGCACATTCTTCATAGAATGGTTGCAGTAGTCATTTTTCTTGTTCAGTAAATATGTCTGCTTCTCTTCCTTCCAGAAACATGGTAGGAAAGCACTGTCTTGTCCTCCTCAAGTTAGGTGAGGCCTATTACTTGCTTCAGCCAATGAGAAGTGAGCAGAAGGAAGGTGTCACTTCCAGGTAGGAGTCTGTAAGTACTCCTGCACAATTTGCCACCCTCTGTTCCCTTGTCACAGTGGCTTGCAATTTGCCAGGTGCAGTCAAGGTAGAGAGTGGATGAGGTGGAGAGGAACCCCCCCACCTATACAAACACCAACCCAAGGAAAACTTAAGTGTGAGGGAGAACTAAAACACCTGTAGTTTTTTATTTTTAAATTTATTTTATTGAAGTATAGTTGATTTACAGTGTTGTGTTAAGTCCTGCTGTACAGCAGTGACTCAGTTATACATATATGTACATTGTTTTTCATATTCTTTTCTATTATGTTTTATCACAGAATATTCAATATAGTTCCCTGTGCTACACAGTAGGACCTTGTTTATCCATTCTATATATACTAGTTTGAATCTGCTAATCCCAAATTCCCAATCTATCCCTCTCCCTTGGCAACCACAAGTCTGTTCTCTATGTCTGAGTCTGTTTCTGTTTCATAGATAAGTTTATTTGTGTCACATTTTAGATAACGCATGTAAGTGATATCATATGGTATTTGTCTTTCTCTTTCTGACTTACTTCACTTGGCATGATAATCTCTAGGTCCCTCCATGTTGCTGCAAATGGCATTATTTCATTCTTTTTTATGGCTGAGTAGTACTCCATCATATATATATATCACATCTTCTTTATCCATTCATCTGTGATGGACATTTTGGTTGTTTCCATGTCTTGGCTATTGTGAATAGTGCTGCTATGAACATAGGGGTGCATGTATCTTTTTGAATTACAGTTTTGTCCGGATATATGCCCAGGAGTGGGATTGCTGAATCAATTGGCAACTCTATTTTTAGTTTTTTGAGGAACCTCCATACTTTTCTCCATAGTGGTTGCACCAATTTACATTCCCATCAACAGTGCAGGAGGGTTCCCTTTTCTCCACACCCTCCCCAGCATTTGTTATTTATAGACCTTTTAATGATGGTCATTCTGACCCATGTGAGGTGATACCTCATTGTAGTTTTGTAAACACCTGTAGTGTTTTTGTTTTTTGTTTTTTTGCCGTACGCGGGCCTCTCACTGTTGTGGCCTCTCCCGTTGCGGAGCACAGGCTCCGGACGCGCAGGCTCAGCGGCCATGGCTCACGGGCCCAGCCGCTCTGCAGTACGTGGGATCTTCCCGGACCGGGGCACGAACCCGTGTCCCCTGCATCGGCAGGCAGACTCTCAACCACTGCGCCACCAGGGAAGCCCAACACCTGTAGTTTTAAACACTGAAATATGAGTTGTTCCTTACTTAGCATCACTGAGTTCACCCCGATTGAGAGTTGCTATGAAGATTGCATGACTGAATAATTGTCTAGCTTTGAGAACATGCCTAGTAAATAGTAGGCACTATGTAAGTAATTATTAGGTTAAGAAAAAGTATGCAACACTCTTTTAATACTAAAAAGGGATTGAGATAGGCCTTGCTTGCGGTCCGAGTTTTGGTAATAAACATGTCCAGTTTTCTTTTTCCAGGCCGAAGAAATATAATCTACCTCTTCCCCATGGTGTTTGGTAATAAACTCTGTAAAGTCAGCAGTGTTGAGCTCAGGAAGTTTCTTTAATCATTAGACAGAATTTTCATGTCGAAAGCACTCCTGATATGGGTCCACTCAAATTGCAGTGTGGGTTCTAACGGAGCGGCAGACTGGATGGCAGATGACCGGGTCTGAGCAATCTGCAGAAGCCAGCCATGTGCGCAGTAATTCAGAGAGGACCAAGGAGCCGGATCCAGGGGGGAAATCATGGCAGTTAATGAGAATCAGATGCAGTGTAATTCAGACCGCAGCGCTCGGTCCTGATCTCCAGGCACAGGGAATTACATCCATAAACAGACCATGCTTGATTTTATACAGCACTTTCATCCCCCAAAGAATTCCAAAAGCGTTCCGAAAGAATGCTCTGGTTACTGGTAGCTCAGTGATGGGGAAGACAAACAGGGAAATTGTTGTGCTCACAACTCAGGCTTGGAACCTTCGTTAGAATCCGTGCCCTCCAGAATAGGCTGGCTTGGGAGGCCAGGGACCCTTTTCTGTTATGAAAAACATACTCCCCCCTCCCCCCTCCAATGTAAACGTGCTCATAAAAGAAACCCAAGCATGCATTCAAGAGGCTTTCAAACTTTGACCAAGAATCACAGTAAGAAGCACATAGCTCACGTCAGATTCAGATTCACTATATTGATCTCTATGTATACATGGATATATACATCTGAAATGGAACTAAATAAAATACTACTTGCTCTTCTTTTTTTTTTTTGCAGCGCGCAGGCCTCTCACTGTTGTGGCCTCTCCCGTTGCGGAGCACAGGCTCCAGACGCACAGGCTCAGCAGCCATGGCTCACGGGCCCAGCCGCTCCACCGCATGTGGGATCTTCCCAGACCGGGGCATGAACCCGCGTCCCCTGCATCGGCAGGCGGACCCTCAACCACTCCGCCACCAGGGAAGTCCCATACTTGCTCTTCTTATATGTGATTTTTTTTTTTTTTGGCTGCGTTGGGTTTTCGTTGCTGCGTGCAGGCTTTCTCTAGTTGTGGTGAGAGGGGGCTACTCATTGTGGTGCACAGGCTTCTCATTGTAGTGGCTTCTCTTGCTGTGGAGCATGGGCTCTAGGTGCACAGGCTTCAGTAGTTGCAGCACTCGGGCTCAGTAGTTGCGGCACGCAGGCCCTAGAGTGTGCGGGCTTCAGTAGTTGTGGCACGTGGGCTCAGTAGTTGTGGCTTGAGGGCTTTGCTGCTCTGCAGCTTGTGGGATTTTCCTGGACCAAGGATCAAACCCATGTCCCCCACATTGGCAGGCGGATTCTTAACCAGTGCACCACCAGGGAAGTCCCTATGTGATGTATTCTTGATATTATCTATTCTATTTCATTTATTTTAAAAAGCTGACCACTTCCTGTAAGTTGATACTACAATCCACGTATGTATAGGATCTTACATTCTGAAATTCATCTCATTGAAAATAGTGAAAGACAGTGGAAGACTCTGACACCAGGACAGTTCAATTATACCACAACATACGGTCCTGGGACAGTAACTTCACCTTTTTAGGTCACAAACCTACTGGGAGTCTTCCAGGTTTAGCTTGCTGAAATTTTTACATACAGCACTTGTGTGTAGATAAAGCAAACTATGCTGAACCCAGATTCACTCGCTGAGACTATTTTCAAATTCTGAGGTTGATTCAGAGGTGGGTATGAAGAAAGCCCATTTTCTTTTAGTACTTAATACAGCTTTGGGTGACCCCTAAATCAGTCAGAATTTTTTTTTTTTTTTTTGGATTGCAGGTAACAAAACCCTCCCTCCATCTAAACACACACAAAAGAAATCCTTCATTCAAATAGTGGACTAGTCCAGGGGCTGTATAGGTTTTAGCACAGCTGGCACTGGATGCTGAGACCATGCCATGGTAACCTGTCTTCCCCCATCTCTGGGTTCTACTTTCCTCTCTATTGGCTTTGTTCTCGCCTATTATAGATAGGATCCCTCCTTGAAGCCAGAAGAAGATATTCATCAGCACTTCTAGACTTCAATTCTACCAGCCTAACGACCCAAAGGAAAGAGGGCACCTTTTTTCTGACTGTTCAAGTGAAAACTCTAGACTTCTCATTATCCCAGCTTGGGTCACATGCCCATTCGTGAATCCATCACCGTGACCAGGGATACGCATTGTTCCAAATGGTCTCGTCTGCCTACCCCGGGGCATAGTGATGGTGTCAGAACAACCAAACTACATGAACTCAAGAATTTCACAAAGGAAAATCAAGGTGCCATATCTAGAAGTCAGGGACATGAATTTTAAGTAGATGATGAAAAAGAAAATGGCCATTAGTGACCTCTGTGCAGACAGACCACCAATCCCTGCCTCCTACTCAGTCTTAAAGTACAGAGACAAAGCTGGCACTCTGTCACTACACTTGGAGAGTACTTTTTTTCACCAAGAGAAACCTTGACATTTTCTCTCTCCAATCATTTTGAGAAGTTAGAAGCTGTGGGAAGGGATTCTCTTAGCTTTCAAATGGAAAACTTAATGTGCCATGAACTTCTGGTCATAAGCTAAGAAGTAAAACCTCTCTTTGGGCCTTTTAGAAATCAGCTCTCCAACTTTATGTCCATGGTTTGTAATGCTGTAATTGCCTCCATGGCTGTAGTGTAGCTGGCTTTGCAAACAAAGTTGAAACCTGCAGGTCACCTTAGATTAACCAATGTATTGTGTGCACAACTGCTGGAGCCCTGAATACGTGCTCTGTCTTGCACTGAAAAGCACACGAACAGGGAAAACACACACGCACACAAAACAACTGTGACTAAATCTGACAAAAAGGAAGAAAGCATATTGGAGAAAGGTGGCTCAGGTATGATTATTTTCCTGCATTTTGTCGAACACCATTTACCATCTGGGAAGCAGTGCAAACAGAGCTGTAGCCTTTAGACACTGCAAATATTATTGCTATGCATGTGAGGAGATTAACTCACTGAAATGATAAAAAAGACGGACTATAAGTAGTATAGATTCTTTCTTTTGGCTTGTGCCCTTCTCATACCAGATTATCAGGGCCAGGGTTTTGGTTTTTTGTTTGCTTGCTTTGTTGGGGTCTTTGTTGTTGTTTTTTGTTTTTTAATGATTTCTCATAGAATAGTTCAAACCAAACTGAGAAAAGGCAACCTTGTTGTGATTCAGGCACATTAATCTCCTTCAAGAAATTGACAGTTTTCCTTTGATAACACTATTTTGCCTTGGGTTTAAGATGCAAAATACAATCATTATTATTTTATAGGTACCACATCAGGAATAAAGAAACTGGTGCTTTTCCCACTGCCTAGAACATTGTCCCTTCCCTCTCCCTTGGCTCTTTCTTTTTTCAGCCTTCGTATCTTTGCTTAAATGTCAGGCTTTAGTTTCTTAAAAATTAAACATATGCAAAAGTAAACAAAATTACCACAACAACTGAGCAGTTCTATTTCTAGGCATGTGCCCAAGAGAAATGAAAACATAACATCCACACAAAACCTTGTGCATGAATGTTCATAGCAACATTATTCTTAAGAGCCCCAAAGTGGAAAACATCCAAAGATTTGTCAACTGGCAAATGGATAAACAAAATGTGATATAGCCATAGATTGAGATATTATTTAGTTGCAAAAAGGAAGGAAGTACTGATATATGCTACAACATGGATGAACCTAAAGAACGTTATGCTTGGGACTTCCCTGGTGGTACAGTGGATAAGACTACACGCTCCCAATGCAGCTGTCCCAGGTTCGATCCCTGGTCAGGGAACTAGATCTCACATGCATGCTGCAACTAAGGAGATCTGGAGCCGCAACTTAGGAGCCCGCCTGCCGCAACTAAGACCTGATGCAACCAAATAAATCAATGTTAAAAAAAAAGTTATGCTAAATGAAAGAAGTCAGTACAAAAGATAACATATTGTGTGATTCCACTTGTATGAAATGTCTAGAGAAAGCAAATCTATAGAGACAGAAAGTAGATGAGTGGTTACCTGTGGCTGGAGATAGAACAGATATTAACTGTACATGGGAATGTGGGAGCTTATAGGGGTGATGAGAAAGTTCTAAAAACTGGATTTTGAGGATAGTTATACAACTCAGTCAATTTAATGAAAATCATTGAATTGTACACCAAAAAATTTAAAATAACAATAATAAGACCAGGCTTTTCTTAGCCTGAGATTAAATAAAATGCCCTTGCTATACCTTCCCTTGGCCCCTACTTTAGAAAGCTTCATCCCACTTGCAAGTACTTGGATTTGGTCTCAGACACATGTGGATTCTAGTCTCAGCTGTGCCATTTGTTGGCATGATCTTGGACAAGTCACTTGCTCTCCTTAAGACTTCAGGAGACAGGTACCTTTGTATTAAATTATTTGTCATAGTCTCAAAATGTTGTCTATGTTTGTGCCCTTTCTACCTAACTGGACCATGCACTCAGGGCTTGTTCTTCCATCTCTCTTGTACCGTACCCTGTGACACAGCTCAGGTCTCTGGGCAGTGCAGCATGGTGGGTAAAACCTCTGCAACCACGGTGCTTGGATTTGAACCTACTCCCCAGCTGTGTGACCATGGCCAAGGTATTTAACCACTCTGTTTCATCATTCTTAAATGTTTTTTTGTGAGTTATTAAGGCTCTTGTGAAAATTAAATGAGATGATACACATACATGCTGATACATATACAGTGCTTAGAACAGTGCCTGGCCCATAGGAAGTGCTATGTGTTAGCTATTATCTGTATACCCCATATTCAGACAGATACAAATAACATACATCTGCTTGGCGTTTCACTTCCCAGGAGTGTTTGGGTCCACTCTGGACATGCATCCCCACCAACCAGCATTAGTAACACTCTTCAACAGCAAATGCTCACCTTCACCTCTGAACAACCTGGGTATTTGTGCTTCTCCCAGCAGATCCTTTAATCCCTCACCTCAGTTTCTCATCAAGGTAGGCTGTCTTGGGACTTCCCTGGTGGCGAGTGGTTAAGACTCTGCACTCCCAATGCAGGGGGCCTGGGTTCGACCCCTGGCCAGGGAACTAGATCTCACATGCACGCCGCAACTAAGGAACCCACAAGCCGCAACTAAGACCCGGCGCAACCAAATAAATAAATATTAAAAAACCCCACAAAAAACAAAGTAGGCTGTCTTTTAGTAAAAACTCAACAAATGCTTTTGTACTCACATTATGTACTAGCAAATTCCATTAATTTGTTGAACTGTGCATTTAGAATACAGTAATTGAAAGCTGACTGAGTGCCAGAGTCCTAGGAGGTAGGGACTAAACACAGAACAAGGTACTGATATAATCCTTGTCCTCAAGACGTTTGTGATCAGAATCAGAGGTTCCCAAACTCCCTGGGCATCAGTGACCTGAAGAAACAGCGGGGTGGTAAGGGATGGCGTGGGAAAAGAAGGTTTAAGCATCACTCCCCCGCCCTATTCACCTCCATCCACCCCATAAAGTTACTTTGAAGTAAAAACAATTTTTTAAAAACAAATGTAGTATCTGCGGAAAGCCATCTTTAGAAAACTTTGCTATTTTCTTTGATCTCTGACATGCAATCAGTGTAAACACAGCATGCTTGCTATGCAAACACAGTCTCAGGTAAGTCCCCCGGGGTGGGGGTCACTCCCCAAAACAAACTCCTGAGCTTCCCCTATATTGACATTTTGGAGCTGTCATCAAGGTATCAAGCTTTGTTTGTTCATTCACTTATTTAATCAGTATGCTGGTGGTTTTATAAAATACAGCTCCACTAGACTTTCTGACTCAGAATCTCTAGGGGTAGAATCCAGGCACTGGTACTGTTAACAACCTTCTCGGGGTTCAGTTAATGGATCTGCTTTGGGGAACCACTGCCCTATGTCACAGGTGGCAGGAAGGGAGGATGGATGAAACTAAAGACAGGAAGAGCAGTGAGGAGGTGAGAGGTGAGGACAGGTGAGCCAGGCAAGGAGGATGTGGTGGGCTTGGCCCCCCAAGATGTCCATGGCACCATCCTGAATGTTGAACCTGTGAATGTTGCCTGACGGCAAAAAGGACTTTGCAAATGTGATTAGGGATCTTGAGAGAGGAAGATTATCTGGATTATCTGGGTGAGCCCTTAATGTAACTACAGTATCCTTATAAGAGGGAAGGAGAGGGAGATTCAGCTGCAGAAGAGGAAGAAAACCTTGGATAAGTGACCACGGATGCAGGGAGAGAAAAGCTGATGTGCTTGGAAGAAGCAGCCATCAGCCGAGAAATGCAGGCAGCTCCCAGAAACGAGAAAAGATGAGGAAATGGATTCTGTCCTAGAGTCTCCAGAGGGAGCCAGCCCTACTGACACCTGGATTTCAGACCTGTAAGACTCATTTCAGATGTCTGGCCTCCAGAATTGTAAGAGAATAAATTTGTGGGGGTTTTTAAGCCATTACATTGATGGTTATTTGTTACAGCAGCCATAGGAAACTAATACAGAGGATTAAAAAAAAAAAAAAACGAATACAGCTGACCTTGAACAACATGAGTGTTAATCCACATATAATTTACAGTTGGACCTCCGTGTCAGTGATTATTCTGCACCCTCAGATTCAACCAATAGTGGACCATGTAGTGCTGTAGTATTTTTTATTGAAAAATATCCGCACATAAGCCGAACCATGCAGTGCAAACCTGTTGTTCAAGTGTCAGATGTACAGAAATACATAGGTGTGAAACCATTAAGATCTGGCAATTGGTAGCATATACAAGGTTTAAAAAAAGAAGGCGAGAGAGAAGGAAGAATCAAGAATGAGTCTAGGGATTTCCCTGGCAGTCCAGTGATTAAGACTCTGTGGTTCACCTGCAGGGGACGTGGGTTTGATTCCTAGTCTGGGAACGAAGATCCCACATGCTGTGCAACACGGCCAAAAAAAATAATAAATAAGTCTAGATTTCTAATTGTTGATGGATGAATTGGTTTGGTTGCTGACCCCAAATAAAGGAGGAGGTTAAAAAAAAAAAGAATTCGTTGTTTGGGCCTTTGCTCAGGGGATGTACAAGTGAAGATGGTCAGCAGGCAGTTGGATATACAGGTTTAAGGTTTGGATTCTATCATTTGCAAAAGGGAAGGATGAAATATTCCACATCTGGTGGTCATGAGGACTAAGGAGACAGTGTGTGTGGAAGCCTGGCATGTGTAGGTATTCAACAGATGTCAGAGGAAATACATCTACCACGACATAATTCCATGATCTGGGGTTTGTTTCCAGGCAACGTGGGCTATGAGACTCTGCCCCTTATCCCCACCACTACCTCATCAGTCCATTTGGCAGAATGCAAAATGCTAACTGGAGCGATTGTTAAAATAGTCACTAACACCAGCTAAGGTTTAAGTGCCTGGTGAAAAGTGCCTCTACTGACCCCAGAGGAAGACGCAGGCTAATGCAGCCGGTCAATATTTCTTAAATGAGTAAAGCCTCATTAATTGGGACACAGAGAGGCTCAACGAGAGTTTAGGTTTTCCTCTCTTTAAAGAGAAAGAGTTTGGGAAGCAAATGAAGAGTTTAACAAGATTTCCAGAGGGACTATTTAAATGCCTTAGAAAAACAAGCTGCTTTTAATCTTACCTTCAAACACTTGAGGAGCACCATTGGCGGTCCAACCGATTTGTGATTGGCAAACCATTTCTAAGTCTCTGTTAAACAAGTGCTGGGGATAAACGAAGGAATCATTTTAAAGCCTGGTTCTATTTCTTGGAAATAGTGAAGCTGTTTCCTTTAAAAGTATTTCACCGTTCTGATATTCCATTCATTCTGACTGAACTTCCTCTAACAAGGAGTCAGACAAATGAGGGTTTCATAGATCCTTTTCTCCAGAGCTCCTCCTCCACCGCCTATCCTAGCCACGTGTTTTGGGGGTTCCTGGACCCAATTCCAATGCATGGGTGTGTGTAGTAGGGGTGGGGTGCTCCCCATACCACCAAGCAATTCTCAGGACACCAGCTGGGTGTCCTATGATTCAATTCAGTTCAGCCACTGTTCACCCAGAGATAGCATCAGGTTTCACAGGGTAAGAGTTCAGTCACACAAGAGTGCCCCCTGGTCCCCGCCACCCATTTCAATCATTTCCTGTGCTTCTGACTAACTGGCTACAGATTGGATGTTCCAGTGACCCCCTCTCCCTTATGCCAATAACAAGTTCAGGTTGTCACCTGCGCTTCTGACCAACGAGCTATAAATTGGAGGTTCCTACAGCCTCCCTCCATTAATTTGCTACAGTGGCTCACAGAACTCAGAGAAATATTTGTTTACTAGATTATCAGTTTATTATAAAAGGATGCAACTCAGGAATAGCCAGATGGAAGAGATGCATGGGGCAAGGCATAGGGAAAGGGTGCAGAGCTTCCACACTCTCTGAGGGCACCACTCTCTCTGTATCTACACATGTTCACCAACCTGGAAGCTCTCCAAACCTCATCCTTCTGAATTTTTATGGAGGTTTTATTACATAGGAATGATTGATTTCATCACTGGCCATTGGCTATTAATCTAACTTTTGGTTCCTTTCCCTTCTCTCCTCCCCAGGGGTCAAGGCGGAGGGACTGAAAGTTCCAACACTCTAATCACATGGTTGGTTCTCCTGGCAACCAGACCCCCACCCTTAGTTGTGACACAAAAGTTGCCTCATTAATATAAAAAAAAATTGTCACTTTCATCACTTAGGAAATTCCAAGGGTTTTAGGAGCTCTGTGCCAGAAATTTGACGAAGACCAAATACATATTTCACAACAAGTCAGGGAAAAACCTAGGGTTGATCCTCAGTGAGCTTGCATGTCCCTATCAAATCCATCACCAAAATCTGACCATCTCTACACACTTTCCTTTATTTTCACCCTCAAAATTCTAGTCCCTAACATCTATGTATGATAAAAACTCTCAACAAAGGTGTGCAGAGGGAATGTACCTCAACATAATAAAGGCCATATACAACATGCCCACAGCTAACATCATATATAACAGTGAGAAACTGAAAGCCTTTCCTCTAGGATCAGGAACAAGACAAGGATGCCCACCTTCACCACTTTTATTCAACAAAGGATTGGCAGTCCAAGCCAGAGCAATTAGGCAAGAAAAAGAAATATAAGGCATCCAACTGGAACGGAAGAAGTAAACTGTCACTAACTGCAGATAACATGATATCATATACACCATATGTCATATATAGAAAACCCTACAGACTCCATCAAAAAACTGCTAGGACTAATAAATTCAGTAAATTTTTAAAAATTTATTTATTTATTTATTTATTTATTTTTGGCTGCACTGGGTCCTTGTTGCTGCACACAGGCTTCTTCTCTGGTTGCAGCAAGTAAGGCCTACTCTACATTGAGGTACGCGGGCTTCTCATTGTAGTGGCTTCTCCTGTTGCGGAGCATGGGCTGTAGGCACGCAGGCTTCAGTAGTTGTGGCACATGGGCTCAGGAGTTGGGGCTCACAGGCTCTAGAGCACAGGCTCAGTAGTTGTGGCACATGGGCTTAGTTGCTCCATGGCATGTGGGATCTTCCCGGACCAGGGCTTGAACCTCTGTCTGCTGCATTGGCAGGCAGATTCTTAACCACTGTGCCACCAGGGAAGTCCCTAAATTCAGTAAAACTGTAGGATATAAAATCAGTACACAAGAAATCTGTTGTGTCCCTATATACTAACAGTGAACTATCAGAAAGAGAAATTAAGAAAACAATTCTACTTATAATTGCATCAAAAGGAATAAAATACCTAGGAATAAATTTAACCAAGGAGGTGAAACCCATGTACTGAAAAGTATGAGAAATTAATAAAAGAAACTGAAGAAGACACAAATAAATGGAAAGGTATTCCATGCTCATGGATTGGAAGAATTAATATTGTTAACATGTCCATACTACCCAAAGCAATCTACAGATTCAGTATAAGCCCTATCAAAGTTCCAATGGCATTTTTCAAAGAAATAGAATAGGGCTTCCCTGGTGGTACAGTGGTTAAGAATCCGCCTGCCAATGCAGGGGACACAGGTTCGAGCCCTGGTCCGGGAAGATCCCACATGCTGCAGAGCAACTAAGCCTGTGTGCCACAACTACTGAGCCTGCGCTCTAGAGCCCACAAGCCACAACTACTGAAGCCTGCGTGCCACAACTACTGAAGGCCGCATGCCTAGAGCCCATGCTCCGCAGCAAGAGAAGCCACTGCAATGAGAAGCCCGCGCACAGCAACGAAGAGTAGCCCCCGATCGCCACAACTAGAGAAAGCCTGCGTGCAGCAACGAAGACCCAACACAGCCAAAAATAATAAAAAAACAAAATGAATTTTAAAAAAATGTATTAAAAAAAAGAAATAGAATAAATAATCCTAAAATTCATATGGAAACACAAAAGACTGCAAATAGCCAAAGCAACATTCAGTAGGAAGAACAAAGCTGAGGACATCATGCTTCTTGGTTTCAAGCTATAGTAATCAAAACAGTATGGTATTGGCATAAAAACAGACATATAGATCAATGAAATAGAGAGCCCAGAAATAAACCCATGAATATATGGTCAATTAATTTACAACAAAGGAGCCAAAAATATCCAGTGGGAAAAGGACAGTCTCTTCAATAAATGGTGCTGGGAAAACTGGACAGCGACATGCAAAAGAGTGAAACTTGACCACTGTCTTATACCATACACAAAAATTAACTCAAAAAGGTAAACACTTGAACATAAAACCTGAAACCATATAACTCCTAGAAGAAAACATAGGCAATAGTCTCCTTGACGTAGGTCTTGATGATGATTTTTTGAATCTGACAACATAAGCAAAAGCAACAAAAGCAAAAATAAATAAGTGGGATTACATTAAATGATAAAGCTTCTGTAGAGCAAAGGAAACCATCAACAAAATGGAAAGGCAATCTACTGAATAGGAGAAAATATTTGCAAATCGTATATCTGATAAGGAGCTAATATCCAAAATATACAAAGAACTCATCAACTCAGTGGCAAAAACCAAGAAAATCTAATTAAAAAATGGGCAGATATGCTCAATAGATATTTTTCCAAAGAAGACATACAGATGGCCAACAGGTACATGAAAAGATGCTCAAAGCCATTAATCACCCAGGAAATGCAAGTCAAAACCACAATGAGCTATCCCCTCACACCTGTAACAATGGCTATTATCAAAAAGACAAGAAATAACAAGTGTTGATAAGGATGTGGAGAAGTGTTGATGGGAGTGTAAACTGGTACAGCCACTATGGAAAACAGGGCAGTGGTTTCTCAAAAAATTAAAAATACAACCACCGTATGATTCAGAAATTCTACTTCTGGGTATTTACCTGAAGAAAACAAAGACACTAATTTGAAAAGATACATGTACTCCCATGTTTTTAAACACATACACACACATATATACGTACAGTAGAACATTATCCAGCCACAAAATAGAACTAAATCTTGCCATTTGCAGCAACATAAATGGACCTTGAGGGTATTATGCTAAGTGAAATAAGTCAGAGAGACTATTACCAAATGATCTTACTTATATGGGGAATACAAAAACAAAAACACAAAAAAACAAGATCATAGATACAGAGAACAGAAGATTGGTGGTTGCCAGAGGTGTGTGGGGGGGTGAAGGATGGGAGGAATGGGTTAAAAAAAAAATTAAGAAAAAATTCTAGTCCCAGCTCCCATCACCTCCTACCTGGACTACTGCAACAGTTCTTCCTCTAGTTTGTTGGATCTACTCAATGCCCTTCTAATTCCCCCTTCTGACAAGTGCCAGGGAGATCTATCCAAAATAAAGTGTAGCCTCTAGAGTCAGATTGAATGGGATCATTCCCTGTGGGGCATTTGTCACCCATAGCCTTTCTGGGCCTCACTGTGTTCATCTACAAAACTGATAATAGTCACTGCCTCTGAGGTTTCAGGTGAGGGTTAAGTGAAAGTGAAGTGCTTTCCTTCCTGCCTGCAAATAGCAACTGCTCAGTAAATATTAGGTTGCATGACTATGACCACTTGGCCTGTCCACCAGCCAGCCAGTTAGGACAATCTCACCCCAGCTATTATGAACAAGCACATGCTTATTCTACAACATTCATTCATCAGTTTATACAGGTCAAGTGCAAAGTGAGGTTTACGTCTTGTTTTCTTTTCCATCATTTTTGAGGTGCACAATTAGGAGAAAATGCATATAACTTAAACGAAACCAATCATACTTAGGAACGGTTTAAGTCACAGATATAAAAGGAGCATTTAAAATAGGAGTAGATGGACCATTTCATAATTCTTCCTTTAAGGTTAATACAATTCCTTTCACACTCCTAACAGATTCTTCCCATAACTTATCCCTTATGGCCCCCAGTTAAAAACAAAAACATGTTCAAAGAAATTAAAAAATCACCTATAAGTAGAGTGGGCCATTAAGCATTCTGAAGGGCACTTCATCAGAATATGAAGAAAGAATTTAATCCTTAGCTGACCAGAGATAAACAATGAAAAATCAGAAAGTAACGCTACTCTGAAATCTTCACTGTAACTCTCTCTAGACACAAGTAAGTGTTTTCTATCAGGTGATTCCTTTTATCTCAGGAGCTGTTCTAATTGCTCAAAATGTGCTCCGAGTTGGGTAATTCAAAAGCAAAGTCTTTCACCACCATATTTTGCTGGAAAAGCTCATTATCTCAATGTGAAGGAAGCTTTCTCTAAAATGATGAAAAGGAGAGTTTTAAATGAAATACTGTTTTATTCCTTTTAAAGGACTCAGGGCTGCAATTAGTACTTGAAGAGGCTCTAAGGACCAAAGACATTACAGTGGCTTCTTCCCTCACCCCACCTTGTATTTCAAAATAAAAATGACCCTAAGAAAAGTGGGAAAAAAGGCCAAAGTTCTACTTTTCCCCAAGGACTACATTATTGATTTCCTTGAAATAGCATATATTTAATTCTTTCTCAAAAATTTTTTCTTGGTAAAGTTGCTTTGTTGGTTTAATTTGTCTACCAGGGACTCAGCACTGTAAGGACTCATACGACTCAAACTAGTTTGGCACAGAGTGGTCTAGCAAAGGTGGAACTTAAAGACTTGGATCCAAATCCCAGCTGAGACACTTACTACCTGTGTGACCCTAGGCTAGTTCCTTCTCTCTTAGCATCAATCATTTTGTCTGTGGCTAAAACGTGGCTGTGTGGGGATAAGAACAAATAAACAGAAATGCAGTCCCCTAAATCTGTCCCCTCAATTTGCTAACTAAATAATAGTATAGAGCTCTTTGCAATTAACCCATCACTTGTATGTAAATAGTGCCTCAGCAAAGCACTACTGATTTCCTTAAGTAAATGAAATGGGCACCCTTACGTGGTTTATTTACTTTTAAAATTTGCTTAGCATGTTCAGATGACAGAGAATGTTTCAAAAACTCCACAGGTTTCAATTTATCAGAATTTAAGTTAATGAGTTTTTGGTATCCTAACATGTGGAGAGAAAGAATGAACAAAGAAGAGAAGGAAATTACGTATAATGACCATTAAAGATAACAGAACACCATATTGTCAGTGGATTTTATTTATTTATTTATTTTTTGTCAGTGGATTTTAAGCATTTGGGAAGTAAGCAAAATATTTGTTGCAGGAGTATTCTTGACACCTGCTGTGAAACCCACTTCCATGAGAAGGTGAAGGCTTTCAATACCTGCTCAATTACCTCGTGCCTTGTCACTACGTTAGGTGACCGAAATTTTAAAGAAAAAAGAGATGGTACCACTTAACACATCTGAATACACCTCATCCCTGCAGGAGTCATTCATTCAGCAAACATTTTACTGAGGCTACTCAACACCAACCCATTGTGTTAGATAATTAGGATGAAATTACCAACAAGACTCATATATGGCCCTCGTCACATGGAACATACATGTTTGGAAGGGGGAAGAAAGGTGCTCTTGAGGACACTTATTTGCCAGTAACTGTGTGCCAGGCACTGCTTTAGCACATTACACAGGAACGGATTTGTTATGAATTTCACTGACAGTACTGAATTAGAAGTTATGCAATTCCCATCTCTCCTTTTCTTGCAGTTACCATCAAAAGTTGTTAACTGGGAGGGATAAATTAAAGGTTGGGATTAATATACACATACTATACTATATCTATCTATATATAATAGATAACCAACAAAGACCTGTTGTATAGCACAGGGAACTACACTCAATATTTTGTAATAACCTATAAGGGAAAAGAATCTGTAAAAGAATACACACACACACACACACACACACACACACACACACATATATATGAAACTGAATCACGGTGCTGTACACCTGAAACTAACATAACATTGTAAATCAACTATACTTCAATTTTTTTTAAAAGTTATTAACTGAAAACCAATAACCACCATTAAACCTACATTTCTCCAAACTTTTTGTCTATGTAACTTATTTAAAGAGGGACACGTGTTCTTCAAAAATATCACTGACATAAAAAAAAAACAGCTGAAGAATTGATCAAAATTAAAGGAGACATAATAACAAAATGTAATATGCAATCTTGGTCTGAATCCTGTACCGTGGAAGAAAAATACAATAAAGGTCCTTATTGGATCAGTCAACAAAAGTGGAATGTGGACAGTTGATTAAATTAAAGTATTGATCAATGTTTAATTACCTGAAGTGGGTAACTGTAGTGCGGTTATGTAAGAGAATGTTTTGTTCTTAGGAATACACACTAAAGAACTTGAGGGTAAGGTTGCATAATGAATGCAACATAAGTACAAATGGTTTGGGAAAAATATTTTATATGTGACAAATGACAAAGTAAATAGGACAAGACTTTAACAATGAGTGAATCTAGGTGAAGGGCATTGTGGAGTTTTTTTGTACTATCCTGGTAATTTTTTTTTTTTGATACTTGTAATTCTTTGCAAATAGAAGTTTAAAAATTCTGCAAATCTAAAATGTAGGATCTCTAATAGCACAAAGGTAGGGTTGAAAATTCCAAGTACATACTCTCTGCAGCTGGGGATCATTAAGAATGATGTCCTTGTGACCAGATATTAAAATTCTGATCTGTCATGGTAAATTTCTATGGATTTGGGCAATAAAACAGAACATTCTCCCAGTCTAGGATTTTATTATCATTCCTCTGAGAATGTATTCTTTGTCAGATATTCTTTATTTTGGCTCCAGATCACCTACAACTTCAGCTTGTGTTTTGAAGTCAATTCACCTCTAAGGCCATCCAAATATTAAAAACATCATTAAAATACAAAGTAGAACTGAACAGATTTTTGTGTTAAAATTCTTCCAGGACTTCCCTGGTCGTGCAGTGGTTAGGAATCCGCCTGCCAATGCAGGGGACACGGGTTGGAGCCCTGGTCTGGGAAGATCCCCCATGCCGCGGAGCAACTAAGCCTGTGTGCCACAATTACTGAGCCTGAGCTCTAGAGCCCATGAGCCACAACTACGGAGTCCACGTGCTGCAACTACTGAGGCCCACGCGCCTAGAGCCCGTGCTCCGCAACAAGAGAAGCCACTGTAATGAGAAGCCCACTCACCGCAACCAGAGAAAAAGCCCACTTGCAGCGACGAAGACCCAATGCAGCCAAAAAAAAAAAAAGCAAATTAAAAAAAAAATTCTTCCAATCCATTCCCATTTCCATTCATCACTGGGAAAGTTTTACTTGAAATCTAAAATCCCTAAGTAGCTTATTCTCTGGGTAGCTCAAACATAACTTTTTGCCCTGATTTAAAGTTTTCTTTAACAATGTGATTTACGTGCTAACTTAGACATATCTCAGGAGGTGAGGGATTCAAAGAGCAGCCATGACTTGGGACTTTGGGAGGGAATAATTTTATGGAGGCTCAGTTATAAATGAGGAAAATAATTCTTACCTCAGAGGGGATGATATAAGAGATAATTATCATTTGCAAAATGCCTCAAGGTCTTGAGATAAAAGGGGTCATTTTGGTGTATCATGCTGTCATTTTTATTATGTGCTCTCTTATATTTCTTTTACAGAATATGCAGCAAAATCGTTTTAAATGAATTGAAGGTGGTTGCCTTACTTCACTGATTAAACAGAACAATCTACTTGCCCTTGGCCACAGGCAGAGTTCTTATCAATGGAATGAGGAATAAAGAAATTCCTAGGCTTGTTGCTTCTCTTTTTTCACTGGCTTACTTAATGAGCTACATTATTTTCAATTTATTATTCTACTTTAATTATGTTCACATTATTATTTTAGTTTAATATGATACAAACGATGCTTGCCTTAGCACCTTTTAATGGTAAGCGTACAGCCAGGGTAATTCAGTTTCACTGTCTTAGTCTATTTGGGCTGCTATAACAAAGTGCCATAGACTGCGTGGCCTATAAAGAACAGAAATTTATTTCTCAGTCTTGGAGGCTAGAAGTCTGAGATGAGGGTGCCAGCATGGCTAGGTTCTGCTGAGGGTCCTCTTCTGGCTTGTATACTGCCTCTTTCTCCTTGTATCCTCACATGAAGGAAAGTGGGCAAGGGAGCTCCCTGACCTCTTCTTATAAGAGCACTAATTCCATTCATGAGGGCTTCACCCCGTGACCTAATTACCTCCACCTCTGAATTCCACCACATTGGGAGTCAGAATTTGGCAGGGAGGGGGACACAAACATTGAGTTTATAACATCCACCAGTATTTATTGAACACCTGTCATGTGTTAGGTGCTAACAGAAAACTGGTGGACAAATAGAGCCACTTGCAGAGCTCACAAAGCTGAGTCCACTGGAGCAGAAACACGAGAGATAATTGTAAAATAAATATTCCATTTTAAAGTTTGACAAAAGACATAACCAGAGACCTGAGATTATTCGGATGGGACCTGATATAAATAAACTTCCAATAGATCTTCCTATTTCTGTTTGTAATAAATGTGATCACAGATGTCCTCAGAGTTAAAACATTTAATAACACACTAATTTGTCAGGAACAGTATATCTAGGTCAAAGGAAGAGTTCAGTCTCATTTGTTAGAGCTGCTTTTGATTTTCTCTGAGTTTTAATATTTTTGAGGATATGATGGAACATTACAACTGTAGGAAAAATTGCAAATGCTGAGCAAAAACTGGTTCTTATATAATTGGCAGTAAGAATCAAGAGGAAATTAAAATTTCTAAAAACAAAAATACAAAATAAACAATATTGCAGTAGTGAATTTAGGGACAAAATATGAGTCATTGCAATTCCCTAGTGAACATCTAGTTATCATTTACTGAATGCTTTCTATTTGCACAGAGTGTAGGCTCAATAAATGATACCTATTACTATGTTCTATTTTGGGGGCTCATAATGTGGTAAGGACTCACTCAGAAATGTGGAGATGTCAAAAGGACCTGAAAAAAAAAAAAAGGCAATCAGGAATTTCAGCTCTGTGGTAGAATGATCTCACAGGGACCCAGAAAATGGAACCCTCTAGCCTAACGGTAAGAAGAGGACCCATCTTACTTCACGGAGACCTGAATGGATGGAAGCTTTCCCTAGAGCAGTGGTTCTCAAAGTGTGGTCCTTGGATCATCAGCATCAGCGTCAACTAGGAATTTGTTAGCAATGCAAATTCTCAGCACCACCCCCCAGACCCACTGAATCAGAAATTCTGATGGTGCAACAAGCATCTCTGTTTTAACAGGCCCTCCAGGCAAGGGCAGAAGATAGATTCTGGGTTTCCATCACCCTTACCATCTAGGATGATTCAGACAATAATCACCAATTAAATAGAAGTCTCAAGATAGACAAGAAGTGGAACATATGGACTGACTTACTGGAAGAGTCCAGAAGCATGGACTGTCTGTGCAAGTTTGAGAACCATTGCCCTAGACCAGACCTGACCTGGTTAACTCTGGTTAGTCACTGGGTTTGGAAACCTTGACTTCAACAGTTACATGACTAGGCTTCTCCTCTCCTTTGGTTTTACTTCCTTAGCTAACATTTGTTTTATTTTCTCTGTATCTCAATTCAAAAGGATCTGACTGGGGCAAGTTGTTACTAGCATTCCTACTGGACAAAACTTTGGAGTCAGGCCAGATCATAGGCCACCAGCCAACCTATAAACTGGTTGCCCTGAGGTCCCATGCCCACCCCTGGTCCAATCAGCCAAGGCCACAGAGCTGGGGCTACAGGGAAGCTACATGGGCATTGATGCTTAATGAATGGCTTGGAGCTGTTTCTTGCAGTAAGAGATTGTAGGGAATGCTCTCCCTAGAAAGGGGCTGTTGGTCCCTTGCTTTTATCACCTAGAAATATTGACTGACCTAGCATAGACATGACCCTTTCTGATACAGGTCCAAGACTGAGTTGGTTTGTACTGAAATAACTGTGAAGCTGTTACAACTAAAGTCACTTAAATATTAATGTGTATAAATAACCACAGATGATTGGCTGTCCATTGGACCTATTATCTTCTTCTCCAATGAACACGTCATGTTAGGCCCTTGAGGTAACGATCAGCACCAAAATATTCCCTGGCACATAGTGAGTGCTCAATAACTATTTGTTGAATGAATGAATGGATGGATGGATGAGTGAGAAAAAGGAATCCACCTGGACATAGAGATTATCATGCTAAGTGAAGTAAGCCAGAGAGAGAAAGACAAATATCATATGGTATCACTTATATGTGGAATCTAAAAAATAACACAAATGAACTTATTTACAAAACAGAAACAAACTCACAGACATAGAAAACAACCTTATGATAACCAAAGGGGAAAGCAGTGGGGAGATAAATTGGGAGTATGGGATTAGCAGATACACACTACTACATATAAAATAAACAACGAGGATTTACTGTACAGCACAGGGAACTGTATTTAATATCTTGTAATAACATCAATATAATGGAAAAGAATCAAATATATATATATATGTAAAACTGAATTACTTTGCTGTACACCTGAAACTATCATTATATTGTAAATCAACTATAATTCAATTTTTAAAAAAAAATTATCTTTGGCTGTGCTGGGTCTTCGCTGCTGTGTGTGGGGCCCCTCTAGCTGCATCAAGTGGGGGCCGCCCTTCGTTCTGGTGCAGGGGCCTCTCACTGCGGTGGCCTCTCCCGTTGC
Source organism: Mesoplodon bidens (assembly GCF_964165515.1). Lineage (NCBI taxonomy): Eukaryota > Metazoa > Chordata > Mammalia > Artiodactyla > Ziphiidae > Mesoplodon > Mesoplodon bidens. The sequence goes on from NC_138172.1 coordinate 24,292,022, forward strand.
GGAGCACGGGCTCTATGCAAGCCGGCTTCAGTAGTTGTGGCTCGCGGGCTCTAGAGCGCAGGCTCAGTAACGGCGCACGGGCTTAGTTGGTCCGCGGCACGTGGGATCCTCCTAGACCAGGGCTCGAACCCATGTCCCCTGCATTGGCAGGCGGATTCCTAACCACTGCACCATCAGGGAAGCCCCTATAATTCAATTTTTTTTTTTTTTAAGGAATCCATCTATTTGTTGGGGTGGGGGGGAAAGGTTAACACACACACACACAAAGTCAACAAAAGACAATTTTTGAATTCTTGTATTCAGTCTCAGGTTTAAAACTTTTGATTGAACAGCCTATATTTATATTGACTGTTGTTGAGAACATTTTATACAGCTTTCAAACAAAGGAGCATACGTAGCATACAATTTGTTGCAGCTTTGTGTAAAGTAGCTAAAGGTTACAGCCTAAATGACTTTCTAACGGGAGCTTGGTTAAATAAATCACAGAAGCAAAAAATGGAACAGTTTGGAGCTGTTTCATAATTTTTCTTTTTTTTTTTTGCAGTACGCGGGCCGCTCACCGATGCGGCCTCTCCCGTTGCGGAGCACAGGCTCCGGACGCGCAGGCTCAGTGGCCATGGCTCACGGGCCCAGCCGCTCCGCGGCACGTGAGATCCCCCCGAACCGGCGCACGAACCCGCATCCCCTGCGTCGGCAGGCGGACTCCCAACCACGGCGCCACCAGGGAAGCCGGCTGTTTCATAATTTTAAATGAATTTCCTCATTAGTGTATGAAAGGTATTTGCTACCATTGTTTCATTTCACTGATTAAACAAACTAATTTACTCACCCTTGTTTGCAGGTAGCAGTGAAACGAAGAATGAAAAATTCCTAGCCTCGTAGCCATATTTAAGAAGCAGCTTTTTCATTAAAAAAAAAAAAAATCTGAAACGTAATATTGCCCATCAACTATATTTCAATTGAAATAAAAAATAAGGAAGCAAAAAAAAAAATAAGGAAGCAGCTTATATCTTTTCTGATATGGAACAACCTCTGAGATATATTTGTGAGCAAAAAAAAGCAAGATGCTGACAGCATATAGCAGCATTTGTGTAAATTAAAAGGGAGATCTATGTACAGACTATCTTAAGAAGTACACATAAGAAGCCTGTAAAGGAATTAAAATGTTGCCTTTGGGGAAGAGAACTGAGACGAATGAGATGGAGACGCCCTTCTAGCTGTCTACTCCTTCATACTGTTGTCATTTTTATGAAAACATGTATTTTTACTTATTCAAAATGTCATTAATGGGCTTCCCTGGTGGCGCAGTGGTTGAGAGTCCGCCTGCCGATGCAGGGGATGTGGGTTTGTGCCCCGGTCCAGGAAGATCCCACATGCCGCGGAGCGGCTGGGCCCGTGAGCCATGGCCGCTGAGCCTGCGCGTCCGGAGCCTGTGCTCCGCAATGGGAGAGGCCACAACAGTGAGAGGCCCACATACCGCCAAAAAAAAAAAAAAAAAAAAGTCATTAACATACTTAAGGCGTTAACCCTTGGAAGATTTCACTTAAAGAACATTAGGAGAATATGGATCTTGCAGCAATTACACTTGCATTCTGATTTCCTGTACATGCTACTATATTTTTAGAGGACAGAAAATTGTTTCTTCATTTCTATTACACTTACCATCTAGGATGATTTGGCCACCAAACACAGAAGTCTCAATTTCAATAATAAACAGAATGTATGGACTTACTTCATGGAGGAGTCCAGAAACATGGCAGGATTCAGGTGCAATTTGATTCTGAGATTCACCATTTTTGGGGGCTTCACGCTCTCTCCACTCAATTCTCCCAATCTGGCCTCCTCTGAACTAGCACTGGCCCCAGGGTGGCATAGTCTATTGGTGGCAAAAATCACCACTGCTGTTCCAGGTGCTGCCGCTACCACGCAGCCCAGCATGAAGGAAGCCTCTATCCCAGCATTCCAAGCGCAGCGCCCGAGGTTCGCTCTAGGAACCAGTCTAATTCCCACGTGCAGCCCGGCATCTGTGACTGTGGTCAGGTGAACAGAATGGGCTGCACCTGGCTTCCCTGCTCCTACCGTGGGGAGGGTAGAATTCACTCCCCTGGTACCACAGGCGGCCTCAAATGCAAGATAACAGCTGTTGGGAAGGAAGAACCGGGGAGTGGAGGCTGAGAGGAAATACCAGGAATTGTCCCCCAAAAGTTGATCTTCAGCTTTTTTTTTTTTTTTTTTGTGGTACGCGGGCCTCTCACTGTTGTGGCCTCTCCCGTTGCAGAGCACAGGCTCCGGACGCGCAGGCTCAGCGGCCACGGCTCACGGGTCCAGCTGCTCCGTGGCATGTGGGATCCTCCCGCACCGGGGCTCGGACCCGTGTCCCCTGCATTGGCAGGCGGACTCTCAACCACTGCGCCACCAGGGAAGCCCTGATCTTCAGCTTTGCAAAAATGAGGGCTTGGCTAAATCTCTGCACTTTGTCCCAGAGTTATGCTATACACCCCCTCCCTTTTTTCTTTTTTTTTTTCCTCACAGTGAAGATGCCTTGGCAATCCGTCTACTGCCTGGGCAACCGGTGTCTTAGATAACATCACACGTTCTTGAAATAAAAAAACAATATTGTTTTCTCATCTGACAGTTTGACTCTTTAATACTATGCAGTGAGCACCCATCCTAGAAGTACACTATCACCAAGTCAAGATGAAAATGTCATCTTAGTATGACAAAGGGAGAACAGTGCCATTTGGACTCTGCTTCTCCGTGGGAGGAGATCTCCATGGTCACAGTCGGCTTTTATCTATGATTTTGAAACATAAACCTCAGCTTTGAATACTGCCGAGTTTGCTGGCCTTTTCTGAACCCAGAATCTGGCAGAGCCAACTACTCACGAAATGCGAGCTGCTTGCTACCACTGAGGCTCTCAGCTGGCTGTGAGATTGCTGGAGATATTAGCCAGCCACGGAGCCCACAAATACAAACTGTGCCCTTGCAGGGGCCCACACCTGGGGTTGGAGCTGAGGATACAGTAGTGAAAGGAGACAGGGTCCTAGCCCCCTGGAACTTGCTCCAGCAGGGAAGGCAGACAGTAAACATACTCATTTAAACAATTAAGTAATTACAAACTGCAGAAACCCTGTGCGATTTGTCCCCTGCTCATACCCTCCTGCTTATCAAGGATGCTTTCCCCCTCATTCTCTGCAAGGCAGATGCCTGGATCTTTTATGGCCTAGAACCAGCCCTGATCCCATCCACCCCTCTGAACACACACTTCGATCACACACTGTTCCCTGTACAGGAAATAGCCTCCCTAATACCCTACCACCTCCTTCCCCTTCACCAGGTTAACCTTGCTTTCTTCTTTGAATTTCAGTTTAAACTACACTTCCTAAGGGAATTCTTCCCTGAGATTCAATCAGCTATTTTTCTAGGATCTTCCAGCCCCATCTGTGTTTCCCTCTTGGCACATGGGCTCTTCAGAATTAGACATCTATTTGGGAGGTATTTGATTACTCTCTGCTTCCACAACCAGACTCTACATTCCAAGAAGGTAAAACCAGTGTCTAGTGTTTTCACCTTTGTATTTCCATGCCGTACCAAGCATGCTCCACCCCAGGACCTTTGCCCGTGCTGTTCCCTCCACCTGGAACACTGTCTCCCAGATGGTCACATGGTCCACTCTCTGACTTCCTTCAGGTTTCTGCTCAGATATGAACTTAGCCATGAGGCCTTCCCTGACTCCTTTACACAAAATAACAGTCCCAACTCAGGGCATCATAATTCCCTTTATCTTGCCCTGAAGAGCACCTCTAATATTCAAAGACTCTATTTTCTTCATTTTTGTATTGCTCCACTAAAATGGAAGCTCCATGAGAATAGAGCTTTTGTTCATTTCGTTGACTACATTTTCCTTGGAAGCTCACCTGTCTGGTACATGTTAGGTGCTCAGTAAATATTTATTGAATGAATGGCTAAATCAGTACCTAGTGCTTAGAAAATTGTCATCACATAGTAGGCACTCAGTAAATATTTTTGAGTGAATAAGTGCCTGTATGAAGAAGTATAGGTGCTGCTCAAACAAATGCAGAACATTTAACCTCCTTGTAAGTCATATAAGGTATATAGAATGAAAAAGGGGTTTCAGCCATTTTGATTACATTAAGCCAATATAGGCATACCTCAGAGACACCGCGGGTTCAGTTCCAGACCATTGCAATAAAGTGAACATCGCAATAAACCAATTTGCAAGGAATTTTTGGCTTCCTAATGCCAAAATTATGTTTATACTATACCATAGTCCATTAAGTGTGCAATAGCATTATGTCTAAAAGAACAATGTATTTATCTTAATTAAAAAATACTTCATTGCTAAAAATTGCTAACCATCACCTGAGCTGTTTTGCTTGTGGAGGGACTTGCCTTCATGTCGATGGCTGTTGGCTGATCGGGGTGGTGGTTGCTGAAGGCTGGGGTGGCTGTGACAATGTCTTTTTTAAAAATAAATTTATTTATTCATTTATGTATTTTTGGCTGCACTGGGTCTTCGTTGCTGCATGTAGGCTTTCTCTAGTTGTGGTGAGCGGGGGCTACTCTTCGTTGCGGTGTGCGGGCTTCTCATTGCAGTGGCTTCTCTTGTTGCAGAGCCTGGGCTCTAGGCGTGTGGGCTCCAGTAGTTGCGGCACACGGGCTCAGTAGTTGTGGCTCATGGGCTCTAGAGTGCAGGCTCAGTAGTTGTGGCGCACGGGCTTAGTTGCTCTGTGGCATGTGGGATCTTCCCGGACCAGGACTCGAACCTGTGTCCCCTGCACTGGCAGGTGGGTTCTTAACCACTGCGCCACCAGGGAAGTCCTGTGGCAATGTCTTAAAATAAGACAACAATGAAATTTGCCACACCAATTGACTCTTACTTTACCAAATGATTTCTCTGTAACGTGCAATGCTGTTTGATAGCCACAGTAGAACTTCAAGTTGGAGCCAACCTTCTCAAATCCTGCTGCTGCTTTATCAATTAAGTTTATGTCATGTTCTAAATCCTTTGTTGTCATTTTGATAATCCTCACAGCATCTCCTCCAGGAGTAGATTCCATCTCAAGAAACCATTTTCTGTGCATAAGAAGCAACTCCTCATCCATTCAAGTCTTATCCTGAGACTGCAGCAATTCAGTCACATCTTCAGGCTCTACTTCTAATTCTAGTTCTCTTGCTATTTCCACCAGAGCTGTGGTAACTTCCTTCACTGAAGTTTTGGACCCCTCAAAGTCATACATGAGGGTTGGAATAGACTTCTTCCAAACTCCTGTTAATATTGATATTTGACTTCTATTAATATTGACCTCCTCCTATGAAGCTTGAATGTTCTTAATGGCATCAGAATGGTGAATCCTTTCCAGAAGGTTTTCGATTTATTTTGCCCAGATCCGTCAGAGGAATCACTATCTACGGCAGCTATAGCCTTATGAAATATATTTCCTAAGTAGTAAGATTTGAAAGTAAAAATGACTCCTTGATCCATGAGCTGCAGAATGGATGCTATGTTAGCAGGCATGAAAACAACATTAATCTTGTTGTACATCTCCATCAGAGCTCTTGGGTGACCAGGTGCACTGTCAGTGAGCAGTAATATTTTGAAAGGAATCTTTTTTTTCTGAGGAGTGGTTCTCAACAGTGGGCTTAAAATATTCAGTTAACCATGTTGTAAACAGATGTGATAGGTGTCATCCAGGCTTTGTTGTTGCATTGACGGAACACAGTCAGAGTAGATTTAGCATAATTCTTAAGGGCCCTAGGATTCTCAGAATGGTAAATGAGCATTGGCTTCAATGGCAAATCACCAGCTGCTTTAGCCATAACAAGAGAGTCAGCCTGTCCTTTGAAGCTTTGAAGCCAGATATTGACTTCTCCTCTCTAGCTATGGAAATCCTAGACGGCATCTTCTTCCAAGGGAAAGTTGTTTTATCGACACTGAAAATCTATTGTTCCGTATAGCCACCTTCATAAATTATCTTAGCTAGATATTCTGGATACCTTGCTGTAGCTTATACATCAGCACTTGCTGCTTCACCCTGCACTTTTATGTTACAGAGATGGCTTCTTCCCTTAAGCCTTGTGAACCAACCTCTGATAGCTTCAAACTCTTGTTCTGCAGCTTCCTCACTTCTCTTAGCCTTCATAAAATAGAAGAGAGTTAGGACCTGGCTCTAGATTAGGCTTTGGCTTAAGGGAATGTTGTGGCTGGTTTGATCTTCTATCCACACCACTAACACTTTCTCCATATCAGCAGTAAGGCTGTTTCACTTTCTCATCATTTATGGGTTCACTGGAGCGGCGCTTGTAATATTCTTCAAGAACGTTTCCTCTGTGTTCACAACTTGGCTAACTGTTTGGTGCAAGAGGCCTGACTTTTGGCCTATCTATGCTTTTGACTTGCCTTCCTCACTAAGCTTCATCATTTCTAGTGTTGACTTAAAACGAGAGACATGTGACTCTTCCTTTCATTTGGATGCTTAGAGGCCATTGTAGGATTATTAACTGGCCTAATTTCAATATTGTTGTGTCTCAGGGAAGAGGGAGGCCTGAGGAGAGGGAGAGCGACGGGGAACACCAGGTTGGTAGAGCAGTCAGAACACACACAACATTTATCAGATAAGTTACCTCTTACTTGGGCATGGTTTGTGGCCCCCCAAAACAATTACAATAGTAACATCAAAGATCACAGATCACCATAACAAATAAAATCATAATGAAAAAGTTTGAAATATTGTGAGAATTACCAAAATGTGACACAGAGAACTGGAGTAAGCAAATGCTGATGGAAAAATGGTGCAGATAGACTTGCTCAAGGCAGGGTTACCACAAACCTTCAGTTTATGAAAATACAGTATCTTCAAAATGCAAGAAAACAGGTATGCCTGTAGGTCAGTGAAACTTTGTTACAGTTGTTGGTAAGACTAGAATGCTTGAGCAGGAGTGGAAAGTGTTAAACCCTTCCCTTCCCACATACCTATCAGACCCACCTCCCTGCTCTTCATATAGTCACTCAGCTGGCAGCTTTTGTTGTCCTGCAGTTTCTTGCCAAGAACAAAGATTGAAAATCTCCCAGAGAGCAATTAGTGTCAGGGTTGACCAACTGGAAGCCAAACCCTGCAGCTATTTTCCCCGCATTCCTCAACTCCCAGGAGGGCTCCAGAAGATGAGGAACAGAGGTTAGAGGGCAGGGTTCTAGAAGTTTCTTTCTCTTACGAAAGGCTGAGTTGTGTGGGTGGAGGAATTGTATAGCGTATAGAGCAGAGAGTGCTGGGTCTGAACCTTTGGGAGATGGATTTCCTCTGCCTCTTTAAACGTTTGGCCTTTTGGTTACTAATGATACTGAAGGGGCTATATGGTTTCTTCTGGAGCTGTGTCAGGATTTGTTCCATAAATTACCTGGGAGGATGCCATATGCAAATTCAAGAAGAAATAAGCAGTCTTCATATTCATGGGAACAGCTTAGTTATCCTCAAGGGGAAGGGAAGGAAAAATAGGTATCTTTTTTCTTATAAAGTCTTTCCTGTCAACTCCCATATGCCACGACCATTCTTCCTTCGTAACAGGTTGGGAGCAGCCTAGAAATTTTACTAAAGCAAGTTAGCCTAAATTTCAATATAACCTCACATAATAGTTATAGTGAATTGCTAGACTCCTTTGGAAGCTACTTTTTTTTTTTTTTTTTTGGCCGTACCACGCGGCATGTGGGATCTTAGTTCCCTGACCAGGGATGGAACCCGCAACCCCTGCAGTGGAAGTGCGGAGTCCTAACCACTGGACCGCCAGGGAAGTCCCTGGAAGCTACTTGAAAGATCTGTTCACAGGATACTTTTCTTGGGATGTAGAAAGACACATATGGTGATAAAACTATGATGGTTATCTCCCTAAACCCTTTGCTTTTAATGAAATGATCATTAGGAAGACAAGCAACACTCAATTCACATATATACAAAGGGAAACAAGATCAAAGTATATATTAATCTTCGTCATCATATTTAGGCTAAGTGACAACTTATATAAAAAGTATTACATTATAACTAACGGCAATTACACACAGTTGATGAATGAGGACAGCGAGTCTCATACAGGTTATAAAACTTGCCTAAGGATAACTAGTCATTATGTGATAGCACAGGGCTTTGATTCTAGAGCTGCCAGTTTGGAAAGTCCATACTCTAGATCAGGATGCAGTACTGAGTCCTGGTATTTCACATAATACTTAAATTTTTTCCTTTGTAAGTTGGATCGTATATCCCAGCACATTCTATATTATTTTAGTATGCTACCTTTTTAAAATGGTGTCAGAGTGAGTTTTTAAATTTAGGTAAAATTCACATAACATAAAGTTTGCTATTTTAACCTTTTTTTTTTTTTTTTTTTCTTCTGGCCTCCCGGCTTGAACGGGGCCACTGCAGTGAAAGCACCAAGTCCTAAACCCTAGACTGCCAGGGAATTCCCTATTTTAACCATTTTCAAGTACACAATTCAGTAGCATTTAGTATATTCACAGTGTTGTGCAACCATCACCTTTATTTAGTTCCAGAACGTTTTCATCACCCCAAAAGGAAATCCCATAACCATTAACCAGCACTCTTCCTCCTGCCTCCCCACAATTCCTGATAACCACCAATTTATTTCTTATCTCTATGAATTTGCCCGTTCTGGACATTTCAGATAAATGGAATCACGCACTATGTGGTCTTTTGTATTTGTTTTCTTTCGCTTGACATCATGTTTTCAAGGTTCTTCTATTTATAGTGGATATCAGTCCTTTGTTCCTTTTTACAGCTGAAATTTTTTCCATTGTATGGATAGCCACATTTTCTTTATACATTAATTTTTTTGATGGACTTTTGGGTTATTTCCATCTTTGGCTATTGTGAAAATTGCCGCTATGAACATTCATGTACAAGTTTTTGTTTGTACACCTGCGTTCAATTCTTTTGGATATATATACCTAGGAACTAAATTGCTGGTTGGTATAGTAATTCTATGTTTAACTTATTGAAGAACCATCAAACTGTTTTGCACAGTGTCTGCATCGTTTTACAGTTCCAGCAGCAATGTGTAAGTGTTCTAATTTCTTCGCATCTACACCAACATTTGTTATCTTCCATGAAAAAAAAAATTGTACCCATCCTAGTGGAGGTATAGTAGTATCTCACTGGGGTTTTGGTTTGCATTTCTCTAATGACTAATGAAGTTAAACATTCTTTTTTCATGTGTTTAATACTGTTCTTTAAAAAATTTTTAATTCTAGAGTAAATAATAATAAATAATCTAGAATTTTAGATTTATAGAACATTTGCAAAAATTATATAACAACATTTTAATAACACAATCTCCATATCAAATGTACTGGAAGGTATTTCTCTGCCTCCTCTACTTCTTCCACCTTGAGTTTTTAACTTTTTGATAGAGAAATATGTCATTGGAAAATACTATAGTTATTGATGAACGTTCTGATACATTGTCTATTTTGCTTACAAAATCATGGGGGTAGATAGTATTACAGTGACATTAGAAATGAATAAATGGTGGTACATAGCACAGTAATTAAGAACATCGTCTGTCTTAGTCACACGAGGTCTAAATATACTGGTCATGTCATCTTAGGCAAGGTATTTAACCTCTCTGAACCTCAGTCTCTTCTGCGAAATAGGGGTAGCATCTACCTCATAGTGTCATTATGAGGGTCAATTGAAAAAATGTATTGAAAGCACTTAAATGCAGTACTTAGCACTCAATAAATGAGGGATTTACTTTGTTTGCTTGCTTGCTTTTTAAAGCACCAAGCAATCACCTAATTTATCTGTGTTCCCATAGTTGGTCAGGATTTATGGGATACCATCATTCTATCTCTGAATCCTTCATTCATTCATACATGTATTCACTCATTCTTCAAATATGCATTGGGCCCATATTATGTGTTAAGCTGTGGTCACGAAGCTGCAGACATCAATAGCATTAAGAATCAAAAGTCTGGAAGCAGAGAAACCTAAGATTAAATCCCAACTGCCACTTCCTAGGTGTGTGATCCTGGGCAAGTCACATAGCATCTGTTTCCTCATCTATTAAGTGGGACTGCTAATACTCCCTGCCTCATAAGGTAGAGAGGATTAAGTAAGTGCATCACTGAAAGCATTTACCGAAGCATCCTACACACTGAGCACTCCCTCAAAATATGTTAAGCACCAGAGATTTAACAAGTTAATAAATGCAAAGACTTAGAAGAGCATATGACATATTGTAAATATGTCTCAGTATATTTTGTTTGTTTGTTTTTGAACCACTGAAAAACATAAAACCATTCTTAGCTTGTAGGCAAGACAGGGAAAGGTTAAGAAATAAATTTGGCTGTGGGCCATAACCCAAGGCATAGTGCATGATATGAAGAAAGGATAAATATGGTTTCTTGAAACTGTTGTTTCAATTATTTATATACATGTTTATGTGTGTATATGTGGTGGTAAAACAAAATGCATTTCTTATTCTGAACAGCAATCAAAAAATTGGAAAACATTAACCTAGAGAAGGTTATCTGGAGAGCGGTGTCATAAATGCCAGCTTGCCTTAGCAGGTGGATCACATAGCTTTACTAGTTTTAGGCTTTAGTGGTATCAATTCTAAATGTAAACTCATACCAAAATGATAGATTAAAATAAAATTAATAATTGAAGGGGAAGTTATTTAGACTAGGGGTCTAGTCTAAAACAGAGCAACCTAAGATTTAAGCAAAGAAAAAGAGAGAGAGAGAAGAAAAAAAGAATTGCTATCTGTCTAGTTTTGCTCCCATCACTCAGCTGTGAGTGTTCCCAGCACTCTCAGGATTTTAGAGGAAAGGTCACAAGATCAAGGTCAAACATCTGAAAAATGCACATGCTGTGCGTTTGGAAGCAGAAACATTCCCAAGCATATGCCAGCTTTTAAGTTCACTGAAGCAGGGAACTAACTTAATGATTAAAACTGCAACGTCTTCCAACACTTAGCTTAATTCAGCAGTTCTCTGCTGCATGTAAAATCCTTGGGGTACCCAAACTCAGGCAAGCTGAATTTCTCAGCCAGGAGTGTCAGGAATGTTGAGGATACAAGCACGCCAAATTTGGGCACTGATTCCCTGGGGGATGCTGCTCAAAACCACTCCCGGTTTGGCTAAGCCTCCCCTCACCTGGGCAACAGTCCACAAAAATGAGTTTAAAATTCCAGGAATGTGCTAAATCTGGAAAGTGAAGAACACATTTTTTGGGGGTTCTTATTCATCTGGCTACAAGATTTTATGGGGAACAATTTTCCAAAGATGGTACAGTTCAAGGAGCAAGGTTGCTCAGATTCCAGATTGCTGAGTCATTTTCTAAAATTCCGCCTAGTGTTTGCTGGATTGGCTTTGTGGCAAGACAGAGTTGTCCTTTATGGAACCATATATTCACACTGTGGGCAGCTGTAACCATCTGGGAACTCAGTGAATGGTTCCATAAAGCACACCTTCAAGTATCATAATGTGAGCATAAAACTGGACATTGTCTTTCATTTATTAAAATACTATTAAAATAAATTATAGGTGGAGGATGCAAGACGTTCTTCTAACAATGGCACCTTTAGTTTCTGAAGACATCTTTGTGAATTACAATCCTTCCCAAAGAAATGCCCACCAGGATCACCCTAGGTTCCCTGGCATTGAACTTACCCAACACTATTGAACTGGTATGTTTTCTTGTCTCGGTATCCAATGCGTATTCAATTAGGAGGTAAGCTTCCTCCAGCAAAAACAAATAGCGTGTCTTTTAGTGCTGTACCACCAGTGCCTAGTAGGAATTGACAAAATAAGTATTTAATCAACATCTGTTGAATGAACAAATGAATGAAAACAATCTACCAACTGTCATGGGCCATCTTAGAATATTTAATTTTCTTTTTTAGTTTAGCTTCAGAAAAATTTAAGATTCATTTCAGAATATTGGAAATTGATGTTATGTAGTTTAACAAACCATCTGTATTAAACACGTATAACACTTGACTGGCTTCCTTTGTAAAGGGTGCAATTCTGCACTATTGCCAGCTTCAGAATATCTTCAAAATAGCTACCAACGTGTGGGCCAACCACTGCAGCTTCGATTGAAATCAAACTCACACTACGTTTGAATTCTTGGAACTCTTAGTTAACTGTGGAAGAGGCGACCACGATCGGAACTTGTAGAGGAACTCATTTTAATGAGGTTTCCCTGAGTCGTCTCAAGTCCACACACACTCTGCCAGGCTTGATCAGGCAGCCAATCATGTCTGTGACTCACTTGTGTTTATTCTCAAAGCTACTGAAAAGTAGGCAGACTCCGTCTACTCTCTACAATTGAAACTGAAAGCTTTAATACAGACTGAAATTTCTCTCATTGCTCTTCCCATCTGTTAGTGAAAAATCTCCTTTATTTTGGGATTGCTAAACCTGGATGATGTAAGTTGCACGTGGCTATCTTTCCCGGCTGTCGGGAGAAAGCCAATCTGTATGTAGTAGGAGGGGATGAGGGCAACATAGAGGAAAAAATAACTGAGAGATGGAGAAAGCTGAGGGCAGCGCTCGAGTCTCTTCATCCAGCCTTGATGAAAACTAGTTTCATCTCTACTCTTGCCAGTTATATGGAGTAATACATTTCCTTTCTTGCTTAAGCTAGTTCAACTAGGTTTCTGTCACTGGCAACCAAAACATCCTAATACAAGTAATTACTTCAGCCCCATTAAGAATCCTAAATGATCATTAATAGGGCATTGGTTTCATACATTTTGGAACATTCAAAGAATAGGATATTATTGAGCTAATAAAAGTGATCAATAGAGGTTTATATTTAACAAAGAGAAAATTGAGGGTATATTGGTAAGTAATAAAAGGTATAAAGGATTATTTTATTCCATAAATTAACTGTAAATCCCAAATGGGGAGAGAGGGAGAGAGACAACTTAAGAAGGTAGATTGCGTGCATGTGTATATATTTGTATTGACCAAAGTCCAGGAGGAGATACACCCAAATGTAGAAACTGCTTATCTTGTGGTAATACAATTTTTTTTTGGCCACGCCCCAGGGCAGGTAGGATCTTAGTTCCCTGAACAGGGATCGAACCCAGGCCCCCTGCATTGGAAGTGTGGAGTCTTAACCACTGGACTGCCAGGGAAGTCCCTTGTGGTAATACAATTTTGAATAACTAAATTTAATGTTGCCTTTTTAGTTAGCTATTTAAAAAATTGTTCTGCAACAACTTACATTACTAGGGTATTTTTAAAAATATGGGCATTCCATCTTTGATTTCAACGTGTATTTTCCTTCTCTCTCATTCAGTTCAGTTTCTGCGCAATAAACTGTTAAAAACATACAAAAAGAAGAAGACATATAGTGAGTGAACACCTTCAATAATAAAATCCTGTATTATTTAAGCATCTACCATGTTCCAATTACTATATTTTCATAGAGTTGGTGGGAGATGAAATAAAAGAGATACAAATACCTATTAGGAAGAAAATGCAAACACCCTGTTCTCAAGGACTTAACAATATCATGAGGTATATGTTCAGTGGAATTATGTAGGATGATATGCTACATTACAGCTGAACATTTTGGACATTTTAGGAGAGATTCCCACAACAAATTCTTTGGTTTCACTTGCTTTCTCGGACCCAACGTTGAATTTCAAATCTTCCAGTTACCAATATTCATTTTTTTCCCAGGAAGTGAACCAGAACATGAGCCAGGATTAAACTCTCTTCCTCCTCTGCGGTATTAAAAGAATAGTTCACATGTGATGTCTTGAAAGGTCACAAGAATTAACATTTTATTTATTCTTGCCTAGCTGAAAGGACTAAAGGGAGGGGTACCATGGTCAGAAAAAACCCATCTGCCTCCCTGTGAGGAAAAGAAAAAGTTATCAAGCGAATCATAAAAGCCCCTCCAGGAGATGACATGGAAAGTTGCCCTCAGTGTCTGTTTCCTTCAATCTGAACTAAGGGTTTTAACCTCCTTTGTTGATATTCTGCTCTAAATTACCAGTTTGGCGTCAGTTACCTTTCTTGAATACGAAATATTTACCTTGATATCTATAATATACACCTCAATGGCATTCTTCAGAAACTAAAAGATAACCAATTTTCATGTCCTCTTTTGCCCCACACCAACGAACTTATCTCCCATCTTCGCATTTTCAGAAAAAGGAGGTAAGTTACCACTTTAGACTACAATAATGATTTCTTTACTCACAGCTAGAAAACTTTGAAAGGAAATGTTATTTGTGAGAAAGAAAAGCAATGTACAATTTATATTTGTGGATTTTTTTTCTTCCCTTTAGTTGAACTAGCTATATGAAAATTAAATCATAATCTGTGCAGAGTTTATTGTGTCACAGTTTACTTATCTCGATCCACTGTGTTTATTAAGAGTTCATTGTGGAAATGCTTCCGCCATAACAGTGTAAGGCCATTTGGCACGTCGCCTGTACCAGAGCCCACAGATCTCCAAACACTTGAGAAATGTTTGCAAATTAATCCTCTTTACATTACAGTAAATTATTCGATCTTCAGAGCCTACAGAAGGGGAACTGGAGATCGGATTCTGGAGTGAAACACTGTATTCCTTCAGTTTCAAGGGAAGAGATAGCAGGGTGACTTAATTCATATGCACACACTATGTGGCAGATTCAGGAGCCAAAGAATGCTGGTACCCAAATATGCTAGATGGTGGATGGCCACATCCTACACCTGCAGAGTGCAGTGGTTCTGAGAATGGGCTTTGGTTTGTGCCTCTGGGTGCACATGCTAGCTTTATCACTTCCAAGCTCTTGAGCAAGTTTCTTTACTTGCCTAGCTTCACTTTCCTCAATTGTAAAATCAAGGTCATTCATGCAAGTCAAGGTCACACCTACCTCACACGATTGTTGTAGTGATTAAATAAAATAATGCACATAATTATCCTGGCACACATGGTAAACCTCCAAGTTAGATGTTTTATGGCATCATTTTGTCCACTGGAATGTATTGTCAAAGTCATAGTGTAAGTGAGAGAAGCCAGAACACTAGGATCCCACTTTACATCTATTCAAGAAAAATATGCTCCAAGATAACTATAAGCTCTTTCAAAATAACAATCTATAAATTGGTTCTAGCCACTGAATCTAAATGCGTTTCATGTCGAAGGCCATATATTATCCAGTTTAAGATCACACTTAATCCATGCATTCATGCATTCATTCATTAAGTGTGTAGGATGCACACTCCCCTCAAGGCATGGGTTTAGGTGCTGAGGATTCAAAGGTTGGAAAAGGATAGATATGATTTCTGCCTTGAAGTTGTTTCCAATCTGGGACACAGGAACTGAACCAGGAGAAACAGAGTAGACAGAGTGTCAGAGGAGGAGCAGAGAGCCTGGGAATATCATAAACTTAATGTCTGGAAAAACTGACAGTCTTAGCCGCATTGGAGGTTCAAATTACTTCTTTTTATGTTCCTGGGTTATAATATGTCTCTCTATACCTCTCTCCACCCTGCTGTCTGTACCCTTAGGTATCCCTTCTTTTTCTGAGGGTTATTCCACATCTAAAATCTGAAGTGGGCTAAATTCCAAGTCCTTTCCCTTCTCAGCCTCAGAAACACGTGGCATCCTGGAGAGGGAAGATGGTGCTTTGCCAGTGGGAGGAATCGCAAACCACTTGGTCTTGCCCATCCTTTGGACTCCTCCAGGTGGGAGTGAGGTAGGAGGTACGGGACCAGTGATTGGAGGCAAGTGGGGGAATTCTTGGCAAGCAATCCTAGAATATGGGCTGCGGAAGTGAGGAACATACAAGGTCAAGCTTACCGGTGATCTGTAGGGGAATCTGTGATTTCAGTCTAAGGTGTTACACAAAAATGTGCATTTGGGGGGAAGGATTCACTCACCAAATACTTGAGCATTAACCAGGTACCAGGCACTGTTCTAGGAACTGGGAATGCATCAGTAAACCAAACTTCACTGGAGCTTACACTCTACAGGTAGATGTGGACCACACATTTCTTCTCCTAAAAGGGTCTGTGATGTAAAAAATGCTCAGGAATCAAGATGCTAGACTTGTGGTCTTCATGTTGTATACCAGCACCACTTCAGGGGAGCCTTAGAAGTCCAGATGATAGAACCCATCCCTAAGATTCTGACTGGCTGGATCTGTGTTTGGGTTTGGGAATGAACCTTCTGAATTTCTCACTCATCTTGATTCAGTCAAGTTGGAAACAAATGGGTGTCTTCCAGGAAAAGAGGCTGAAGACAAAGTTTCCCTCACCAAGAAGAGCCATGGAAAACTGGCCACTTCCTTTTCTTACAAATACTACAAGGCAATAGGATTTTTCAGTTCTGGATATCTCAAGAGAGAAA
Source organism: Mesoplodon bidens (assembly GCF_964165515.1). Taxonomy (NCBI): domain Eukaryota; kingdom Metazoa; phylum Chordata; class Mammalia; order Artiodactyla; family Ziphiidae; genus Mesoplodon; species Mesoplodon bidens. The sequence goes on from NC_138172.1 coordinate 24,308,413, forward strand.
CAGCAACATTCTTCTTTTATTTTTATTGGCTTAGAATAGCACCCTACAAACAGTGCTTTAAAATATTTAAACGTATGCCTATATATTTTAAGCTTTAGAAAGGAGAGGAGGAATTATTATCATCATCTAACTTGAAACCCCAAATGATTCCTAATTTTTCCAACTACTACTATTACTACTAATACTACTAAGTTTTTATTATATGCCACTTTACAAGTGTTCTTTCTCCCTGTAATACTCCCAAGAATCTTGTGAGGTATGGTTATACTTACTTAACAAGGGAGAAACGAAGGCTCTGAGGGGTCCCGGCGCTTGGTCAAGGTCACACAGAGATTGGACCGGTGGGAACCTAAACCCCAGAGCCCGGCTCTCAACCGTGACCTCTGCAGCACCGCATTCTTTCTGAGTCCTTTACACTCACCTCCCTTATTTAGCACTTGAAATCTCTCCTGTGACCAAAGATGAATAAACAAGTTATAAATCACTGAGGGAAAGAAAATGCTTGGGAGACTATCGCCCAGGCCAGTTGGGGAGTATGTGGGGAGTGCAGCCTTGCCGGTGCAGGGTATTCTTTCTGTCCGCCACCCCCGAGCACGTTCCGAAACCTAGCAGGGATAGAAACTGGCTCTACCTCAGCCCCCGGCGCTGCGAATTCCGAGAGGTGGCTGCCGCGCCCACGCTCCCGCGGGCGCCAGGACTCGGGTGCAGATCCCAGACCCAGAAGTGATCCTTATCTCCTGGCCCTGGGGCGGGTCCAAAGGCTGCCCAGCTCAGCCAGGAACTTGAGCCCGAGACAGATGCCTGGCTCCAGAAGTCTCTCCCGGCGAGGGAGTTAAAGAGCTAGACCCCTTTTCGGTTGAAGACCCGAACCTCCTCTTGCCTTTTGGCTTCTTTCCCTCACCTATAGTTTTCCCCTGTGTCCAAAAAAGTTGGCCCCAAAGTTTAAGGGTGTGTGTGTGTGTGTGTGTGTGTGTGCGCGTGTGACTCTCCCAGGGATCCCAGTTGGGGGACCCAGGGTACACTCACGGTCGCCCTCCACAGGATCGCAGACCCACGGGCAGACCCCGCTCCAGGAGCCGAACCCGAGGGCTTTGTGCAGGCGGCGGACAGAAGCTTCGGGGTCGGGTACTGTGTATTATAGGGAAATGCGGCCGGGGGCGGGGGGGGCGCGGCAGACAGTGCGGGCTCGGTGACCGACAGCGGGGCCAGCCACTGGCCGAGGGCGGTAAGGAAGCTTAGGGCGGCGTGAGTGCGTGCGTGTGTGCGTGAGTGTGAGCGCGAGGGTGAGTATATGAGGCTCCCCAACCCCCACCTGTTTGAAACGGTTTTAAAATGCCAAAGCCAGATTGCCCATGTTTTCAAAAGTTGCAGACGGTTGGAGGAAAACCCTTGCGAATCCCGCAAACTCCCAAAGGGATTTGCCGAGGCGTGGGCACTGAAATAAAAGGAGGAATAAGAGGGGTGTGTGAAGGGGGGGAAATTGCCTGCTTCTGGTAGGTCGGATTTAGGACCCAACGGGAAGCACATTGGAATCTCTCCCTTCGGGAAGGCGGGGTGGGGCGGGCCGGCCGGGTGGCGGCCGCGGGGCGCATGCGCGCGCGTCTCTTCTCGCCGGCCGCTGCGCTCGGCGGCGCGGAATAGAATGAACTGTAACAAAACAAGCCGAGCCTTTGTATCTGCTTAAAGGGGACGCAGGCACTTCCCTCCTGTCCCTCTCCTCCGCCCCCCACCCCCCCACGCCGCGCTCCGCAACCGCGTATCCAGGGCTCCCTGCAACTGGCTGGAAGGGCTTCCCTAACCCTCAGTAACAGCCCGCCAGCGAGGAAAGGCGAGCCAGGCGGGAGGCAAAGAGGAAACACCGCATTTCTAAGAGGCAAGAAAGAAAGGAAGGAAGGAAAAAAATAACCCAAGCGGCGCAGAGTGGACTCTGGTCCCGGAGAGCACGGTCAGGCGCCGGAACGTGGACCTAGAAGCACCGAATGCAAACAAAGCTCGCGGGCGCCTGTGCAGGGCTCGCGGGGAAGCCCAGAAAGTTTGTTTTATGATGGCTTGAGTGCGCGAGTGTGTGCAGGGAGCGAGTCTGCCAAGTTTCTCTCTCCCGTTGCGTTATTTGGGGGGAGATGTCTCTCCCTTGAACCAGCGTGGGCTTGGGGGCTTGTGCTGTGGAAGGCACCTGTCTCTCATTTTATTGTTTTTTTTTTGGGGGGGGAGGAGGGGCGTAAATCATCATGTCGAAAGTGATCCAGAAGAAGAACCACTGGACTAGCAGGGTTCACGAATTCACCGTGAAGCGGGGACCCCAGGGCGAGCTGGGGGTGACGGTGCTGGGGGGCGCGGAGAACGGAGAGTTTCCTTATGTCGGAGCGGTGGCGGCGGCCGAGGTGGCGGGGCTTCCCGGCGGCGGCCAGGGCCCTCGGCTGGGCGAGGGGGAGCTGCTTCTGGAGGTGCAGGGGATCCGGGTGTCCGGTTTACCCCGCTATGACGTACTGGGAGTTATCGACAGCTGCAAGGAGGCCGTCACCTTCAAAGCCGTCAGACAAGGTAAGACGGGACGCGCCTCCCGGAGGCGCCCCTAGAAAAGGGGATCGGCCTGTGGAGGCTCCCCCCTCCCCCTAACTCGATTTCCCGCTTTTCTCCTGCGAATGCGTTTTAGAGGGGAAGTTGAGGCCGTGCGCCCTGTGATAGTGAAGCATACAAAGTTGTTGAGAGGTTGTGGGTTGTTTGCTCACCTGCATTGGGAAGAGGGCCTTGGGTTTGCGCGGGGAAGCGCGGAGATTTTTCCCAGGCCTGGTTTGCCAACCTGTTATCTCCGCCACCAAGTGCAGCACAGCTTGCCTGCACCTGGAGGAGAGTTGGCAGGGGCAACGTGGACGCTCTCCTGACTCCCTGGGCGAGTGTTGCAGCAGGCGCAGTTGCTGCGTTCTTTGGCCACTTGTCTGTTTCCAGACCTGGAGAATGGGTACGAAGGAGGTGAGGGTCTTTGGTTGTTGGGCCTCCTCCATCAGAAAATCAGCGTCACCCGCGACCGCCCAGGTGGATCCGGGCATCACCGCCTGGCAGTTCCAAAGCCCGCCGCCTGAAGATCCTGCATTCACCCCACAGCAGGATGACGCATGTGTCTCGACCGTGTGGGCCCGGCCCCAGGCTCGTGGGGGGAGAGAATGGAGAGGGTATTTCAGTGCTACTCAAGCCCAAGTTTATACTGCCACCAACATCACCACCATCACCATCACTAAGACCATCATCATCCCTGTGATGATGATGATAGCTGCTCTTTCTTGTTAGCTTACTACGTGCCAGGCTCTATGTAAAATACTTTCCTTGCACTATCTTGTTCTGATTGACAACAGTTCTGAGACCGAGTTGTTCTTATAAACCCCATGTTACAGATAAGGAAACTGGGACTGATGTTGGTTCAGTTACTTGTCCAAGGTCACACAGATGCCAAGAGTGAGGGTTTGAGTCCTTGTTGCAGAGCCTTAAGCACTGAGGAGGAAGAGGTGGGGGAATGACCGTGGGAGCCCCGAGGAGCGCACTTGAGAGGAGGGAGTGGAAGCAAACTCATCTCTCAGAAGCCCGGAGAGGAGTGATGACCTTTATGATGGCTGCTGGTGGGGGCGGGGAGTCCCTTACATCTTCGTGTGGTGCAGGCATGGGGCTGTCCCTGATACAGTCCAATAGAGAAGGACTGGACTCCCTTAAAGGGAGCCCTTGTACGACCATGCACCATGACGCAGGTTCTTCCCCGTGAAAGCACCAGGTTGAGCCCTGGTGAAAAGTTCCCATATGTGCCTGCGCGGGCTTGGAAGGGCAAGCAGCAGCTGGAGGAATGTGTCAGAGGAAAGAAGGGTTGGGCTGAGCTAGTCCTCTTTTGGAAACAGGCCCGTTCCAGATGAAACGAAGGAGGGGGACAGGGAGAAGAGTTGGGCCTTTTGGTAGCTTTGGGAGCTGAGGGACTGACGGTTATGTTTCCATAACATAAACTCTTCCGTTTATGTCCTCATTGTCCACTTGCACACCTCCTCCAAGAAGCCCTCAGGCATCCTGCCCAGATGAACAAATCCTTCCTCCTCTGGACTCCCCTAAAGGCGTATCTTGTAGTTTTTTACTTACTCTGAACTATGTTAGTTCCCTCCCCTCATTTCCATACAAGGTGGTAAGCTCTTTGAAGGGAGAGACTGTGGCTCATTCATTGCACATCTCCCCAGCTTTGCTTGAGGTCCTGTCACCTTGCCTCACTTGAGAATGTGTCCTCCCTCATCTGTAAACTGGCTTTCTTGTGTCACATAAACTAATAAGCACAAAGGGTGCAGAACAGTGCCTGGCACATAGTAAGTGCTCAATAAAGATTAGCTATTATTGTTATGTTTAAAGTGAATTGGGGCAGTTATTTATTTCTAAGTCTAGCTTTTAGTGTCAGGATCCTGACTTATGAAGTTAATACCAGTACCTGGATTATTAGGACTTGATAGAACTGTAGAGAAAATGCTGTAGCATTTGATGGGATCAGCTGCCGGTCGCCGTGCAGGGGCATTTTGGAGAAAGGGCTGGTGGAAGGATAGGCAGGAGTTCCTACATATCCTGTGCGGGGGTCTACTGGTGTCTGATGGGTCCAGTAGGGGCTTGTTTTCAGTGTGCAAGCTACTGCATGTGGCTGAGCCTCCCTCCATCAGTTACCAAAGATTGGGAGGCATCGTCCCAGGGCCACCTCATCATGGCAGTCCGGAAGGGTTGGTCAGCTAACAAAGTGTGTTTGGAATCAGGTATCTCTGGGTTCGAAGGAAACTGTAGTGTCTCCCCATCTTATTTGCTTTCACCCGGAACTATTTTGTGTGCTACGTAGGAATGCTTATAGAACGTGTGTGTGTGTGTGTGTGTGTGTGTGTGTGTATGTGTAGGCAAATCTACTTGTTCTTCTTGTAGTGGGATAGAATAAAGATATGGATGGGGACGCTTGAATGACCTGGAATCCACCGCAATGTAAAAGCTACTATTTCCTGTAATGATTACACAGGCACAGGTAGCTCTTCTAACATCTTTATTACAGAAAGACGGCACTAGAAAGCATTTCACCAGCCTTCTCTTTTATATTGAGAATAAGATTTAAATTATACTACGAAATTGCTCTTCCTGTGCTTTCATTACTGTGTTTTAATCATATTAGATAGGCTTCTACTTGGTACATGGTAAAGGAAAAATGTTACTTTTGTGTTGTCTGCACCTTGAACTAGCCACTACCAGGGACACGGGTCACTCTGGATGCTGTCTGTATGAAAATGTCACCGTCTTCTTGTGGGAGAAGATTCTGCTGTTTCTGTTTCATGGCAACTCTCTGAAAAGATGCACAGACCAGAACAGTCTGTAGCAAATGGTATTATGTGAAGCAGGACTGGATTGTGAAAGAATCAAGCTAAATGGATCTACCAGGTTAGAGTTGATTAATTTTAAATGGAGAGGACAGTCTTCTGTCACAAAAGTGCCTAAAAAGAATGTACAAATACGTATATATGTTATATAAAGTATATGTTACTTTATATATATAATAAAGCATATATATGTACACTATATATACTATAGGTATATATTTACCTGTAATAAAATGCACAGATCTTAAGTATATAGTTTGATGGGTTTTGACAAAGGTATATGCTCATGTTAGCTTTACCCAAAGCAAGATACAGAACACTTCCATCACCCCAGAAATTTCCCTCCTGTCCCTTTCTAGTCAGTTCTCCCCCCCCACCTCTTCCAGAGGTATTGACTGTTTGATTTTTCTCACCATGGATTAATCTTGTCTGTCATTGAAATTCATATAAATGAAATAATGCAATGTGTACGCTTTTGTGTCTGGCTTTTTTCACATAATGTGTGTATCATGGTTGTTTTGTATTGTTGAGTAGTATTCCATTGCATACATATACCAGATTGTTTATATTTTTGCTTGTCAATGGACATTTGGACTGTTTATTTTTTCACCTATTAGGAATAAAGCTGCTGTAAATGTTCCAGTTCTGCCACATCTTTGCCAATCTTTGATCTGGTCTGTCTTTTGAACTTTAGCCATTCTAGGGTATGTGGAAGAAGAGGAAAAGTACAGTAATCCCCCCTTATCTGTGGGTGATACGTTCCAAATCAGGCACAGTAAGAGATTAAACACAACATGAGATAGAACGAATTATAACTATGTAGTATAATAAAAGTTATGGGAATGTGGTCTCCCTCTCTCTCAAAATATCTTACTGTACAAATTCATTGCCTTTTCCATCTTAACTGAGCACTTATCATGCACTATGGCTACAACTTGTGCAGTTTTAAGTATGACAGCAAAACTAACACATATTTCTTTTTCCTTCTCACAATTTCACAGATAGAAAATTCATTCTTACTGTAGATCTTAGCCTCCACAGCATATGATTTTATTAAGTCGAGAACATTCACCTTTTCACTTCAAGGAAGCACTTTACGGCTTCTCTTGGGCAGATCCGAGCTGCCAACATCACTTCTCTTGTGCTTTGGCGCCATTACTGAGTAAAACAAGCGTCACTTGAACACGAGCACTGTGGTACCTGGATAGTCAATTTGATAACTGAGCTACTAAGTAACTAATGAGCAGGATACCCTGGACAAAGGGATGATTCATGTCCTGGGCAGGACAGAGGGGGAAGGCGGGAAATTTCATCCTGCTATTGGTGTACAATTTAAAACGTCTAAATCGTGTATTTCTGGAATTTTATATTTAATATTTTCAGACCGTGGTTGACTGTGGGTAACTGAAATCACAGAAAGCAAAACAGCAGATAAGGGGGAACTACTACAATTAAGGAAGCTTAGCTCTAGGATATAGCTAGTAGTTTTTGAGCACTTGCTTTAGGAAGTGCTAGGCCCTTGGCTAAGCTAGTGCTTTATGGGCATTTTGTTCTTTATTCCTCCCAACTGGACTCACGTGTCAGAAACTGAGGTCCAGAGAGTGTGGGTGGCTTTTCCAAGGGTCATACAAGTGGCTGAAGTAGAGCTGGAACTCAGCCGTGTTGGATTTCAGAACCCATGCTTCTAGTTCCTGGGTCAGTGGGTCTCAAAGTAGGCTCCCCAGACCAGTGGTATTAACATCACCTGGGAACTGGTTAAACATGCAGATTCCCAGGCCTCAGCCCTACTGATACCTAAACTCAGGAGGGTGGAGCCTGTGCCGTGTTTTTAACAAGGTGACTCTCATGCATGCTCAATTTTGAGCACCACTGTCCTAGGGTATAGACTGCATTGAAAATATGGCATCGAGTAGGGCAGGTGATCTGTGTTCTAGAATAAGCTAGGCCACTAGTGCTGTAATCTCTGGTGAGTCACCTCTTCGGGCCTTTCTTCATACCTAAAGTAAGTGGATGTATCCTTTTAGATCCTTTGCACTCCTAAAATGCTAAGATTCCCTGAATAACCCAGACTCCAAAAGTTTAGAAGGGTGTGATTGTAGTTTCCCAAACTGGTAATATTATAGGTCACACTTACATATTTTTGTAAGTGAATTTTGTGGCTTTGCAAATTACCCAGGAACCAAACTGTCCCTCCACTTTTTTTATAGACAGAATGGAGGCAATAAATAAGTCACAATTTAAAAACCACAAAAAAATAAAAAAATAAAAACCACACCACCACCACCAGACCCTTCCCCTCACCGTAATGAGGGACTTAGGACCACATACAATTGAATATAGTTCTTTGTGCCTTTCTGGGCTTTGTTTTGACATTGTGTGTTTATTTTGACCAGTTGGAATATATTACAACAGCTCTGTAAGAAAATAATTCTGTTCTCATTTTGAAACATAGCGCCATGTCTTGCTGAGTTTCCTGTGAATTCTGCTTCGGGGTCTCTGGTCTTGCTTTTTCTCTGCCTCCTCCCCACCCCTACACTCCACCAGGATGGTCACAGGATTGACCCCTCTCCTTAGTGTCTCTTCAGAAAGACCTTCTCATCCGGTGGTGTGCCTCTAAAGGCTTAACAGCCGGCTCTGGTGGAGGGGAGACTGATTTGTAGCATCACTGGAGTTGGGAAGAGATCCATGTAATTGGTTCTCTAGAGCCCGTAGGAGCTGGCCCCACCATTCCACTGACCCCATATAAGATAGCACCTTGGATCACATGCCATCCCCTCATCCTGTTTTGTGTTTCAAAGCTTTGACACAATTTCACATTATCGGGCTTCCCTGGTGGCGCAGTGGTTAAGAATCTGCCTGCCAATGCAGGGGACACGGGTTCGAGCCCTGGTCTGGGAAGATCCCACGTGCCACGGAGCAACGAAGCCCGTGAGCCACAACTACTGAGCCCGCGCACCACAACTACTGAAGCCCGCGCGCCTAGAGCCCGTGCTCCGCAACAAGAGAAGCCACCACGATGAGAAGCCCGCGCACTGCGATGAGAAGCCCACGCACTGCAATGAAGAGTAGCCCCCGCTTGCCACAACTAGAGAAAAGCCCGCGTGCAGCAACGAAGACCCAAAGCAGCCATAAATAAATAAATAAATTTATAAATTAAAACAAACAACAACCTTGTAATTTCACATTATCTTCTTCTTTTGCTTCTTTATTGTCTGTCTCTCTTCCCACTGGAATGTAAGGTCCATGAAAACAAGAAGTTTATCTCACTTGTTCACCCCTCTATTTCCCAGCACCTAAAATAGTACCTGGCAAAGTCATAGGTGTTCACTAAAATTTGTTGGCTGCATGAATGAATTTTCTCTTGTTGCTTCTTTTTTTTTTTTTTTGCGGTATGCGGGCCTCTCACTGTTGTGGCCTCTCCCATTGCGGAGCACAGGCTCCGGACGCGCAGGCTCAGTGGCCATAGCTCACGGGCCCAGCCGCTTCGCGGCATGTGGGATCTTCCCGCACTGGGGCACGAACCCGTATCCCCTGCATCGGCAGGCGGACTCTCAACCGCTGCGCCACCAGGGAAGCCCTCTTGTTGCTTCTTATTCGGATGGTAAGTGCAGACCAGGACATCCACATCTTTCCTTCTTCCCTCCCTATTCGTCTTTGATTTCTTGTCATTTAGGATCCTAATATGTTCATTTTCTCATCACCAGATTTTACAATCAACTGATTCTCAGTGTCAATAATTTATACTGAGCTATAAATAAATAAATGACTGACAAGGCTTAATGAATTGTATTTAAGTATTTCTGCCTGTTGACTCTAGGTGGAGTTTAAGAAGTGAAATTTCAGATGTTCATTCAGCAAGCAGGGTGATGAGGAGCTTTTCTGTTTTCTGTTCATGCGAGACCTGGTCTATGTCAGCATCCAGAAGAATGACACCTTACCTCCGTTTTCTTGTAGCATTGTCCCTGTGTACAGTGTTTCCAGCCGACAGCAAACTGGATCTTTGCTACAGAGGAGAGTCTGATTTTTGTCCCCTCTTGCTCTTAAACTGTGCTTGGTGTTGACGTCTTTTTTTTTTTTTTTTTTAACGTAAACTTTCAAAAATCAATCTATTTTTGTTCTTGCTGCCAAAAGACCACTCTCTGAAGGATATTTTTAGGTTACATTGTGGAGCATTCTACAGCTTTTACAAAAAATAATGCAAGGACAGGCAACCCAACATGTCCATTGTTTCTGGAGGCCACCCTTTGCCAATGGCTGTGTTATTTAAAAATAGATTAGCTTGACCTTATGATGCAGTGGCATACAGTTGGCTCACTGCATTTGTTGGCATTCATTACCCAGCTAGTTTCGGATGGCAGAATTGATGATATCCACCAAGGGGAATTAAGTGGTTTATAAGAGAAAACATTCTGACATCTCCTCACCACAAGGGTTTACATGAAGGATGTTGCTTTATAAACGATGGTTATTTAATGCAAAACACCAGTCTCTGATGTTAGTGGTCCCTTCCTTGAGTTTGTATATATGTGTAACAGGATATACTGATTTTGTATACACTGAGAATAAAGGCTGTCAAATTCGTTAAGCGCTGGCATTCATATCCTAAAAAAGTAGGTTACTGCCTTCCTGCCTGTCTTTATGCAGCTCATATGTGAGATCTATAACCTTGAAAAATCCTTGGTAAATATTGGCGCTTTGCTCTACTGCACCCCTATGGATGTTGACATCCATATAGTATGTCTGGTGAATTTGTTTTGGTGTGTTCACAGCTGAACCCCCATGGATGTCAAGGACAAGCAAGTGATGCTGACTTTTGCTTTATAGTATAGTGGCCTATGGAGGGTCCAGCGTGTTCTGGATGTCATCCTTTCTGAAGGCACGTAGCAAACGTAATTTGAACAATGTCTTTTGTTTTATTTTATTTTTAGCCGTGCCTCGAGGCTTACGGGATCTTAGTTGCCTGACCAGGGATGGAACCCAGGCCCCCAGCAGTGAAAGCGCTGAGTCCTAACCACTGGACCGCCAGGAAATTCTGAACAATGTCTTTTATGATTAAATAGTAATCTCTTTTTATAGCCAAGTGATTAAAGAATGGAGTAATCCATTACATACAATAATTTCTCTAGTCTCTTTCGCCAAGCGGAAACGGAAGTCCTCCCAGTGACTCACAATCTGACCTGTGACTTGTCTTCTCTCTCCCTGGCCGTGGCCTGCTCGCCCGACCTGGACACCTGGGAGGCTTACTCTCTCACGAACTTCAAGTCTTTCCCACTTGCCTTGTCATTCCCTATTCCCCTACTCTGCTTTATTTTACTTTATCATATGTCGATTATTTCAAAATAACTAAGTTCCTTGTTTTGTCTCTCTTTCTTTAATATAAGCTCCGAGAGGGCAGGGCTGTTGTTGATCCCAGTACTGAGAATAGTGCCTGATGCATAGTAATTGCTTCAGTATTTCTTGAACGTCCACTGTCAGATTTAGAACTAGAATAACTCTGCTGAGCTCGGTTGCCTCTGAAAATTCTGATATTTGAAAGTCTCTGAAAATGTAGGTACTTTGTGATAGATCGCATTAAACTTGATAAGGGTTTAACACTTGCAGTCCATGACTTGGGATAAATAGAGCTTCAATGATTGATCTAGGAGTATTTTTTTTAAATTAATTAATTAATTTGTATTTGCTGTGTTGGGTCTTCGTTTCTGTGCGAGGGCTTTCTCTAGTTGTGGCGAGCGGAGGCCACTCTTCATAGCGGTGCGCAGACTTCTCACTATCGCGGCCTCTCTTGTTGCAGAGCACAGGCTCCAGACGCGCAGGCTCAGTAGTTGTGGCTCAGAGGCCCAGTTGCTCCGCGGCATGTGGGATCCTCACAGAGCAGGGCTCGAACCCGTGTCCCCTGCATCGGCAGGCGGACTTTCAACCACTGCGCCACCAGGGAAGCCCTAGGAGTATTCTTGAAGACAGTGAGCATTGCTGGCCGGGCTCAAATGGTCTTTATTTTAGGGATTTAAGGCAGCACCGTGCTGAGTCTGTCAGCGAACTTTGCACACTCTCTCACCCTCCAGGGCACTGTGAGACGTTCTTCTGGGCACCGTCAGCTGTGTGTATAGACTTTTCCTGTTACCATCTGCAGTGTGGTGAGAATGAGTTACGAAAGAGAATTACATCCTCCCGGCTAAGGTGTCAGCCCCATTCCTATTGCCAAGAGAGCCATTAGTGTGCGCCTTTAACGGAATGCAGTTATGTTTTGCACAATAAGGCTAATCTTTCAGCCCATTGTGGGACTCGAAGCTCTCTTTATGGACAGTGACATGATGGTGCAATTAAAAGGCCATTATGCCCTGATTATAAGCCAGGTTTCACAATTATTGCCATATACAGTGTTAACAGGACTGCAGTGCCGCTCGTAAGATAATCCGCAAGTATCCATTTATTGATGTGTTGTAGATCGGCAGGTTTTGGACTCAGGCTGATCTGGGTTAGAAACCAGGCTTTTCAATTTACTAGCTGGGTTACTCAGGGCGAGATACTTCCCCTCTTTCTTGCAAATGGGGATAATGATACCTACTACCTGAGGCTGATGGAGGAATAAAATGAGGAGATTGAGGTAAACCACACAGCACGGGGCCTGGCACGTGTTGAGCGCCCACAAAATATTGGCTTCTGTTATTGTTTGAATGTTCCCTGTTGGAAAGCACTTGGGAGAGAAGAAAGAATCTCTTGAGAGATAGAGATTGTGGTACACAGTTCCCTGGAGAGCTTTTCAAGTCTAGAAAAAGCCCTGATTTTTCTGCCTGATTCAGATGCCACTATTGAAAAAGCCTGAGACTGGATTAGTTCAGACAAGTAAGAAGGAAACCTCTAGATTTCACCATGTGGTAGAGGTCTGAGCTGCCTGAACTTCTGCGTTGTCACTGGTGATGAATTGATTCTAATGATTGTCATCGGGACCCAGGTTCAGTAACGTGTAGAGGAAGGACAGGTCCTCTCCTTACTCCCTGGAGGTCCTGGGCAGGGCAGCACCAGCAAGGGTGATCCTTGAGAACTTGACACGGAGGTCCTCTGATCTTCCTGGCACCATACCTGGGCTCCCAAATCAGGAAAGGCTGGGGAGGCGGCAAGGCTTGGTGTTATATAAGGGTTTGGAGTCAGGCTGGTTAGGTCCAACTCCAGCTGAAGAACCATGGGCATGTAAACCTCCCAGAACCTCAGTTGTTCCAGTTGAAAATGAGAATAATACCTACCTCATAGGGTGGTTGTGAGGATTAAATGAGAAAACGTATGCTAAATACTTTGTCCTCTGCTTGGCGTGTAAATCGTGCTTACGGCAATGCCTACCTAATAGCAGCCATGTTAATTTTCAGTTCAGAAGTGAAGACCCATCCATGATTTCCTCTAAAGCAGTGATTTTCAACTGGGGGTGATTTTGTCCCCCAACAGACATTTGGCGATGTCTGGAGACATTTTTGGTTGTTAAAGCTCAGGAAGGGGAAGTGCTAGTGGCCTTGAGGGAGCTGAGGCCGGGGATGCTGCTAAACATCCTACACAGTACAGTCCCCATGGCAGAGAGGTGTCCAACCCCAAATGGCACTAAGGCGGAGATTGAAAAACTCTTCTCTAAGGTATAACTTCATGGTTGAGACTGAGAATCTGAAATAGGAGCAGTAAACTAATCACGGTAACTATTCTATATTGATCTTCTGACATGTCCTTGAGACCCCGGTTAGGTTTTTACCTGGGTAGATGATGTCATTCTTATTTTAGCCCTGAGAAAATTAGCTGGAGAGGTCAAGTAATTTATCCTGGCCTCCAGGCAGCTGACAGAGGTGAGATTCAAATTCAGGTCCGCCTGGTTCCAAATTTCTCATCCCAGGTTTCCACACTAGAAGTGTGTTGACCTCTGTTAGGCTGTAATATTGCTGCCTGAGAGACAGCACACCATGCCTGGTGATGCTACCAAAGAGAGTTCCAGAAATTAAAAAAAAAAAAAAAAAAAAAAGGATTCCCAAAGTGTTTGTTGGCCAGAACACAGAGGGTGCTGCTATATAGTTTCAAGCAATTCTGCTTATTTGCCTTCTCCTTCTGTTTTCCCTGATCTTCCTCACCAACACTGTTGATTCTTTCCTCCTCCGTGCTCTCTCTGTCTTTTTTTTCCCCACACACAACATGATTTCAAGAGTCACAATAGTGTCTTGTAATGTAGATTTGCTCTTCTGTCTCCTGTACTGGATTATGTGTTTCTTGAATTCTTGAAAGCAGCATCCCTGTTTTATGTCTCTTTGCAATCTCTGCCCTCTCTAGGTACTCAAGCAATCACTTTTGAATTGAATTCTTTTGAGGTAATGGGTAGGCATAACTTTTAAATAAATAAGAAAAATTCTTCCCTAAGATCTTGTTGGCTCGAAGATCCGCGGCTTATTTTTAAAGCATATTAAATATACTTAGCCATATGTCTGACTTTTCTGTGATGATTTAAAATGGTTGTCTGCCAGTTGTTGTAGCATTTTGAACTGTCGGGAAAATATTGAATTAATTGTGTTGAAGGTCTTAGAGGGCCTTTATTCTGACCAGATGTGTGCAGTGATGGAGCCTATTGCTTATGTAACGCGGCCACAGAAGGCATCACTTTGGCTTGATTTAAATAGAGTCAGTATTTTACCACCTGGATTCTTGGCCAAGCGTTGGAATTTACATCTGATAGGGAGAGCCTGTTCATTTCCTCCTCCAACTATCAGCCTGTTTAAGTCTGTGTGACTTGGTTAAGAATTCAAAACTCAAGATCAAGTTGTTAAAAAAGGACTTTCTTTGGTGTTGGAGCATGTAGGTTTTTTTTTTTTTTTAAGAAAGCATAGGCATCATCTAGATTTTTTGGTTTCTAATCTTTTAAAAACTCAAATAGTTTTATGATCATGGATGACTGTCAATCACTCTCCATTGTTGGTCTGTGCTTCCACAGCTTACGGTTTTTTCATGGTAAAATTAATTTTTTCCCTCATTTAAACAATGTGTATGATAGACAAAAATGTGAACATATGAAAGGAAAATGTATCCACATGGCCCATAATCCCACCTCCAGAGATTTATATATATAAACATATATAAATACACACACGTTTTTTTGGTAGATTCTTTTGGGAGGGTCTTTTTCTTCTGAAAATTGGATAATCCCACACACGCTGTTTTGGTGAGATTTTTCTTTGTGCCTCACAATATATCACAGACTTTTTTTCTATGCTACATGTAGATCTGTACCATTTTGATGGCTGTGGAATCAGTTTTTGGTTGTGCTATAATATGTTAAATCATGCTTTCAGAGTGAACATTTAGGTTGTTTTCAGTTCCTATTTTACACAACACATTGATGAATATCCTTATATATACATTTTAGTGAACTTCTTCAGCTATTTTCTTTGGATAGATATCTAGAACTTCTCGGCTCACATGAATTTTATCTTTTTAAGACCTAATTCCCACCACCTTCTTGTTCTTCAGACCACTTATCAACTTAAATCCTTGCTGCCTAGATGTGAGAGTCCTGTATTTCTTTACTTATCTCAGTTAGAATAGATCCTATATAGGCCTGGAATTGTTCCTTTATAATAGTCATCACAAACGGAAATACTGACTGGGTATTTTAAAGGGCATTAGGGAGTGGTGGGGACTAGAGTAAAAGGAAGCAGTTGCCACTCAGCTTCAGCCTGTTGTTGACATGTGGGGACATTGCCCACCGTTGCCAGATTTTTCAAGCTTTCAAGAGAATGCAGAAGCTTGAATTGTTAAAAAAATGAACTTTGCCAATGTAAAAGTGTTGATTCAAAGTTTTCCAAAAGCATGGATAAACCAAGCCAAACACATCTGGGAGCCATATTTGGTCCTCAGGCAACAAGCTTGCAGCCTCTGGTTGACATATTTGTCTTTCTCACTTGATGTCTCTCACACTTCATCTCTTCAAGAGCAAGTCATCCCATTTCTTTCTCTTGTCTGTGTTCTTAGGGCCCAGGATAGCGACCAACACACAGTAAGGGTCCACAAATGTGGGTTGAAGTGAATAATAAGTTCCAGAAGTAGTCCAGTTTGTCCCTATAGTCCACGTAAGATTATTGGAGGCTCAGCCAGTGACAGCTCTCCCAGTCGAGTTGCGAGGAGTGGGGGAGAGGATATATTTTGACAGCTGATCGTGATTCTTGGACTATTTTATTGCACGGTCGTGGTCTGCTGAATCTTAGAACTGGGTGCAAAATAGTGTCTCGATGATGACATTTATATGAATATGTACTGGGAATAGTATACATTCCCTGCTCTAAGGTGATTTTACTGTGAAATGTGTGGTGTTACAAATAAAAGAATGAATGAGTTTTATGTATACTTCTTAGGGCGGTTTTAAATATAGCAAGAAAAATCCCTAATAACATGACTCGTTTGGGCATTCTACAGGTAAATCAGCACCCTGACTTTTACTCCAAGAGTGGATGCTTTTGGAACACAGTTAACCTCTAAGACTGGTGAGCATCTGTTCTCCAGGCCAGCGTTATCTGGTAGAATTTTGTATTTTGAAAACCAGTGCAGCCCTTCTTTCTTGCCTGCGAAATAGGTTGTTCTGTGTTGCAGGGTTCATGGCAGGCACCAGGTTTGCTGGACTAGGATGGGGAAGGGAACTTAGGTAATTCAGATTAGAAGTTTAGGCAGTGCCGTTTTTCTGTTAAAGAGCTAAGCAAGGAAGGGCATATAAAATGAAAACTGTGTAGTTGTCAGCAAAAGCCCGACATGGAGTTCAAATTCTGCCAGGTGTGGATTGGGACTGTGTTTCTATGCTCTCTTCTCTCGTCCCCTTCCCTCTCTCCATATCCGTATTGGAGTAAGAACATTCCAAGAGACTGTCTAGGAATTCAGATTCTAGATAGGACATTCTATATGTGATCCAGTACTCTGGATGTGAAACAAAACTAAGGAGCGTTTTCCAGTTGAGACGACTGTATGCCCTGATCTACCTCCTTCATTATGATCACCACTTTTGGGGCACCCAAGATTCCCCCAAGTTGGCATGAAATTTGGCTTCTGTTCTACTTTAAAATGCCCAAGGGGGACTTCTCTGGTGGTTCAGTGGGTAAGACTTCGCGCTCCTAATGCAGGGGGCCGGGGTTCGATCCCTGGTTGGGAACTAGATCCTGCATGCTGCAACTAAAGATCCCGCGTGCCGCAGCTAAAGATCCCGCGGGCTGCAGTGAAGACCCAGTGCAGCCCAAAATAAATACATAAACAAATAAATACCTATTTAAAAAAAAATCGTAAAATGCCCAAGGATAAGATGTAGCAGGAAAACTTATATTCTGCGGTGTTTGAGACTGGACAATCATTGGTAAATTTCCCGAGCTTTGGTCTTTGGTAAAGAGTCTAGCCATAGTGAATCATGCCATATGCAAAATCACAGTTTAGTACCTGCACAGGGTCTAGGAAGACTTTAGAAAACACAAAGTGTTGTTTCAATATTGATACATTGTACACATATCATGATTTATAAGAGAAATATCAGAGAGATAGGATGCCCAGCAAAGGAAAAATTGATGCAGCTCTTGCCTATTTCTGTCTAAGTCTGGGGAAAAAGCTGCCATAAGGAAGAAAGGACCAGGCTTTCTTAAGCAATGTGAATCTGTTTCTGAGACATTTTAGCTAAAAATGTAAGCTTAAGTTATTCTGCATGAAATAATTATCTCCAAGGAAGACAATTGTGAGAAGATGGCATTAATGGGAAGATGATAGCCGGTTGTCACTGTTGGGGTCTATTTTGGTGGAAGGAACCCATCCACGGGTTTTAATAAAACATGATGAGTCACCCTATTGCCTGAATTCCTGAGGGAAGAGAGACATCCTGAAAAGGCTGTGAGGGAAATTTGCAGCCCTGGGCCCCTGTTACCAGGCACTTATATTCACCTGATGGCTGCCAACAGCTTGCAGGCAGAGCTGACTGGGGAAAATGAACAACTTCAGAACCAGTGGCCCACAGGTTGGGTTTTAGGTAAATGGGAAGTGCATCAGAATGACCTGGGCGACTTTGCAATCTCTGGGCACCTGCGGGCAAGTTTGTTAGTGATGCTGACTCATGTCTCCCTGCCCAGCGGAGTCCTGAGAACCCCAACTGCAAAGAATGGTCCACAGAACGTTCACTGGTTCAGAATCATCCAGAGGGTTTATGAAATATGGGGATTACTAGGCCCCATCTCAGACCTGTGGAATCACAAATCCGAGGGGGTGGTCCCTGTGAATCCACACATTTTAGAAAAAGTTCTGGCTGGTTGTGGAAATTTAAAGCTTGAGACTCCAGGCTCTAACATGCTGGCCACTTCAAATCCAGTTCCCTAATAAATGATGGTAACAGACCCCACTCTATACTCGAATGAACACTGATTGGGGAGGGAGTCAAGAATAGAAAGATCAAACAAAACAAAACAAAACAAAACAAAACAGGGGCTTCCCTGGTGGCGCAGTGGTTGGGAGTCCGCCTGCCGATGCAGGGGACACGGGTTCGTGCCCCGGTCTGGGAAGATCCCACATGCCGCGGAGCGGCTGGGCCCGTGAGCCATGGCCGCTGAGCCTGTGCGTCCGGAGCCTGTGCTCCGCAACGGGAGAGGCCACAACAGTGAGGCCTGCGTACCGCAAAAAAAAAGAATAGAAAGACTAACTGAGTTACTCGAGCCTCCGGTTCTTCTGGGGTGGCACGTACTGGCTATGTGCGGGTGTGTATGTGGAAGGTCATTTTCTTGCTTCAGGATCCTAGCATTAACCTGGCAATTGAAGAGACCTCTTCCTCACCACCACATGCCTTTCTAAAATAGGAAAGGAACTCTGGAGGAAGAAAAGTGCAATCCAACAGAACTTTCTGCAGTGATGGAAATGTTCTTTACCTATGCTGTCTGATATTTTATCCACTAGCCGTATATGGAGATTGTGTGCTTGTCATGTGGCTGGTGTGGCTACCTTTCACCAGCCACACTATGAAAATGAATTTTTTCATTTTATTTACATGGAATTTATTTAAATTTAACTCTAAGTAGCCACATGGCTGGTGTCTACCAGACTGAACAGTACGGGAGACATTGCCATTACAAATGGTGAGGGCAGTCATATTTCTTTGACTACACATTCAGCTGCTCCAAGAAAAAGAGGCTGGAGTGACCCTTTGTGTTGATGTTTGTTAAATGTGAAAGCCTGGGATAGGTAGTTTTTAAGTGTCCTTTTGACCGCTTTATCAATGTATTTACTGGTGACAGTTTTCTTAAAGAAGCTTAGTGTATGGCGATGTGCTGATTCTCCCAAATGGAGTGGTTTATATGGAACAGATATGTTCCATGAAGCTAGGGATGATGTTTTTCCTGTGGACTGTTCTGTCTCCAGCACCTAATATAGCAAATGGTTGAATAAATTATCTCAATTTGAGTATTTTATGCAGAGAGGGAGACTCTAAGTTATCTCGGAGTTGCATAAACCATTTAATCACCTTGATGCTTTTGGTTACAAGTCATAAAAATCAACTCAAATGACTTAAACAACAAAGAAGATTAACTGATGCAAGTAACCAAGAATTTCAGAACAAGGAGGGAGCTTCAGGTAGGGTTTGATCAGGGCATGGTCCTGTTTCTCTGACTTGCTTCAGAGCTGCCACTAGCCCATATGATGTCTTTGTTCAAAGTAGAAACTATATATCTCTTCTGGGCAGACACATCTATGCATGGCCTGGAGAGCAGAGTATGGGCTGGATTTCAGCCTATACTTATCAGCTGTAAGGACACAGCCTAGATATTGTAAGGGATAGCCTTGATTCTCTCAGTGCTGCTCTCTTCATAGTGCTGGCTTGGCCTTAGAATGGCTTCTCTTGTTTGCAGATGGGTGACTGTGGCAAAAGGGGTGACATGCCTGCTTATTTACAGCTAGGGGGAGAGAGACTGAGAGGAATGTCATATGCTGTGTGCTGAGTGGCTTAGGTCTGCAATCCCTAAACCAATTCTGGAAGCTTAAGCAAATCACTGGCCACTTGTAGCCTACTGCAATAGAACCAAGATTTAGAAACCCTGGTCCAGACTCAAGTGTTACCTTCTCATAGAACCTTCCTGTCCTCCAGTCACTCATCACTTCATCACTCTACTTTTGTCTTCACCCTCATCACTATCTGAAATTAGCCCCTTTGTTTATTATCTGTCCCACCGGAGTGTAATTATCTTGAGGGCAGGAACCTGAATCATATACTTTCTTATTCTTATGGTGAAGCAGTACCTGGCACCTGACAGCTGAGCAGCACAAACATTTGTTAAATGGACCAGTGAATGAATGAATCAACCTAAATGGTTGCCTTCTCATGGTGGGTAGGTGCCTTCAGATGTGGACATGGCTCGGGAAAGAGATGAAAATTAACCAGGAGCTTTGAGCAGTGCTGGAGAGCTATGGAGACATGCTGTGAGTTCCAAAAGGGCAGAGTGAGAGATGAGCAGACAAGCTCTCAGTCTGCTGGCAAAGCTTGACAAGCACTGACCTGAAGAGGAAAATGGGAGATAAGTAAGCAGGACAAGCCTGTGTTGTGCTGAGTGAGTTAAGAGCCTGAGTTCGGGTGGCTGATTAAGACCCTGAGTACCCAGAATGCAGGAGATGCAAAGAAGGTCACCAGCCCCATTAGCTGTAGCACATACCTCTGGAACCCAGGCCATAGGGAACCATGATCCCTGTGAATCAAGAGAGCTAAGTGTTTACAGCGGGCTGCCCTGCTTTCAATACCAGCCCACTCCTTATCAGCTGTGTGACCTTGGGCATGTGACTCAGCCTCTCTGTGTCTCAATTTCCTCATTTGTAAAAAGCAATGATAATAGTAGTGCCTGGCTGGAGGCCACACAGCTCCATGCTTAAGAGTTTTGGAATTGCACATTGGGTTCAAATCCTGGCTCTGAAAACCCTGGTAGGTGGGTGGAGGCGGGGATGCCATCTTTAGGGTAAGAGAATGTGGCCAAATGCTGTTACCCAGGCAAACAGTCTTTGGAGGAAAATAGTCTGCTTTTACATCTCCTGAGTGGTGGTAGCAGAAAGTTACAAACGTGAGGATATATATGGGCTGCTCGTGTGTGTGTGTGTGTGTGTGTGTGTGTGTGTGTGTGTGTGTGGTGGCAGGGGAGTGGTTAAAGGTATTTTGTTCCAGGTTTGTAAAATATAATAACATCAAATGTGCACATGCACACAACAAAATGTCCTCACTTTATCTTTGTCTCATGGGTTTGTGTGTGTGTGTGTGTGTGTGTGTGTGTGTGTGTGTGAAGTATAGCCAGCAATAATTAGGGACCCCATCTCTGACCAAGATAAAAGGGAGAAAAATAAAGAAATCCCAAATAATAAAGCAGTTGACAGATATTAACTCCCCAAGAAGAGTAAGGATGTTTGCTTTTCCTTTTATCATGTTGGGTCATGGCATTCTCACAGTTCAACTCTAATGCCTTTCTCCTACTTTATCGTGTGAGCCTAAAAGTCTGTCTTTCTTGTCAAAGCCGGGAAGCCTTCCAGCTCTCACCTCCTCACATCGTCTGCCAGTTGGACTTCAAGTATGGGAGTGAAAGCCTAGCAGAGAAAGCTAGTAGCAATGATGCCAATGAGAGCAGAACGAGCTTCAGTGCTGGGCAGGTCAGGCTTTGCTCTGAGGGCTGCCCAAGCCTGATCTTTAATCCTCAGCACGAGCCATGAAGTGTGTGTACAATTCTCCCATTTTAGAGGTCGGAACACTGAGACTTGAGAGTCATTACTTGTCCCAGGTTACTCCTCGGATTTAAGTGACAGCAATGGGTTTCCTCCAGGCTTCCACCAGCATGCTGCATTATTGCCTCGTGCCATGTGGTGGGATCTACTTCAGACGACACTGCACCACTGTGCAAATTCAGGGTATAGAAGCTTCTGGAGTGTGGTTTGGGGAAGGCTGGAAGCCAGGTACCCTTTCTTGTGCTCAGGGAGGCCACAGTCCTTGTGTCCTCCATGAGGAAGGAAACATCGGTGCCCCGGGGTTGCTTTGGGGTGAGTCTGCTTGGCTCATCACAGCTCAGAGCTTTTGTTTGTCCACCTGCAGCCATGCCCTGTGCAGGTCCGGACACAAGTGCCTGCCTCTTCCAGTGCTGACACACAGCTTTCTCCTGACACGGTTCCAGGCGATGGAACTTGCACCTTATGGCCATAGCAAGGTTCTATTTGACTTTTTGAAAAATGGTGGTGAAATATATGTAACATAAAATTTTGATCATTTCAGCCATTTTTAAAATGTATAGTTCAGTGGCATTAAGTACATTCACATTGTTGTGCAACCATCACCACCACCATCCATCTCCAGAACTCTTTCATCTTCCCAAACTCTGTATCCATTAAACACTAACTCCCCATTCTCCCCTTGCCTCGTCCCTGGCAGGTACTATTCTAGTCTCCATCTGTATAAGTCAGACTACTCCAGGTACCTCATATGAGTGAATCATACAGTGTCTGTCCTTTTGTGTCTGGCTTCTTTCACTTTAGTGTACTGACTTCAAGCTTCATGCATGTCATAGCATGTGTCAGAATTTCCTTCCTTTTAACAGCTGAGTAATATTCCATTGTATGGATATACCACCTTTATTTATCCATTCATCTGCCAATGGGCATTTGGATTTCTACCTTATTCTATGTGATTTTTGTCTTCCCACTGCCCTCAGAAGTAGGTGCAGTTAGGTTTTCTTGATGTCTTGGCCCCCTCTCTTCTGCTTTTTCTCCTTTCTCATAGCTTTGCCTGACCTTCCCAGGTCTGTCAGGAATGCCATTTGCCTAATGTCTCTGGCTCTGAGGATGGAGAATTTGTTGCCTGAGTAGAGCTTTGCCAGCAGTGTGTCCTTGTCATCTCTTTGGCAGTTAGAGCAGTTTGTGAAGCATATGGGTATTGGTCACCAGGTTTTTTCTTCGTTGTTTTGTTTTGTTTTTTGCTTTTTTTTTTAAATTAATGCTGCCCTTGGTCACCTGGTCTTGGAGGCTTCAGTCCCACTATCAGCTTTGACTTGGCCAACATTTCACCTTTTTGGGTTAGAGACCGTATGCTCAGTAGTGATACAGGCTTTGCATTTCAGATTGTCTGGGTTCACATCCAGTCCCACTACTCACTTGCTATGGGACCTTGTGTGCATGATTTTACTTCTGTGACGTAGTGATAATAAGAACACACACCTCATATGGTTGCTGCAAGGATTAAAGGAAACGTTGCAGGGAATCTCTCAGCATGGAACAGAGAGCAAAGGCAACACTGAATGAATGATAGTTATTATTATATTTGTTAGTTTCCCTCTTTTGAATCTGATTGCTTTTGATTTTAGGTTTGTGGAGGTGCTGAATTTACTGCATAATTGACTCAAAACACTTCTTTTAACACTGGTTTTTTATCTTCTTTCCTGGCACTAACACCTCCTCTTAGATTTTATGGAGCTGGATTTGTTGGACCAAATTATATGGAGCAGATTAGATAGAGACACATTCTAAGTATACTAGCTTTATGTCTTTATGTTATTTTTCTTAGATCTCTCTCTTGAAGTCTGAATTTAGTCACCACTCTGTGGGAAGCTACAAATGATTATAGAGCAATTAAATGACTCCTGAGTCTTTAGAATTCTAGAATGATTGATACAAAGATAGACGTTTTCCAGTAAACTTGATACCAGGAAAGTTACCTGGTTTGTTGAGTTTTTCTTGCAATTGATTGTTCCAGCTGTGAATGGGATCACAAGGGAACCGCTAGACATTTATTGCTTATTAAAAATTTTGTATACTGTTCTCTTATTTAATGCTTATTAAAAGTACTAGTTAGGGACCTCCCTGGTGGTTCCGTTGCAGGGGACATGGATTTGATTCTTGGTCGGGGAACTAAGATCCCACATGCCGCGGGGCAACAAAGCCCGCACACCACAACTACAGAGCCCACGTGCCGCAACTACAGAGCCCATGCACTCTAGAACCTGCACGCCACAACTACTGAGCCTGAGCACTGTAACTACTGAGCCTGTGTGCTCTTGAGCCCACGTGCCACAACTAGAGAGAAGCCTGCACACCGCAACGAAGAGCCCGCATCACAACGAAAGATCCGGAGTGCTGCAACTAAGACCCGACGCAGCCAAAAAAATAAAAAGTGCTAGTTAGAGCCTTGACTGTGTGCTATGCTTGCTGTCAGTGCTCTATATTATTTCATTTTCTCCTCAAACAACTCCATGGAGTGTAGGTACTATAATCATTCCCATTTTACAGAAGAAGAAATTGAGGCTCACAGAAGTTAAAGTATTCTCTGCCACTGCTGTTAATGGCAGAGTGATGGGATACAAAGTAGGTTCTCAGGTCCTGGAATGATGGATGCCCTTCTGAGCATTGGGAGGTGGTTGGTGGCATCTTCACTTATTGATGAGGAAATGAACCTCTCTAGGGTCAGCAGAGCCCATCCAGGTTGTTTTTTTTTTTTTTTAAGTGAAGTGTAGTTGATTTACAGTGTTGTATTAATTATTGCTGTACAGTAGAGTGACTCAGTTATACATACTGGCTTGGCCAAAAAGTTCGTTCGGGTTTTCGTACGCTACCATAAACATGAACGAACTTTTTGGCCAACCCAATATGTATACATTCTTACTCATATTCTTTTCCATCATGGTTTATCACAGGATAATGAATATAGTTCCGCCCATCCAGGTCTTTGATGCCATATCCTGAGCTGATTTTGACTTATCACAGCAATCACCATTTATCAATTAATACATGTACATTATGTCTTCCATTTTTCCAAATCCAGAAAGACCATTGATATATGACAGGGGCAGTTTGGACAAGCCCTGCAAATGATGTAACAGATCAGCATGGCTGTTGAAGGGAAAACATTGTACTTCCCAACTATTCCATTTTATTCCTACTTTCAAGTGATAAGTAGGGATAGTTTATAATGCTACTTTATAATGCCGGTGCCTCAGTTTCTTCGTCTGTAGAAAGGGTACTGTGCCATATTTGTAGATGTCAAGACAAATTTCTGGAATTCAACGAAGTTATTACTTGCATGTCTACCAAGGCCGAGCATCTGTCACAAGGACGTGGTCTCTCTGTACCTTAAGTACCAGCAATGGCTTTGGCTGTGCAGTCGTCCCCCATAGGGCTAGAAGTTGCTGATATGGTGCTGGTGCAAGGCTCACTTTGGACTTGTTCCCCAAACTGCTGCAATGCCCAGTCCAGCTTCCTGTCTTGGGCCTGCAGGCTGCAGTGTGGGAGCAGCTTCACGACCTGCAGCACTGCAAGAAGCCTTGGCTGAGCCTGGCCTCAGAGCCCTGGCATTCTCCCTCCATAGCACTGTTTCATCTGTCCCTGCTGCCTGGGCTCCTTTTATTTTTAAAGTAAATATTTGGTTTCGTTGGTGGGGAGAGATGGTGAGGGGTGGGTGAGTCAAGGACAGGGACACTTGAGCGGTGATTGCACTAAGCAGCAGGTTTTCTCCCCTCTGAAAATCCAGGCCGTACGCATATGAAGGTATTTATTTTATATTTTGCGAAAGAATTCATGTGTGAGTAAGACGAGGAGGTCTTGGGACTCTGTTGACTTCACTCTCTAATGTGATTTTGGCTGCAGTGTGGGGTGCAGTGTAGGGACACAGACTCAGGAATGTGTTAGGTATAGACTCTGGAGTCAGGTAATTGTGGGTCTGAATCCCCATCCACCTGTGGCACTGGATAAGATTTATAACCTCTTCAAGTCTCAGTTTTCTTATCTGTAAAGCATCTACCTCATAGTATTGTTTATGAGGATTAAAATACGATAGTGGATGAGAAATATTCATCAGAGTGCCTTGTACGTAGTAAGTGCTCAATTCATATTCATCAGAGTGCCTTGTACGTAGTAAGTGCTCAATTCACGTGAGATGCCTTTATCATTATTATTATATGATCCACTGAGCAACAGGATTAAAGTCTTCATTCAACAGACGCATATATTGTAGGATTTCTACATGCAAATGAATGTGTGAGATTCCAAAGGACTCACAAGTGAATGAAGCATGCTATCAAGGGATCAATTCCACTATTAAATGATAATAAATTGTTAGTATTTCTTTATCTCATCTTATATGTTAAGTATTTTCTATACATTTGCTCTCATAATTTTCAAAATAAACCTTAGGGTAGGTACTATATATAATCCCCATTTTACAGATGCAGAAACTGAGGCCTGGAAATTGGGGCAGGGCAGGTCTTTGTGCCTGTGCGTGCCCGTAGCCACTTGTCTCTGAGTCTGCATGATTTAGGGGTGACTGTGGATGCTGATTCAGGTTATGAGGAAGGGGTGCAGTGGGGGGAATTAGCAGTGCTGTGGGCTTTCCCAGGAGGAAAAGATGATGTGAAGACAGTTTGTAGTCAGTCAGGCTCAGGACAGGCCTTATGGAGGAGGTTATGTTTGTTGTTGGTAGGATATTTATAGAAATGGGTGGAACGTTATTCTAAGTGGACAGAACAGCAGAGCAAAGGCCTAGAGGTGGAAAATTCCATGTACACCCACGGCCCAGACTGTCTGGAGTTGAGGGACCACATAAGGAAATCATGGAATGAGATGACATCCTTTTTTTTTTTTTTTTCAAATTTGGCACAGTTTATCAGGGTATGAGGATAGAAATGTCTTTGACATCTTATCTTGCATCATTTGGTCAAGTCTTTTGGAGCGTGGTCTCCGACCCCTACACAAAAGGCCACTTTACCTGCTTATCTTTTTTTTCTTTCTAATTTGTGTACATTTACTTAAAAAAAATTGAATAAAAGATTATTTAAATTCCATAGTGCTTTACAGTTTTCAGAAGTTTCACACACGATTTCATATGATCCCATAATAACCCTTTTTATTCCCCTTACCCCTATATTGGCCCTCCCCCGCTTCCCTCTCCCCACTGGTAACCACTAGTTTGTTCTCTCTATCTGTGAGTCTGCTTCTTTTTTGTTTTATTCGCTAGTTTTAGTTTTTTATATTCCACAGTTAAGTGATATCGTACAGTACTTGTCTTTCTCTGTCTGACTTATTTCGCTAAGCATAATACCCTCCAGGCCCATCTATGTTGTTGCAAATGGCCAAATTTCATTCTTTTTTATGACTGAGTAATATTCCTTTGTGTATATACTGTATACCACATCTTCTTTATCCATTTGTCTGTTGATGGACACCTAGGTTGCTTCCATACCTTGGCAATTGTAAATAGTGCTGCTATGAACATTAGCACTACATAGCATGCTTCATTTATCAGCTTGGCAGAAATTCAAATCTGTTGAGTAACTGTTGGTCTTGATGTGACCTGACAAAGCCTTTGTGGAGAGCATTTCGGAAGAACACTTCAAAAAATGGTAACATTTGATTTAGCATTTCCACTGCTAGAAGCCTATTCTGTGGAAATACGCAAGCCCTTAAAAGATGTGTTTAGGGTTGTGTTCCCTGTAGCCTTGCTCGTAATGACAAAAATTTGAAGTTGACTTATATGTGTTATAGGTGATTGAAAAATTATGGCACCTCCCTACAGTAGCATATTCTGCAGTTAACTAAAAAAATGACGTGGATCTCTGTGCGCTGACATGGAGACACGTCATGATATATTAAATTAAAAGAGCAGGAGGCAGAGGAGCATCTATAGGCTCATCCCATTGGTGTAGCTCGTTCACAGTTGACCTCATGGGTGTGTTTGTGTGTGCCTTACAAATGTAAACGACTGGGAACTATTAGCCATGGCTACCTCTGAGTAGGGTGGCCATCTGTTCCGGTTTGCTGGAGAAATATCTGGTCTTCACCTGTTATCCTAGTGTAATTATTCATTGTGCTCCCTTTTGGTCTTTCGTGGCCTGGTTGGGATGATGAATTATATGGTTACCCTCCCTTCCTCTGAGGATTAGAATTGGGGCAAGAGGAATGGGAAACTGGCTGTCGCACACGTGACTTGGTATAGTTTACAGCAGGCAAGTATTATTTTTATAAGATATTGAGGATTATGCCCCTAATATATTATGCAGTGGTTCTCTGCTGAGCCACCATGGGTGGTCATGACTTAGGGAGAAGTTACCTTTTTTGTTTTTGTCTGATATCGGAGCATCTACTTTGTTCTGCTTAAATAAGTCTTCAGTCAACTCATTGAAGATATTCCTTTGTCTGAGAAAAGTACTTATTAGCATTCCCACTAATATGCTGCTTCATTGACCTAGTGGGGATTTTTGCATTTCCTTCTTTCATTTGGCTCCTAAGCCATTGAATTGAAATTCTCCTTTGGAAAAACAACACACCTTTAAAAAAAATGTAAAAATTGTGGCCTTCCCCACCCCTGGGTTCCTCAAAACGTAAATTTAGACACAATAGGATTCAGAATAATTAAATGAGCTAAATGCAAACTCTTGACCTAGAGTGGGCTCCAGAGTTGGCTGGGTTCCTCTTTTCTTTGCTTCCCAGTAAAATCCTAGAGGAAATGGGGATGGGTGGGAAGTAGCTGCAGTTAAAAAATAGCAGTGATTCAGATTGCCCAGACATCGTGGGCACCTTTGATGTGCCGTGCACTGTGCTAGGTCATTTGTCATCTGCCATCTCATGTGTTCTTTACCAGAACTCTTCAAGAGTATTTTTAGGCCCTTTTTATGCCATTGGAAACTGAGGCGCGGAAAAGCTAAGTTCCTGCCCTAGGTACTGGGGATTCCATTCATGCTCCTTTGATCTGGGATTTTAGTGCTCACTCCACTCCACTAGGATTTCTCCACCTCAGCACTATTGACATTTTGTGCTAGATAATTCTTTGGGTTGGGGGTCACGGTGAGTGTTGTAAGATGTTTAGCTACATCCTTGCATCCTTGGCCTCTACTCATTAGATGCCAGTAAACTCACTCACCCACTAGTTTTAATAACCAAAAAATGTCTTTAGATGCTGCTAAAATTAGTCCCCAGGTGAGGCATGGGCTGTGCAGAATAGTCCCTGGCTGAGAATGGCTACACGACACCAAAATTGAAGACCATCATAGAATCCAGACAAATCAAGAGTTAAGAACAGGCAAGCAAAGGTAGAGACTCTTACACTTGGCTGTCTGTGTATTCTTCCAGGTCTAATTTTCTTTGCATGCCGTTTTTATTACCTGGGAACTAGGAAAAAGCAGTTGAAAATTGTATTAGTTAACCTTGGCTCTGGTCAAAATGTTGCAAAGGTTGAAAATATTGAACTAAGAAGACATTTCTTAGCTGATTAATCTCACTCATCCTCTGGTCCATCAGGGATGTATGTGCTCTAACCATGAAGGCTCATGTTACGAATTCCATATGCCTCCATTCAGAGTTATAGCAAGAGGCTTTGGTGAAATTATTTAGTGATATTTGGCTTTTATGCCATACATTTCTCCTTAAAGACTATACAAGTTTATTGCTCAGCCAGTTAATGGCTCTTTCCTGGAAAATTCCCTGTAAGTGAGTTAACAAAGTCTCGCCATCTGCTTTTCTCTCTCATCCATTTCCACCTCTGCTTTTTGTAATTAGCTGGTTATTTCTGAGCCTTAAGATCTTTGCTTTGTGTTTCAAGGCAAGTCTGGTGACAGGGAACTTTTAATATATCTCTTTTCATATTTCTTTTTTTTTCCTACTTAACCAGGAATTTTTTTTTTTTTTTTTTTTTTTCTTTTTGCGGTATGTGGGCCTCTCACTGCTGTGGCCTCTCCCGTTGCGGAGCACAGGCTCTGGACGCGCAGGCCCAGCGGCCATGGCTCACGGGCCCAGCCGCTCCGCGGCATGTGGGATCCTCCCAGACCGGGGCACGAACCCGCGTCCCCTGCATCGGCAGGCGGACTCTCAACCACTGCGCCACCAGGGAGGCCCTTAACCAGGAATTTTAATTCATTTTATTTTTCAACATCTTTATTGGAGTTTAATTGCGTTACAATGGTGTGTTAGTTTCTGCTGTATAACAAAGTGAGTCAGCTATACATATACATATATCCCCATATCTCCTCTCTCTTGCATCTCCCTCCCATCCTCTCTATTCTTTCATATTTCTATGCCTAAGAAAAACTGGGAATGAATGTTTGCTAGATAAAGTATCATTTGTATTATTCAAATTTAGTGGGTCAGGGTATAATTTCTTTTCTCTGCCCTCTGCTACAAAGTAAGTTTAAGATATTACTGGATTACTTGTCCAAGAAAAGTTCTGTTTAAGTGTTTAACAGATTAAAGCCTCTATGCATTTTTTAAAAATTAATTAATTAATGTATTTATTTATTTTTGGCTGAGTTGGGTCTTTGTTGCTGCACACGGGCTTTCTCTAGTTACGGTGAGCGGGGGGCTACTCTTGGTTGCGGTGCGCGGGCCTCTCATTGCCGTGGCTTCTCTTGTTGCAGAGCATGGGCTCTAGGCGCGCGGGCTCAGTGGTTGTGACTCATGGGCTCTAGAGCGCAGGCTCAGTAGTTGTGGCGCACGGGCTTAGTTGCTCTGCGGCATGTGGGATCTTCCCGGACCAGGACTCGAACCCGTGTCCCCTGCGTTGGCAGGCGGATTCTTAACCACTGCGCCACCAGGGAAGCCCCTGTATGCATTTTAAAGTTGGCTGTTTCAGGTTAGCTGACTGTAAATAGTGTCAGTCCTGGTCATTCTTCTTAATTTAAAGGATATAACTTTCAAATATCCACTTTGCTGTCATTCCAGTGAAAACAAACACAAGCAAATCTGATGTAGACAAGTTTATGTGATATAGGGAGAACTGGAGCTAAGTAAAGAGGAAATGTTTAGTGTCTGTTGGCTACCATGTAAAAAAATTACCTCAGTTTTGTTTTTTGTTTTTCAGATTTGCATTTTACTTAACCTTGGAGAAATGACAATCAAATACTATAGTACTGTGAAGTGGTCATAGTTTGCTCTCTCTCCCTCTAGTTTCTTGGTGAAGTATGTTGTTTGGCTCCCTAGAAAGCAAACTCAGAGGTGGAGATCACCATATGGGATGCTTGTTTGGCAGTGCTCTAAGAATCAACCCCTGTGGAGGGCTGAGGCTGGAGGAGAAGTTAGGCTGCAGGGTCGTCTCAGCAAAGGCCCCAGCTGACCCACAGGAAGCTCTGAAGTTGAGCTGGCTCTTCATTATTGTCCTGAGTTGGGGTGAGAGGGTGGCCATGTCAGCTAGCCATTGGAAGTGGGCTGCTTCTGGGCAGGAGCTGTGACCATTTGGGCTGGCAGCTCCCTACCCTCAAGATGAGTCCTGACTGGGGATCCGGGAGGGAGGCGTAGATAGTATTCACTTCACATGAGCATGTAATGCGGGTGGGTTTGTGTGTGTGTATTAATTTACTAAGTGCCAATTTCTTGAGTAACTTGACCAAGAACACACATCTGGAAAGTAGATGTGTCTGGATTTGAATTCATGTTTGACTAGTCCCCAGACCTGTACTTTTACTGCTTGCAATGTTAGTTGCCACAGAAAAGAATACCCGGGGCAGCCCCTTTCGTTGTCCATGTGGCTTTACATCTGCTGCAGTGTGGGGACATCTTTGAAGTTTGCTGAATTGGCTTTCTCCAACATACCTTTTGTCACAGGGGGTGAAAGGAGAGGTAACATCATTTGTCCTAAATGAATCATCAGTCTGAAAAAAAGTCTGAACTCTAGCCCTCTATTATGTTCCTCAGCCAGGGTGACTTTGAACAAATTGGTGTCCTTCCAGTTCCCTGGGGAAGCACTTGACTCACCAGGTCCCTTACCATTAAAATCCCACAGAGAACATTTGGCTTCCTCTGAGAAAGTTCTCAAGTCCTGGTCCTTTGCTTACAGCTGGCTGGCATTCTGCACATCCCCCGACATCACTAGAACAGGACCAGCTATAAAAGATTTTCTGTATGCTTTTATCACTGCCTGGAAATCCTGAGGGCAAAGGTGTTTTGTAAATACCAGGCTGGTGGTGGCCATGGTGTGCAAAAAATTGGAAAATAAAGGTAGTTCAGTTCATGGTTGAAAGAAAACAGAGATGAAGCAATTCCTCTAAATGCCCCAAACAGGAAATTCCAAAGAGAAAGTTATATTTTACCAAAACTCAGTCCTAAGGGATTTTTGGGTCACTGGCCTGCTAAGGCCACTGCAGACCAGCCAAGCAAGAAAGGTATAGTGAGGTGCTCCTAGGATGTACGCTTGTCTTCAGCCTTTCTTCCTCTTCACCTGACTCACAGGGTCAGATTCTTTTAGGGGCAGCTTCCTTCATCCCAGCTTTCATTCAGTGAGAATTTGGGCGCACCAGGCCTTGTTGGGCACCGGTGAGTTTCATGTTGATTGAGAGTGCCGTGCTTCAAGGAGCTCAGGGGTGAGTGGGAGAGCCCTTTGTGGGAATCGCCTACCTTACCACATGGGGTGTGCCCACTGGGAGCCCTGAGGAGCCATGAGCCTGCTTAGAGCCTGGACTCAACACTGGTGTGTGAGCAAGCTGCTTGTCCGCTTTGTGCTTTGTTGTACAGTAGGGCTAATAGCAGCATCCACTTTGTAGAGCTATTGTGGTGACTTAATGAGATAATAAACGTGAGGTGAGGGCTTAGCATTGTGTCTAAGCATTTGCTCCATGCTAATGATTATTATCTTTTAACAAAGAAACTTGTAGCTTCGAGAGTTAATAATGTGTCGCTGGAGGCTGGCTGAGAACCACAGTGATGTGTAAAGATAATACATCTTCCATTGAACACCTACTGTGTGCTAAGTGCCTTGCTCAGGGCTTGTAGACTCTGTCTGCCTTGTTCAAACCAGTCAGACCCTTGTGATGGAGAGATTATCATGCCCTTTGAGTAGTTGGAGGCTCAGAGATGTCCAGGTAGGCAGTGGTAGAACCAGGTCTGAATTCAGATATTCCATGTTTCTAAGAGTCTTAAGTACTACTCAACATCCCTCCAACATTCCGGGAAGCCATTTAGGCTTATTCACTAGCCTAAACGAATGTTTCTCTTGCTGTAGCGTTGGGGTGCTTCTTGCCTACTCTTCAGTACAAAAGGGACTCACTTTGTCTTGTGGGATTGGTGGCAGGCAGAATATAGCCCAGGATCAAAAGGAGGGAAGGTAAATTGTACAGACAGGGTTGTCTGGGGTCTCAGTCTTGCTGCCAGAGTAAAACCTCTGGGATCTATCCACTTCTCTGTACTCTCTTTTCTTCTCACCTTGGGTAACCTGCTTAAAACCTGTCTGGGGCTTTGCTGTGTTCTTAGGATCAAATCCTTCATGGATCTACAGGAGCCTGCATGGTCTGGCCCCCGCCTCTCTCACCAGTCTCATTTTGCCCATGCTGTTCCCCTATAGTTCCTTTAATGTGTGGTGTTCCTTCAGGCCACAGGTCCTTTGCATATGCCTTTCCTCTCTACCCGAATGCTGTTCCCTCCCCTCCTTACCTAGTTAATGTCTAGTCCCCCTGCAGATCTCAATTCTATCATCAATTTCTCTAGGGAGCCATTCCTGGCAGGGTCTGATCTCCTTGTTTTATACTCTCATAAGACCACACGTTTCCCTTTGACAGCGCTCATCACACTTTTTTTGTTGTACTTTTATGTGTATTTGTGGTTGTATGAGTTGTGTCTGTCTCCCCCTTCCCGCCCCCGCCCCAATGCTCAACTCTACGCTGCATGAGGGCCAGTAATGTTCTGTTTTTTATATCACCACTGTATCCACAGCCCCTGCCAGGGATGGTGCCTGCATGCTGTGGGTGCTCACATTTTGGAGACTAGCTGAAGGAAGAGAGGAGGAGAAACTGGAACCTTCTGGGTTCACCAAATGGTGTAGGGCCCAGGAGGGTAAATCCACACACAACTTGAACGTGGATGTGAATCTCCTGGGGATGTAGATTCTGACTCAGTAGGCCCAGGTCGGACAGCTCTAACAAGCTCCCAGGTGATGCTGATGCTGGTCCTGGGGCCACACTTGGAATAATAAGAGTCTGTGCAGCCAGGTAGGATCCAGAGAACACGTGTGGCTGGTGTGTGTACCCCCCACCCCCATTTTGTACCTTTCATTCTCTTCTGCTCCTGAGAAAAGTATAGCCAATACACTGACATGGTTACCTCTGTGCTGTGGCTTGTCACATTTAGTTGTTCTCTGGTTTCCTTCTGGTCTGCAGTATATTTTCTCTTTTGTGTCAGGCTCATCCACATCATGTCCCAACACCCATGATGAATGGTCCTGAAATGTTTCCTCCTAAACAACTTGGCAACAGCAGGTCTTACCGACTACAGCCGCTTGGGATGCATTTAAGGGATTTCTCCTTGGCCTTGCACCGTTGTTCTTATCCCTGTACGTTTGTGCAGCTGAGTTTCTTTGTCCTCTCTCCTCCTCCCCGTTGGGGTTGGACCGCGTTGCTGACTTGCCATGTCAGAAGGCTTGGAGGCAACTCCTGGTGTCTCAGGCATCCATTAGGTTTCGAGTGTATGGCCCAGCTTTTCTGCTTCTTGTTGCCCTTACCCTCTTGTTTGCAACTTGATTCTTGCCAGTTAATTAATAAGCTGGGAAAAGAGGCAGTGACTCATTGGGAAGATGGTAATGCCACTGTGACCTGGGACTTAGATGAGATAATAAGATAGAACTGATAAATGTTTACCAAGAAGGGAGCAGGGACTCACTCTCCTCACCTGACTCTGGGATCCGGCCTCTGCACTATGCCCTGAGCTTTGTGGAACTCAATCCAGTTTATAGGAAGTTTATGCTTTTTAAAGAGAAAACTGCTGAGCTAAAAACAAACCAAAACAAAATTTAAAAATTTATAATACTGTTCTCTGTAAATATTTATGTGTCTATGTGTTCAGATGTTTTTATGTCTATATGACATTATACTTTAAACAGTATAATATGTGACATCGTTAGAATCTTCCTTAAGTCCTGGTACCGTAGGATGGTTACCATGAAGCCAGTAAAAAAGCTTTATTCGTCATTTGCCTAGGGTTTGGCATTTGCTGAAAATAAATCATTTTAGCTTGACTTAGGCACACACACACACATATATACATACACCCAAATATATATTTAAATGTAGCTATATATAAACTCCTATATACATATGTGTGTGTGTATATTTGTGTTGCAAGTAAAAAATTACTTGCCTGACATTATGAGAAGTTCCTAAGGCTTTAAAACTCCAAATAAAATCCTTGGCCGTTTTCTCTCTTAGACGGTGGGAATTCCTTTTATTTCGCATCCACCACGGGCAGTAATTTTTCAGCCTCTCATGAGTTAGTTCTGCTTTGCTGATGTTATTTGCATAATAACAACACAGATGCCTCCTTTCTTGGTTGCTGGTCCTGACCTGGTGAGTAGCTCATTCTCAGGAGCAGTTGATGATAAGGGCTAAATGTATCTGTATGGATTTCTATTTGCCTCATGGTGTAATGCAGTGGTAAATCACTTTAGTGACAGGCAGAACTCAGTTGTCACTCTTCCAGTTACTGACCTTTCTAAGCCTGTAAGCCTCCTTCTTTTTTTTTTTTTGGCTGCCCTGCGCAGCTTGCAGGATCTTAGTTCCCCGACCAGGGTTCGAACCCAGGCTCCCTGCAGTGGACGTGCTGAGCCCTAACCACTGGACATGCAGGGAATTCCCTGTAAGCCTCATTTTTTTTTTTGCGGTACGTGGGCCTCTCACTGTTGTGGCCTCTCCCGTTGCGGAGCACAGGCTCCGGACGCGGCTCAGCGGCCATGGCTCACGGGCCCAGCCGCTCCGCGGCATGTGGGATCTTCCCGGACCGGGGCACGAACCCGCGTCCCCTGCATTGGCAGGCGGACTCCCAACCACTGTGCCACCAGGGGAGCCCTCTAAGCCTCATTTTTATCAGCTATGTGGACCCCAAGGAAGTCTAGAGATCCTAAGTGGCCGACTCTTGGAGCAGTGTCTCATCATTCAAACAAAGAGGGTCCAAGGGCCAACAGTAGAAGTGATTCCCTTCTTATGTCTCTTGAAGAACATTTAGAGGAACTCAGGCAACACTTTCCTTCTCTGACAATCTGTCTTTGGTCCCATTCTTGGTACCTGGTAGATGCCTTGACTGTCTCCTCATTGTATGTTCCTTATTCTCTACTAAGACATCCTGCTGCCCGTCCTCTTGGTCTCTTCCACCTTCTCTTTTTCTTTATCCTTCAGCTGCTATTTTCTTATCTCCCTTTACTTTCCCCTCTTCCACCCACACACACTGATTGCCTCAATATGTAGAGTAAAACACAAGGAGTTTTAGGAATGGGGTTAGTACTAAGTGGCAAATGCCAGAGATTCTCTTGGCAGGTGAGGGGAGGCAAAGAGGCAGTGAATATTGATTGTTGAACAAGGAGGGTGGGACAGTTGCAAAATAAGGATCTTAGCTTAATATCTGATAATGATGGTGGCCCTGGTTAGTGCTGGAACTAAGAACCTGAAAGATGGGTCTGTTACATTATAAGATAGAAGAAGAAGCTGGAGTAGAGATTTTAGGTCTAAGAAGGGGAAAAAGTGCTGAAAATCATGGGATACTCAGTGTTGATCATCTGCTCTGCCGCTCCTCCCCTGCTGTCCTGGAGAGCAGGACTTCTATGAGGTGCCGCATTATTGAACACTGAGGTCTCCCCTGCAATACATCCAAAGACCTGTAGGTCACATCAGCTCCAAATTAAACCAAACGCACGTCTTTGCATATGGGGTTGCTTTACATACAGCTGCTCTCTGTATTCAATTTAAAAAAAAAATCTGTTTAACATGGTCAATTCATAGTTTCATAGATTTCATCTCAATGTCATCTGAACTTTAGAATTGTAATTCAGCAGATGCTTTATTACTCTTGTACATTTAAATCGTATGTCAGTGGGATACAGAAGGAACCAAGCTGTAATAAAACAGCAAAGGTATATATTGTCTGTCGAGGACCCATCTAATTGTTACCAGAACCAGTGTTTGTAATCGTGGCTTCAAAGGCAACTCGATGGGCTTCTGTGGCTAAAATGCCATTCCTCCAGCTCTTGGCTGTGATCTTTTGCCTATCAAAGTGTTGGCTTTCAATCTATAATATTCAAGGATGCCTGAGACCCAGATTTTTGTACTTATCTTGTTCCTGGGATTCTTCTGTCAGGGGTCTGTCGGCATGGTAGATTGCATTTTCCAAAGATAGAGGCAAAATTAACTCCCATTCCATATGCTCATCTTATAACATGACTGTGACTCTTCTTCCATAGAGTAGGGAGGGGGTGTTTATATCCTCTGCTCTCGAACCTGGGCAGACCTTTGTGACTGTCTCGACCAACAGAGTATGATAGCAATCGTACTGTGACTTTTGAGGCAAGACCATAAAAATGCCATGTGTTTCTGCCTTACTCTTGGAAGGCACCGTGCTGTGAGGAAGCCCAAACTAACCCTTGTAGAGAGATCACATGGAGAGGCCATGTGTAGGTGTTCCAGCTGATGGCCACTGTCAGCCTCCAGACATGTGAGTGAAGATGCCTCCAGATATTCCAGCCCACAGCTGTCAAGTCACCCATCAGCCAAAGCCCCAGACACTGTGGAGTCCAGTTGTCTCCATTTTGCTCCATCTGAATTCCTGAACTCTAAGAACCACTGAGCATAATAAAATGGTTGTTTCATACCACCAAGTTTTGGGGTGATTTGTTTCAGAGCATTAGTAAGAGAGAGAGAGACTGGAAAAAGGCATTCCATTCAAGTGAATTCTGAGTTGTCCCCCCCCACACCATATATATATATTTTTTGTTGCATAAAGCATAACCTTATGAATCGTTTAGCTTGCCTCCCAAGTATAAAGGAAGTAGCACTGTCAGCTGAAAAAAAGGGTACAGGTAGATGATTGTGATGTACTGCACCTTTTTCTTGGTACTGTTCTATTATCAAAACAAATAAGCAAGAAGTTGAGAATTTGCTCCAGACACTTGTTACCAAGTTAGCCTTAAATTACCAGGTTAGCCTTTATTAATTAATTAATTAATTAATTTATTTATTTATTTTTGCTGTGTTGGGTCTTCGTTTCTGTGCTAGGGCTTTCTCTAGTTGTGGCAAGCGGGGGCCACTCTTCATCGCGGTGCGCGGGCCTCTCACTGTCGTGGCCTCTCTTGTTGCGGAGCACAGGCTCCAGACGCGCAGGCTCAGTCGCTGTGGCTCACGGGCCTAGTTGCTCCGCGGCATGTGGGATCCTCCCAGCCCAGGGCTCGAACCCGTGTCCCCTGCATTAGCAGGCAGATTCTCAACCACTGCACCACCAGGGAAGCCCCAGGTTAGCCTTAAAAGCAGTTGAAGCTTCTCCTTAACTTGGAACGTTTGAAAGGTTTTGGTTTCCTCACATTCCGTAGGACCTGCTGTATTCTTGGTTTTGAGTTAATATCTTCCTTTATAGCTCCCTACCCATGATGATTTTTCTAAACCAGATTTGATACATATTTGGTAGAAGGCACTTTCTGGTAAAGAGTCTCGGGGCTAGAAGGGACCTTGGAAGTCACCTCATCTGTTATCTTTATCTTACAGAAGCCCATGCCCAGAGAGAGATGACTTGGCTGGGGTCATACAGCCAGGATGTGGGAGAGCTTACACTGGGGTTCTGGCCTCCTGGCTCTCAGGCCAGCACTCTTCCTGGGACACCACACACTGTTTTCAGGCAGAAGTTGCCTAAAGCTCGGTTTAGTGTCGATAAAAGCTCTTCGCATTTACAAGAGATGCCCTGGGGACTACTATATTCCTTTCTTTCCTGGTCCAGAAATACGTAAATACATTAAAAATTTTTCATCTGCCCATGAGTGGTAGAAACAAATAATATGACAGTAGATGTTCCCTTTTTCTGTGGTGTAGTAGTTTTCTCTCATGGCTACCCCCTTTTAACCTTAGGAGTCAACAAGCCAATTTACTTTCCATTATCCTGTGGCCAGATTGCCAGTGCACAGTGCAGATGCCCGTGAGAAAGGGGAGCGGATGGGAGGGAGGGAGGGAAGGGATAATTTGGATGAGAGTTTATGGCCCTCCCATGATGCTGCTGTTCAAGGGAAAAGGGCTTTATGGTTTTGTGCCCCCTGTCCTGTTCATCGTCACTGTTTTATTAGGTATCAAAGTTACCATTTCTTCTTCTTTCATATGTTCATGGCAAACAGGTCTGAGTAGTTCAAGGGGAAGTTTTGCCTAATGTATGAATATAGATCTAATACTGCTTGGATGATGTGTGTTTGTATTGTTAACTCCACCCCTGCACTGATTCTCCTGTTGGGTCAATCATTAATTTACCTGCCTGAGCAAATGGTCCTTCTCATGGCAGTTGTACCTGAAAATATAAAAGGCCAGCTCTGAAATGTAGTGAATCAGAAGCACTGCTTTTGATTTATTTATCATTTATTATTATTACTTTTAGTCTGTGTTGGGACAGGCAAGTCTTAAGAAGTACCCACTCGTTTTGGTGAAGACACACATCATCTTGCGCCCTCCAAAATGTCTTAAAAATAGGCTCTCACTCTGGCCTAAGACCTATATCCTTACAAATAAAATTGGGGCTGTAGTGTTGTCTGCTGTGTATTTGCATCAAAAGGAAACAAAGTGTCAAGTGATTAAAGTGGGTAGGTAGGGAATTCTTTATTATAGAGACATTTAAGATAGTGAGATCTCACTCCCTGTGCAAACATTTTTTCTTTCCTGCAAATTGGCCCTTTGTTTCTAAAAATGCTAATGAAAAATGCTTGATTTCTAAGCATTGATCAGAAGTTGATTGTAAGCATGGTTCGAGGCATGATTATGGAAGCTGATGATTTGTCTGAGGACAACAGATGCGAGCGCCTTTACTCTACTGGCAAGAGATTTCTGTGCTGACCATTTGTTTTTGTTTATGAGACTCACTCCATGAAATTGAGCAGGCATGTCAGCTGGCTTCAGAGGGTGTGAAGGCTTGAGGCAGAAAGTGGTTTGTTTAAGCCTGAGCTTTCTGTCATGAACAAGTGCAGAGGCTGGGGGAAGATTTGGACCTTGACCGTCATCGTAGAGGGTAGCTTTTATTTTATATACATGAGAGCTTTTACCGTCCATCTTTTTCTGAGGACTTTACGGCTTGGCCTGTGGGCAAGCAATTATTTCATTAAAATTGGCACAGATGTCCAAAATTTTCCATTGCTCTTCAGACTACTTGTTTTTCATTAGGCAGACACATGGTTATGAACTGGACAGGAAGCAAAATCTGAAGAGCAGGTAGGAACAGTCTTTAAGGCAGAAATCATGTACATTTCTGCATTATATAGGAATGGAGTCTAATCACTTATTTGCCATGTTACTTAACCACCCCCCGCCTTGAGCCTCAGTTTTCCTCACTGTAAAATAGGGCTAGTTATAGGACCTACCTCCTTTAGTGGCTGTGAGGATTGGGAGAGATCCTGCCAGTCAAGCGTTTATGACAATGCCTGACGCGTAATAATCACACTGAGTTTTAGATGTTATACATCCTTTTTTTGAATACTCAACATTTATTTCAAGATTTTCCTTTTGAAAACCCCATGGAGGTGATTTCTTTCATCCTGGAAGGTCTTCACTCCCTTATCTCCCCACTCCATCCCAGTCAAACCAACCCTTCATTGTCCTTCAAGACCAAGCTCAAAGACCAGGGCCTTGGGAACCTCTACCCCAAATACCAGCTTAGGGGCCTCTTTTGTTTTGTTTTGTTTTTTGTTTTTTTTCCGGTACGCGGGCCTCTCACTGTTGTGGCCTCTCCCATTGCGGAGCACAGGCTCCGGACGCGCAGGCTCAGCAGCCATGGTTCACAGGCCCAGCCGCTCCGCGGCATGTGGGATCTTCCCTGACTGGGGCACGAACCCGCGTCCCCTGCATCAGCAGGCGGATTCTCAACCACTGCGCCACCAGGGAAGCCCAGGGGCCTCTTTTGGATACCTTGTACTTGCTTCTAGTTCTTACTACATTCAATGACCATCTGAAAACCTTTCTGTCTCCTCTGTTTGATAGCAGGCCCCTTAAATATAGTTGCATCCTCTTCATTTCACCACTTCCAGTACCAGGACAAGGTATCTTCATAATATGTTACTGCGTGCTGACTGCAACTCTTGGAGCCTCAATTTCCTTCTTGCTCACTGGAACATCAGAGTGATTAAACAAGGTCATGGGTGTGAAGCACTTTAGACAGGGCTTAGCCTGCCGTGGATTGTCACTGAGGTTGGTGGACTGAGAACATAAATAATTGCTGCCCTTTCAGAAAAGCCTGATAGAGAAGATTGAGCCCATGATACAGGGGACTGCCCTGTCGCCAACAGGGAATAAACATTCATTAAGTGTGCACCGCCAGCCCAGCCCCTTGTGCAAAGTGCTGCACTAAGTGCCCCCAGGGGAGGCATGGGAGCTAAGCCAGTTTCTCAGCCCACCTGCTTCCTTTTTGATACTCCAGTTTGGAACACTTTTCATCTTGCCTGGTGTCTTTGGATAGTCTTTGTTTTCATTCCCTACAGACCTGTCATGTACCATTAGTGACTCTTGGTAAATAACCAGGATTAAAGCATCAGAATGTGTGTATAGGGAGTATTTTTGCCTTAGTCATATTGTTTATTTTTTAAGCCTACTGTTTTTTTCAATAAGAAAATTTAATTGAGATAGGAAGAAAGAGAAGGGAAATTAAAGATGAAAACTGCACATGGGCTCTCAACCTGGTTTTCTGAGTCTCTTTGGAGTCCTTAAAAAACCTTTGGGGGGCTTCCCTGGTGGCGCGGTGGTTGGGAGTCTGCCTGCTGGTGCAGGGGACACGGGTTCGTGCCCCGGTCCAGGAAGATCCCACATGCCGCGGAGCGGCTGGGCCCGTGAGCCATGGCCGCTCAGCCTGTGTGTAAGGAGCTTGTGCTCCGCAACGGGAGAGGCCACAACAGTGAGAGGCCCACATACCGCAAAAAAAAAAAAAAAAAAAAACCTTTGGGGAGGGAATCTCAAGCTTTTTTCGTTATTAAACGAGAACAAAACCTAGTGGACAACAATAGGTTTTCTAAAGATACAGTTACCTAGGTTAACTAAAATGTCAAGTTTCTTTACTTTTAGTTGGAATTATCTCAACTCTGTTGGCTTCATTGGCTATCTTGGGAGCAGATAAGTTACTGATTAGTTCATAAGTGCAGCGAGGGAGCACAGACTTTTCATGACCGGGCTGTATTTGCAAAACATGATGCAATTAGCTTCGGATGGCAAGAAGATTATGGACCACAGGTATATCCTATCATGGCTTGAAAGGGAACTTAAAAACTTGACAAGAAAGAAGGGAATAAACCAACATTACTACCATGTCTCAAAAAGTGATTTGAGCTTTCCAACATAGAGAACATGATGGACTTCCCAAGGTGTCCTAGAGAGCATTTTGAAATAATCTGGATTTTAGGTCATCAAAACGCTGAATATTTCACCATATTTTCACCATCGGGCCCGGGTATTTTGTTAGGTGCTTCTCCCATATTTTTTCACACTTGGAAGGGGAGAAGGAATCGATAGATTATAACCATCTGCACATATGAAATTTTGGTATTTCATATGCTTGGCACATTCAAATTAAACATATCAATACCATAGCTGGGAGACATATTGGTCTCAGTTTTTTTTTTTTTTTTTTTGTCTCAGATTTTATTGGTCCTTTCCCCTTTCTGTCTGTCTATCCTCCACATGCCTGAAATTGTAATTTTATTAAAAAGGGATTTCTTCATAGCCGTTGCCTTGAGTGTTAAAGGGTCAGAATGAAAAGGTACTTAGAGAATGTAATGTGGTTTTATCCCCATTTAGATGTGATTCTATTCTCTGCTAAGAAATGAAGTAATTGTAAATACAGTATGTAAGTGAACTGTAAAACTACTTCCATTAAATGTTTCAAGTAATGGAAATACATCAACAGTAATCCTACAAAGCTAGATGCCTTGAAAGTTTACAGCCTCAATTTTATGAGCTTGAAGGCTTTTTGCACTAGATGAAAGGGATACTACCTCATAAAAATTGGTATCTTATGAGCTTGAAGCTTTCACCAGCATTTTAGGAAAGGGGGGGGGTAAAAAAAGCCTACCAATGGTTTCAGAGTGTAATCTATAGATGCAAGAAGTAGTCATTATCTTTTGGCTCAGGTTAAACAAGGAAGACCAAACAGATCAGTCAGTGTTGGTCTCTTTGGTCCCAGTTTCTGAATATGTATTCTTTATTACACAAAGAAGTATATTCAAAAGCAAAAAACAGGCTTAAAACTTGATGTGTTGCAGAATTGTCACAGTGAATGGAGTTTTGGAAGTACTAAGTAGAGTGAAATTTTTTCATTAGTTAATTAAACAAATATATATTTAAAAAAATGAAAAAGTGTATCGAGAGCCTGCTGTATTAGTCATCTGTTGGCGCAAAAATGGTGTGTAACAAATCACCCCAAACTCCATGGCATTCAGCAGTAAGTATTTATTCTCACACTCCCAGGTCTGCAGGTTGGCTAGGGAGCTCTGGTCTACGTGTCTCATTCTGGATGGGGAATGAGGGGCTGGTGGGGGTATTGGTAATCTGGGGCAGGTTCTCCTTATGGCAAGAACCCAGGCTCCCAGAGGGGCAAGCAGTAATGGCGCAGACAAGTAAGTCTGGTCTTGGAACTGACATGACGTTGTCATTTAGGCACATATCCAAGGCATGTTAATGAAGTATATTCCTCCCCCATTGGTTAGAGGAGAAGGAGGGAGAGATATTCGCCAGAAAATAATCAAAGCCACCACAGCTACTATTTGCTCTATACCTTGAGAGGTCAAAGTTACAGTGGTGAACAAGATTGATAAAGGCCTTGCTCTCAGGGGTCTTTTATTCTTGTTTTCTGTGGTGGGGCAGGAGTGGAGGGAAAAGATGGTAAACACAATAGCAAATACTTGAACAAGATAACTTAGTGGGTGAGGTGATGAGGTAGAACATACTAGATGAAATGTCATATAAGTATGTTAAACTGTCATTTGTATTGAGTTCTTTAGGGCTGATATTCTTTTCTTGCTAGTATGATATTGCTATAGTTTTATAGGTCTTGGCAAGTCTGAACTTTGGTCTGTGGACAACTTGGTGGAGGTTTTCGTGGTTTGGATCTTGTATAAAGTTTCACACGTGCTGGTCAGTGGAAGTGAGGAAGTCTGTTGACAGACCACGTCCATCAAGGCTGAGGTGTGCACTCATACGTGCTTTTAAGTACTCCCTGGAGCAGAAACTATTCTCTAGGGGCTGTCAAGGGCTGGAGGCAACATTATCTGCAGGATAAAATCTAAAGAACCATCTGCATCCCGATGAAATTTCTGCCTCCCCAAAGCACAGTAGGAGCCAGCAGCCTAGTTCCTTTTCAGGTGTGAGAAGTTGGAAGTTGAACACCCAACAAGGTGTGTCCTGGAGATGATGTCATTTGATACTGTGGATGGCCCCAAACGAGTTGCTTAAGAGGCAGGCATGCTAGTTATTTGGTGATTGAACCTTTTACCCTGGCTGGCTGGGGCCCTCTCACAAGTTCAGGGTGCTGATATCATAGGAAAATACCCCAGAAAGAATGGTAGAAAGCTTCCTGAGTTCCCAGCCTCTCCCCCCGACTGTCCCAGCTGTCAACACAAACTGCAGTGTCTCTTGCTTTACCTGGCAGAGAGCTCCAGAGAGCTCCGGGGCCCAGAACAGGAAATGTGGGAGTTCTCCACCCAACCTTGACAGACAGGAGTGGAAAGGAGCAAAGCTAGCGGAAGTCTAACTTCATTTTTGGTTTTCAGACGGTCAGACTGGGAGGGTGACTTGAAGTTGGGGAGTTTTTTTCTTTTTCTTA
Organism: Mesoplodon bidens; assembly: GCF_964165515.1. Taxonomy (NCBI): domain Eukaryota; kingdom Metazoa; phylum Chordata; class Mammalia; order Artiodactyla; family Ziphiidae; genus Mesoplodon; species Mesoplodon bidens. Next base: position 24,352,527 of record NC_138172.1, read on the forward strand.
GTTTTTCATTTATAGTTATCACTAAATATATTCCAATGATGGAAAATTACGGCTTTTTACTTGCCATTTGGCAGCTGTGCCTGTAACTCTTTTTTAGTTTTTGGTGTATATTTGAAATTCAGTTAGACTTGAATGGGATGGAATTAGGAGACTTAAAAAGAATGGAGTATCTCACTGCTAATGTAGGGTTAGGTGAAGTATAAAAAGACAAGTTATAATAGTAGCTAACAATTATTGAGAGCTTATTGGGTGCCATGTCCTGGGTGAAGCACTTGACAGACATGATATCATTTTTTTTTTTAACCACCTAACATCCTTATGAGGTGGGTGTTATAATTACTCCCTTATTATAGATGAGGAAACTGAGGCTCAGAGATGTTCAGTAGTTGCCCAAGGTTACCGAGCTCATGAGTGGCGGGTCCTAGATTGCGATCCATACCTGTTTATTTTTTAGAAAGCAGAAAAAGAGTCCTTTGAACGGGTGCACAAACTTCTGCTGCAAAGAACCTATTCCCAGGGTTCCCACAGCACGGATTTGGTAGACACTGAGTATTATGGAAACGAACGCACCTGAATAATTACAAATGGGAATAGAAGGGCCCAGCGGAGCTGTGCTCTCTCAGCTGGAAGAGATTATGGGAGGTTGTTAAGTTGGTGTATTAGGAATGTGCTTGCTGGTTCCTTCATTTCCCCTCCTCCCCTGACTATAGCTGGAGTAGGATTTGAATTCATTGTTTGGGGCCTGGAGACACACTTTGGATCTGACCCCTATCTCCAAAAAAACCTTTAAGGAAGCCATCATTCCCTACAGAGAAAATGGGAGAAAAGAATGTGTCCTCTTGTTTCGATCAGCTATACTGTTGAAAAAATATTTTAAATTTCTAATTAATTTGAGCCTCCAGGGGGACCAAATCTGTCTGTTATTATTTCTTGGCTTCCCCATGTTGGGACACCTCAAGCCACTTACCTCCAAATGACTCATTGTAGTTATTGGCCATCACCAAACCCTCTGGACAGGCACCATTGGGTAGCAAATCCATCCCAAGACCCAAATGCATGTATTATTTATGCTGTTGCTTGTCTCAGCACGTTTATGGAAATGTGTTTCTTGTTGTCTGCACCAGGGAGAAGCCAAAGCTGGGTGACTCATCAGAGGGTCGCGGTGCCTTCCGTGTTTGTTTGGGGCCTGTAGTGCGTGAGCCTCCGGGGGTCAGTGAGGAACAAGACAATGTTCTCGCCCCCTGAAGCTTGTATGTCGGTGGAGGGGCTTCCCGTCCAAGACTCCCTGCTCCTCATATTTAGCACCTGACCTGTTAACCTTTTGTAAGCATTTCTAACCAGCCTTGCCAGTTTCAACCATTCTTGCTGGGACCCCAGACTTGTGAGTGTACAAAAGTGTCTGGGCCACCCCAGTCCCAGCAGATACCACTTGTGAAATAATGAAATGGTTGTTGTTTGTTCTAAGCCACTAAGTTTTGGGTAGTTTGGTATAAAAAAGGTAATGGAAACAAATGCATTCAGGAGATATTTAGTCAGCACTAAGTGTAGGTCCATCACTGGGCTGGTCTCTCTACCTCTTGGAGCTTAGTATATGGATGGGAAGAAAGAGATTTGATACACTTTCCCAAGTTAAAAGTATTTTGAAAAAGGCATTGGGTTGCCTGAGTTCTAGAGCATTTTGTGTTGGAAGTGTTGACTTTGGCTTACCATTTACCATTTTCTGTGTGTGTTTGTTGAACTGCCTCTCCCTGTGGGTTGTACTCTCTTTTTCATGAGATGGTAACTTCTTGAGGGCAAGCAGGGAATTGCTTCTCTCCTCTGAGGAGGGAGCTCAGACTAGAGATTAAGAGCATGGAGTTTGTTCTTTGGTATTTATTCGCTGTGTTGGGAGAAGTTTACTTAACCACCCCAAGAGAGGTGTGTGTGTGTGTGTGTGTGTGTGTGTGTGTGTGTGTGAGATCTCTCTTTTTTTTTTTTTTTGGCTGTGCTGCACGGCATGCGGGACACCTGCAGTGGAAGCACAGAGTCCTAACCCCGGGACCACCAGGGAATTCCCTGTGATTTCTTCTTCTTCTTTTTTTTTTTTTTTTTTTTTGCGGTACGTGGGCCTCTCACTGTTGTGGCCTCTCCTGTTGTGGAGCACAGGCTCCGGACGCACAGGCTCAGCGGCCACGGCTCATGGGCCCAGCCGCTTCACGGCATGTGGGATCCTCCCGGACCGGGGCACGAACCCATGTCCCCAGCATCGGCAGGCGGACTCTCAACCACTGCGCCACCAGGGAAGCCCATTCCCTGTGATTTCTTAACTACAGATAATGTTAACCTCATGGAGTTTGAAAACTATGTAAGATGATGTAGCAAGCGGTCTGATGAGATAGTATTTGAACTGCCTAACGCAGAGGCGTGTTGTGATCAAATTTCATTCAATTTGATTTAAAAAAGTGTCTACCAAGGATGATAAGGCTACAGTAGTGAACAAATTTCTGAGTTCAATCTACGGAACCTAGAACAGGTTTGGCACAGTTAGTGCCTCACCAGCGTTTGTTGAATGAATGACTAATGTGTGAAGTCTGTTTGGATGTAAGTTATTCTTGGCCAGTAGGAGTTCAGTAAGGGCTTGCTGGTTCTTCTAGTTGCCTGTGGATTCCTACAGCGACTCAGCAGCCTCTAGCTACATCGGCTCTTGTTCCACCAATGCAGGGCCACACCCTGCGGAATAATAGGCCACAGAGCTGTAAGTTTGAAGCATCAGTGGGGGAACTGACATCAGATGGGTTGCCAGTAAAATCACGCGAAGTAGGCAGATTAGTTCTGTGTCATTATAACTAACTACATAAGGCCCGGTGCAATGGTTCTCCATTTTTAAAAATGACTAATTACTTTAGTTATTTTTGGCTGTGTCAGGTCTTCATTGCTGTGTGCAGGCTTTCTCTAGTTGCAGAGAGCAGGGGCTCTTTGTGGCGGCGCACGGGCTTCTCATTACGGTGGGTTCTCTTGCTGTGGAGCACGGGCTCTAGGCGCGCAGGCTTCAGTAGTTGTGGCTCATGGACTTAGTTGCTCTGCGGCATGTGGGATCTTCCCGGGCCAGGGCTTGAACTCTTGTCCCCTGCATTGGCAGGCAGATTCTTAACCACTGCGCCACCAGGGAAGTCCCTGGTTCTCCATTAAATGGGAAGTTCTGTTTGACATTTTACTCCCCACCTGGAATGTCTGGAAATAAAGCTGAAAAGACAAACTCTTGGAAAGAGAAGGGAATTTGTGAGAAACTGATAAGGCCTGGGACCTTCCTTCCCTTGTTCTATGTGCTGTATCTGGAAGGTGATGGTGTTGTCTAGGGTTTTGCTACTTACAGTGTGACCCATGGACTGACTAGCAGCTTCAGCATCTCCTGAGAGCTTATGAAATACAGAATCTCAGTCCCCTTCCCAGGCCCGTGAGATGAGAATCTGCATTTGAACAAGATCCTCAGGTGATGCCGTGACCTGTTGAACCTGTGCTGGGAGGGGAATTGGAAAGTCTTGGTTAGATGGGCCTGGTATTGAAGGGAAGGCAAAATGATGAATATTAAAGTAAAAGTGCTACGTACAGGCAGACAAGATACACTATTACTACACAATTAATTTTTTAAAAAAATAAATTTATTTTTGGCTGCGTTGGGTGTTTGTTGCTGCGTGCAGGCTTTCACTAGTTGCGGCAGGCAGGGGCTACTCTTCGTTGCGGTGCGCAGGCTTCTCATTGTGGTGGCTTCTCTTTGTTGCAGAGCACGGGCTCGAGGCGCGCAGGCTCAGTAGTTGTGGCGCACGGGCTTAGTTCCTCCGCGGCATGTGGGATCTTCCCAGACCAGGGCTCGAATCCGTGTCCCCTGCATTGGCAGGCGGATTCTTAACCACTGCTCCACCAGGGAAATCCCCTACACAATTAATTTTTTTTTTTTTTTTTTTTGCTGTACGCGGGCCTGTCACTGCTGTGGCCTCTCCTGTTGCGGAGCACAGGCTCCGGACGCAAAGGCTCCGCGGCCATGGCTCGCGGGCCCAGCCGCTCCGCGGCATGTGGGATCTTCCGGGATCCGGGCACGAACCCGTGTCCCCTGCATCGGCAGGCGGACTCTCAACCACTGTGCCACCAGAGAAGCCCTACACAATTAATTTATTTTTATTTATTTTTATTTTTTGCTTTATAACAAATTAAATCAGTTATACATATACATATGTTCCCATATCCCCTCCCTTTTGCGTCTCCCTCCCACCCTCCCTATCCCACCCCTCCAGGTGGTCACAAAGCACCGAGCTGATCTCCCTGTGCTATGCGGCTGCTTCCCACTAGCTATCTACCTTACGTTTGGTAGTGTATATATGTCCATGCCGCTCTTTCACTTTGTCACAGCTTACCCTTCCCCCTCCCCATATCCTCAAGTCCATTCTCTAGTAGGTCTGTGTCTTTATTCCTGTCTTACCCCTATGTTCTTCATGACATTTTTTTTTCTTAAATTCCATATATATGTGTCAGCATACAGTATTTGTCTTTCTCTTTCTGACTTACTTCACTCTGTATGACAGACTCTAGGTCCATCCACCTCATTACAAATAGCTCAATTTCATTTCTTTTTATGGCTGAGTAATATTCCATTGTATATATGTGCCACATCTTCTTTACCCATTCATCCGATGATGGACACTTAGGTTGTTTCCATCTCCGGGCTATTGTAAATAGGGCTGCTATGAACATTTTGGTACATGTCTCTTTTTGAATTATGGTTTTCTCAGGGTATATGCCCAGTAGTGGGATTGCTGGGTCATATGGTAGTTCTATTTGTAGTTTTTTAAGGAACCTCCATACCGTTCTCCATAGTGGCTGTACCAATTCACATTCCCACCAGCAGTGCAAGAGTGTTCCCTTTTTTCCACACCCTCTCCAGCATTTATTGTTTCTAGATTTTTTGATGATGGCCATTCTGACTGGTGTGAGATGATATCTCATTGTAGTTTTGATTTGCATTTCTCTGATGAGTAAAGATGTTGAGCATCCTTTCATGTGTTTGTTGGCAGTCTGTATATCTTCTGTGGAGAAATGTCTATTTAGGTCTTCTGCCCATTTTTGGATTGGGTTGTTTGTTTTTTTGTTATTGAGCTGCCTGAGCTGCTTATAAATTTTGGAGATGAATCCTTTGTCAGTTGCTTCATTTGCAAATATTTTCTCCCATTCTGAGGGTTGTCTTTTGGTCTTGTTTATGGTTTCCTTTGCTGTGCAAAAGCTTTTAAGTTTCATTAGGTCCCATGTGTTTATTTTTGTCTTTATTTCCATTTCTCTAGGAGGTGGGTCAAAAAGGATCTTGCTGTGATTTATGTCATAGAGTGTTCTGCCTATGTTTTCCTCTAAGAGTTTGATAGTTTCTGGCCTTACATTTAGGTCTTTAATCCATTTTGAGCTTATTTTTGTGTATGGTGTTAGGGAGTGATCTAATCTCATACTTTTACAGGTCCCTATCCAGTTTTCCCAGCACCACTTATTGAAGAGACTGTCCTTTCTCCACTGTACATTCCTGCCTCCTTTATCAAAGATAAGGTGACCATATGTGCGTGGGTTTATCTCTGGGCTTTCTATCCTGTTCCATTGATCTATCTTTCTGTTTTTGTGCCAGTACCATACTGTCTTGATTACTGCAGCTTTGTAGTATAGTCTGAAGTCAGGGAGCCTGATTCCTCCAGCTCCATTTTTCGTTCTCAAGATTGCTTTGGCTATTCGGGGTCTTTTGTGTTTCCATACAAATTGTGAAATTTTTTGTTCTAGTTCTGTGAAAAATGCCAGTGGTAGTTTGATAGGGATTGCATTGAATCTGTAGATTGCTTTGGGTAGTAGAGTCATTTTCACAATGTTGATTCTTCCAATCCAAGAGCATGGTACATCTCTCCATCTATTTGTATCATCTTTAATTTCTTTCATCAGTGTCTTATAATTTTCTGCATACAGGTCTTTTGTCTCCTTAGGTAGGTTTATACCTAGATATTGTATTCTTTTTGTTGCAATGGTAAATGGGAGTGTTTCCTTGATTTCACTTTCAGATTTTTCACCATTAGTATATAGGAATGCCAGAGATTTCTGTGCATTAATTTTGTATCCGGCAACTTTACCAAATTCATTGATTAGCTCTAGTAGTTTTCTGGTAGCATCTTTAGGATTCTTTATGTATAGTATCATGTCATCTGCAAACAGTGACAGCTTTACTTCTTTTCCGATTTGGATTCCTTTTATTTCCTTTTCTTCTCTGATTGCTGTGGCTAAAACTTCCAAAACTATGTTGAATAAGAGTGGTGAGAGTGGGCAACCTTGTCTTGTTCCTGATCTTAGTGGAAATGGTTTCAGTTTTTCACCATTGAGGACGATGCTGGCTGTGGGTTTGTCATATATGGCATTTATTATGTTGAGGAAAGTTCCCTCTATGCCTACTTTCTGCAGGGTTTTTATCATAAATGGGTGTTGAATTTTGTCGAAAGCTTTCTCTGCATCTATTGAGATGATCATATGGTTTTTCTCCTTCAATTTGTTAATATGGTGTATCACGTTGATTGATTTGCGTATATTGAAGAATCCTTGCATTCCTGGAATAAACCCCACTTGATCATGGTGTATGATCCTTTTAATGTGCTGTTGGATTCTGTTTGCTAGTATTTTGTTGAGGATTTTTGCATCTATGTTCATCAGTGATATTGGCCTGTAGTTTTCTTTCTTTGTGACATCCTTGTCTGGTTTTGGTATCAAGGTGATGGTGGTCTCGTAGAATGAGTTTGGGAGTGTTCCCCCCTGTGCTATATTTTGGAAGAGTTTGAGAAGGATAGGTGTTAGCTCTTCTCTAAATGCTTGATAGAATTCGCCTGTGAAGCCATCTGGTCCTGGGCTTTTGTTTGTTGGAAGATTTTTTATCAGAGTTTCAATTTCAGTGCTTGTGATTGGTCTGTTCATATGTTCTATTTCTTCCTGATTCAGTCTTGGCAGGTTGTGCATTTCTAAGAATTTGTCCATTTCTTCCAGGTTGTCCATTTTATTGGCATACAGCTGCTTGTAGTAATCTCTCATGATCTTTTGTATTTCTGCAGTGTCAGTTGTTACTTCTCCTTTTTCATTTCTAATTCTATTGATTTGAGTCTTCTCCCTTTTTTTCTTGATGAGTCTGGCTAATGGTTTATCAATTTTGTTTATCTTCTCAAAGAACCAGCTTTTAGTTTTATTGATCTTTGCTATCGTTTCCTTCATTTCTTTTTCATTTATTTCTGATCTGATATTTATGATTTCTTTCCTTCTGCTAACTTTGGGATGTTTTTGTTCTTTCTCTAATTGCTTTAGGTGCAAGGTTAGGTTGTTTATTCGAGATGTTTCCTGTTTCTTAAGGTGGGATTGTATTGCTATAAACTTCCCTCTTAGAACTGCTTTTGCTGCATCCCATAGGTTTTGGGTCGTGGTGTCTCCATTGTCATTTGTTTCTAGGTATTTTTTAATTTCCTCTTTGATTTCTTCAGTGATCACTTTGTTATTAAGTAGTGTATTGTTTAGCCTCCATGTGTTTGTATTTTTTACAGCTCTTTTCCTGTAATTGATATCTAGTCTCATAGCATTGTGGTCAGAAAAGATACTTGATAAAATTTCAATTTTCTTAAATTTACCAAGGCTTGATTTGTGACCCAAGATATGATCTATCCTGGAGAATGTTCCATGAGCACTTGAGAAAAATGTGTATTCTGTTGTTTTTGGATGGAATGTCCTATAAATATCAATTAAGTCCATCTTGTTTAATGTATCATTTAAAGCTTGTGTTTCCTTATTTATTTTCATTTTGGATGCTCTGTCCATTGGTGAAAGTGGGGTGTTAAAGTCCCCTACTATGATTGTGTTACTGTCGATTTCTCCTTTTATGGCTGTTAGTATTTGCCTTATGTATTGAGGTGCTCCTATGTTGGGTGCATAAATATTTACAATTGTTATATCTTCTTCTTGGATCGATCCCTTGATCATTATGTAGTGTCCTTCTTTGTCTCTTCTAATAGTCTTTATTTTAAAGTCTATGTTGTCTGATATGAGAATTGCTACTCCAGCTTTCTTTTGGTTTCCATTTGCATGGAATATCTTTTTCCATCCCTTTACTTTCAGTCTGTATGTGTCTCTAGGTCTGAAGTGGGTCTCTTGTAGACAGCATATATATGGGTCTTGTTTTTGTATCCATTCAGCCAATCTGTGTCTTTTGGTGGGAGCATTTAGTCCATTTACATTTAAGGTAATTATCGATATGTATGTTCCTATTCCCATTTTCTTAATTGGTTTGGGTTCGTTATTGTAGGTCTTTTCCTTCTGTTGTGTTTCTTGCCTAGAGAAGTTCCTTTAGCATTTGTTTACACAATTAATTTTGATCACAAGGCTGTTCACTGTTTTTGGCTCAGTACCAACTGTATTCAATCCACGTATTTTATTACGAGAATGAAGGATATCACTCAAGGACCTAGGGAAGGAGAGCAAATACTTGTCCTAAATTATTATGGACTGAATGTCAGTGTCAGGACATTGGTGAGGTACTGTTGCCTTAACCGTGTAACTGGCTGTTTTATTCAAGAAAGGGAAAGCGAGCTGACATTTATTAAGTGCCTCTTATATGTCAGCGTGCGAGCCCCCTTCTGTGTGTTATTTCATTTAATCCTCTTACAACTTCCTGGAGATTTTGGGAGATCAATTCACTTGCCCATGATCAAACCCCACATCTCTCTGGCACCTAAACCCGTCTATGCCATCATCCTGCACACTGCTTTCTCATACCACTGGGATTTATTTTTTAAACCAATATCATCAGGAGATTTAGGGAAGAATCTAAGCAAGAAAAGAGTCCAAGTCAAAACACATATTTGATCGATCAGAGCAAAGTCTTAAATGTAATAGTGGTTGGTAAATATTTGAATTTCATTGCATCAGAAGCAGGCCAAGGAGACAGTCTGCTAGGACTGAGCTCATGCGAGCTATTTTTTCAGTTTCCTGGGAACGAGAAAAAGTGATGTCTAGTTCTGCATTTCCAACACCTACGTTTCATAAATACACTGAAGCTGTAGAGAAACATTTATAATGCCATTGAAGAACACTAAAACACATATCTGAAGCAGAAGTCCTCAAATATGAGTCACTTGGAAACCACCTTCACAATTTTCCCCCTATTCACATACTATTATTGTACAATTGACCTGTTTTTCTGTAACTGATTCACTTTTAAAGAATTAGATGTATTTTAGGAGCAAGCTTTTTTTTTTTGTTAATCCATCAATTTATTTATTTATTTATGGCTGCATTGGGTCTTTGTTGCTGCGCTTGGGCTTTCTCTAGTTGCGGTGAGAGGAGGCTACTCTTCGTTGCAGCGCACAGGCTTCTCATTGCGGTGGCTTCTCTTGTTGCGGAACACGGGCTCTAGATGTGCGGGCTTCAGTAGTTGTGGCACATGGGCTTCAGTAGTTGCTGCACACGGGCTCAGTAGTTGTGGCTCGTGGGCTCTAGAGCACAGGCTCAGTAGTTGTGGCACATGGGCTTAGTTGCTCTGCGGCATGTGGGATCTTCCTGGACCAGGGCTTCAACCCGTGTCCCCTGCATTGGCAGGCAGATTCTTAACCACTGCACCACCAGGGAAGTCCAGGAGCAAGCTTTATATCACAGTCATAAGTGGAAACCTGCACTATTTGCTATGAATATAACCTACCATAAATACAAGCTTCTAAACCTGAGTCCTGTTGTCCATTCATTAAAGAGTGCAATTAACCAGTGTAAGGTGGGGAAAAAAAACCCCTATAGTTCCAAACTGTGCCCTTCTGAGATCCAAAATCTGAAGGATTGAAAGAGAATTAGGAAATAATTTTCTCAAAATGTGATTCACTCTAACTTATTTCTGTGTCTGTATACCATTGGAATTCTCCTGCCCATTGGCAGATATGACTGAAGATAAATAAGTTTTCATGGTTGGAATTCTCTTTCTAGAGTCATCCCTGAGCAAGTGGTTTAGTTTATAACACGTTGACTTTGGGAACATTGTATTATACTGAGTTCAAGTTCATCATTTACCCTGTATGAGGAGGCAGACTGCCTCAAAGAAACATAGCACCATGGCAGGAGCTGAATTTGAAGAATGAAACTTGAAGCTTGCATGTGCCTGAGAATGGCTTGTCAGCTATGGTCAGATGGTTTTAGAAGCTTCAGCTAAATAAGGAGAGTCTTCCTTACCCCGGGGGCCGTTCTCTGGCAGGCTGCCCTAGTAGGTGGCATCTTCCTCAAGGGACTTGTAGATCTTTCTAAGGGAACTAGCCTGAGCAGTTGATTTAGATGTTGGTCTTCCATCAGCAACCTCCTTAATGTTTAGCTTTTCCATTTCTGCCCGTGGTGAAATGCTTACTGAAACCCTAGCAGGTGTTTATAGTACTTGGAGCAAGATAGAGAACTGAGAACTTGATTTCCTTTTCCTGCACCTTGTCATGATTCACTGTGTGTTTTTTTTTTTAAGTCTTTATTGAATTTGTTACAACATTGCTTCTGTTCTATGTTTTGGTTTTTTGGCCACGAGGCATGTGGGATCTTAGCTCCCCAACCAGGGATTGAGCCTGTACCCCTTGCGTTGGAAGATGAAGTCTTAACCACTGGACCGTTAGGGAAGTCTCATGTCATGGTTTGCTCCTGTTAACGCCTTCTGCCGGTTCTTCCTCTCCTCCTCCTGTGTCTGCTTTTCCCTCTCTCCGTTCTCTCCAAGACCCCTCTTCCCCAGCTTTTATCATCAAAGATCTAGACTTCAGTCATACTGGAACCACCTTCATAACTTCTTCATGTCTGTCTACCACCTGTACAGTTTTTTACTCATATTTTTCTTTCGGTCAGAAACTTTTTAAATGATAATCTGTAAAAGTCTGTAAAATCATTGGTTTTATACGACTACTAATGTTTCCCAAATATTCATTAAAATGAACACACAACTGTTAATATTAAAAAAATTTTTCTTAATTTTTAATTTTTTTGCCTGGTATGACAAAATAATTTCACCTACCATCCTTGCCCATGTACTTTGGGTACCAAGCTCTGACCCATAGCAGTGGTTTTCAGCTGAAGTATCATATTAGATTCATGTGAGAAGATATTAAAAAAAACCCAAAAAAACAACTGAGTGACTTCCCTGGTGGTCCAGTGGTCAAGACTGTGCGCTTCTGCTGTAGGGGGCGTGTGTTTGATCCCTGGTGGGGAACTAAGATCCCACATGCTGCGCAGCATGGCCAAACAAACAAACAAACAAAAAACGATATCCCAAGCTTCATCAGTTAAGTCAGAATTTCTGGGAACGGGATACAGGTATAGAGAGTTTTTCAAAAATGTTTCTCGGGTGAGTCTAGTGTGCAGCTGAAATCGAAAACCACTGAGCCTAGAATAGGGTCTAATAGTCTTACTATCTTTAGTCTCTACCTGTTTTAATCCATGTTTTACATTATTTTTATGTTAATCTTCTTAAAACTGTGATTTTCGAAGACTTACTGGTTATACAGAAATAATTACAGTGCTGTGAATAGTATCTGCAAAGGGAACATTTTAGGTCTATAATTTTGTTATACTGGAGTGAAAGTGAGCAAACTTGGGTTCTAGGCTCAGTTCTGCCACTTTTTAACTTGGGGATTGTAGGCAAATGGCTACATCTTTCTGACCTTTGGTTAAGTCAGTGGCCACATGGAGAGACTCATCACTACCATGTGTATCTCCCAGCTCAGTAAGGGTCAAATGAGAAAATACATTTTTAAAAAGTGCCATCAGCTGTCTTAAGGGTATCATGGCGTATAACTATTATTAATTAATAAGTCTGGGGGAAGATAAAAAATAGGATAGGAAGAGTATGAGGAAAAATATTTCACATTAGTGGTGGTGATTTTAAAAAAGACTTCTTGCTAATTATAATTATAGAACCTACCCTATATTTTTGCTCTTGGACTACTCACACTCTTCGAAATGGAACAGCTGGGCTCATCTTAATGCTTGAAATGAACAGTGGCTGCTAATTACAACTAAAATAAAATACACAGTCTGGTCTGATTTTGGTGTCTCGAAGTTAGACTCCCTTTCACTGTATCTCTTTGTGTTTGTTTTTGCTGCAGTGTGTTAGCTCTGGATTTGCCCTCATTTGCGGTGGAGTCTTGGAAGTTGCATGTTTCCCCATTGGTGGTAGAAATCTTGCTTTGCTCTGGAAGATGGCCCAGATGGAGGGGTGTGGGTGAAGGGAAACATCTACCCTTACCATCTCCCAGTGGACTTAGTGGTGCTGTGTGGATTCCTCCTTTACTAGGGACAGTTTTTAACATTGTCAAGAGCAGAATTACGCCTGGTTTAACCTTCAACTTGAAAATAGCTGGCCTTCCTGGCTTCTGGGAACCATAGGCTGAAAAACATTGGATCTCACAGACAAACTAGTACCTTGACTTTCAGGACAAGTGGACATTTAAGTGACTTGGAGAGGCTCCCGAATATTTCCATTACCTACTGGCGTAGGTTTCTCTTTTGATTGGACTGTCGTAAGTCCCCACTAATAAGCTCCAAAAAATTGAGAAGATTTTTGTTTTTCAAATTTGAAAAAAAGTATTCAGATAATAACTTACACCTGTCTTATATTTTCAGTGCATTTTCAGATCCCCACTCTCATTTTAGCCTTGTAACGCTATGAGGTAATCAGGAAAGGCATCATCCTCCTTTGACAGAAGTAAATGGTGGTGGCAGTTAAAATCCAGCTTTAAATAAGCTGGAGTCAGAAGGTAAGTGTTTTGAATTCTGGCTTCTGCCACTTACTAGCTGTGTGGCACTGGGCAAATTATTTAGCCTCTCTGAGCCACATTTTCATGGACTGTAAGAATAGAGTGCCTGGGTGTATGAAGAATTAAAGGATAACATGTGGGGATCCTTGTAACTTAGCAAAGAATTTCTAATTAGTAGCTAAGTTTCACACTGGTTAATTGTAGGGTGTAGGTCAGAGAACTAGTTTGTACACAGGCGTCCTGATGTGTGATACTGAGGAAGGAGCATTGGCCTGAAAGTTTGAAAGTTTACTTATTCGTGCTGACCAGGCCACGGATCATCCATGTGCTCTAGAGCTTACCCTGTCCTATGTTTATACTATTTACATTTAAATAATTAACAATTAAATGAATAGCAATTAAATAAAATCATAAATTTAATGCCATAGTTACACTAGCCTCATTTCAAGAGCTCAGTATCCATTGTGGCTGGTGGTTCCTGTAATTGGATAACTCAGCTCTTGAACATTTTGGTCATTGCTGTAAGTGCTGTTGGACAGTGTTGCTGCAGCAGGTAATGAACCTGATGGTCCCCAGTTTGCCTTTTGCGGATTTGGTAAAATGCAGCCATCAAGAGTAGATCTTTGGGGCTTCCCTGGTGGCGCAGTGGTTGGGAGTCTGCCTGCCAATGCAGGGGACACAGGTTCGTGCCCCGGTCCGGGAAGATCCCACATGCCGCGGAGCGGCTGGGCCCGTGAGCCATGGCCGCTGAGCCTGCGCATCCAGAGCCTGTGCTCCGCAACGGGAGAGGCCACAACAGTGAGAGGCCCGTGTACCGCAAAAAAAAAAAAAAAGAGTAGATTTTTGGAGTTATACTGTCTTCTGGTTCTAATCCTGGTTTCTCCTTCTTGTCAGTTATCTGACAGTGTGGACAAACTGCTTATTTCTTTGAGCTTCAGAGTGATCATCTGTAAAATCGGGATCGTCATAGCCCCCTTACAGACTTCCTGTAAATATTATATGAGGTGTTGTATATACTAAGAGCTCAAAAGATGGCGTATATGGATTTTACGTGAAGCTCAGCACTTGCCCCAGGTCTTGTAAGTGGGGGCCTCTAGCTGCCTTCAGAGCTCAAGTTCTTTAAACATCACTGCAGTGCAGCACCTTCTGACCTTGTAGGAGTGGACATCTTAGTTATGTAACTTAAAATAGTAGAGGGATATTTTCCTTGCAGTGCCGTTTTGGCTGCAGCTGGGTTTAGTCTGAAGACAAGTGCCTGCACCTCTTGGCCCAGGCCCCTGGGCATCTGGCCCTTTCCGAGTGGCTCTGGGAAGAGCTCTTGACTTAGGGAGAGGGTTTCCATGACCACTTCAGCCTGAGATTGGCTTGAGGTTCAATTCCCACCCTTTCCTTATCTCTGGGGCTAAATGTGGGCAGGCTGTGTGCTCCTTGTCTTGTGCTAGATTTTCCTATGCAAGGTGCAGCTTCCAGAGTAAAGGCAGATCCTTGTTCTGTTACCTTTCTCCTCACCAGCAAACACATTTCATTCCAAGTCCTGGGCAGAGGTGGAGAGACACTTGGGTACTTTCCACCATGCGTTCATAAAGGGAGTACATGCCAAACACAGCTATAAAGATGATGGTGTATTTTAAATATTTATGTGTAATAAATTAGTGCTCTTACTGTATACAAAATAGCCATGTGGAGTGACTGCCATTATTAGATGATTATGGTTTCATAAAAGATATTAATTAATGATGTCTCAGAGGATGTGTGGTCTGGTAATGGGGCTTCTGTGTAAAGTTGTAGTGATAGTGGTATAATTTCATTCCAATCAGTAGATTACAGCCACGTATATCTAAGCTCACTATGAGACAATGCTGGAAGGCTGAATTTGAAGCCCTCTGTGACTAAGAGACCCTGGGACTAAAAGCTCTCAAGAGCTCTTATGATAGCCCTGGGAGGGCACAGTCTAGCCTATAAAAATTAAAAAAAAAATTTTTTTTTTTAACAGCAAGGAAGGTGGATGTTTTAGTGCATAGGGATTCTTAGAGGAGAGGAAAGATCCAGGCTACCTCATAAAGGAGAACTTGTTTGCTTTCTGACATAAATATTTGCTTCTCTTTTCTCTATTATGTGGACTTACTGTTTATTTCTCTCATCTTGCTTTCTACTTCAATAGTCCCTGATTTATGGACTGTTGCTTACTTGTGTTCCCCTTTGAAGCTGTGAAATTAAACGAAGTTCTTTTATCCAAATAATGCGAAGTACAGTGTGGTTCTCTGAGGTCTCTGTGAAGTGACTTTAAAACAACTGGCGAGCATGGCAACTCTGGGCTTTTCTGTCTTTTAAAATTTGCTCACATAATTGGGATTAAAAGAACTGGAACTGATGGGAATTCCCTGGCAGTCCAGTGGGGAGGACTCCACGCTCTCACTGCCGAGGGTGCAGGGTCAGTCCCTGGTTGGGGAACTAAGATCCCACAGCTGAGTGGTGTGACCAAAAAAATAAATAAAAATAAAATAAAATAAAATAAGATAACTGGAACTGACAACGAGATTTAGATAGCATGATTCCAAATTTGAGTGCTTTTCTCTAAGTACATTTTCTTTTTAGATAAATATTATGCTTTAAAAAAAAACAAATTGAAGGGTTTGGTGGCCAGCGTTTTAAATAAATCATTTATCTGCCCCTCCATATCCCCCTCTTCCTCTCAATTATCCTCTCATTATTCACTCACACCCTCACTCATTCCATCACTCAGCACTCCTAGAGTGGACGGAAACATTAGCTGGGAGCAGCTACTTTCTGGTAACTTTGCCAGATTACTTAACCTCACTGTGTCTTAGTTTTCCAGATCTGTAAAATGGGGATAATGATGTTACTAGCCCCAGAAGGTAAGTACCATAGGTACAGTTTATAAATTGGTGAGAGGTTTTTATGAGTTAATGCATATAAAGTACCTGGCACCCAGGAAGTCCTCAGTACATTGTCATTAATTTTGGGTTTTTTTGATGTTTTTATTATTAGTCATCATCATCATCATCCTTTAATTCACTTGCTCCGTCATTCATTCAATAACTGAATGCCATCTTCAAAGGCAGTGTGCTAGATATTAATGGAAAGATGTGGTTTTGCATTCATGGATTCTTGAAACTAATATTTATTTATTTTAAAAAATTCTGTTTATACTGGGAAGGGAATGCTTAATGGAATTGTGATGGCCACTCTGCATGTTTGTATCTCCCTCCCCCTTTTAAATATATAAATATAATACCATTATATATTTTTCAAAATATAATACCATTTTGTTTGCAGATTAATGTTGTGCTTTGTAGAGGAGGGGAGATTGTACCTTTGTTTTGCTTTGGAGCAACTTGTCGTTCTATCTGAGTCCAGTTTTTTGTAGTAGCCCTTGCAATCCACTTTTGGTACTGATGGCAACCTCGTTACCTCATTTATTGAACATGTATGTGAGCCTTTTGTAAGACCGTTAGCCTCTCGAGTTCTGTGATGAATTAGTAGCCATTCTCTGGCCCTGAGCATGTAACTAGAAGCATGCTGAGTATTGGATGGAGTTTGCAGTGTTTCAGGAACATGTGAGAGGTTGTTCTTAACATCATCTGAGTAGGGGGTGGCAGGTCAGGGACTTGCAGGAAATAGCATTTAAGCTGAGACCTTCATGAATTCAGTCTCTTCTAAGAAGGGCCAAAGTGATCACCGTGGCCTATTTGGTAGCCTGATCGTTTTGGTCATATGCAGGGATATTGTCAATGGCTAGTTGGAGCTAGTTGGTATCCAGGCTCTTCCTTGTTGGAAATGTACATGGTAAACAATTGGGAAAAGTTGGAAATGCCTATCTACCTGTCTTGGTCTCACTGAAAATTCTTTACATATGCCATTCCGAAAAGTTCGATGAGATTGAAGGTTATAGAAGTGAGTACAAGACTAATAGACTGTGTAAAGGACGAATCCCTTGCCTTTTTTCCCCTGGTACTTTGAGAGTCTAAAATAAACTTCATTTCCAGTATTGGATTGTTTATTTACTAACCACCTTTTTGGAGGAAATGTCATATTGTCCCAGAACAATAGAGCTCTGATTTCAGACAGTGATTTGGGATAGACCCAATTTGGCTCAAGTTTTTTGCATCTGTGAGTTCAGGTGAAAAGGCTAGTGGTATTGCAGAAAATCCAAGAGAACTGGAAATGGAAAACTTAAAACAAAATTAGTGTCCATTTTTAACCTACACCATGACTCAATTTAGAACCATAAGTCAAGAAGGATGTATTGTATTAAATGCTGCAGGATTCTACCCTAGTTGATAGATCCCTATCCTTCATTGGCTTTTGGATAACCAACTCAAGGGCAAGGGTTTAGGATTGGGGTAGCAAATAGGTTAGGTCTTGTTTCCCCAAGCTCATGGCAGACACAGCCAATCAATCTTGGCACCTTCTCCCACCAAAACGTAGTTGTGTTTGCAGAGTTATTCTCAAGTTATGAAAATTGGTACATGAAATGAAACGTGTGTTATTCATGATAATATGACATGATTTTTTTTGATGTGTCCCAGATTTTACCCATATTAACTTTAAAGAAAGATCAGCTTATCTTAGAAGAAGAGTTAATATTTGCAGAGATCCTTAGGTTCAGTTGAAGAAATAGGTTCTATAAATACATTTACAACCTATATGAATTTTATCCATGGATGACTTGGGGTGTGCACCTGAATTTGTCTCTTGCATCTGAATCAGGGCCAATCTCTGTGCTCTACTAGAAGTATGTAATTAAGGTAAAGGGATTCGAACAGGCCAGCCAGTCCTAAAATTAGCTCTTGCTTTGATGTTCCACAGGTGCAAATGCACACATCCCTGTTCCTTTCACCCTTGATGCACTTAATCTCGTTTTCTAAGTCTTGGGCATGCCTTACCAAGGTTGCGGAAAGTTTGGTTTTGGCTCATATTGGGGAAATGAGATTGTTTTCTCTTGTGGTTCATTAATCATATTTGAAACATCATTTGGAACCTGAGAATCTTGTTTGTCTAAATATTCTTTTTTTTTTTTTTTTTTTTTTGCGGTACACGGGCCTCTCACTGTTGTGGCCTCTCCTGTTGCGGAGCACAGGCTCCAGACGCATAGGCTCAGCGGCCATGGCTCACGGGCCCAGCCGCTTCGTGGCATGTGGGATCTTCCCAGACCAGGGCACAAACCCGTGTCCCCTGCATTGGCAGGCGGACTCTCAACCACTGCGCCACCAGGGAAGCCCTGTCTAAATATTCTTTTAAGGAGAAGTCTTACATTGCTTGTATTTCGTTTGTGATAGTCCAATAGTCTTCTTTCAAGCTATTGTTGGGCTGATATGTTGAGAACTATGTTGTATTCCTTGGTCGTCCTTTCTTTTAAGTGAAGATAGGCAGTGCAATTAAGGAAGGGGTTTTAAGCTTGCCTGTCAAGGGATATCAGTATAGCTACAAATTTCCCACCGGCTGCTTTGGGAGAGAAGCCCTTGGACTCCCTGCATCTTTGGGCAAGTTCCGTACCCTGTTTTGAGTAAAATGGAGATAATAACAGTACCTACCTCTTAGGGTTGTGACGAGGATTAAATCAAATGACATAACATAGATGAGTAAGTCAACTGGCACGTGAAACTTAAGATGTAAGCAGTTACTCCACAGGGATGGGCTGCCAGGGCAGGGACTTGGATGAGGCACTCATCTTGGCTGTAAAATTTAAGGGGTGCCAAAACCTCAATAACCAAAATAAATAATAGTGAATGCAATAGTTCAAAAATCAGAATTAATGAAAAATTTATGAAAGACAAAGTTCAGGATCTGACCCTGTACTCAGATGCCCCATCCTCAGTCTTTTTCTTTTTTTTTATAAATTTATTTATTTATGTTATTTATTTTTGGCTGTTTTGGGTCTTCGTTGCTGCATGGCAGGCTTTCTCTAGTTGTGGTGAGCGGGGGCTATTCTTCTTTGTGGTGTGCAGGCTTCTCATTGCGGTGGCTTCTCTTGTTGTGGAGCATGGGTTTTAGGCGCCTGGGCTCAGTAGTTGTGGCTCATGGGCTCTAGAGTGCAGGCTCAGTAGTTGTGGCACACGGGCTTAGTTGCTTCACGGCATGTGGGATCTTCCCGGACCAGGGATCGAACCCGGGCCCACTGCATTGGCAGGCAGATTCTTAACCACTGCGCCACCAGGGAAGTCCCCCATCCTGTGTTCTTACCTGCATCGAGCCCTGGCAGTTGTTGAGGGGTGCTCTCACCCAGGGCCAAGGGCTCAGCAGCTCTTTCAGGAATGGTGATCTGTTGTACTGACCCAGTTTGCAGGCCAGTTCTTCTTGAGTCATCAGCACATATTTTCAAGATGACTCTCTAAACCCAGGAGTTGGTACAGCTGAATCCTGGAATATTGCTGAGCTCGTAGTTTATAAGGAGACTCACTTTGTATCCTTGGTCACATAGCCTGGAGCTAGAACTGTCTGAGCGATGCTGCCATAGACATTGGAGTAATTGGCATGTCCTCTTATCACATAAGGTATTCACTCTTAATGAGTTCCTTTGGACCCCATATCATCAAGTGTATCAATGCAGCTCTTCTTTAGAGAGATGAGGTATAGGTCCCAGGTCCTACTGCTGGCCTGCAAACAAAATGAGGAACAGGGAGAGAGAAAGAAGATTCCAGAAGAGGCATCAATTTTTGCTCATAGTTCTCTGGGTATTTTACGGCTGTAGTAAAACAGAGATGCTGCCGTTCAATTCCCTGAAGTGAAAACAGTTAAGAGTTTTACAAGTACATCCCCTAAGAAGCTCATCAAGGTTCTTTGGGGTTGCTGGGCTACGTTGCTTTGAGGAAAAATCGCACAACCCTGAAGAGTAAGAATAGCTGAAACCACCGTCCCAGTGAGCTTTCAGCCAACTGCTCCTGAAGGAAACCAAACTTAACCGCTAGGAAGGTTTTTGTTGGATGGTATTTTGATTAAGCAGCAGGCTACTTCCCAGCCTTGGGAATGTGATCTCTTGAAGATAGAAATAGTATGGTCCACATAGAAGCTGGAGGAGTAGCAAGAGCTTGTAGGCTGAGGTTGTGCCTTGTTTGATAAATTACTGTAAAAAAAAAAAATTGGACTGGGCTTTTAATGTTCAATTCTTATGTATTGTTCCAGAGGTGTTGAGATCTCTGTGTATTGGCTGTGGCAGAAAACAAACAAACAAACAAAAAACAAAACAAAAAGCTGGCTGTTCTCTCTAACTTGACTCCTTTTTCTGGAATTAAAAGAAGTGAGTGAGTAAAGTGGATATTTGGTCTCTTTGGATGAAGGAAGACATGCTTTCTGTATCCTTAAAATCGTTGCCCTGTGATTGAAGAAATGTAGAGCTGAGTCACCCATGTTATATGATTTCAGATTACACCTGGCAGTGAAGAAGCTGAGCCCACTGGTGGAGCTTGGTAGTATTTGGGGTGATGGGGAAGGAAATTGACCTGAGGTAGGAGATGAGTTAGATCCCTTCATTTAACCCTTTCTTCCCAGCATCCGGCAGTAAGCAGAACAGAGATCTCTGCTCTGACGGGAAGGCACAGGATGTGATGGTGAAGAGTATGGATTCTAGAGCCACACGCTTCTGGATTTGAATCCCAGCTTTACTACTGAGTAGCGGTGTGTCCTGGGCAAGTTATTTAACCTCTACGTGCTTGGTGTTCCCATTTGTGAAATGAGGATAAACATATTAGCTGCCTTATCAGGTTGTTGAGAGAACTAAGGTACATAGAACTATGCCTGGCACCTAGTGAGTTTTATATACAACATCAGCCTTAGTTTTTTATCAGCTGCTCTTATTATACAGCTTGTGGCTTTAATGTGTACGCATATGACAGGTCATAGGCATGTTAATGAATAAATGTAGACAAAAATAACAGCTAATGATAAGAGATAATGGGAGATGCAATATTAGATTGGCTGGTCAGGGATGGCTTCTCTGAGAAGTTGATATTTGCGACAGGACCTGGATCCTGAGGAGTTGGCCTCTTGATGATCTGGGGGCAGAGGGAGCAGCAGCAACAAAGGCCCTGAGACAGAAAGGAACTTAGTGAGCCTGAGGAAGAGCTAAAAGACCAGTGTGACTCTAGTGCTATACAGATGAACGATGGCTCAAACACGAGGTAGTGGCCATTTCACGTAGAGCTTTGTAAACCGTGGAGGTTAACTTGGATTTTATTGTAAGGATATTGTAAGGTGGGTGTTGTAGTGAGCAGTGACGTGATCTGGTTTTAGAAAAGCTACCCTGGAACCTGTACTTAAGTGTGCTCTCAGGATGAAGTCAGGTGGAGTTGCCCGCAGGTTGAAGGTGACAGTGACACTGGCAGTGATGTTGACAACGTTACAAGCATGCCATCGGGTGGGGAAGGAGACCTCAGGGTTAGATTCTATGATGACCTCTGGTCTCCTTTCCAACACTGAGTTGCTTAAAGTACAAATTAAATGGAAGGAAACCCCATAACACCACCATCTTTTATAAATAGACATTGAGCATCACTAAAAAAGCCCAGGGTTAAGTGCTTTAATTGACATTTTGGTTTCCTGAAATTAAAATTGGAATGATTGCCTGCTGGAGTGGTTTCCTTTTCTTATTAACTTGAAATATTCAGGCGATTTCTGCTTGAAAATACCTGTAAGAGATGCTGCTGAGAATGAAGGTGTTCTTTGAAGATGCCTTCTGCCTGTTGTTGCTTTTGAGCAAAGCAAGTGTGAAAGTGTGTAATTTGAATTAGGGCAGGTAATAAAGCTTCTACTAATTTAGTATCACGAGTTCTAATGCTTTTCTTGGTTTACCTGTCCTTTAAGGTAAGTGCGTTTTGATTGATTCTTATATGTAACTGAGTTTGGCTCAAAAGACGAACAGAATCAAACGCAAGAGTAATTAACTCTAGAACATGATCAAAATGTTTTACCATCAATAAACTCAATGGTGAGAAAGGACTTTTATATCTTTTTTTTAATTGAAGTGTATAATTGATTTACAATGTGGTGTTTCAGGTGTACAGCAAAGTGATTCAGTTATACATATAATACAATACAATACAATACAATACAATATAATAGTATGTGTATAACTTTTTCAGATTTTTTCCATTATGCGTTATTACAAGATATTGAATATAGTTCCCTGTGCTATACAGTAGGATCTTGTTGTTTATCTATTTTATATATAGTGGTGTGTATCTGTTAATCCCAAACTCCCCATTTATAGCCCCACTCCCTTTCTCCTTTGGTTACCGTAAGTTTGTTTTCTATGTCTGTGAGTCTGTTTCTGTTTTGTAAATAAGTTCATTTGTATCATTTTTTTTCAATTCCACATATAAGTGACATCATATGATATTTGTCTTTCTCTGAGAAACCTGAGAAAAGTCTTAGAAATAAATTTTGCATGGCCTGTATTTTAACACTCCCACCTCACTTTGTTTAAAAAATAATCATGTACAATAATTTCCATCATTTGAAGGTGTTGACGATGATTTGCTTTACTTGTGAATATCTTACGACTCAAAAGCTTTTATAATATCATCCAGTGTCACATACAGGCTGGCTAGGGAGGGGCAGCAAGGGGTGGTAACTCACAGAAAGAAACACAATTGAGGTTACCAAATGCTTCTGGCTTTTTCAGCACTTGGAGTAGAACTTTGATGAAACATTTGCAAAGGGCAATTTTGAAGGTACCAGGATGGGAAGCGGCCATAAAGACTGCCCTTTGGGAGAGGGACCCTCTCCATCATTCAGCGGCAACTGAGTGCAGCCTGGCATTTGTTTCTCCTTAATTCCAGATTAAAAAAAAAAACAGATTTAAAGTACTTTGTATTAATATATGCTGGCCACTGCCACCATCCTCTGGAAACATTTAAAAAGAGGAAGAATGTGCCATATAAGGATACTCGGGGGCTTGATCCAGTCACGAAAGAGCTCAAAAACAAGGGTCAACATCTGTCAGTTATGACTTAATTTTAGTTCAAGTCTGAGTGACATTTGATTCCAGACAAAGAAATAGAGGGAAACTGGTGCAAAGCTTTTGGTGATGTAAAAACCATCTTCCAATTCAGACTTGGGTAATAAGGCATTCTAGAAAAGTGTTTCCTTCTATTTTATGCCTTACATAAAATGTAATGTGTTTATACAAGGGCTAGAAACACCAGCCTATTTTGTGGTCTAAACTGTTTTTCATTTAGATCTAACCTGTGCTCCAGAAAGAGCGGGATGTGATTTTGGCAATTTGCCTTCTTGGCACTGATGTGTTTGCTGAGTTAAGTTCTGAATTTTTAGAGTGAAAACCACTATTGCCATGAGTTAGAGGTTAGACAGCAGGAGTATTTCAGTCATTTTTGGATCAGGAAGAAAATCAAAGTTGACATTTACTATAGATAGTTACTTTTTCTTCTTTATAGATATTTCCTTTTTTAATCTTTGCAACACAACGTGAATGATTGTATAAGCTTTTGAAACTGTGCAAAAATAAATCTGCCTCTGATGCTGTGTTAATTTGTCAGTGTCTGAGCTTGGCTCCAGGATTTAGAAGATTTGATGATCTCAAACTTTATAGCCTCCAAATGTCCCCCAATGATTCCTGGTATTCACACCCTTGTGCAGGACTGGTCTGTGTGACCACTAGCAGAAGTGATGGTATGTCTTTATAAAAGTCTGCTTTCTTTCCTGAGCATTCTTTCTCTTTCCCTCTCTCTTGGATCCCTCACTCTGGGGAAATCCATGTTGTGAGCAGCCCTATGGAGAGGCCCATGTGGTGAGGAACATGAAAACAGCCATATGAGTGCTCTTGGAAGAGTATCTCCAGACCTAGTCAAACTGCAGATGACTGCAGTTCCACTAATGCTTTGACTACAAGGGTGTGAGAGATCCTGACGCAGAACACCCAGCTAAGCCATTGCTGGTTTCCTGACCCACAGAAACTGTGAGATAATAAAGGTTTGTTGTTTGAAGCTAATATGTTTGGGGTAATTTGTTACACAGCAATAGATAACAAATACAGTCTGATAATATATTGTTAATTTATCCACCCACCATCTACCCATCTACCCATCCATTCATCCATCCATCCTACTCTCCATGCTTTCAACAAATATTTGAGGACTTACTCTGTCCTGGGAACTGTGCTCGGTGATTAAAAGCTAAAATGAATGCCACATCCATGTTCTCAAGGAGCAAAATATCTAGTTTTCCCCATTAAAGCCATACTTGAATTCTACGTTTTCACTTTATTAGGGTTAAATTAGACTTTGAAATGTGAATAAATATTTAAAGAAAATTCTTGTTTTTCTCTGTCTTTCCTTTTTTATGTTCTTTATCCTACTTCAAAACAGATAACAATAAACATTAATTTAAATAATATTTGTTTTACATTATAAAAATGAATTTTAGATGAAATTAATACAAAATATATTGTATGGCATCAGTATTTATAAGTTGTATATAATGCTTTCATTGAATTCTTGATATTGTTTATAATTTCCCCTGATTATATGAATTGTTCCAAAAATGAAAATTTACTAAGGGATTTCAGGAAGAAAATCTGATTTGAGCCAAATGAATACATAATAGTAAATACTAATATTGATTGGAGTGCTTTCTCTATGCCAGATTCCATGCTAAGTAGTTTATGTACATAACTTCTATTAATCCTCACAAGGTATTATAATTATTATCCCTATTTTATGGATAATGAAACTAAGATTTAGAACAGTTAATTAGCACAAAGTCCAAAAAGTAAGTAAGGAGGTGACTTTCAAACCCAGGTCTCAAGATCTTAGCTACCCTGCTATACATAGATGTATATGCTTACGAACTGATACACAGTGCCATGCTACATGTTTCAGGAGTTTATAGTTTTATCCAGATACTCTCAGTTGTCCTGTTTGCTATGTGTAAACAGACCCCGTAAAGCATGATTTGGCCAAACTTGTATCAGAATATCATGGGGGCTGCAATAGTCAGTACTTTAAATGGAGGTTTCTTGGGCCTCCCTGGTGGCGCAGTGGTTGAGAGTCCGCCTGCCAATGCAGGGGATACGGGTTCGTGCCCCGGTCTGGGAGGATCCCATATGCCGCGGAGCGGCTGGGCCCGTGAGCCATGGCCGCTGAGCCTGCGCGTCCGGAGCCTGTGCTCCGCAACGGGAGAGGCCACAACAGTGAGAGGCCCGCATACCGCAAAAAAAAAAAAAAAAAAAAAAAAAAAAAAAAGGAGGTTTCTTATCAAATCCTGTGCAACCCAGAGGAACTCTTTGGTACTTCCTTTGTAAAGGTGCTGAAGTTGGGAAGAAAAAAAAAAGAGAGAGAGTACATACCAGATTACAGGTTTCAGGAAAACTTTATCTCATTAAATTTTGATCACTGTGAAGAGGGGGGGCTGAGATGAGTCAACTAATGCCTCCTGGAAGAGAACAAGCCCCCTTACCTTTTGTCTTCAGATAGCTGTGTCTGTCACCCACCGGGAGGGCAGTGCACTACTGAAGTCCTTCAGAGATCAGGACTTGAATTAATTGGCCCTGGCTTTAATCCAAGCACCACTCTACCAGGTGTATGACTTCCGTAAGATGCCTAAGCATTTTTGAGTATATTTTCCCATATGTAAAATTAGAATAATATTAGCATACTTTTATGTTGTTCTGAGGACTGAGTAAATGCATATATGTGCTTAATAAATGTTGACTGTTAATAATTGAATATAGGGTCACTTTTCTTGCCTTTTTTTTTTTTTTTCCTTTCTCCCCCTCTTCATTGTCA
Source organism: Mesoplodon bidens (assembly GCF_964165515.1). NCBI lineage: Eukaryota > Metazoa > Chordata > Mammalia > Artiodactyla > Ziphiidae > Mesoplodon > Mesoplodon bidens. Next base: position 24,378,076 of record NC_138172.1, read on the forward strand.
TCCTTGCAGGCTTCAGAGGCACCATCATGATTTTAGCAGGAATACGCGAGATTATAGGCTGGATAGAAACTTGAGATAAAAATTAGGGAATGAAATGGTTCCAGCCAAGTGAAGGTCAGATGGTGCTGACTACCCAGGAGGTTACATAATAGAAACTAAGTTAAAAGAAACATCTTTAGTTCATTTACAATTTAAATAAAAGAAGAAACATATGCATATGACAATACACATAGGGCAATGGAATGTTACTGCATCAGGAAATGTTTAAAATTGACAGCAACCCCCCAAAACTAAAACCCCCCAAAAATAAAAATAGAATTGCCAGCAAAATTTCATCTTTTGATGAACATCTTTCTAAAGTATTTATAGGCTATGCTCCTTTTTATATTAGTTAACATTTTCAATTTAAAACAATGACTTTCTCTCACAAATCCCTCTTTTAATGGTTTTCTCCTTTCTACTTTTTTCACTGCTGCTAGTGTGTTTTTCTCCTACCTGCTATCTTATGTCTCTGTTAGTTTTCCAAATGAGAAATGGGTACTGCTTTGCTATGTGATGTGGCAGAATTTGGGACCAGCTAGAAGGCTGCACGGATGGAGGGGGGTGCTTGAGAACACCTTGATTTAATACCTTCTCTCTTGTGCCCTAGAAATCAGTCTTTTCCCAGGTGCTGTTCCTCTCATCCCCTGGATAGAATCTTTTTCCATTCGCCCTTGGATTTTTCTTCTGCTCCTTCTTGCCCAGTGCAGCATGATTATTTATTTATTTTAAAAATTAATTTCTTATTTGGCTGTGTTGGGTCTTTGTTGCTGTGCACGGGCTTTCTCTAGTTGTGGTGAGCGGGGGCTATTCTTCGTTGCGGCGTGTGGGCTTCTCACTGCGGTGGCTTCTCGTTGTGGAGCACGGCCTCTAGGCGCGCGGGCTCAGTAGTTGTGGCTTGCGGGCCCTAGAGTGCAGGCTCAGTAGTTGTGGCACACAGGCTTAGTTGCTCCGCAGCATGTGGGATCTTCCTGGACCAGGGCTCGAACCCGTGTCCCCTGCATTGGCAGGTGGATTCCTAACCACTGCGCCATCACGGAAGACCATCAGCATGATTATTGAATGTGCCCAAGGGTGGGCTTGGGGCCTAGCAGGCTAAGACATTTGCCCCTTGGGAAGAAAAAATAATCCAAACCATTCCTCCTCCTTTGCTCACTTGGTGCAGAGGTGAAGGGAGGCTGGGGTAGGACGTGGAGCTCTTGAAAGCCCAGAGAAGCACATCAGGAAGAAACCGGGAAATTTCCTCCCAGCAAGATGCAGGAAGACATCTGTGTTGTGGAAGTGATGGTGTTTTGAAGTTGGCTTCATTGATCTTTGTGGATGATGACAGGGCTCCTGTGAGCCCTCTGATTGTTCATGGTTTGGTTTCTTTGACTTGCATCAAAACATGTGCTTGACTTGGATGCGAATTTTATTTCCTCCGTGGGAGAGGGGTCTCAGATTGTAGAGTCTGTTGGCTGCCAGCTTGGAGTGACTGCCAGAGACTGCTGAAAGAAGAAATTTTTAAAGGAGAATGCTGAATGAGGCTTGAACTGCTTCAGGGAGCATTTCAAATTGGATCCTTTTTGAATCAGATGGTCTTCTGGGACGATAATGCATTATGAGAGGTGCCAGAATTCGTTTTCTTCAGGTTTAACACCACTTAATACCATAAGCCACAGGGCCTTAAGGAATGAAGCACAACTCTACATTGGACTGACCTTCTTCAAGACTCTGAGGCCTACTAAATATTAATTCATAGAAGTTTATAGTTCAGGGCATTATATTTAAAAGAACGGATATACGTATAATTCTGGAATCCAACTCTTCCTAAGCACCCTTGTGGCAAGTACTCATTAACTCTATGATGATTCTCTTGGTGGCAAAGCCATGACCATTGAAACCCATTGTATCAGGTAGCTCTTGCTATAAACATGCTATGTAACAAACTGCTCCCACACCCCATAGCCTACAACAACAGCATGTCTTTCTCTCAGTCACAGGTTGGTGAAGTGGCTTTATGTCAGGCTGTGGGTTGGCTGGTCTTGGCTCCAGAGTATGGGGTTGAGTTTGGGTCTGTTCTCTTTATTTCTTCTTTCTTCTCTCACAAGCAGCTACCGTGGCATTTTCTTCTCATGGTGTATCACCGGAGTGTGAGAAGGCAAGCCAGACTGCCAAAGCACATTGGAAGCCTCTGTTTGTGTCATGTCATCCTGGGAACATTCCATTGGCCAAAGCAGATTGCATGGTCAAACTCGACATTAGTGGTGCAAGGGAAATATACTCCATCCATATTAGAGAAAACTACAAAGTTACATGGCAAAGGGCATAGGTGTATAATTTTAATACAGAGGCAGCATGAAGAATCATGAGGCATGCTTCAGTCCACCATACTGTATTAAGCTTTGTAGGTCCGTCCGTCCGTCCATCCATCCATCCATCCATCCATCCATCCATTCTCCCTCCTTCTCTTTCTTTTGTGGTAAAATATGCAAAAATCTAATAGTTCTTTCTGTGGCATTAGGTACATTCACACTGTTGTGCAACCATTACCATCATCCATCCCCTGAACTTTTCATCTTCCCCAGCTGAAAGTCTGTACCCATTAAACACAAACACCACATTTTTTCTCCCTCCCAGCCCCTGGCAACTTCCCTTCTACATTATGTCTTTATGAATTTGACTATTCTAGGAATCTCATAAAAGTAGAATCATATAATATTTATTATTTTGTGACTGGCTTCTTTTACTTAGCATAATGTGTTCAAGATTAATCCATGTTGTAGCATGTGCCTAATTTTCCTTTCTTTTTAGGGCTGAATAGTATACGTATACCATATTTTGTTTATCCAGTCATAGTTCAGTGGACACTTGGGTTACTTCCATTTTCCTGATTCTTTGTTACTGATTTTCCATTTTCTCTATGGCTGGAGTCATCTGACTTTGCCTAATAATTCTTTTCACTCCAGACCCTGTGTTCAATCTTGTCCATTCATTTATTCATTAATTCAACAAATACTTATTAAGCACCTAGTATGTGCCAGCAGCTTTCCTAAAGGACCCTGAAATTTCTCAATACATAGAGTTGTGCTTTCCTATTTGGTAGCCAATGGTGACATGTGGCTACTTAAGTATAAATCAGAGCGAAACAAAATTTATTTATTTATTTATTTATTGGACGTGCCTTGTGGCTTGTGGGATCTTAGTTCCCTGACCAGCGATCAAACCCAGGCCCTCGGTAATGAGAGTGCAGAGTCCTAACCAATGGACCACCAGGGAATTCTTGAAACAAAATTTTATAATGTACTTCTTCATTTGCAGTAGCTGCATTTCAAATGATTAATAGCCACATGTGGCTAGTGACTACTGTATTGAATGGTGCAGATATAAAACATGGCTATCATGGCAGAAAGTTCTACTGGACAGAACCGACTTAGGGGGTTTAGGGGAAGCCATATAGCAGTTGTGGAGCAACAACTCTCTCCTTCTGAAAACTTTATTCTTAAATCACAAGCCTGTCAAGGTCACCTTGTGAGTGCCAGGTGGCCATAATTTATTTGTCCAGGTCTGAGCAACAAGCGAGCCAATCAGAGCCCTTCCTCAGCACTTTGGAAGGTAAACTGAACAAGGAATTCAGATTTCTCTAGGTCAGCCCCAGCAGGCATTTGGCAGTGTCTGGAAACAGTTTTGATTGTCACAGCTGCAGGGAGAGGGAGGTGCTATTGGCATCTCATCTAGAGGGTGGAGGCCAGGGATGCTGATAAACCTCCTACAATGAGCAGGGCAGTCCCGGCACCACAAAACGGTGGCCCCAAATGCTAATAATTCCAAAGTAAAGATGTGTTCCTGCTCCTGGTGAATTGTTTACAGATAAGAACCAGGATCTGAGAGCCATGTTTCCCGGCATGTAGAAGAAGCTGGTGTCAGTGAGAGAGAATGTAGCCACAGAGTTGGGGACTCCTGACTGGGGGGTCCAGCCTCCAGTTTCCTCGTTCCTGAGACCAGCCTCTGTCCCTCATTGGGGTTCTGTGAAGGACCTCAGTATTAGAAAACTTTCCTCTTTCACGTGATTATTTTGAGTTGAGTTCTTAGCCTTTTGCTACATGCTCCTTCCTTGTTTTTGTTCCACCCTGTGTAAATTGGGTATTACATTTAAGGCCATCCTATGAAATGTCTACACAGAGTAGGCATTCAGCGCAGTAAGCTCATGGAGACGTTTTAACTACATTCCAAATGGACTATCACTTGTATGGACTGAAAGATCTGTATGTACTTAAAGGGGGACCTATGATTTTTTTAAGGAAGACTTGAGTTTTAATCACTTGGAAATGGTACGAATGAACACGACTTCCCAAAATCAACAGCCCAAGACTTTGATTTTGTCACTGAAGAAATCCTTGACAGAATGTCCACGGGAGGGACACATTTTTGTGCTGGAGATTTTAATCAAGAGCAGTTAATTGTACATATACAAACGTTCTTTTTTGTATTCTTTTCCATTTATCCCTTTGCTGTACAGCAGAAATTAATACAACATTATAAATCAACCCAACTTCAATTAAAAAAAAAAGATTACACAAAACCAAAGTCACAAGGTTTCAAACCAAAAAAAAAAAAAGACAAATTCACAAACAAAAACAGTAAATATATTGTGAGCTTATATAAAAGAGCCTTTTAATGGTCTGATTTAGAATATCTGCATATGTATTTACTTTTATTTAAAGTGAACGAGGAATGCAGATGTAGAGTAAAAAATTCAAACAGTACAAAAAGGTATATGGAGTGAAATGTCTCTGACCTCTGTCTTTTCCAGTTTTCTCCCAGGTCTAACTACCCTTGATGGTTTCTTGTTCTAGAAATTGTTTATAATATATAAGGATATTCTTTCTCCTCTTCCCTCCGTTAATAAGAATAAATAGAAAAAATATACATAGAAATGAGAGTATGTATATATGTATGTGTGCTACACACACACAAACACACACTCAGTGTATTTTTGGATGGTTTGTATGTATCAGGCTCTGTTCCTTATTTTTTTCAGTTAATATTTACAACTCTTCCTTGGAGCTATTTTTCCATCAGTGCTGAGATTGGCTTCATTCTTTTCAATGACTTGGAGTTCGCCTTTGTGTCAGTGTTCCATACATAATCCACTGAACCAGTCCCCTGCTGATGCACATTACAGTCCTTTCCAACCTTTTGTTTTTACAAATAATGCTGCAATGAGTAATATATTTTTGTATCTTGATCTTTATGCATATACAATTATATTTATAAAATAAAATGCCAGTAGTGGACTTTCTGGTTCAAAAGGTAGGTACATTTTATGTTTCTATGACATATTGCCCAAATCCCCTTTTAAAAAGATGCACCAGGGCTTCCCTGGTGGCGCAGTGGCTGGGAGTCCGCCTGCCGATGCAGGGGATGCGGGTTCGTGCCCCGGTCCGGGAGGATCCCACATGCCGCGGAGCGGCTGGGCCCGTGAGCCTTGGCCACTGAGCCTGCGCGGCCGGAGCCTGTGCTCCGCAACGGGAGAGGCCACAACGGTGAGAGGCCCGCGTACCGCAAAAAAAAAAGTTGCCCCATTTTTAAGATGTACCGTGACCTACTGTTTATGGACATGCCTAAAATTTCACTCTCCTATTTCCTTACAATCTTTTCTGCCCCATTTCTCTCTCCAAACCCCCTTCCTGTCCCCGGACACAGTCTAGAAGTTGGGAGTCCTTCAATTGAAGGGTTTATCTCATTGAAGTATATAGAACACACATCACAGGAGCTTTCTTGAAAGACACAAACCTGTCCCCTTTTGTGAGCACTGCTCAAATTTCCTCCCTCGCTGGGGTAGGCAGTGCTGCTGGACACCCGACCCCCTTCCCCTTTATTTGCCCACTCAGCCTCATCTGGGTGAAATCCCTTTCCTCACTCTTTCTGCTGTTCGTTCTCTTGGGAGGCTTTTAAGAGCTGGTACTCATCTCTAGCACCCAAAAAGTCAAAATCTGTTCACTTGTCTTGGTTGCTTGCCAATACTTAAAGATAGGCATGGTTGGACCACTGCATTCTTTGCCATTTCAGAAGAAACCGTGTATGTTTGCATGTACAGTGTCAAGAAATGATTTCCAGATGACTGCTTTGGCCTGGCATCTCCATTAACGCTTTCAGTGGGGAGATGGTTTCTCCAGCTAAGCTGGCAGAGGACCAAGGTTTCCATCCCCCCAGCTCCTCTGTCTTTCTGAGCCTTCCACCCCAGTTGGGGTTACCTGTAACTTGATTCTTTGGCCTATGGAATTGAACAGGGACACTTAAAAAAAAAATTCCTTTCACCATGACATTATTGGCAAATCCTCTTTTCAGTGTTCTTCCATTTTTGAGCAGGAAACAGCATACTGGGCTTTCCCTTGCTCTCCTTCCAATATTTTATTGTGAAAAGTTTTAAACATACAGCAAAGTAGTAAGAATTTTATAGCGAACACTCATATGTCTGCTAATAGATTCTGCCATAAACATTTTACTATACTTGTTTTATTGCATAGCTATCTCCCCATTCATCATTTGGGGCTCTTTTAGTGATATCTCTGGCATTTCAGAGGCATCATGGCACAAGGGTGGTTTGGAGGGTGAGCTGTGGCGCCTGAGTTTGAATCCTGGCTCTGCTTTTTGAACCCTGTGATCTTGGGCAGGTCACTAAACCTCTTTGTTGCCTCTGTTCTCATCTGCAAAATGGAAATAATAATAGTGTCTACTTCAGGGGGTTTGTGAGATTAACTGAATCAGTACATGTCCAGCATTTGGAACAGAAGATAGAATGTATTAGTCATTTAATACATGCCATAAAGTGCTAAATTAATTTTAATTTCCTGGATTAAAAAAAAAAAACTAATAGATTTCCTGGATTTTAGGGAGGAACAACTGTGTGTCTGGTACTGGGCCAGACATTGTATGTACATTGCCTCATTTGATCCTCAAAATAATCTTAAACAGATTATCTCATTTGTGGATGAGCAAGCTGAGGCCAGTAAATGGCAGGAATGGGATTTAATCACAAATCTATCCTACTCCAATGGTCATAATCTCTAGGCTTTGCCGTTTCTTTTAAAATCATGAGATGGAGAAATTGCTGGATTATATAAGGTGGCAGAGATGTCTATGGTTGGGGAAAAAACCTTCCTCTGAACTCTGGGGAAACAGGTACAGGCACCCAAGGTTTTACCACTTTGGTGTGATCTTGAGCTGTTGAAGGTCAGTCTTGTAAAAGAAAGAACTTGCTATTTTTTTGTGTGTCTTGTTAAAATTCTTTCCTTTCCATTAGCATTCATTTCCAGTTCTGGGTCCTCCTGCTGTCTGGTGTGCTGGCTGACCTCGCTGGGTAGGAATTACCTTGGGGTGTTTTGGCATGCCATCATTTGTCAACTGTTTAACTTCTCACATGCTAGACATGATGCCAATTTGCTGTCCAAAATCTTTTGTGGAAAGAAAGGCAGCAGATAGAAATAAATGTGACTGTTGACTTTCTAACAGACCTGGATGTTTGGAGGAGAAGCTTTGCCCTAGTTGGTCACTTGAGGGTGAAAGTTGTGGCCTTGATAACATCTCTGTCTTGGAAAGGAAGTCTGCAGTAAGCTGTGTTATGCGCATACCTTAGGCAGTAAAGAGGAGATTGAAATAAAGCCTCGGCTTTGGTCTTCTTACTGGAGTTCCTGCCTCCATTCAGATTCAATCCTTTCCCCCTTTCCCCTTAATCCTAGGTGCTAATATGTCTTTAATACCCTTTAACATTTGCTAATCTCCCTTTCTAATTGAGAGGCCATGGTTTTGGTTTTTTTTTGCGGTACGCAGGCCTCTCACTGTTGTGGCCTCTCCCGTTGCGGAGCACAGGCTCCGGATGCGCAGGCTCAGCGGCCATGGCTCACGGACCCAACCGCTCCACGGCATGTGGGATCCTCCCAGACCGGGGCACGAACCCGTGTCCCCTGCATCGGCAGGCGGACTCTCAACCACTGCACCACCAGGGAAGCCCCGAGGCCATGGTTTTTAATGCTATCATTTTGCCTTGTTTGTATTTGCTTTTGGGGTTATTTATTTTTATGGCAACTGATTCTATATGTTTGCTTTCCACTTAAAATACATTTAATTACATAAAAAGAAGCTTTTTTCTTTTTAAAGCTAAGATGGGATAGTAAAATGGTACTCAGTTGTGGCAAAAGTTGTGAGAATGGGTATGCAAATGATGGCATGTAAAAAAATTAATCAATTAATTTAATTTTGGCTGTATTGGGTCTTCATTGCTGTGGGCGGGCTTTCTCTAGTTGTGGCGAGTGGGGGCTACTCTGCGTTGTGGTGTGCGCACTTCTCATTGTGGTGTCTTGTCCTGTTGTGGAGCACAGGCTCTAGGCGTGTGGCTTCAGTAGTTGTGGCACGCGGGCTCAGTAGTTGTGGCTCGCGGGCTCTAGAGTGCAGGCTCATTAGTTGTGGCATACGGGCTTAGTTGCTCCGTGGCATGTGGGATCGTCCTGGACCAGGGCTCAAACCCGTGTCCCTTGCATTGGCAGGCGGATTCTTAACCACTGTGCCACCAGGGAAGCCCAATGATGGCATTTTTAAAAAAACACTAACTGATCCTCAGGGTTGTCTGTCTTGTCTCCTTTGACAGTAGATGCTCTGGGCAGAGGGGATATTTATCAGAAAGTTGCATCTGTTTTGAAGATACTCAGTAGAAATCCTTTATACCCTACATCTGTTTCTTGGCTAAGAAAGTATATGCAGTAGGTTTGGGCCTCTGAAAGGTTTCAGAGTAAGACTAATTATAATTATGCCTTGGGGCGTTGGGCAAGCATGCATATTTTCATGAGACAGCCCTTGGTATCATTGGCACCTGGAGTAGGTGAGTTGGATGCTGATTTTTTAACTTCTCCTTGAAACTCTTTGCATTTCTTATGTGTCTGTACACCAGGAAATGGGTACTGTATGTCTGTTAGTCTTGGGGTGACTTCATAAAGCAGAGGACCATCAAAAAGGGGCATCCTCAGAGAGTGCCCTGAAAGTGAATCGAGGATAAGCCTGAGGATTGGCATGATTCTTAGCGATTCTGTTTAGGAAGGTAAAGGTATGCAGCTGCTCACAAAATCTGTCTGAGCTGGGTTAGTGCTAAATCACCTGAGGTTTGGAAAGGAGGGAAGATAAGGGTAAGATCTAACCTCGGAAGGAGAAGCAGATGCTCACTGGTAAGAGCTTGTTCCATTTCATGAACCCTTGAGAATGGGAGCAAATGAAGGAGAGAAAAAGAGATTGATTGAATGATCGATTGATTGACAGATTGATTGGGAGAGATAGGGAGATTTTTAGGTTTATAAAGGGAAACTCCTTTTCTTTGCATTTCTTGGTAAAAGGGGAGGCAGTGACTCATGCCCTTGCTCTGTGAAGAGTTCTTCTGTCCGTTTGAGTCACTTGCTGACAGGCATATGGGGCCCATTTGGAATGTCAGGGTGATTTCAGATGAGCCACCTCTACCCTTTCCTGTTCCCTTCTCCTTGGGACTGATTTTGATATCAGTACGGAAGTGACTTCCTCCAACAGGGGCCATGGTATCCACAGGCCTATGGTTTGGCTTCTGAGTCCTGGTGGTCTTTTTTTTATTTTTTTATTTTTTTATTTTTTTTGTGGTACGCGGGCCTCTCACTCTTCTGGCCTCTCCCGTTGCGGGGCACAGGCTCCGGACGCGCAGGCCCAGAAGCCATGGCTCACGGGCCCAGCCGCTCCGCGGCATGTGGGATCTTCCCAGACTGGGGCACGAACACATGTCCCCTGCATCGGCAGGCAGACTCTCAACCACTGCGCCACCAGGGAAGCCCCCCCTGGTGGTCTTTAGTTCCCCATGGAGCTGTGACTTTAAGGTAATTCTTGGGGGCCGGGGTACACTGTGAAAGAGACAGTGCAAGGACAGTGAAAGCCGTGGGCAGGGCAGTTACTGGGTTACTGGGTTAAAACTGTGTTGTTTCTCAGTCTGCACAATGGTGTCTCATCACTTGCAGAGAAGTGTTGTGATCTTCAAAGTGGTGTTAGAAGGACCAGACTCACAGTCCTGTCAGGACTCAGAAATGCCCCCACCTTTCCTTGGGAGCCTGGTTTAGCCACTTAAGAGTCTTGTGGTCTCAGACAAGTTGCTTTAGAGTTATGAGCTGCATTTGTCTAACATATGACCTTCAGTTAACAGACTTTATTATATACTTTCTGTGTGCCTGGCACTGTGCCAGATCTTAACGTAAATGAGTGAAAAAGCAGGCAAAGCTCTCTGCCCTCACAGAATTTTTTTCCTTATCATTTAAGATTATTTTGAAATTTAAATAAATTAGTGTCTGTAAACGGGTATAGGGCTCTTCTAAAAATTAGAAAATATCTATTATGGAGAAGTTATGAGCTACACATTCTACATTGGAGTGTCATTATTCAATAATAGAACTCTTGGAACAAATGACTTCATTATTTTATACACAGTATCTGAAAAAAAAGGATGTTCTTTTAACGTTCTTTTTCCTTGTTTTGCCTGCTTATGAGAGGAAACTTAATTTCTCTTTGACCATTGTGTCATGACTTTTTAATCACTATTTTGATGTAACAAAGCCCATCTTCTCAAACAACTGAGTTGGAAAGTACATTTGTTTTGTGTGTGTGCACGCATGCACGTGTGTATAACTCCTGGAAAAACTTGAATACGCTTGAATAATGTAGTTGAGTAGTGTCTATGAGAAAAAACAAGCCAAATATGATTCCTTCTTATGCTGATACTACTGATTATGAGAAAGATAGTAGAAGAAAAAGATCCTGTTGTTGAATATTATGCCAAGTCCAATCATGGAAACTGTCCCAACTGGAGAAATAACCTTTTCCATAGAGCTTAGCTGATTTGCTCAGGTGGCTCCCAAGCGCTTAGCTCAAACCAAGCATCTTGTTGTGAGCTTCCTTCTTCTCAGAACAATGGAACATTCATGACCTTCATCAGGCAGAAACTTCATTAAGGCAAGTCTGACAGTAAGGTCAGGGGGAAGAAGAATGGAGTCCGTCTTTATTGGAAAGCTTGTTTTTTGAAACATGTTAAATGACACGAACGGATGTAGGTCTGTATAATCTGTTCAGCTCCTGACTGTATTGAAAACCAGGATACCTGTTCTTGATAAAGTGCCTTTTGAGGCACGATCTAGGTACCAGACCTTCCTTATCTCATTGGTATCTCCCAAAGGGCTCCAGTTTAATATTGTTTCCCAAGATACCCAGCATAGCACGTATACAAAGGTATTTCTACTGTTAAAGCCAGCCAGCCATGCAGTATGCACGTTATTTTTCAATGGATTTTTTTGGTTTTATATTTTTTCTTAATTTACATAAGGAATCTTCAAGACCCTAGTTTTATTCAGTGCTGACAGTGTGCAGTTCATTTACACATGTTCAGTGTTGCTTAAGGAATTTGAGCTGAAAATGATGATAGCAGCTACCACCCAGGAAGGAACGGGCCGAGTTACTGAATGAATTCAAAGAGGTAAGGAGAAGTGGATGCTGGGTAAGCTCACCAAGCTCAGGGTGACTTTTGTTTCTATAGATTTGTGTTGAATACTTTTTTTTTTTTTTTGGTGGTACGGGAGCCTCTCACTGTCGTGGCCTCTCCCATTGCAGAGCACAGGCTCCGGACGCGCAGGCTCAGTGGCCATGGCTCACGGGCCCAGCCGCTCCGTGGCATGTGGGATCTTCCTGGACCGGGGCACGAACCCGTGTCCCCTGCATCGGCAGGTGGACTCTCAACCACTGCGCCACCAGGGAAGCCCTTGAATAGGTTTTTGACTTGATTTAGAGTAGTTTCCTGTCTGTCCTCCTTCTGACATATCTCAGCACATGGAAATAGCATGAGGCAGGGGTATACCAGATGGCAAACAGCAATAATCTTATCCCTCTTTGTCCCTAGAAGCTTGGTGTGCTGGAAGTTCCAAAGGTTATTCTGGCACTTCATGTTATTTCACAGCAGAAAAGGAACCTCATTCATCCATCTAGCCTATCAGCATTTGCATGCCTGCCATGTGCTGCCTAGAACATGGAAAAGACAGATGAGTCCCTGCCCACCAAGAGCTTATAGCTTAGAGACAAGGTACAGAAAGTCAGTAAGAGTTAAGGGTTATTAATAGACAAGGAAGGAATGCATGTAACTAGAAACACATTTCTCAGAATTTTTTTCCTTGTGGCCACATAGGAGGAAGGATAGGGAAATTATATGCTAACTAAGGTGGGGAAATTTTAGGGGAGAAGTGGGACAATTGAAATGGGTGAAGGGTACCAAGAACACACTTCCTGCATAGTTCTGTTCCAGGGCAATCTTGTGTATATTTGTATGGACAATAAGATCCACAATTCCAGCTTGAAACCTGGGAGATTTTTCTCCTCTGTGATTTTCTCCTCTGTGATTTCAGCATAAAATATTGTGATTAAGTCATGATTTAGCAGTTTTTCATTCTTTTGGAGTCACTCCATAGGACAGACCTCCTTTTTTGTTTGGCAACCACAGGGACCAGTGACATGGTAGCCTTCTTAGAATTGTTTGTACTTATCGGTTTGTTAGAAACCACTCTAAAGACAGATGTCTGCCCACCCATCCCCCAGCTCTATTCTCCAAAGATGTTAAAACCCTCGGGAGGAATCTGTGAAATGTGAACTATGACTTGGTTATACGAGGTTCAGTGAAATAGCTGGAGGTTTTCCCAGCAGAAGGCTAAAGCAGAATCGTCTAGACATCACTTTCTCCTTATCTCGGCAAGCCTTTCTGGGAGCTTTTCCACATGGGGAATCTCGGCAGAAAGGAACATGAACTTTATCTAAAAACCCTTCTGACTTTTAGATCACTCCTGAAACTTACCAGGCTGCAGTTGTTGGTTTGAATAGAACAGGAAGATATTTGCCTTTGTTGTTATTGTTGGTATTAAGAGAGATTTTTTTTTCATTTGTTCATTAAGACTTTATCAGGCACCCACTATGCACAGATATTTTGCCTTAGGGAATCAAAGATGGGCAGAAAAGTGATGTTCTTTGCTGTGAATCAAATGATTGTATAGATAAGGATATAACGACAATGTGAGTGAGGGACTGATTGGAAAGGAACAACGAACGTTCTAAGGGTCTAGAAGGTGAAGGGACTAACACAGGGAAGGGGAGGTTAGGGAGAGCTTGGAAGCAGTGAGCTTGAGGTGGGTCTGAGCTATTTCAGGGAGTTAACCAAATGAAGGGGCCAGACAAACAAGCCAGTTTAGAGTCCTAGGGTCTGTATCTTTTGGAGCTACCATGCCCTCAGGGGCTTCTGGAGAGTTTGAAACCTTATTTGTGCTTTGGCAGGGGTGAGAAGCAGTGGCCAAGGGACAAAGTGAGTAGTTTTCCTCACTAGGACCATGGACATTTTACATTTTTTGACCTCAGATATATGGGCCATATTATATTATGTAGAGCCCTGTTGTCTTCTCTAGGGCTGTCGGAAGTAAGTCTGCCATGTTGAATAGGACACTTAAAAGCAGACTGGACCTTGCTTCTCTTAGGAGCCGCTGCAGAGAATGCACAGTTTTCATCCTGGCTTAGGGTACTTTTGTGTCCGAATACTAAATGACTTCATCATTGCAATAAGCGAGTTATCCTTTCAAACCCCAGGCACTGTGTGTGTCTGCCTCTTCTTGAGATGGATTACATGTGTGCCTCTTTGGTGCCACAAGAAGCAGGTCTTTACTGAATACAGTCGGTTTGTCTGTGTTGTGGATAGCTAGAGTTTGTTCATTTTTATTTTTGTATGGTATTATAGTGTGGAGATGGCAATGTTTACTCGGGTGCTGTACTTAAAAAAAAAATATTTATTTATTTATTTGGCTGCATCAGGTCTTAGTTGCGGTACGTGGGCTCTTCGTTGAGGTGTGCAGTCTTCTTTCTCGTTGTGGTGCATGGGGTCAGTAGTTGCACCGTGCAAGCTTAATTGCCCCGCGGCATGTGGGATCTTAGTTCCAGGACCAGGGATTGAACCCGAGTCCCCTGCATTGGAAGGCGGATTCTTAACCACTGGACCAGCAGGGAAGTCCCTTGGGTGCTCTACTTTTTTTTTTTTTTTTTTTTGCGGTACGCGGGCCTCTCACTGTTGTGGCCTCTCCCGTTGCCGAGCACAGGCTCCGGACACGCAGGCTCAGCGGCCATGGCTCACGGGCCCAGCCGCTCCGCGACATGTGGGATCTTCCCGGACCGGGGCACGAACCCGTGTCCCCTGCGTCGGCAGGCGGACTCTCTACCACTGCGCCACCAGGGAATCCCGATGCTCTACTTTTGATGACATTTGTGTTGCTTGCAGTTGGGGACTATTATGAATAATATTACTGTCATTATGACTATGTCTTTTGGTGCACATGAGATGTACTTGCATTTCTCTGGGGTGAACCCTGGAGTGGAATTGCAGGATTGGGGCACAGACTATGCATTTATCTAATTCCAGTAGATAATTCCAAATAGTATTCCACGGTGGTGGTCCCAGTTAACATTCCCACCAGCAGTATATGAGTTTCTGTTGTTTAACATTCTCACCAGCTTGGTGTTGCCAATCTTTTCATTTTAGACATTGAAAAGTATGCCTACTTTAAATTTTTAAAATTGATCATTATGGAATCTGGGGTTTTGTTGAAAAGAAATGTGGCTGAGGTTTGGAACCCAGAAACCTTGAATGAATTTCACTTAAACCCTGGTTGAAGGACGTGGGCCAGTCTTTTTAAGTTCAGCCTCCACAGTCTAACAGACCAGGGTCCAAAAGCTAGAGGCAAACTATGTAAACCTACACCGTGACTTAACCTCTGTGAGCCTCAGTCTTCTCATCTACAAAATGGGAATCATTTCAAATTCATCACAGCTTTGGTATGAAGAGTGTGAGTCAATCCACCAATGAGCATGTCGTTCCTGGCCCACGGTCATTGTAAAAAAGAAGCTATGCGATCGTTGTGAGTCACAGGAAGAAGTGGGTGGCTACACTGCTTTGGAATACTCCTATATTTGTTTTAGTTTATCTATTTTTAGGGGAAACAAAGTTATTTCACCCAGTGCGTTAGACGTCAAAACCCTGTATATCCTTTCTGGAATGACCTCGTTTGTTTGATGTTGGGTGGCTCTGTGTGTTGTTTTGAAGGATGGCGTGTTTATGGCTCTGCAGGACCATAAACACTCCTTGAGCCCAGGGCAGCTCTGGATTTGTGTGTGGTTGACACAAGGGCAGCGGAGAAGGAAATCATCTTCAGCTTGTGTTTTGACACAGAGGAGTTTTGTTTTTCCTTTGTCAACTGTCTGCATCCTCTACCGAAAACAAACAAAACACTCTAGCCCTGGTAAATATTGTGACGGGCAGCCCCGTGTGGTTGTTTTTCCCTTTCCTGCCATCACATGGTGACCGAGGGTGGCATTTTTGAAAGATCAGTTATTATCATGCTGATACTCAAAGGACAACCAGCTGTAGCATTTCCATAAATGAAAAAGTGATGTAAAGAAAAACAGAAGCCTCAAGGTAAATATTTCTTTTGAGGGAGATTGGGAGACATCTCAAGGAGGAAAAAGCAGAGGAGAGTTATATGGGTTGTTTGCGTTCCCTTCCCTGATCGCCTGGATTTATCGTGCTACCTCCCTTGAGCCTTAGGAGAGATTTTTTCAAGACAGTTGAGCTGTGGTTTATTGGGTCTCTTCCCTGTGAGCGCGGCCTTCCTCTGCTCTATTTGCCTGGCTGGGGAAGATCAGCTAGAATTGAGGTGCAAGCCTGGCCAGGAGGGCTGGAGAGGAGTAACCCCTCATTTTGTAGCCTCCGAGAGTTTGACTTGGTGGAATTTCATTTGTCATTAATTAAGATTATTTTTCTTAGTAAAAAAAGTATAATATACCCTAATGTGCTTTTTTTTTTTCTTTTAAACTTCCCCCATCTCTTTCTTTTTTAAAAGAAAATAAGTCAGAAAAGAAAAGCCAGGGACTTCCCTAGAGGTCCAGTGGTTAAGACTTCCACTGCAGGGGGCAGGGGTTCAATCCCTGGTTGGGGAACTAAGATCCTACAAGCCGTGTGGCTTGGCCAAAAAAGAAAAAAAGAAAGAAGGAAAGGAAAGGAAAGAAGGAAGGAAGGAAAGAAAGAAAGAAAAGAAAGAAAGAAAAGCCAGACAAGAGATGCTAACCCTGCTGATTTGAAGTAACTCGTGAGAATTGCACTCGCCTAAAGTACTTGGTATATATCCATTCATTAATCCTCACAACAGCCCTGTGGGTTGTGGGCTCTCATTTACAGAGGAGGAAACTGAGGCAGAGAGTGTTTAACTAACGTGACTCAGCATTACTCAGGTCAGAAGAAGCAGAGCTGGGATTTGCATGGGAGGCAGCCTGGTTCCAGAATCTATGTCCTTCGTCACAATATTGCCTTGTTCCCACTGTCCTTCCATCTTTCACTCTTATCTAGAGATAAGCATTTCACAGGTTGGTGTAACCCCTCCCATGTAATTTGAAGCAAGAAGCCTGGTCCACTCTCTGTGTAT
This sequence comes from Mesoplodon bidens, assembly GCF_964165515.1. Lineage (NCBI taxonomy): Eukaryota > Metazoa > Chordata > Mammalia > Artiodactyla > Ziphiidae > Mesoplodon > Mesoplodon bidens. Next base: position 24,394,641 of record NC_138172.1, read on the forward strand.
CTCGCTTGTTCCCTGACAGGCTGTCACAAACCTTTTTCCAGGTCAGTCCCTATAGCTCCACCTGGGTCAGAAATTAACCACCTTGGCAAGAGCTGGCCATTTAGCCCAGCCTTGGCGGGGGCTGGCTGGCTTTCAGAGCAACCCAGTTCTAGCTGGCTTGCTGCCTAGGAACTGGCTTTCTTTCCCACAAAGTAGCTTCTGAGAAAAACTGTGGGAAACAAATGACTTCAGAGGTTTTTAGAAACAAAAGTGCAAACTCTAACAAATTTCATCTGGCCCCAAAATGTTATTACCCCAAATCTTGAAAATATTTTCCTATAGGATTATTCCCCCAAGGTTGTTAATCTGAGAATGAGCCAGGCCTATGAGGCCTGACTTTTTGCCCCCTGCTATTGGAGTGCGTGTATTTGAGTGCCAGAGTGTGGGAGTCAAGGTAAAAATATTTCTCTGGAGGAAATGAAGTCATTTTATTTCATATTATAGTTACCACTGGGACTCTATCATTTCAGCAAGGGGATGGCAGTTCACACAGTCAAGAAGAAGCTTTTAAATGAGTGCAAGAGATCTTTTAAAAGGTAGCAGTTGGTTTTTAGAGCCACAAATATTAATTGATTGTATCCGCCCTGAAGAATCTTGCTGGAGTTACATTTTACCTAAGGAGCATTGTCTTTCTAGAGAAATGTTATTGTAACATTATCTGCCTCTTTCTTTCAGTGCTTGGCGTTCAAAGCCTTTTTACTTCCGGTACTACAGAGTGGCAGCCTGCTAAAATGTTTCTGTGTTGAGATTACTGTGTGAGGGGGGGTTTATCTGGCCTTGGGAGCCCAGCACAGCCCCAGACAATCTTGCGTTTGTTCACAGGAGGGAAGAATGCAGCCCTTGTACACCTGCCTCCCTGGATACACCTGTAGGTCTGGTTTCTGTGATCAAAACTCATGGCTGAGCACCTGACACAAGCGGGGTTTACTCGGCCCTGGCAACAGTGTCAACAGTGACTGGACCCCTAGGAACTCAGGTTTCTGTGTCATTCTCCTGCTGGTTCAGTCCTGCGAGTATGTGTGCAATTTCTCTTAAGCTGGTGTGGTGAAGTGCAAACTTGGCTTATCAGTGGCCTCAATTCTCCTGGAACGTATTTTAGATAAGAGTGGAAGAAATGCCAGGCCCAGCATTCTCTGCCCTAAGATACAGAGGAGCTTATTTTTCATCACAGACAAAGAAAGGCATTTGGTTTAATTTTGAAACCTGTTTGTGAATTGGCCAGAAGGTATAAAGGTGGCCTTTCTTACCTCATCTAGTTTTGCTTTTTCAGCGAGTGATTTAGAAGCAGGGAATGAAGGTGGTAGAACAAAATGAAACAAAACAAAACCCTTAGCTTACTTGTTGTAATGAGTAGTCTTAAGGTTCCATTGTTTGGTATTTTCCTCACCTTGAAAATACAGTAGGCAGCTGGTCTCTGTTGGAAGTCCAGCTGTGTGACCTTGGGAAAGTTACTTAACCTCTCTCTGAGCCTCAATTTTCTCATTTGTCATATGGGGATAATACTAATAGTACCCAAGTCGTAGGATTGTGTTAAGGATTAAGGAGTTAATACTTGGAGTCCGTAGGACAGTACCTCACACACAATAAGTATTGTAGAGTGTTTGTAAATGAAAATAAACTTGGAGATATTTGTGCAATTGTATTAAGTGCCACTGAAATTCATGTGGTCTTTCTGGTTGCTGAATATTGTGACACACAGAAATTAATCATTAGATCAAAAGAATAGTTTTTTTGGTACTATGTAGTTAAGATTTTTTTTTCCTTTTAAATATATATTCCTAAACAAGGTCTTACTGTATAGCACAGGGAACTATATTCAGCACTCTGTGATAAACCATAATAGAAAAGAATATAAAAAAGGGTATATATGTATAACTGGTCACTTTTCTCTACAGCAGAAATTAACACAACATTGTAAATCAACTTTACATCAGTAAAATTAAAAAAAAAATTTACATTCCTTACTGCTCTTCCTGTTCCCTTTGGCGAGCAAAAGTATCGGAAAAAAACAAGTGCAAGCGTTTCCTTATAATATTGGTTTGGTTGTGGTCAAAAACAGGAATTGTGAGTCATAAACTCCAAATGAACAGGAATGAGCCAAGGTAAAATGACATCCTAAAGATAGGGGTCATCTTTGACAAACAGATTCAGGAATTCACCAGGTATCAAAACAGCCCTCTTAACCTAGAGTCTGTGGATCCCCAAGGGGGTCTGTGGGTAGAAATCAGGGGATTCATACATTTGGGCCGGGTAACAATTACCTCTACATTTTCCCTCACCCTGAACTGAACTTGAGCATTTCCTTCAATTATGAAAGTAGGTAACAAACCACAGCAGCATAAACAATACCCATGCCTTTGCCATCAATAGAAATCTCAGCTGTTTTAATATGGTGTGGCAGTTTCACTTATGCTTGTCTCTAGTTAGAAATTATACTAGTTATTAGACTCATCACTGTTTATGACTTTTCAGTGCCTTAATTTTAAAAAAAGCACAATGAGAAAATTATTTTTTAAATTATTTGGGCAACTGTATTTCAGTATAATTGGTTTCCTTTGTACTCTTACGCATTTTATTTTATTCATTTATTATAAACATCATTCAGAGAAGGGCCCATGGGTTTTATCTGACTGCCAAAGTCCAGGCACAAAAAAGATTAAGAGGAAGTTTTAAAGCTGAAAGTTTAAGCTGATTTGAATCTGAAGAGCGGTGCTGTCCAATGTAAATAAAATGTGAACCACAGGTAATTAAAATTTTTCTAATAGCTACTTTAAAAGAATAAAATAAAGTAGGTTTAATTAATAATAATACAATTTTATTATTGTATAAATAAAATTAATTTTAATTGATGAATTAATTATAATAATTAAGTTAATTTTAATGATATATTCAATTCGACCAAATCTATTCTGGATATCATCATTTTAACAGGTTGTCAATATTAAGTTACTAATGAGATATTTTACATTTTTTTTTCATACCAAGTCTTTAAAATCAGGTGTATTTTTACACTTAGAGTTTGGATGCTACAGTTTCATTGGAAATACTTGATGTGTATATACATTTAAAAGAATTTAGTTGAAAAAGTAGATTCAGGTGGTTTTAAATGTAATGAAAACTTTTCCATTAATTGCATTGTCATTTTAATTTAAGTCAATGAAGTTGAAATAAAATTTAAAATGCAGTTCTCTGTCACACTTGCCACTTACAAGAACTCAGGCCTGTGTGTGGCCTGTGGTCATCCTGTTAGCCCAGCTCTGGGCGCCTGACTAGACACAGAACCCTTGGCGAGGAGAAGCAGGAATAGGGCACTGGTTCATTAAGACAAAACATGGTCTTTTGTTACTTTGTTTAGTGAACCACGTGCTTATTTTGGTCCTCTCCTTAAAGTCTCCCCAGCACTCTGCCTGTCCCCCAGTAGACCCACACAGAATACAGAACTCTGGCTGGAGCTTTGTGTGATACAGGGCAGGCATTTCATTTAAGTGGTGGCTTTTGCAGATCAGTTGGGGGTGACATATTGTAATTTCCATTCCAACTGGTAGAAGAGGGATTAACAAATTCTTGGAGAGATTCTAATTATTTTCCTTGAGCAATCGTTTGGCATAATAAAGGAATTTAATTTACATATGAATTTATTATAGTAGTTGTATCTCTGTCTTGCAGGACTCAATTTAATAATTTAATCTTTTACCTTAGTCCTTACTTTTTGGATTCAAAGCCTATCTTCTTTGACTATCATTTACCAAGTAGGGCAGGTGCAAGCCTAGTGTTTTGTTTTGTTTGTGTGTGTGTGTGTGTGTGTGTGTGTGTACTGAGATATAGTTGATGTACAATTTTTAAAGATTATACTCCGTTTATAGTTGTTGTAAAATATTGGCTGTATTCCCTGTGCTGTACAATATACCCTTGTAGCTTATTTATTTTATACCTAGTAGTTTGTATCTCTTACTCCCCTACCTCTATCTTGCCCCTCCCCGCTTTCCTCACCTCAGTGGTAACCACTAGTTCTCTATATCTGTGAGTCTGTTTCTTTTTTGTTATATTCACTAGTTTTATTTTTTAGATTCCACATATAAGTGATAACATACAGTATTTGTCTATGACTTACTTATTTCACTAAGCATCATGCCCTCCAGGTCCATCCATGTTGTTGCAAATTGCAAAATTTCATTCTTTTTTATGGCTGAGGAGTATGCAAGCCTAGTGTTTTTAGTCTTTTGGGGGGCTGAGAGGAGATGTAAATCCACGTGGATTTACCAGGAAGGTTAAGCAAAGCTCCACGTTTCCCACAACTGACTAAAGTTGTTCCATGTCTTTTCCTTTCCAGGAATTGATCTCTGAAGTTAAGCTAGGTAATTTCAGCCAACGCCAAGCTCTCCACTTGGGTGGTCTAACTCTACTTTCATATTCTAATGTGTGTGTCTAAATTTTGATCCTGGATGTGGCTGTTTCATTTCTTTTGCTCAAAATTGACAAGCTGTGATGACATTATGAACCAATAGTGTAGCTAGTCCTGATCCAGTCTACTGTTTCCTAGACATAAAAGTTTAAACATCTGGGGTTTAGGTAGATGTGGAGGGCAGTCGGATGCTGTCGGTAAGTGAATTCTGCCCATGAGTAAATCCTGGGTGTATTTCGCTCTTTGGAGAGAATGTTGAACTCTTTGGGACCTTAGAAACCTGGAAGCATGTCTCACACTTCAGCTGAATGCTGGGCCTCTATGTTGAATATTATACTGTGCTACTGAAAGTGAACCAAAGGCACATTACCTGCTCTCCGGGCATCGTTAGTCTTGGTAAAAAGAAGGTGTAAATTTGGACAAGTCTAAATGATTGAGACAGAAGGAACGTTTGTCAGTGGATTCTGTTTTGTTTATTTAATCCTACACCTAACAAAAATGTAACAGTTTCCAGCCAAGCAGTAGTAATAACGACAGAAACAGCAGGGGGCATTTATTGGTTCATTCAACAAATGTTTAGTGGGTGCTTCCTATATGTCAAGCACTGTTCTAGACTATAGGGACCCACACAATGGATGCAGGGTTTGTTTGGGTTTATTGTGCAGGTGTTGGGAACGTATCTGATGTGACACAGGCACACTTGCATTTTAACGACTTGAGTGAAGAAAAATTTATAGCTGAATGTTCCACTGCCACGGAAGTGTGCTCAGGAAGTGACAAATGCTTGGAAGAATATAGAGCGATAGGTCTGGTGAGGACACTTGGAGGAGCGACATTTGCCTTCTTTTCCTGTGCTTCCTTCACTCTGCTCTTGTCATCTTCTTAGGTTGGTTACTGGGCAGTTAAAGGAGACTGTGGGTGAGTCAGTTCAGTCCTTTTGCTTTGGCACATAAAATTCAGCTGCATGGTTCACAGTGTATCTGCAGCAGCATCTTCATGTCTCATAGATTTTATTTCTTAATATATCTCTTAAGAGATTTTATGATGCTAAAATCAAAACAGATTTTAAATTGTTCAAACAATTTCAAGCAGTTTAAATTTTAGGTAATTTAAATTGTTGCTTAGACATTATTCCTGGGCATAGATGGCTTTTGAAATCCGTGAGTTGAAGAGAAATGTGTTCATTTGTGACATATAGTGATTTGTTTTACAAATCTATTGAATAAGCCGAGCCAGTGTGAGTCTTGTTCTTATCTTTTAAAGGAAAGATTTCCAAAATTCAAACACGGGTTTTGAGTTAGCTCGACTGAACTTTTCCAAGAATTTTCAGGCTCTTGGGTCTACTGCAAACTGTAATTTAATGAGGCTGGCCAGGTGACTTTTAATCCCGTTTCAAAGTTTACCATAGCTGTACTTGAGCAGTTTGGATTTTATTATAATAAAAGGGCAAATGTACTGGGCACTTTATTCAGGCTGTTACAGTAGGGAAAACTTTCATTAATGAGGAAAGTCTCAAGGTAGAGAAAACTCGGGTTTGTCTTTAATAAATTTATTTTATTTATTTATTTTTGTCTGCATTGGGTCTTGGTTGCTGCACGTGGGCTTTCTCTAGTTGCGGTGAGCAGGGGCTACTGTTCGTTGTGGTGCGCGGGCTTTTCATTGCGGTGGCTTCTCCTGTTGCGGAGCACCGGCTCTAGGCGCGTGGGCTTCAGTAGTTGCAGCACGTGAGCTCAGTAGTTGTGGCTCATGGGCTCAGTTGCTCCGCGGCATGTGGGATCTTCCCGGACCAGAGCTGGAACCCGTGTCCCCTGCATTGGCAGGCGGATTCTTAACCACTACGCCACCAGGGAAGCCCAAAACTCAGGGTTTTATAAAACCAGAGGATCACCCTGAGGGAGGGTGGAGGTGGGTCTCATCTCAGAATATTCCAGAGCTGAGTGGTCTTTTGCCGTTAGCCCTTTCTTTGAATACAAAAGGGTCACCAAAAAGAGGCGGTGGGCCTCCCTGGTGGCGCAGTGGTTGAGAGTCCACCTGCCGATGCAGGGGATACGGGTTCGTGCCCCGGTCTGGGAGGATCCCATATGCCGCGGAGCAGCTGGGCCCGTGAGCCATGGCCTCTGGGCCTGCGCATCCGGAGCCTGTGCTCCGCAATGGGAGAGGCCACAACAGTGAGAGGCCTGCATACCGCAAAAAGAAAAAAAAAAAAAAAAAAAAAAAAAAAAAAAAAAAAAAAAAGAGGCGGTATATATTGAACTGGTCTCCTTTCCTTGAGATTAAAGTTCAACACTGTCAAAGCACACAGGGCAAAGTATTTTTAAAAAGGTGCTGCTGATTAAAGCTTTCACTTAAAAGCTTCAATAATTAATCAGAGATGTGCAAGTTATAATTAGTGTTATATGATCATAATAATTTCATGATAGCTTGTCTCAGTGTGCTCATTTGATGATTTTAAGATATAAATACAGGATCTTTAAATCCTTACAATTTATCTTAAGCCAGAATTTAGGGAAATGCTGTTGTTTATTCTTCCCATCCCCCCATCTTAGGTTAATCGTATGATTTTTCTCGGTTCTTAATTCTCTGTGGGGAATAGTTCTATCTTGCAGTTCTGTTTGGTGGTTTTACAAATTCTAATCCCAGCTCTAGTATCTGTACAACCATAAATATAAAAGGACAGAGGCCAGATCTCTTAGCATTTTGTTGATCTGCTTTCAGGAACTGTTTACTGTAGTTTATAGGTCTAATTCTTCTGTAACTTTGGGATTCTGTTTCAGGGACTGTAAGAAGCACAAGCTGGGGAATTATTTTACATAACGATCAGGAGAAAATGTTATTATTTACAAGCTCCGCAGGGCCGGAAGGCCTTAGGGCACCAAACGTAATTCAATATAGAAAACGAACCAATTTTCTTTGACATTTAGCTGTAAATTGAAATTAATTCATATAAAATACCTGAGGTGAAACACTTCAGCAGTGGAATTTTGGGTACTCCTTGGCTTTCATGGTTTTGTCATTTTTGAGTTAATTTCAGAAGTGTGCCATATCACCTCATTAGCTGGATAAAATTCTCCAGCTATCCACCTTTTCCCGTACTTTCTCAGTAGGTGAAAAAAATATTTGCATATTTAAGATTTTTATGTGTTTTGTTCCATATGGATTGTATCTTTTCTGTTTTTTGTTTCCTTGTGCCTGGTCCTGCTTCTTCTGGAGTCAAAGCAAGCTGGAGGTGGCCAGGGAGGCAGTGTACTGCTGTGTGTGTGTGGGGTCATAATACCATTTTTGGGAAATGGGTGACTACGAAACAGCCAGACCTGACTACTTGTGGGCAAATGACATAACAAACAGCTTACTGAGTGCCTTGCCAAGACAAAAAGGATTGAGTTGGGCTTCCCTGGTGGCGCAGTGGTTGAGAGTCCGCCTGCCGATGCAGGGGACGCGGGTTCGTGCTCCGGTCCGGGAGGATCCCACATGCCGCGGAGCGGCTGGGCCCGTGAGCCATGGCCGCTGAGCTTGCGCGTCTGGAGCCTCTGCGCCGCAGCAGGAGAGGCCACAACGGTGAGAGGCCCGCGTACCGCAAAAAAAAAAAAAAAAAAAAAAAAAAAAAAAAAAAAAAAAGGATTGAGTTGTCCCCATTGGTGGCTGGGGGATGTACTCAACTAGTACATTCCTTTCTGAGGGAAAAACAATTTGGGATCACTTTGCATTAAATGATATTAAGAAACTGCAAAATGCTTAATGGAACTGAGTCAGAATTCCTAAGCACCTCCCTTTTTTAGGCACAGGTTTAAGGGACTTGTAGGCTGAGTCACAAAGAATGCTTCTCTCTGAGACTCTTTTTTTTTTCCTTCCATTTGAGAAATATAAGAATTAGCTACGATTCCTCAAGCTTTGTGATGCTATTCTCTTACCATGGAAGAAAAAAATGTTCCCAGTCCATAAATAAATTTGAGACCTTTGAGTTCTACAGAATTAATCCATTTCTTAATTGTGGAATTTCTCGACTTGTACTGTGTGGGGGGTATATGAAATAAACAGTTTCCCAAACTTATTTGAGCACAGAACCCCTTCTTTAATATCTGCTGATCTTATAGTCTGGGGAATACTTGTCTGAAGTAGTGTTTTTCAAATGGTAGGGCAAGATCCATGAATGACGGTAGGGTAATCTATGTAGTGGGTTGCAACCAGAATTTACATGTACATATACATAAACATACACACACACACACACACATTATTAGTGCATCACATATAGTGGGGTATTGTTTTTTGAAAAAAAAAATTTTTTTTTTTTCAGGATGCGAGTGTGTCCTGAAAGTTCACAGACAGAAAGCGACATTTCAAAACAGTGTTTCTACACCTCCTCCCACCAAAAGAAAAACAAAACAACACAAAAATACAGCCAATTTGACATGAAGAATAACATTAAAACATTATATAAACATTAAACATTTATAACATGTATAAACATTAAAATTTCATCTTCAAATAACAGGGCCATGTTAACTTTATTTATTTAAAAAGCACTTAGTATTCACTATGTGCCACCACTATTGTGAACCTTTTACAAATATTGACTAATTTGATCCTCATAACAACCCTGTGCTATTATTATCCCCATTTTTTGGATGAGAAAAGTGAGGAACTTGCTAGCATTCTGTCTGATACAATTAACTGTAAAATCAGATAGTGGCAGTAATAATTACTCTAGTATGTGTAACTTTGACCTCATATTTAATAATGGTAATTAAAACCAAAAAGAGAAGCCAACCATATTATATTAGAGTTGGGATCATGCCAGATGTTCTTTCTGGCCTCATAGTAATGGAATTGGGGGAGGAAGCAATTTATGCTCAGACCCTAGAATGATCAACTGTCTGTCTGAAGGCTCTTAAAATGTGACAGTTCCCCAAAACATGGATAAAACTTCTTCAGATATTGCTTGCCAGCCACCCCCAGTAAGGAATACTTTTGTTTTATAAGGAAGTATTTCACTAGTGTCAGGACTACTCCTTTTGTTGGTTTTGTATCTGTCTTTCCTGCCGGTAGTATAAAATACTCATAAAAGTAACACTTCTCACAAACTGAACTGTGTATATAGTGACATGCTGAGTTGGCTACAGCTGAGGAAGGGGACAGGATTCAGGACACACTACCCCAAACTGTGGCACCTTGGTATGTTGATTTTTTTTTTTTTTATTGGAGTATAGTTGATTTACAATGTTGTATTAATTTCTGCTGTACAGCAAAGTGAGTCAGTTATACATACATATATTCTTTTTCATATTCTTTTCCATTATCGTTGATCATAGGATGTTGAATATAGTTCCCTGTGCTATACTGTAGGAGTTTGTTGTTGACATGTTGACTCTTTTAAGCTGAAGGAGTCTGAGAAGTGGCATTTGCAGGAAGGACTCTCTGACCTTCCCCTGAAGCAGGCTTATGACCCTTATGTGCCCTGGAGGAAAGAAGCATCCTTATTTCCTAAGACACCAAGAGGAATATGAATTAACAAGTCTTGCTAGGTTTCCCCAGTTCACTATACCCTTTGCTCATATCCTTCTGTCCTGTCACCTTTTTCCATGACTTTGTGCTCTTCATCAAACATAATATAAAAAATGCTCAGCGGGGCTTCCCCGGTGGCGCAATGGTTGAGAGTCCGCCTGCCGATGCAGGGGACACGAGTTCGTGCCCCAGTCCGGGAAGATCCCACATGCCGCGGAGCGGCTGGGCCCGTGAGCCATGGCCGCTGAGCCTGCGCGTCCGGAGCCTGTGCTCCGCAACAGGAGAGGCCGCAAGAGTGAGAGGCCCACGTACGGCAAAAAAAAAAAAAAAAAAAAAAAAAGCTCAGGTTTTACTACTTTGTTGGGTCTTCATTTCCTTATGAAGGCTCCTGTGTTGTATAAAACTTATATTTAAAAAATCTGTACCCTTTCTCTTGTTAATCTGTCTTTTGATATAGAGCCCCAGGCTAGAACTGAGCAGGAGAGAAGAAAAGGGTTTTTTCCCCCTCCTCTACAAAGGAAAGTGGCATTCTCTAAGAAAGTCAATATTTTTTTCCTCGACTGCCCCAAACCCGTTGGGAAACACTTTTTAATTTCTGAAGAGTTTATTTGATTCACTTATGAGAGAAGCTAAACCCATGAGCTTCTGACTTTATACTAGAGTTGCGGTTCTCGTTTCAGTGATGTTACACTAGCAGTGGTTCTCCCCAAGGTTGATGGCGTCTCCCAGGAGGCATTTGGCAATATCTGGACACTTTTTGGATTGTCACACCTGGGAGAGTGCCATTGGCACCTAGAGGGCAGAGGCCAGGGATGCTGCTTAAACATCCTGCAGTGTGCGGTACAGTGCCTCAGAGCAAAGAATTTTCTAGCCACAGAAGCAAAAAGTGTTAAACTTGAGAAAACCTGCTTTGCAGCCATTAGATACACTTCTGTATTAGCAAACCCTCTTGGTTTTAACGAGGGGCAGCAGAATTCAACTCGTTTGCACCTAGATTATATTAAAATATCTTTCTTGGCTACAGTTTCATATCCAGTTTCAATTTTTTTTGGGGGGGCGGAATACTGCAGTGGCGAGAAGAGGTGAGAAATGGTGTCAGTTGCTAGGAAAATTGTGGTACTTAGAGTTTCTCTAATCGTTGAACTTTGGAATAAGAGGGGGCTGTTTGGGGTCTGGAATTGTGAGGTGGTGGAGCTCTTCCTCTGAAACACATGCTATGAACAAACTAAATCATGGTTAAAAATTTCAGGTTGTCTCTGTGTTGGGCAGTGTGATAAGTGCTTTGCATATATTATTTTGCTTACTGATAATATCCAGTAAAATTCAAAATGTTACCCATTTTAAAGATGAAAAAGAATCTCAGTAGTAAAATAACTGGACTCCCTAATTCTTTGTTGAAGCATGGCGCAAATAGTAAGGTCTTTGAGTGGACATTCCTAAGTGTTGCTTTCCTTTTGAGCTCTGCTTTGCTTGGGATAGAGGGAAGTGAGGTGTGGATAACTCCTTCCTAAGTGTGACTCTGGTGCTTTGAAACCTTCCCTCCCTGATGGTCTTCTAGCCCAGCTCCTGGTACTTGACTACCATTGATGTGGAGGTTCTGTTTCTAAGGGACAAAGGGGTAGGATTGTCAACAGGCAAATTACAGCTTGTACTACACTGATATTTCAAGGTTCCTCTTTTTTTTTTTCCACTTAAAATTCTTCTTTCTCATTTTATTCTTCCTTTATCTCGAGAGACTATAAAAGGATCCAGAAACTTAGTAATATGTTGAACGGCCATTTATCAAGTGGCCACAGCGTGCTTACTAATGTTCAAAGAATATGAGGAATGTCAGCTTTGCTTCCAAATCCTCATTAGCCCCAAACTACTTGATACTGTGACTGCTTAAGTCTTTTTACTCCCCAAATCAATCACCCTTTCCTTTCTTGTAGGGTCTTAGATGCAGATGATACATTCCAGGGAAGATCAGAGGGGCTGGTGTGAGTGATGGAGAAGTAGGAGTTGGTATTTTATATGGCCCTGGTCACTCCTACTTAATAATTTAGATAAGCTCATCATTTCCTATCCACCATTGAAATATTTTCTCTGAAGTTAGAAAATGAGCCATTTTTAAGACCACTTGACAATGTTTCTTTGGATACTCTTAAATCATGCAGGTCTGTCTATGAGTAATTCAAGATCAACTGTAATTATCTACATTTAGCTGTTTTTTGTTTAGAATTAGCATTGGTGATCTGTGTGGTTATTAATTTTTTTTCCCCACACAGTGTGTAAACATGAAAAACTGAAATAGTGATCTTGGTGGTAAAATGTAGTTTGTGTGGTTTTTAATAATAAAGATTACACATTTTACTATTATACTGGTCTTCCTGCCTTTAGTAGTGGAAATGTGTACACCTGCAGGACTTGAAAAAGACAACTTAAAAAAAGGGAGGAAATAAACAGAAAGACTTCATGTTCAACTGTGGAGCCACAATAAGTTCAAAAGAGTGTATTTCATTGGTGATCTGAGTGTCCCATTCTCTGCCTGATCTACGTTAATTTTAAATATAAATAGGTTTATGTTTTTCTCTTTAGCTGCAAAGTCGGTCACAAAGGAATTACTAATGCTGGTTATCACTCTATCAGCTTAGGTTCTCCTAAATTAATGAGTTAAACAGGACAGGATGTAACAGCCTTTGCTGTTTACCTCCAATGGCTGCATCCTCTGTAAAAGAAAAAATATGCCCCGCCCTCTGCTACAAAGGCTGTGGTCTGCCAGCCTACCGCAAGAAAATGATTTCAGTGAAGTGGTCTCATTTCAGGAAATGTTTAATGAGTCTCAGGAAAACTATAAATATATCTTATGTCACTGTTACACCAAAGAACAAGGACATCTCAAGGCCCCGGATAATTAGGATGTCCCACCAACCTTCATTACAAGCAGTCTGCATTCCAAGGGGTGCATGTTTGACACTTTGTTTTAATTTATTCCATTCAGGGCTTTAAATTGTTTTGTCTAGACGCTGAAAGGGGAAGAGTATCAAGTCTCAGTGAATGTGGCTAATGGGGAGGTTTTTCATTTTGAACAATGTCATCTTAAAACTGAAGGAGACATTCAGAGGTTGGCCATCCTGTCCCAGCCTCTATGTAGTACTTGAATCACCTTGAGCTGGTAAGTGAGAGCAGAGACTTTGTTAAAGGTCATTAAAGAAGTATGTTGCAGAATTTCCCCCGAGTAACACTAGTTAATTAAGCTGAATTGAAAGGAATTGTTCCTTTCCATGGATCAAGTTCTTTATTTCTCATGGCAACTCTATTTTTATTTGTAACGTGGATAATTGAAAAAAATTGTCAGCTTGAAGATTGTCTTCCTTGTTTGTATTTGAACTTGAGAGCAAGGAAGATCATACTGACATTTAATATGGAATATACCTCTTAAGGGCAGGGTGTGTGGTTAAATAGTTCATCCTTAGAATATTATTATTTTGTTCATATTCTTTTGATTCTGGCAACTGCTCTTAAAAAAAAACCCTAAATACATAAATAAACAGTAAAAGAATTGTCATATTTTGTTTTTCATTAAATTGACTGAGATCCTGACTTCACCTCTTTCTAACTCTTTTGGACTAAAGTAATTATCAAAGAGAAGAATGTCCTCTAGGGAAAGTTCTTATTTAATTTTGATGTAATTTCATTCTCTCTTTGCCCTTCTTTGAATGAAACATCACCCTTTGCAATAGCTCTCCTGTTTGTCAGAAGTTAAGTTGGAAGTAAAAAATAATAATAATAAAATACAAAGTATGATTTAAAAATTCTATTTAGCAGGTGAGGGATAGTGAGTCCTGAGTGGTGCTTATCTGAAGCAGTCCATACAGCAAACACACATCTAGACAGGTAACTCACACTGCAGAGGCTGCCCGAGGCCCGGCGGTCAGTCCATCATCCACAAATTGGCCGGCCAGGGGAGCGCTCTCAGCTTCAGAGACAACCTCCCTGTCTCCCTGTGGGCAGTCAGGCCACCTCCAGGAAAAAGCTGACTTCCAAACAATTTCCTGGTGAGCCAGCTGGGGAAGGAGGGGATTTCCTTAGCCTGAACACTATGCACTGCCATTCAAAACAGACAAAGCTGGTGAGCCTGGGAAATATGAGGGAAAGGGCAAGGGAGATGCGACAGGGAGGGGCAGGCCGAGGTCTGCAAACTGGTTGAAAGCATTTTCAAGGTAATTGGCTGCCATTCTTTTGACAGCTCTTTGTAATCTCGTAACTTGCTATCGGAATTTAGATTCCAGAAAATAGGCCTTCCTCTCTTTTGCTAGTTTACTTTCCTGATGAGATTCTCTCTCTGGTATAAGCACAGGGGTGCCCGTTTGCTTTTTGTTATCTGTACAGACTGGCTCCTGATCGGGATGAAAGATACCGTCTATAGAGAAAATTAGGTGGAGAATTTTTTTTTTTTTAATTTTAGCAGTTGGACTCAAATTTTTCTGAATTTTCTTTATTTTAATTTTGGCTTGCAAGGTGAATATAATTTCTTCTGCGCTGTATTGATGGGTTGGCCCTTTGGTGTGGTAAAAGCCTTTTTGTCTCTTTGCTTGCTACTCTCACTTCTGAAACCTTCTCTCTCTTCCTATATTTGCCATTTGAAGATAGTCAAGGAACGGCACATTTTGGAGAGACTCCCACCTGTGGCTAATCCAACAAGTTAAAATGTACCCCACCTCCCAGATGAAAAATAATATATGTAACTACGTAAGAATTGATTCGCAGTCAACCTGCTATGGAACGCAGACATCTATTGAAACACAGATGAGTTCTGATCCTACTTTTCTTTCTTTTTTTTTTTTTTTTTTTGGTATTTCATAATCCATCCCCTTTCTGCTACCACCTTTACAACATTTTTAGGCCCTTGGAGTTTTTTTTTTTTTAGATGTTGGGGGTAGGAGTTTATTTATTTATTTTTGCTGTGTTGGGTCTTCGTTTCTGTACAAGGGCCTTCTCTAGTTGTGGCAAGCGGGGGCCACTCTTCATCGCGGTGCGCAGGCCTCTCACTATCATGGCCTCTCCTGTTGTGGAGCACAGGCTCCAGACACGCAGGCTCAGTAGTTGTGGCTCACGGCCCTAGTTGCTCCACGGCATGTGGGAGCTTCCCAGACCAGGGCTCGAACCCGTGTCCCCTGCATTAGCAGGCAGATTCTCAACCACTGTGCCACCAGGGAAGCCCGGCCCTTGGAAGTCTTGTTTGCCTAGGCATTGTGTCTGTGGTACTGTGTCTGATGGATTATGTTGCTCCACTCTTAAAACCCTTCCGTGGCTTGCCGTTGATTTCAAGATGATGGTCAAAGTCTTTTACCTGGTCCTGTGCTTTCTGGCTTCTTTCTGTTTGCTAACAAAATCCCCAAAGCTTAGTGGTTTAAAAATACAACAAACCAAAACAATAATTTGTTATTTCTCGTGATGTTTTGAGTTGGCCAGATAGTACTTGGGCTAGTTTCACCTGGGTTCACTCATCTGATGTGCTCAACTGGAAGGGTGACTGAGCTCTAGAAGGTCCAAGGTGGTCTCCATCATGTGTTTGGTCTTTGATTCTAGTGGTCCACTGTGGCACCTTGGTTCTCTTCCACGTGGTCCCTTTGCCTCCGTTAGGCCAGACTGCCTTCCTCCTCTGGTGGTTTTGGAGCAGCATTCCAAAAGAGTGAAGTTAGATGTGGCAAGGTCCCTTGAGGCCCATGCTATAGAGATCACACTGTGTCACTTTTACCACATTTATTGGCCAAAGCACGTCCCAGGCTGGCCAGAATTTAAAGGGTGGGGAAAGAGACTCCACCTGTTGCTGGGATTTGCTGCAGAGAATTTACCCTGCCAAACCATTCCTCTCTCCTTTTTTTAAAAAATAAATTTATTTATTTTTGGCTTCACTGGGTCTTCATTGCTGCGTGTGGGCTTTCTCTAGTTGTGTCGAGCAAGGGCTACTCTTTGTTGCAGTGCGTGGGCTTCTCACTGTGGTGGCTTCTCTTGTTGCAGAGCACGGGCTCTAGGCTCGTGGGCTTCAGTAGTTGTGACTCGCGGGCTCTAGAGTGCAGGCTCAGTAGTTGTGGCGCATGGGCTTAGTTGCTCCGTAGCATGTGGGATCTTCCTGGACCAGGGCTTGAATCCGTGTCCCCCTGCATTGGCAGGCAGATTCTTAACCACTGCGCCACCAGGGAAGCTCTCTTCTCTCGTTTTTCACTTGCCCCCTTTCACTGTACATCCTAGTCTCTCACTTCTTTCAGTTGCTCAAACTCACCTTGTTTTCCAGATTTTGGCTTGAAAACGTGTATTCTTTTCTTGCCTTTTTTTTTTTTTCCAGTTAACTCAAACACATACTTATCATTTAATCAGAGTGCCCTTCCTTGACAGTGTCTTAGATTTCAGAAAATATAATCCCTCTTCTCTGATCTAATAGTTCCTTTGGTTTTTTCTTATCATAGTAACACTCATCATTCCCTTATCAGAATTAAATTTTTTCTTTTGGCCTTTCCTGATAGACTGTAAACTGTCAGAGGGCAGGACTGGTGTCTGTCTTGTTCTTACTGGGTGTCTAGTACCCAGCACAGTGACTGGCTTCCAATAGCTGCTGTTAAATAAATGTTTGTGGAATCACACAATCAAGTTGGTGCACATTCCATATTGGTGTTTGCTCACAAGATGATTTTGAGGTGCCCCTTGGAATACTGCCCTTCCACCCTCCCCAATTTTTTTTTTTTTTTCTGCTCAGCCCATCAAGGAAATAGCCCAACAGAAGAGGGACTTAGTTATATAATTAGGGTGGAAGCCTTTTTCTTAGACTTAACTAAGTCATTAGAGCTGTTAAATCACTTGCTAACCTCAGATGAATGTTTGGAAGAAGTCCTACCTGTAGTGCGTAAAATAGGTGGTTAAAAATGTGAACTTAGGCTAAGCTTTTGTTTGTAAAGAGTGGAGAAAGGCTCTCCCCGAGCTCAGCCACCCTATTAGTTCTTCCTTTTCTGAACCTGTATACCACTTAGAATCAGTTTGTCACTCTAACTGCTCTCTAATTATGCCATGTGCAAGTCTCAGCTTCTCACCTGGAGTCAACTCTTTGAAGGAACAGGACTGTGTTTCATACCCCATTATTCACAGTGCATACTATCATACATAATTAATAAACCCTGGCTTAGCCAAGACATCTTCCTTCTTTTTTCTTTTACTCCAAGCATTAGATTTAGTGTTAACTTAAGAGTTTCAGTGAATATATATTCTAATCTAGCCAGCTGTGGCAGACAGCCTCCAAGACACCCTCCCCCCACCTTATCAATTCTCACCTCCTTGTATTCATGCCCTTGTATCCATGCCCATGTATAGTCTCTTCCCACAACAAATAGGACCAACATTTGAACCAATACAGTATGGTGGAATGGCAGTGTGTCACCCCAGAACTAGGTCATAAAAGACCTTGTGGCTTCTGCTATGCTTTTTTTTTTTTTTTTTGCGGTACGCGGGCCTCTCACTGTTGTGACCTCTCCCATTGCGGAGCACAGGCTCCGGATGCGCAGGCCCAGTGGCCATGGCTCACGGGCCCAGCCGCTCTGCGGCATGTGGGATCTTCCCGGACCCGGGCACGAGCCTGTGTCCCCTGCATTGGCAGGTGGACTCTCAACCACTGCGCCACCAGGGAAGCCCCTGCTATGCTTTTTTTGATCACTTGCTCTGAGGTAAGTAAGCCAGCTGCCACATTAGGATATGCAAGCAGCCTTCAGGAATTGTCCACATGGTGAGGAACCCAGGTCTCTTGCCAACTGCCATATGAGTAAACATCTTAGAAGCAGATCCTCCAGCTTTCATCAAGCCTTCAGATGACTCTAGCCTTGGCTAACATCTTGACTGCAGCCACATGACAGGCTGAGTGAGAACCACCTAGCTAAAGTGCTTCCAAATCCTGACCTGCAGAAATAATAAATATTGAGATAATAAATGTTTATTATTGTTTTAGGCTGTTACACTTTGGAGTAATGTGTCACGCAGAAATAGAGAACTAATATATTGGCCATTTTGCATTCTCTCTGGACTCCAAGAAATGAACATGGCCTTTGTCTGCAACAAGATTGACTGAGTTTAGCCCTGGAAAAGATTCTCCCAGCCATAACTATAACCTTTTCTGGATGCCCAATTTTCAGTGGAACATTGGGTTAGATGCTACTTAGAAGCAGAGGTGGGATTGTGTCATGTTTCATATCATTCATACCTCATAAGATTAAAACTTTGAAACGATAGAAATGTTAACTAAATGAAGTCTGGTATAGGGTAGCATAGCATAGTGCTTTATTTAAACTTAGAATCAGCTTTGGTTTCAAGTAACAGTATAAGCAGGAAGGAAATTTATTATATAGAAAGAGGAATGTCTCATGGAACCCCAGCTTAAGGATGGAGGAGGGTCTCATAAAGGGTCTGGAACTGGAGTAGAAAATTATAAGGACTCTTATTTCATCTCTCCTTTCCTCTGAATATCTTTTTCTCTAGATGGTCTTTCTCTGATTTCCCATTTACAAGGTGGAATTTGGAAGTCCTACAGCTCCCTAATTTATAATGTGACAGTTTTAGTCACACAGAGACTCTGTTCTCGTTTCCCCCCAAGAGAGAATTTGATTGGTAGAGTCTCTGTCAGATGTCCATTCCTGAGCCAATGAGCCATTGCCCTGGGGAGGAGCTGGAGGTGGGAGGTGGGACTTTGGGGCTGCCTGGAGCATTTTCCTGTTGATTGTATAGGTATGTGGGGCCGGGCTGGGCGTGAGGGGGTCGGGGTGCTGTGGGGGGGGGGATTAAGTTCTAAAGGAGCCTGTGGGACAGACGGATACCTCAAAGGTATTTGCTCATGTAGGGGAGAACCAGTTTTAGAAAACGTGATGTATTATCTCAGCTTTATGAAGCAGCAAATTCTCACCCTGTTGTTCTACAAAACGGCAATCGATGATAAAACCCTAAATGTAATCTTCCTTCTCTCCCTTATTCCCCCTTAGATCCTGGGTTATAAATGTTACTACCAAGAGCTTTAGTGAGATAATAGCTAATCACCCATGCAAAAAGTCAAAATCAAAGACTATATCGATAATGTACTTTTATGACACCTATGTGGAGAGTCAGCGTTCTTGGCTTTTCCAGATCATCACTTGTAAAGAGTGAAGGGAGTAAGAACAAATATCCTTCTCTGGTCAGTGTAAACTCAAGCATTGTCTGGGGATTTGGGCAAAATACACGAGGCAGTTCTGATGTTCTTATTTGCCACATACAACTTCGAGTCAGGATGTCTGAAATATTTCCTCCTTGAACAATATAATGAAGTAATTTGAGTAGAGCACTGGTCTCCAACAAAGCTTTCTTTGCATTGTTTTAAACAGATCGGAAGAGAAAATGAACAAGAAAATGACGTACCAGTCAGATTAAAAAGTGCAAGTTTGAGGCATTCCTCACTGAAAAAAATAGTTCACTGAGATCTTTTGAAATGTTTCTAAGCATTTGTGTCCACACAGGTGTAAATAATTTAATGAGGTTTCTTTCTATTCCAAAATGCTTGCATTCTCAATCTCCTCATTTATCTCTGGTTTATTTTCTGGAATATTTGGCATCTCCCAGTTTCAATGAAGTACTTTTATATGTGATGGTATTCCAATGGGGAGAGGTTTTTTTTTTGGTTTTTTTTTTTTCCCGGTACGCGGGCCTCTCACTGTTGTGGCCTCTCCCGTTGCGGAGCACAGGCTCCGGACGCGCAGGCTCAGCGGCCATGGCTCACGGGCCCAGCCGCTCCGCGGCACGTGGGATCTTCCCGGACCGGGGCACCAACCCGCGTCCCCTGCATCGGCAGGCGGACTCTCAACCACTGCGCCACCAGGGAAGCCCGGGAGAGGGTATTTTTAAACACATAGTTTAATTAGTGTCATAAGGCTTTTTCGTGAGGGTACATATGCACGTACTCTAGTTATAGTACTGTTGCAGGAAGGGGGACCCCTTCCAGGGCCCGAGAGTGGGCTCTTGTCTAATGCTCAGAAATGAATTATCCAAGGAGACACACATACTGATAAAGCGAAAGACTTTATTGGCAAGGAGCGCCTGAGCGGAGAGCAGGAGGGTAAGGGAGCCCAGGAGAACGGCTCTGCCATCCGGCTCACAGTCTTTTACGGTCTCACAGGTTTTATGGTAATGAGGTTGGTTTCCGGGTTGTCCCTGGCCAATCATCTTGCTTGGCCCCTCTGACTCAGGGTCCTTCCGGGTGGCGCGCGCATCTCTCAGCCAAGATGGATTCCAGGAAGAAGGACTGTGAGAGATTACCGTCTCCTCTCTCTTTTGGCCCCTCTCAAATTCTCCGGGTTAGTTTTCGGCAGCCCCGTGTTCCTTATCGGGACCTTCTGTTGTGAGACAACTCAGGCAAGTGGTTGTCATGGCGCCTGGCCATGAAAAGTCAACTGTAAGAAGACATAGGTGGGGATTTTCGCTGTGGCATACACAAAATTGGGGTTCAAATTCACTTTTTAAAAAAATATATATTTATTTTTATTTTTGGCCGCGTTGGGTCTTCGTTGCTGCACGGGGGCTTTCTCTGGTTGCGGAGAGCGGGGACTACTCTTTGTTGCAGTGTGTGGGCTTCTCATTGCGGTGGCTTCTCTTGTTGCGGAGCACGGGCTCTAGGCTCGTGGGCTTCAGTAGTTGTGGCGCACGGGCTTAGTTGCTCCGCGGCATGTGGGATCTTTCCGGACCAGGGCTGGTACCCGTGTCCCCTGCATTGGCAGGCATATTCTTAACCACTGTGCCACCAGGGAAGTCCCTCAAATCCACTCTTTTTTTTTTTTGCGGTACGCGGGCCTCTCACTGTTGTGGCCTCTCCTGCTGTGGAGCACAGGCTCCGGACGCGCAGGCTCAGCGGCCATGGCCCACGGGTAGTGTTTTTTGTGTCCTGGGGAATAATGCATAACCTGTTTTTTTTACCCTGTAATATAACTTGAAAAGAAGCTGAACAAATACAAGAATGCAAGTGGTCTTTTTGATAAATACTTGGAGAAGCTAGTTAAAGGCCAGAACATAATTGGAAGAACCTGATGCTTACTTTACATACAGTATGCATTTTTGTTATTCAGAGTTTGCTTTTAAAGAACTTACACTGACATACTTTTAAGTGATTTACACTCTAGGAAAGGTGTGAGGTCCACAGGGGAGTATTTTTTTTTTTTCTGATGAAGAAAACTAGAACTTCATTTAATTGCTTGCCCAAGGCCACGTAACTATTAGTACGTCAAAGAATGAACTAGAACCCCGGATTTCTGACTGACCACACTTTCCATGTTACAGCCCTTTGGTGCCCCTCAGCTTCTCATCCTGAATTATTCCCCAGTGTTGGTTTGCTCTGAGGCCCCCTGGTTTGTGGTTTGTGGTTTACGGTACCTTGTTTGTGAGGATTTGTTTTCATTTCTCACTTTTATAGCTTTTGCAGCATGAAAGGGTCTCAGTTAAAGAGGTAAAATTGTCCAGTATCTTATGCGGATTGCATTGAATTCTGGCTATAAATCTTTTGATTTCATTCTTGTGTGATGGTGGGGTTTTTGTCAGTTAGGGAGAGGATACTGTGTGAAATGAATTTTGAGTCAGGATGAGGAGAAAGGATGAAAGAAATATAGTATAGGTAGGTTTTCAGGACAGATGCTCTGCAAACATGTTCATTGTCACAGGCTTTTTTCATTGAATGCCCCGCCCACTCGTTGTCGTTGCATCTTCTGAAAACTCCTGCTAATTGCATCACTGTCAAGGTCCTTTTGAAGAACAGAAGTGTTTTCATTGTTTTGCCAGGAGGCTGGAATGAGAACACTGCAAGGTGTAGTTTTCCTTCTGTAACAGATCCCATTGTTATTTTCTTATTTGAAAGGTAGGTTTTAAAAGGTGAAACTGCACCTTTTATATTTAAAAGAAGGCATTGGTTCCCTAGCGATCAGAACCAAGGAAGCTAGACCTAATGTAATTTGACAGGTATTACAGAACTTTAGAATCTTGAGGGAGAAGGAAACAATTGAATACTGCTACAATACGCTGCGCGCTTGCCCCTGTGGCAGTGTTGGGAGATGCAGACATGTGGACAGTGGAGATTCCTGGGCTCACTGAGTCGGTGTGAAAACAATGCATTGACTGCATCTCATGTACTCCTGACAAATGATGTCCAGTTTCTGTTTAAACATGCTCCTGGGGCCAGTCTGGAGAACTCTCTCATTTGTAAGTTTGTCCTTACGTTGCTCTTGCCCCGAATTCTGTTCTCAAGTGTAATGAGTGTTGTGCTGGTTAATGGTTATCAACTTGCTCTGGGCAGGGAGCACTGATTTGTAGTGTTTGCCAGTTTCCATTATGTAAATATTCCCACCTTGGCCAATGTTAAGTGACTAATGTAAACACACTGAACACAGGGCTAGGAAGAGTTGCATGCAGTTGGCTGTTTGGTGTTAATACAGGTGGCTCCTGGCACCACTGAACTCCACACACAGTAAATTATCATGACTGATAATCTAATAACCATAAATGAGGATGGATAATGGTTCATTGGGAGCAAGAGTTTTAAAAGCTCTTTATACACATTATCTTATTTGAGCACCGTGATAACTGGGAAATAACTGCTATTAGTCTCCCCATTTTAGTACAGTCTCTATTCCCAAATACTTGGATTCTCAATCTCTTTATAGTTATCTCTGTGAAACTTGAGGTTATCCAAATATTTAGAGTGTAGTTGCTTGTAAGTGGCAGATGTCAGATTCAAACCTGTGTCTTTCAGATTCCAGAATCTGCACTTACAATCACTATAAAATGTAAAATTAAAAAATATTTAAAATTAAAAGCTGATTGCATTTTATCTAAGCTTTCGCCTTTCTGGTGGAAGCATCCACAGTTCTAATCAAATAGTTCATTCAATAATTTAGTTTACTGAGCATCTGTATGCATCAGGCATTGTTCTGTGCACTCCTCGTGCATCCGTGAACAAAACAGTAAACATCCTCGTCCTCAGGGAGGGAGATAGACAACAGACTCATGTAAAAGCAAGGAACGTTGCATGTTAGGAGGTGAAAATGCTGTGAAACAAAATAGAACAGAGTAAGGGGGATTACGTATACTGGAGGGACGTGGGTTGCTATTTTAAATAGGGTGATACTATTCCTCGTGAGGCTTAATTTTCAGACCTTTCTTTCACCATTGCTGATTGCCTTTTCTGAAAAGGACATGCTGTGTTAAGTAGTTGTGTGCCCTGAGTACCAGGTGTGGTCCGCCAAGTTCTTGGTGCAGTCTGGGCTCCCCTCCTTCCCTTGATTTGGTCCCTAACAGGTTAGGAATGTTGGTCCCTAACAGGTTAGGAATGCAGCCTAAGAGGCCCTTCTCTCTCCAGGTCCCATTCTTGGCTGTTGTTGATACTGTGGTCAGTCAAACCACAGGTCCTTTGCCTTGGGAACTCCCTCCAGCCAAGCCAGGTTTCCCTCATCAGATCATTTTACCAATGAGTGATTGAACCTGGAGGCAAAACTTTACATTTATCTCTGTGGTTTCTCATTATGTAAAATACCTACAGGGGTAACTTGATTTATTGGCAGATAAATCTGCAGTTGTGACATCTCTAGGTCTTAATGCTCCTTGAAGCAGTGTTTTCCAAAGTGCGGAATCACCCATGAAACGTGAAGGGATTGGCATTGAATGACACCAAATCTTCACGTGAGAGGGTCGCTCCCCCTTGAAGTTCGCTGTCAGTGGGTGTGATTCAGTTGAGGAGACTGTCATTTTGGTGCCAGTGAGTCTTTAATGTCTTGTAGCAGTTGCTGATGTACCTTTTCACAAAAGAAAAAGGGGTGGGGGGAGAGAGAGATGAACTTCAGTCCTGGAGTTTCAGCAGATGACAGTTTTTAGCTAGAAATTAACATTCCTTTAGTTATATTCTATTTATCTTTAGGGCTGTCTTTTACTTAGAGTAGATGATACTGATTTTCCTCTCACAATAATGAAATAAAATATCCTTTCAAATTAAAACTATTCATGTTAAAAATGTGTTTATTTAAAGAAATATGAAATAAATAACAGGCGGTTTTCAAGCATGACACATTATGAAGGTAAGTCTTCAAGGTCTGAAGTTTTGTTAATGTTTGTCTAAATAATGCTGCAGGATCAGAAGTGGATACAAATCCTTTTAAGAGCCCAGGTTGTAAGATAAGTAACAACATTTTAGAACTTAAAAATCTCTCATCATAATGGTCGATGTGAATAGCTGTTAAGAGTGTGAACCGAAAGTCTCCTGATTTGAATCCCTCTTTTACTAGTCTTGTGGTCTTGGGTAAGGTTCTTTTTTTTTTTAATTTTTTTTAACAATTAATTTGGGGCCTCTGTTCCATGGTAAATATTGATATCTAGTAAAGATACTAGGATATAGCAAGGGTTTTAATTCTATTTATTTATTTTTGGCTACGTTGTGTCTATTGTTACTGCACGCAGGCTTTCTTTAGTTGCGGCGTGCAGGGGCTACTCTTCGTTGCGGTGCCCGGGCTTTTCATTGCGGTGGCTTCTCTTGTTGCGGAGCTCGGGCTCTAGGCACACGGGCTTCAGTAGTTGTGGCTCTTGGGCTCTAGAGCACAAGCTCAGTAGTTGTGGCACAGGGGCTTAGTTGCTCCATGGAATGTGGGATCTTCCCGGACCAGGGCTCGAACCCGTGTCCCCTGCATTGACAGGCGGATTCTTTTTGTGTGTGTGTGTGTGTGTGGTACGCGGGCCTCTCAATGTTGTCGCCTCTCCCGTTGCGGAGCACAGGCTCTGGATGCGCAGGCTCAGTGGCCATGGCTCACGGGCCTAGCAGCTCCGCGGCATGTGGGATCTTCCCAGACTGGGGCACGAACCCGTGTCCCCTGCATCGGCAGGCGGACTCTCAACCACTGCTGCCACCAGGGAAGCCCCCTGGGTAAGGTTCTTAATGCTTGGTGCCTCCTCAGTTTGCTTACCTGAAAAATGGGGTCAAAAGTCTTAACATCAAAGGGCAGTTGTGAGGATTAACTGAGTTACACATTAAGGATAGTTATGGCTATGTAAGTGTGAGCTATTATTATTATTTTTTTACTTTTTTTTTTTTTTTTGCGGTACGCGGACCTCTCACTGTTGTGGCCTCTTCCGTTGTGGAGCACAGGCTCCGGACGCACAGGCTTAGCTGCCATGGCTCACGGGCCCAGCCGCTCCGCGGCATGTGGGATCTTCCCGGACTGGGGCACGAACCCATGTCCCCTGCATTGGCAGGCGGACTCTCAACCACTGTGCCACCAGGGAAGCCCTATTTTTTACTTATTTTTTTAAGAGGGTGAGGTGTTTCATTTTTTGGTGGCAGGGAGGTTCTAAATTTTTATCAGTCTAACGAACATGTTCTAGTTCTTAGAATAGTGTTACTTAGTGTTCTAGGTAAATAGAAAAAAGAATAAGCCATATTTTGTTAAT
Source organism: Mesoplodon bidens (assembly GCF_964165515.1). Classification (NCBI taxonomy): domain Eukaryota; kingdom Metazoa; phylum Chordata; class Mammalia; order Artiodactyla; family Ziphiidae; genus Mesoplodon; species Mesoplodon bidens. Next base: position 24,420,043 of record NC_138172.1, read on the forward strand.
ATTATGAACAAAAGTTCCTATTGTTTTCCTCCCAGCTCCAGTTACGTTTTCACTGGCCCTGGGTTGTTTATAATTGTCCTCAATGAGTCAAGGTGGGCTTTTTTACACTAAGTCTGGGCAAGGTGCCCTTTATTGTCATTTCATGTGACCTTTCAGCCAATTTCTTATGTATAAATAACACATTAAAAACACCACCTGGATTAAGGCCTTTTATTACTTTGGAATTAAATTCCAAAGGAAATATCAAGGACGATTCAATAGATGAGGAACTGGAAATTTAAAGGTGGCCTAAATATGGGTCTGCTTTTTCTTCTTATGCCCTCTCGTGACTTATAAGTAAAATCTCCTGGATTCCTGAATGAGCAGTGGGAAGTAAACATGGCAGAGACACAAAGCTGGAAGCTGCGTGTCCCACAGTGAGCTGTGTAGGACTTGAGCTCCCCTAGTGATAGAAAGTGGGGAGAGAAAAGGATCTGGTGGCCAGACAAGTTTGGGAAAAACTGGAACACATAAAGCTCAACGGATTTATCTCTTTGTACTTCCATCCAGAGTGCTTTGTGTATGGAAATCCATCATGGTGCTTTAAAAATGAAAATAACATGGGCTTCCCTGGTGGAGCAGTGGTTGAGAGTCCGCCTGCCGATGCAGGGGACACGGGTTCGCGCCCCGGTCCGGGAAGATCCCATGTGCCGTGGAGTGGCTGGGCCCGTGAACCATGGCCGCTGAGCCTATGCGTCCGGAGCCTGTGCTCCGCAACGGGAGAGGCCACAACAGTGAGAGGCCTGCGTACCGCAAAAAAAAAAAAAAAAAAGAAAAGAAAATAACAGTAAGAGTTAACTTTTATTTAGCACTTACTATGTGTCAGACATGGTTCTGAGCACATTACATGTAAATCCTCACAATGGCTCTAGGAGGTAATAAGCATGTCTATTTATTCTCATTTAATATATGAGGAAACTGAAGCCTGTAGTGTAGGATGTGGGATTTCTAACGTTATCTGACCAGACAGGTTTTGTGATGCACCTCGTGTGATGAGAGCCGTGGGAAGCCTGGTCTCATGCTCTAAGCACACTGACTCACATGTAGATGATTCTGGAAGTAGGATGGCCTCTCTCTGACCTCATGTTACTAGGCCTCCTGCTTTCTGCCCAGGAAATGATGGCTTCTCTTAGAATAGCCACATTATATAGATTTGTTTCCCAATGATATTCTTTCTTGCTTTGAGGCTAGAAATTCTGAACGTGTGGGACTCAAAAATCTTAAAGTGACAGGTTTAATTTTCCAACTTTACAATCTCCTGGTTGGGGACAACAGATCCCATTTCTGCAGACCAAACTTTCCTAATTTCAACATTTTAGTAGCTTCTCTTGAAGGCGACAACTTGCTATGGGGAAATGGAAGACAGCTTTGAATAGGGCCTGTGATCCTGCCTGAGTCAAATGAAAGGGCATCTGATTAATAAAGCGTTTAAATCCTCCTGAAGTTAAGAGAATGAAAAAAGCTATATTTTTCATTATGGTTTTAAATGCACATCCGTTGGTGAAGAGCCCAAATGGCATTTTGACAGATGGTCTTCGTTTCAACTATTTATACCTCTCCTATTTATTTCAGTATTACCCAAGTGACGAAGTCATGTTGGCTAAATTACTGCCTCTGCTCCCCTAGACAGCCGAGTGTAGTATGTAAAAAACTCTTCCAGTATTTCCCATTACGCTTAATGGAAAATCCAGATTTATTAATGCTGTCTGCAGGATCTTGCCCCTGTCCTCTACAGCTTCAGGGCTGAGGCCAGTTTTAATTGCTTCTTTGTGGTAATGAGAAGATAATGCTCTTCTGGTCAGGCTGTACATATGGACAGGGTTGCACTTTAGCTCACACATGTTCCTCCGCCAGGTGCCCTTGGGCAGTACACAGCCTGCAGAGCTGCACGTGACTGGCCACCTCATCTCATATCCCCCATAGTATCTTTTATGTTTACTCGGTAATTGTCATCTCACTTAAACTAAGAACAAGCAAAATACCAAGTACCCAGTAGGCTTTTTGTGATGTTTATTGTTTGTGATGTTTATTGAAAGCAGGCTTGACAGTTGCATTCATGGGTGGGCTCATGGATACATATGGAATGGATAGAACAAGCATAGGTCTTACATGGAAGGATTAGAAATCTTTTGCCTGGGGCATTCGAACCTGGGATCTTAGAATGGAACGTGCAGGCTGGTATAGAATAATCACGTTTTATCCAGGTGCTTCTCAACCCTTAGGGAGGCTGTATTTTGCACATTTCTTCTGTTGTGAATCTCTTATGTTTGACATAACCAGATGTTCTTGCTATCAAGAAAAAGTGTTATGTTTTCTCATTATGTGCTGTGCTACCGGAGCTCATCATAGATGTACATAGTTGCAAGCTGGGGCTTCCAATGACAGTTGGAAGGGACTGTTAATACACCAGTGGTTGATATTTGACACTGACCTGGTGGTCTTCTGACTGTTTCGTATTGCTGTCTCTCCCTTTCCCAGATTTTCTTTGAGATGCAATGCTATTTTGAATCATTACATCCTCTTCCCAGATGTATTGGTTTCCTAGGGCGACCATAACAAAGTATCACAAACTGTGTGGCTTAAAACAACAGAAACTATTCTCTCACAGTTCTGGAAGCTAGAAGTCTGGGATCAAGGTGACTCCAGGGCTTTGCTTCCTCTGAAGGCTCTGGGGAAGAATCATTTCTTGTCTCTTCCTAGCCTCTGTTGGTTGCTGGCAGTCCTTGGCATTCCTTGGTTTGTAGGTATATCATTCCAGTTTCTGCCTCCCTCTTCCCATGGCTGTCTTCCCTCTGTGTATCTGAGTGTCCACTCTCTTACAAAGACACCAGTCACATTGGATTTGGGGCCTACCCTAATCCAATCTGACCTCATCTTAAATAATAATACCTGCACAGATTCTACTTCTAAATAAGGTCACCTGAGGTCCTAGGTGGACATGAATTTGGGGGGCTTGCAGACACTAGTCAACCCACTATTCAGCTCTTTCCTTGGCTGCTAGTCTGTGAGTTTAAGTCTAGGCACTGCTGTTCTTTGTGTGACCTGGTGCGTGTCGTATCATATTTTAGAAGCTCAGTTTCTGTAGAAGGGCACTAGTAATAGTACTTGTATCTTAGGAAGTTTTCAGCATTAAATGAGATGATGCAGAGAAACAGTGTAATACATAGCCAGCACGGGGTAAAGCATTTACAACACTCTTATTGTTATTCTCTTCTTTCATATCTAACCTGAACCTAAAGGTATTTTCTTAAAAAAATTTTTTTTTTTTTTTACTGTTTTTCGAAATCAATTCTGATTTTCTCCTTTGTTTCTCTAATTTTTATTGGTAGGTTGCATTCACTTGTTAGTCTTTTAAATTGATTCTTCTAGGACTGATGGGGCAGAATGATTACTTCTGGGGTGTGCCGGGGATGTGTTGCAAGAGAGGTAATGGTATCTGCATTGATTGGAGATTATTCCAATCTGGTGGTAAAGGTTTTAAGAAAGTTGTAAATCAAGGCTCAAACACAGACTTTAAAAAATTGTCTTTTCAAGTTAAATTTTTCTGATTGCACATTGGCTTGAGCACTTATCATGTGCTAGGGTTCTTCCAACTTGGCAAAACCACATTAAATAATTTTTGCAGCGGGTTGACATGGTAATAAAAGTCAAAATCATATGTTTGCATTTTTAGTGTAATTATAATTTGAACTGAACTTATTTTGGCAGTGGAGTAGATTATAAGTATAAAATTGCAGCCCAGTTCCATTTTGTACTTAGCGAATGTAACTGTTGTAATATAAATTAAAACCCATGTATAATCACAAGGGATAATTCAATTTAACATTATTTTTCATTTTCTTCTGAAATGTAGAATTGAATAAATGTTGTTAAGTATCTTTTTGAGAAGGGGCAAAATGGACTAAATTTAATTATACTGTAATGTTTAAAAAAATATATAAGTCCCAGGAGAGAATGAAGTTTATAAATATGGAGTGCCTTGAGGTGATTGAATCTAAGAGAAGAGAGATTAGGTTTTCACCTGACCCATGTATTACAGCTTAAAAAGAGATAGTTCAGGATTAGAAATTTATGTAGTGTTTGTATGTGACTGTCAGAATTTGATAGAAGATCCAATATGTTTTGTTCCACACGGCTTAAAACTAAAAGGAAGGTAATTTTAGAACCACTTGTTCTTGAATATCACTGTGTCTTTGATGACTATCACAGAGGTATTATAGAAAATGAGGGCAGAGCCTGAGGTATTTAGTTGGAAGAAAATAATATGCAGAAAGGAGGTGGAAACCAACACTTTGAATGGGTGGATGGCTAATTTTTGTAAATGAACTTCAGTTTGTTTTCTGTGGACCTAAGAGATGTGAACAGGACTATGGCAGTAATTGGTGACTTGTGAAGCTTCCTGAAATGACATGTGGCCACCTAGAAAAATGGGTTGTTCATTGGCATCTGAGCTCTCCAAGCCCAGCCTGGGTCATTCCAAGCAGAAGTTGTGAATGGACCCAAATATTAGATGAGAAGTTGGACCAGGTGACCACTAAGATCCCTGTCATTCCTGAGTTTCCAGGAATTTTAAGCAGATGACCATTGGATACAATTGAAAAATTTAAAGGGGGCAATATAATTGAAGATCTAGAATATTTTGCTAAAAATGTAGAGTTTTGATATACAAACGAGTAGCTGGATACTAGGGAGGAGGCTAAGAGTATGTATGAGGAAAATTATCGCAGTAGTATTTAGTGGTCATTGTCAGCAAAGCCTCAAATGGGGGAAATTGAGTTTTTTTTAACTTGGCAATATGAGAGAGGTGTGGAGGATGGAGAGAGAGAGAGACAGAGAGAGAATATGAATATGAATGAGAATCTATCCAAGTTCCCATCTGTATTCCTTCTCGTTTGTATAAGTGTTTTGGGGGTTAAAAAATGGAAAATTTGTATAAAAATATTGAGTTCTTACGTTGTACACCTGAAACGAATATAATGTTATATATCAGTTTTACCTCAATTAAAAAAAAAGAACTGGAAAGTTATGTTGTTATTACATATATAGTTTCAGAATGAGAAGTCAGCATTTTATCTCCTGGGTGGGAAAGAAAATCTCTAAAATCAATGATATTAATTCATTCTTCTCCAGAAGAGACACCGATGAAATTCTGTTGAGCAAGGGTCATGAAAACTGATTGTCTTCTCAAATCAATGTGTACCATATTACCTGATTCCATGTTCATTGAATCCCCAGTCGACCTGCTATTGCTATCTGCCAGAATAATATGGGGTTCAAATTTTATGCCCTTTCAGCTAGTGTTCATTTTGTATTGGTTGATTTATTTTTATTTTTTGGAAAATGAGGATTATTATCCTTCAGAAGAACAGATCTCTCTGGGATATGATTTAACTCTTTAGTACTTTTAATAAGCATTCTCCATAAGTGGCATTTGTTTATTGGGGGGACAATTTGAAGAGGAGAAAACCATTTGAAATATTCTGATTTTAAGCAAACATTAATTTTCAAGTCACATATCTAGCCACCAAGCAATAGGATGAAAGCAGTTTATTTGTTGCAAATAAATCAGTTGAAGAATATTGTGGAGCTAGATATTTGTACAGATTCTCAAAAGAGTACACTGTGAAGGTGAACGTTTCCTACTCCACAGATTTTTTTTTTTAATGGTTTTATTTATTTATTTATTTATTTATTTTGCGGTACGCTGGCCTCTCACCGCTGCGGTCTCTCCCATTGCGGAGCACAGGCTCTGGACGCTCAGGCGCAGCGGCCATGGCTCACGGGCCCAGCCGCTCCGCGGCATGTGGGATCCTCCCGGACCGGTGTACGAACCCACGTCCCCTACATCGGCAGGCGGACTCTCAACCACTGCGCCACCAGGCGCCACCAGGGAAGCCCCCCTACTCCAGATTTTTACTCAAGATAAACAAAAGTAAAGAGTGCATAGGGGAAGGCTTCGCGCAGTGGTTAAGAATCTGCCTGCCAATGCAGGGGACACGGGCTCAAGCCCTGGTCCGGGAAGATCCCACATGCCGCGGAGCAACTAAGCCCGTGCGCTGCAACTACTGAGCCTGCGCTCTAGAGCCCGTGAGCCACAACTACTGAGCCCGCGCACCACAACTACTGAGCCTGTGCTCTAGAGCCTGCGAGCCACAACTATTGAGCCCGTGCGCCTATTGCCCGTGCCCCACAGCAAGAGAAGCCACCGCAATGAGAGGCCTGCGCAATGCAACGAAGAGTAGCCCCCGCACGCCGCAACTAAAAAGAAATCCTGTGTGCAGCAACGAAGACCCAATGCAGCCAAAAATAAATAAATAAATTATTTTTAAAAAAAGTCAAAGGTAAATTTTGGGGGACCGTTAATATATTCACATTTATCAAAAGATAAGGGTATACAGTGAAGAGTATTGCTCCCTCGGTCAGCTGGGTTCCCCTCACCTCTGCCAGTGGGCTTTCCTTGAGGTAATGACAAGGTGTGTATATGTGTATGTGTGTGAGTTATATATGTATGACATAAATGGTAACTTTATACTTAATTTTGCATCTAGCTTTTTTTACGCTGACAGTACTTTTTGATTTAAAATAAATTAAATCTTGATTTACTAAGCTCTGAGCCTCTTGCTTCAAGGTTACTTAATTATTTTTAGAATTAAGGAAACACAGATGAACTGGGATGTCCATAGGGAGGAAAGCCAGGAAGCAGAAAATACCATTACTTACCTGATAGTCATCATTTTACCAAAGCTAAGAGAAGGCAGTTTTCAGGAAAGCATATGGAATATGGCTCTTGATGGAGCTACGTGCCACTTGAAGGATACACGTGGATAACCCACAGGGATGATTCACTAACAGTGCAGCTGTAAACTTCTTTTAATTAGGTAGGAAGCACCTGGGTGTTATTACTTCATCATCTTTCCTCTTCCCAGTCCAGTTTCTTCAGGGCTTAAAAAAAGAAAAAAACCAACAAGTTGGAATTTAAATTTTTTGTAGGGGAGAGTGTTCAGTGTCTAAAAAAGGGCAAGTATACAGGTCATCTGCTGGAAGACGAGGTGAGGATAGTAACATTAATGGGCGTGAATTTTGGAGGACAAATGACTGTGCACATTGCAAGGTGTTTGGCAGGGAGCTGTGTGTATTAGTATCCTGTGTGTGTTTGGATTTGCACTTGTGATTTGTGTTAAAAATATTTAACAGAGGGCTTCCCTGATGGCGCAGTGGTTGAGAGTCCGCCTGCCGATGCAGGGGACACGGGTTCGTGCCCCGGTCCGGGAGGATCCCACATGCCGCGGAGTGGCTGGGCCCGTGAGCCATGGCCGCTGAGCCTGCGCGTCCGGAGCCTGTGCTCCAAAACGGGAGAGGCCACAACAGTGAGAGGCCCGCGTACCGCAAAAAAAAAAAAAAAAAAAAAAAAAAAAAAATTTAACAGAATTAATGCTAAATGTGTACAAGCTGTTGTTCAAATTCTAATGGCACTAGTATTTTTTAATCTCCTCTGGACTCTGAGCATTTCCCTGAGGTGGCACTGGCATCTTTCCATGACTTCTGGAAAGTGACTGAGATTGGTCACAGGATTAGTAGCTTCTTCCAAGGGGCCGATCAGCATCATTTACCTAACAGTTTACCTGTGAAATTTACTCTATCCCCCCCTGAATTGTTCTAAAGATCACTTGTAGTAGTAACTGAAATATACTTGGTAATAAAAATTATTAACTATCATTAAATTGGGTGTGTTGACCTGAAATGAATATATTGCCAGATACTTCTCCAGCGAAGATGGGTTTATTTGCGATCAGCGGAGAATTGCTGTTTGGGAGTCTGCAACGTTGGCAAGCCTCCTCCAAGTTCCCTCTGCAGCAAGGGAAGGCAACCACTTTAATAGAGGGGAAAGGAAGTTGGGGGAGGGCTAAGGTAAACAAAAGAGGCCATGGCTTTTCATTGGCTGAGTCCCTGCCTGGAAAGAAGAGTATTTCTTCCTCCCATTGGGCTCTGCTATTCCAACAGGGCCTTGACCCAACTCTATTTAATTGAAGTTTCTCTTTATTAATTTTCTTACAAATGCCTGCTGTCTGCTAAGAGTGTTACAAATGTATTCTTGTGTAACCTACACTACTACCCAGAGGGGCTGCTATTCTCATGTTTATTTTATAGATGGGGAGACCGAGGCTCAGAGAGGTGACATACCTTGCCCGAGGTCACTCAGCAGGTGATTGTAAGGCATTCACCTCAGTTGTGCAGTGTTGAAAACCTATTATATTTGTCTAGACACCTTGCAAAAATTCGTCCACCATAAGCAAACTTATTTGACACATCTGGGTTGACACTGTTCTCAACTTGGCAATTTGCGAATTTAATGTGTTCATCAGGCATTTGTAGAAGAGGAGCTTAAAATCCTCTTAAGGACAGTGGGTCTCCCAGAGGTCTCAAGCCAGCAGCCTGCGGGCTGAATGTGGACTGCACCTGTTTTGTTATGTTTTGTTTTGAAAGGAGAGGGGGAAGGGAAGCCAGCGCTGTGTTTTAATTGAATTGAGCATGAAAGCCTTGAGGCTTATTTGTGCTCCCAAGTTCCCCCTTAGTCCCCATAACTCCCTATTTCCTTAGGCCCTGCCTGTGTCACTCGTTAAGGTTATCTGTATGGCTCCTGATGGCATCCGAATTTGTGATTGCAGAAACCGTTAAACCAGGAAGTATGCTGGTTAGGATGTGTTCATTTGTGGGTTCAGATTAATTAACAAATCGATTTTTGCCCTGAAATAAACATTGCTGGTATTGACATTACTCTCTATAAGACAATGGATAGACTTTATTACCAATTTGCTGTTAACATTTTTCACAGAAGGCCCTTAGATGGTAGAATTTCCCACCTCGTTTATGTCTGCTGACCTGTGTGGATAGAGTCATATATGGTGCATCTTCTGAAGGCTGATGTTTGGTTGATTAGAATAATATGCCCCGAGGTGAAGTTTTTCATAAATCTAAATCTCTTGAAGAAAAAAATGAAAGCAAGTTGGTTGTTCAGAAGCATTAGGAGAGAAAGGAGAGTGTGGTTCTTTTTTCTTTTTTTTCCTCCTCTCTCCCTTTCTTCCTGCGTTCCTTCCTTCCTTCCTAATTGACTCTCCAGTTTTAGTTTTATTTATTTTTTAACATCTTTATTGGAGTATAATTGCTTTACAATGGTGTGTTAGTTTCTGCTTTATAACAAAGTGAATCTCCAGTTTTAGGCGAATTGCATTCTGGCCCTATATGAGTGTCTTCTAAATTATCAGTAATGTTCAGGAACTTAGCACTCCTCGAGTAGGATGAAGGGAACCTGGGATACTGGGCCAGTGGCAGAACTTGCCTCCCCCACGCTGCTATTTATGTACATTGCTGTGTGTTTTGAAAAAAGGTCTGTTCCATGTATTTCCATCTTTATTTTCTGCCACATTTTCAGTGTGTTTCCCATGAAATTCTTCCCCGTGTTTTCCATGAATTCATTCCCTGTAGGATGCCCCGTACAAATAAGTTTGGGAAATGCTTTTTATTTCAACACCTTCTCAGGGGTTTGAAATGCATACCATGTCAGAGTCTCTGAGCAGTGCCATAATCAAGGAACATACTTTGTTTTGCCTAACACAGCATTTCCCAAACTTAGTTGACCAGAGAACCCACTCTGGAGCCCATCCTTTCTGTACATCACCTCCCTGTCCTCCAAAACTACTACACGTACCTATCAGCGTTCTACAGAACATACTTTGTGATTGCCTCTTAGTAGAAGTTGCCTAAAAGCGTGGAGCCATGTTTTTTTTTTGGGGGGGCAGCATAATCCTGATTCCATTTCAGTGGATTTATTTTGTGAAATGCAAGTTTGTCATATATTAATAATTATTAATGAAGAATTGAACTTCATAGCTTGGGAGTATTTAAAATGATTATGCTAAATAAAAGCTATGTCATTCTTCATGATGTCTGGTGGGTGGATTGCTTGATGACATGGGGACTGGGTTTCTTTCTATTTTGGTGACTCGCAACTAATCTGATCCTGCAGTTTATAATACACTGGACAAACTTGTCTAAATGTCAACTCATTTGGACCTGCATGGCCTCTTCTGGGCATATTTGTTGATATCTTGTCATGGTGGTAAATCTTTCCTGCGTAAAATGCTTTCCTTTGATTCTTATAATAATCCTGTGAGATAACTACCGGAAACATATTTCCCAGTTTTATTAAGGAAACTGGTTCTAGGAGATTAAGTCACTTGTTCAGGATCTTATGGTGAGTTAGTTCAGTGAATTAGCCTTTCTAGCTGCATGTCTGCATTCCCCAAACTAACTCTACTTTGTGTATGATTTGAAAAAATACCTTTATGTTACCTAATTTTTTAAAAGCCTAAAGTCAGAATTTCTTACTTTTTGACACTTGTTTATTAGACAAAACAGGGAGCCCAAATAAAACCAGATGTGAGCTGTTTTTAACCATGCCCCAATCCTAATGATCCATATGTGAATTATGCACTTGTAGCTAATTTTTGATCCCCTGCTCGGTTCTTCCCAACTTCTCTGTCTGCTGTTCTGTCTCTGTGCCTCTGCTTTGGCTTTGTCAGAGCAGCATATAAACCAACCCTAATAAAGTCTGAGGACATCGTGTATGTGATTTAGGATGCAGACATCTTTCTTTAGAGGACAGGATTTTTTTTATGTTGAGCCGAAATAATGGATTGTTCCGTTTAACTCTAAACAGTTTTCAAGACAGGGCTTGTGGACATTCAAATTGGCAGAGTTTTTAAACCAGACCTAAGAGAAGATATGGGTTTGGTCATCTGTAGCCAGTTCACAAAATAAAAATTCCCAAGATACAACTATTTTCATACCCATCGCCTCCTCCCCCTCATCAAATTTTATTATCAGTGGTTGGGAATTTAGGTTTTTGAGGGTACACGTGGGTTTAAATCCTGGTATATTCATTCCATAGCTGTGTAGGTCTGTTCTTAGGCAAGGTAATCTCTTTTCAGCCTTAGTGTACTCATCTGTTAAATGGGATAACACTGCCTATCTTGTGTGGATTAAATGCAATAATGAATGGTGGGAATAAATACTTAGTAATGGTAGATAAAAAACTTTATCACCTTCTAGGTGGAAATTCAATGCCAGAAAATCACAGGTCAGTGGGCTACAAAATTTTGCTTTTTAATTTTATTTGGAAAAAGAGTAAATAAAAAATAAGAGTACATGATAGGACTCATAAAAGCTATGAGGAGGGAGGGTCATGGTGTTTGGGTGGTAGCATTGCGGGACTTGGAAATTATCAGAGCCTGGGTTTTGGTACCAAGGTACAAGAATGATCTTGGCAAGCATGTGAGTCGGAATATTTTGGTTGCAAGCAGCAGAAAATCTGCCCTGAATCCACTTTCAGTAGAAAATACATTTATTAAAAACAAATAATAGAGATATGGAGTAGTCTATGGAGTCTGAGTGGCACCTGAAAAATAAAGGTTAAGAACTGGGCGCCCCCAGTGCTGCTAGATGAAGGAGGTGATGCACCGTCTCTGTCAAGCACCTCCTCAAGGATGAATCATCTCTGACCATTTTCAGTCTTTTTCTGCTGGAGAGTCAGATGGTCTGGCTTGGGTAAAATGCCCACATAGAACACCTTGACTGGTGGTCCCACTCAACCAGAGTCAGTGAAGAAAGGATCTTGTCCTTAAACAAAATTGGATTGCTCCCACCAGGAGCAGGGAAAAATGGATGCTGTGTAGCAAAATCTACTATGTATGAAGGAGACCTGAAGGTAGAAATCCATCCATGATGTTGGATAGATGATGAGCAGAGATTTGACAAGACAAAGACCTTTACGTCAGGAGGATGTTGGGAAGGAAAGTTGGAGAGCAAGTTTGGGATTACGTCCTGAGGGTATTGGGAAGCCTTGGTACGATTTTGGTGGAGGTTGAGGGTCACATCTTGTTTTTACAGCAAGATATTATAAATAAATAGTTCTTTAAAAAGGAACACTGACTCTTTCCTTAGATTAGTTTATTATTTTTCCTGGTTACCTCAGACCTCCACGTCCCCCATCATATTAGTTTTTCCATGGTGCTGGCCTAGCAACCACTTTAACATATAAATGAGAAAGACACTCACAAATGGTGACGTGCTTTTTTGGTGTTTTTCACAGGCTTATTTTCAAGGGTGTTTGATTTTCCTCTGGAATGTGCCTTTGACAGACTTGTATATTGTCAGCACAGTATTTATTGTCATTTTCTACATATTTGCTTTGAACTAACTGGTATAGTCAGCTCTCTGTATCCACGGATTCAACCAACCGCGGATCAAAAATATTTGAAAAAAAATTCCAGCAAGTTCCTAAAAGCAAAACTTGAATTTGCAGCACATTGACAACTATTTCATAGCATTTACAATATACTTACAACTACTTGCATAGTATTTACATTGTATTAGGTATTATATGCCATCTCAAGATGATTTAAAATATATGGGAGGATGTGCACAGGTTATATGCAAATAATGTACAATTTTATATCAGAGACATGAGCACCTGTGGATGATGATATCCACAGGGGGTCCTGGAACTCTCAGCAGATACAGAGGGATCACTGTACATTCTTTTCATGGGGATAAAAAGTCTCCTCCCAAATTTGACATTCCCAGTTATATCTAGCTCTTAACAAAGGTACTCCTTAAGTCTTTAAATTAATAGCCCAAACTACTCAAACTATTTATTGTTTTATATTCAGTAATTCAGTGTAATTTTTGCCAAACACAGACATATGGTTATGAACTAGAGTTGTGTTGATATTATCTGTGTTTGCTTAAGTTTGGAATCCCCAAATCTCTGAAATAAAGCTCACAGCGGCTCCTTTGGGAAGAGGTGGACTGTAGAACGTAATTTTGACACCAGCAGTTCATTGATGGTGTCATTGCAGGAAAAGGGATTTTATACATGTGAATACAGTTTGAGGGTCGCCTCATGGGGAGGGGAGGTATGTGAGCAGAAAGCATCCTCTAACAAAAATTCACATACTCTACTTGGAAAGAGTCTCACTTTAACTTCATTCCCAGTTGTGTACAGGGTTGACATTATAAAATTGGTTATTTTCTCATAGCTGGGAGTCATCCTCTTATATTTTATATAAAACCATAAACTTACTATTTTATTAAAAAATTGATCTGCATCAGCATAACGTACTAGGGCATGAGCAGACTTCTGAGTTTCAGCCCCACTGTGTTGCACATGGAACTGAAGGGCCTGTGAATGGTCCTTATGGCTAATGACCAAGAGAATCCTCTAACGATAAGACACACTGGAAAGTTGCCCTGAGGACAGACGTTGGAAAGAGTGATCAAAATTTTGGGAGCAGAAGATGGCCAGAGAATCCTGATGTATACTTTATGTTGGACAGCTTAGTTATCAGTTTTTTCTTAGCTGATTTTTGCAACCTAACCTATTTCCTAGAGGGAGCAATACAGCTGATAATTTGTAGCCACAGTTAAAAAGTTATTTTAGAAACATTAGGGATTGTGGAGGGAAGCGTGTTAAACAGCAGGAAGAGGTTGTTTTTTTGTTGTTTGGTAGAAATTTTCTGTATATACAGCCTTTGCATGTCTCTCTACCCATACAATAGTAGAGCTAGCAAAATAGTCAATATTTGGTGTCTGCTGTTATTTTGAATTTACTGACAAGAATTTTTCCTCCAGGGTATGTTTGTTTATGAAAGGTGGCATCTGGTTCATTCATTCTGTGTTACCTTTGATTCTTTCTCTCTTTTCTTTTAAATTGTACAGAGTTTACCTGTCCAATGAATGAATAATAATTTCTGATAGTGATAAGCACGAGGGAGAAAGTAAAATGGGAAGCTAATCTCGGGTGATAGCGGGTGGCATGAGACAGTGTAATCCTAGTAGGCCTCTTGGAGGAGGTGATGTTTGAGTTGGAATATTGAGCCCAGCCAGGCACATGGATATTAGGGAAAGAGTTCCCTGAAGAGAGAATGGCATGTGTCAAGGGCCTGAGGCAGGAACAAGTCTGAAAAAGCCACTGGATGTTTGAGGAAGGAAGTTGGGGTGGAGAAGGACTAGTTTGAAACAGGCTCCAAGGACACTGACAGTGAAGTTACCCAGAAGGATGAATCGTGACTGTAAATGAGGATTCAGGGCTGGGCAACATGAAAAACCAGGGCTACTGAAGACTTCAACCTGAAAAATGTCAAGCCTTTAGTTGACCACTTCCGGAGAGCAGAGTATTCCAGATTTTAAAACGATTTGTGCTTTTGCTTTTAACATGGCCTCTTTGCTTTCATAATTGCTTATGTTTCAGTAGCTGAAACTTGACGGGCTGAGCCGTTAGAAGATTTAGGAGGTGGGGTGGGAGTGAAAGCATTATGCTGGTGGTGACCTTCAAAAGATTTGGCACCAGAGACCTGAGTTTGAGTCTTATTTCTGTCACTGACTATCTATAGGACTTTGGACAAGTAACTTCATCTCACTAGACCTCAGTCTGTAAACAGATGGTGATATACACCCACTAGGGTTTTCCGCAGGATGAACAGGAATAACATATAAAGTGTTTATTGTTAATAATATATTTTACTTTATATTTAAACCAAAGGGAAGTAAGCAGTAATATTCTTAGAAATTACAAAATCTAATTAAGGGCTTTCTTAGGCAGTAGAGTGACTAAAGCTAATACTATATTTCTACTTGAGCTATTTCTTTTTAAAAATCCTTAAGCTTCGCCAAGCTGAGCTTGTTCTGGTGGTTTTTGTTTTATGTAAACAAGAAGCAAGATTTTTCTCACTGAATTTGTGGGTAGATGCTAGAGACAATAGGGGAATCTCATTTTTCTCACCACGGCTCAGATGCAGGGCTCAGATGCAGAAGTACATTCTCAGTTCTCCTTTTTAAAACTTCCTGGGAAGACCATGGCCTTTGGTTTAGATCATATTTAAACTTTTCTTTGTCTTTCCCTTGAGAGAAATGCATTGACTTTCGTGGATACGGAGGAAGGCAGGAATGGGCCCGGAGCCTGGGGGACTGTCCCCTCCAGGAAAAGACAAGTACTCACCACATCCCTCTCTCCCTCCCCATAGCATAGCCCTTGTGCTACAATTAGCCAGTCGTCTTGCTTTCCATCATACTGGGCTGAAATCCCTCCTTGCTGCTTCTATCTGCCTGTGTAATCCTAACCATCTTTAAGCCCCACCCCTAGTGCTTCTTTCTGCGCAAAGCCTTCACTTGCTCTTCTGAGCCTCCCTGGTCTCTCCCATCCTTTCATTAATTTTAGACCATGAGTCTCCCATTCCTCATTTAGTCATGGTTCAAGCCATACATTCTCTTTATGGTTAGATCCTATCATTTCCAACATGTGCTTTCATGATAGCAGCATATTTTTTCAGGGAGAAGAATGACACACCTCTCCATTATTAGGTAATGCAAAACACATGTTCCAATATAGGGACGTTAAAAAAAAAACCAAGCAAACAAATGCAAGGTTATTTTTAAAAAAGGAAATACTTTAATTGTGTATAAACCACCCCAGCAATTCCACTTTTTCAGCATTCTAAAATCACTCCAAGAATGTTTCCTTGTACCCAGAAGCGGCAGAAAAAAACCTGTCAGAGAACAAGTCTGTCCTGATCTTTGTGGTGTTGCTGTCTGGTTTAGATATGCAACTGTTTAGTGCTGTATAGTGTAAGTTGAATGGTGTGCAGTCCTCAACTAAGTTGTTAGACTATATTTTGTTCCTTTTCTGTTCCGTCTGGATAGTGCTGCTCTGAACATGGGCTTTGTAGACTCATGTCAGGGTGCAGACTGTGTTTTAGTTACTGATACATAAAGTTATAAATACAGAAATTGAGAGTAAGCATTTAGAAATTTAATAATAATGGCACAGAGCAACTGTACATCACTTGAGTTTAGTAATAAAAAAACTTGAGGCTTGTATTTTGTATGCATTTTCTTTTTCTGGTAATTCACTTTTATTGGGTTTGGATACTTTGGAAACAAGAGACAACTGGTGTCCTTCCCCACAGAATGCTTGAGAAGCAGTTCTCTAAAGTGGTGGTTAAAACCCTGGCTGCACAGTAGCCTCATGTGAGGGAGCTTTTAACGAAATCCCCACATGGGGGGCTATACTGCATATCACTTAAATCAAAATCTTGGTGATATAACCCAGGCATCAGTATATTTTTTTCCTTTTAAAGTAATTTTTAAAGCTCCCTTTATTGTAATATGGGGTCAAGGTTGAGCTCCCCTGTGTGGAGACCCTGACATTTTGCTGAGATGTTTGTGAAGACTTGTTGATCCTCATAAAAGATGGAAAGTCTTCAAGGTGAGGCCTTTTCTTTGCCTGTTACCTGATTTAGCTTTGTCTCAAAATGCTGTACAGAGAGGAGCTAGACGGGCTTGGGGATCAGCATGTGGCCCTGCCCTTGGGGAGCTTCCAGTCTCGTGGGGGGAGGGAAGCAGGCTGTAAAACAGGCTGTGAATCTGTAGGGGAACAGAATGTGCCACCCCAAAATGTGTCTCTTTGGCATGAGGATAAATTTAGGCTGATTATTTTTAAGAAACAGAAGACTCAAGAAGTGTTTCTTGTTATTTCCCTTTAAGTGCCTAAAATTATTTAGATAAAGGGCCTCTTCCTGGGATAGAGATATCACCAGACCTGTCTACAAAGAATACAGGCTCTGTGGTGGGAGAAACTGGGCAGGGCCTAGAGGTTAGAGTCTGTCTGTGTCTTATGGCCTCTGGTGCCCTGCCAACGTTTGTTTACCAAGCATTTGCTTTTCCATCTCCATGTGAATTGCCTTCACCCTTTTGAAGTCCCAAACCTGTACCCTCCACATCCTCTTTTGGTTGTAGCTGCAGATGGTATTTAAGGCAATCATTTTTTGGCAAGTTACTCCGTTTTCCGGGGTCTCTCCCATGTATGCATGTTAGTAAACTTTTGCTTGTTTTTCTCTTGTTAATGTCTCATGTCAATTTCATTCTTAAACCAGCCAGAAGAACCTAGAAGAGCAGAGAAAAATTTCTTCCTCTTTGATGGAATGAAATGGTAGGGGATCAATATTAGGTAGAGTGGTTTAAGACCTGGAGAATGAGAAAGAGCTAGAGGTGGGAATAACAGAGAAATAACATTCTGGGCTGAGAGAGGGTGGGAACAAAGTCTCAGAAGTGGGTGGAGCTTGGAGTGTTGGATGAGGGTGGGTCCAGGGAGAGTGGTGGGAACTAGATGGGGGTGGCGGGAGCAGAGGCCAGCCCACTGGGCCCTGAAGCCCGTGGTAAGGGGTTTAGATTTTGTTCTAAGGGCAGTGGCCAGCCTTTGGGGGGCGGTTTAAAGCAGGCAGTGAGCTTCCTGTCACCCAGGTTGATAACTCAGAGGGTGAATAAGCCTTTGGAGATGTGGTAGGTGAGAAGGTCCTTGAGAGTGGGTGGCTTTATTGCCCCTCTAATCCTGAGAATCTGATTTCAGGTCAAGTAGGGAAAATAGAAAACGAATTGGGGTTGGTCAGTGTAGGTCCCTCTGGCCCTCACCAGCTCTGTTCACCTCATAGTTTGTAGAACTATCAGCCATCAGTGTGATGGTGTTTCTGTACTGTCTGGAATTAGTTGGAAAGGTGAGAGCTGAATCAAAAAGTTATTGCACAATCTAGATGACTTCTAGAAGAAGATGACGTATTCTCCTTTCTAATGACGTATTCTCCTTTCTAATTTGCTAGGTTTATGTGGTTTCAAGGAATTTAAAGATGACATATTCTCCTTTCTAATTTGCTAGGTTTATGTGGTTTCAAGGAATTTAAAATTATTTTCTGTGTCCGACTTCAAGCAAATCGAAAACTGGGCCATTTGTAAAAGGTACTTAGGAACTTTGATGAAAGCAAACCAATTGGCAAGGAATAAAAACAAAACCTTTCAGGAAGTATCTTCTTTCCTCTCTCTTCAGGAAACTAGTCTCTGGGGAAGGCGTGAGTGTGTGTAGATTCTTCTGGGTTGTATTACTCTGATAATGACATTTCACGAGTGCTTTCTGTGTGCTCCGAATTGAATTCTCACCCCCCCCCCCCGCCATGAGGTGTAGGCACTGCTATTATCCCTGTTTTGTAGATGAAGAAACTTTATCCCAGAGAGAAGTGACTTGTCCAAGGTCACACCCAACTAGGAACAGGCAGAGTCAGGGTATAAGCCCAGGTCCCATAGCCCAAGCTCTTATCTGTTGTTCCTGCACTACATTAAGACTTCAAACTCAGAACCCCTGGCTGAATGTGGACTAATTCCATGGCTCCTTTTTAACCATTGGCCCTGTGCCTTATTCCAGCCATTTGAGTGACACCCATGACCTCTTTTGTTCTCTTCCTTTGATCTTTAATTTCTGATTCTGTTCAAGGTCCTTAGGGCAGTTTTAGTTTCCTGAGGTTAATAGTAATGTTGGAAGGTCAGTGCTGATGGCCTGGTTTCTCTCTTAAGCTTGAGGTGAGGGGGGCATCCTTGTCCTAGCATCTCCCTGGTGAGGGAGCATGCTCAGTTTCCTGCATGCAGGTGCAGGCAGTAACTCCAGCAGCCCCGCCCCTTTCACAGAGTTGCCGTAAGAGCCCTGGCGGCCTGTCCCAAATTGGAATAAGGGGGAGGGAGCCGCAGGCTGGTACAGGTAAGAGAGCCCGAGCTTGGTCTGTTGTTTTACAGCTAAAACTTATCCCCTCTGCTTGTGACTCCAGCAGGGCCATGGGTACTTCCTGCAGCAATGAATGACTCCATGTGAGGGTTTATTTTTACACATTCAAGGGGCTGGGGCTATCCCTGCCTCTGAAGTCAGTGTCGGTGGGTGGCTGTCTTCCTGCATTGCTGGAATTTCAGTGTGAAGGAGCCATCTTGGCCCTTTTTATTTTTATTCCACTCTTGGAAGCTGGGCTTCATGTAGAGGGCTGGCAATCTGTGGCTTCCCTTCTGGATGGAGAGGCAGTGTTCCTGGGACCAGTTCTTGGAGAAGACAAAGCTCAGAGATGCGGGAAGTCCTTTCTCCTTCCACTTTGCTTGTTTGCCTCCCTTCTATTTGTGTAATGCTAACATCCCAACCTGTACGATTGTTCAGGAAGCACAAGCAGATCCAGATATTTATTCCCTACTCTTGCTATATAAGAAGATATCATGAATTCATAGCAGAGAACGCTCACAAAGAGGTTTTATTTTTGTGTTCTTTAATGTTTAGTATCATGAGGAAAAGTTAAGAGGTATGTTTGTCCATTGGGGGAGAACAGGCTTGGTGGTTCTTTTTGTATGGTGAAAGGAGTGTTTTAAAACAATAATGAATTTTTCAACCTGGTAGGTATCTTTTGAAGCAGAATGAGCGTGTACTAGTCAAAGTGATAATTATTGGAACTCTGCGGAATAGCAAGCATTTAGGGGAGCTTTTAGCCATTCTTGGATATAATCAATGCAAGTGTGTGGAGGTCGCTTAGAAAACGAGAACAGCAGAATTAGTCTCTACAAAATTTGCTGTTTTCCCAGAATCTGGGGATTGGGTCAGAGCTCTGGTATAACTTGAACAGAAGTTATTTGTGTATGTACATAAGTGATTTTCACCGTTCTGAAGATTAAGAGAAATATTTTTCAATATAAAAAAACCCCTTGTCACAGCAGTTCTTTCGTTTCCACAGAGGTAGCAAGTGGCGAGTGAGAGAATGTTTTTAATTGAAATCACAGAACTTCATCTCAGCCAACTTTCAGCTCCTTCCCCTGTGCAGCATTTTGCCAGAGTTTCAAACAAGACTGTACAAGAAAGGAAAAGAATGTGATATTCACAAATACTAGCACATTGTAAAAACAATGCTGATGTCTGTAGCCAGTGGAGTCACTGTGTTCCCCACGCCCTTCCACAAGTTATGAACAGAACTGCAATTCATCCACTTTTTCTGAGCTCTCCGGGCTCTGTCCTTGCCCTGCATGGCAGATTCCTCATCTGTTCAAGGGCCACCCTGGATCATTTGACCTTCCCTTTCTCATCCTTCTTATCTGTTGATTATTTTTGTTAGTCTTTCATGTATGGCTACTGAGTTGTGAGTAGTATAATACTCTTGAGCAAAAGCAAAAAGATGGTGTATATTTTCAGGGTGTAAGGTGCCTGAGGGATGCTCAAGGTAAGGGATGTAGTCAAGCCTTCAAAACACCCCAAGACTTGGGGCTTTGAACCTTATTTGGTTTTCCTACAGGTATCTTGTCTTTCCCCCCTTATTATGCTCTTGCTTCATTCTTCTGTTTTTTAAAAGTAGACTCATCTGCTTTCCATAGCAGAGCCTGGCTGCCCACAGTTCCCAGCATACATTTCTTACTCTCACCAGCTCAGCCATACTGAGGCTGGAATCTTTTAGTCCTTGTTGTGAATTCCAGGGGCTCTGTTGTGTCCATAAGGGCTTGGATCCATAAATGGTGGCCAGTGCAGTGGAGTTACATGCAGATGTGGTAGCTGGAAGTGTGTCTACTGAAAGCAATAGATGGGGTATGACAATGGCTAGAAAATTGGGAGGGCAGCAGAGTATTTGCCAGGCTACCCAATGGTGTTTGCCACAGTTGGATTTTATGCTTGTTGGTTGGACCTTGCTGGACCTCTTGCTAATTCCCTCCCCATCGTAACTTCAACTTTATCAGAACCTAGTCAAGCACTGGTGAGTATTTATATGTGTGGTGTTGGACAGACAGGTATGGCAAAGTAATTGTGTCTAGAATATTATTAGTGAGCATTTATTGAGTGCCTACTGTATGCTGAGCCCTGTTTCAAGTCTAGTACTAGACATCAGTTACATGAGTCATTTTATTGTTGTCCATACCTTTACTACCTCTTCCCAAATTTTTTTTTAAAATTATTTAATTATTTTTTTGGCTGTGTTGGGTCTTTGTTGCTGTGTGAGGGCTTTCTCTAGTTGTGGCAAGCAGGGGCTACTCTTTGTTGTGGTCGCCGGTTTCTCATTGTGGTGGCTTCTCTTGTTGCAGAGCACAAGCTCTGGGGCATGCGAGCTTCAGTAGTTTTGGCACGCAGGCTCAGTAGTTGTGGCTCATGGGCTCTAGAGTGTAGGCTCAGTAGTTGTGGCACATGGGCTGAGTTGCTCTGCGGCATGTGGGATCTTCCTGGACCAGGGCTCGAACCCGTGTCCCCTGCATTGGCAGGTAGATTTTTAACCACTGCACCACCAGGGAAGGTCCCCTCTTCCCAATTTTAACCCTGTGTTTTCTGTCCACCTGTCACCCATCATGTTCATTATAGTGAGCTGCATGTTATTTTGAAGCTTAGTGAGGGATGTTTGATTTATACCTTTTATGTCCTGGGTGATGGGTGTGACTTTAAATAGTTAATGAATTCAAAGCGGCCTGACAGAGGAAGGATTAGGTTTGTAACAAACTGCATGTGTCCTTGAAGGAATATCCAAGGCATGACGATTGGGTATCTACTGCCCATCACTTGTCCCAAAGACATGCAAAGAAGCATAATTTACCAGTAGGCTGGAAAACTCATTACATTTTGGGTCCAGGTAATTGTTATCATGGGACACATGATAATGTGAAACCTGATCTGAAATTCTTTTCGAACTTTATTTAATTATTCTCTTTGATCTAAGTATACAAGTGATTGACTGCAGGTATGTGTAATACATTCCTTTCCCTCTGTCTTTGGAGGCAAGATGTGGATTTCCATCGACTTAAGGCCTTTTTAATACTCTCACTTTGGACTTGACCAAGATTTCTATGGTCTCTGGAAAAGTAATGCATCAGGGAGTGTTTGTTTTTAATTTTCATTCCTTAATCCAGTTTTAACTTTAATCCCCCTTTGCAAGTCTAATTCAAAATGTAAGCAAGTTACCTGAAGTATATTATAAATTGTGTTAAAAATCTCTGTGGGTCTTTGGTGCATGTATGGAAAATTAACATTGATGCCAAGGTCCTTGGTATAAATTAATTTTCCAACATAACAAATGAGGACAGCTCATAATTGTTCTGTTTCCAGCCCTCTTCATTTTATTCCTCTGGTATTGTTGTCTGTAAAGGATTTTAATCCAGTCATGTCAAAGGGCTGGTAGTTTTTGGCATGGGTGATATTTCCATTATTTGTCAGCGCCTCTGAAAAGTTCTCATTTTTTTAGGAAGTTGGCATTCCTCCTCAGCCTTCCTGCGATCTGTTTTCATTTCATGATAAGCCTGATTTTTCTCAGATGAATAATCATAAAGGTACATGTTATTAGTAAGAATTATAGAGAGAAAATAGACCCAAGTAATTTGGAACTTCCTGCCTCTGATGGCTGTTTTCATGGAGCTGAATCCTCTTGGTGTGGATTTCACAGTGTGAACGCGTTTTCTGTTTCCGAAAGACATCCTTTTACAACGTATTGCTTTGTCATTGGTTGCTTTTGTTTTTATTTGTTGCTCTAGGTCAGTGTATTTTGAAGGACTTTGTATAATAAGCATTTCAAAATAGTAATAGGAACTTTTGCTGAAATGAGTCATACAAATGAATGAGCCATCAGCTTATCCCTATTTTTTGTACTTGCCAAAATTTGAATTTCAGGTTATCTTTTTGTTTTTGTTTGATGTGTGTATGTGTGCATAATTATACACATATACACACATGGATACATAATACAAACAAACATGCGTATTTATTTTTACAAACAAATGCCTGCATTTATACGTTGCCACACCAAACTCTTCTATGTTACTGCTTTTTCTTAAGGTGTTATAAAATAGTACCTTTCCTCCCACCCCCTCCCCCAGCCCTCCTTTGTATTTAAAGTTGTCAATGGACTGTCATTTGGGAAGAATGAGAATTTGATCCTTTATGTCATAATTAAGGTTGGACTTCTGGGTGAAAATACCTAGCAAAAATAGATAAATTGAGAAGGGTCATTTTGAGCCTTGAAAGAATCATTAAACTTACTGGCATGTCAAACTCTCTGGCTGATGGTCAGTCTTATCTCCAGCACATATTCTTAGGAATTCTACAGAGAAAAAGAGCTAATTATGGAGTTATCTTGGGTTCAGTATTTGCATTTGGGCTACTAGTTAATTTTAGAGAGCAAATATCTGTCTTCTCTGAAAACAGTATGCCTTTAAAAATGCTCCATTTAAAGGCATAGAATGTGGGTGAAATGCCTGCATGCTTTCCATTAATTGTCTGATGCCAAAGAGTGCTATGTGTTTGTTACAGAAATATTAGAACAGATCCAAAAAAAACCACCTTTAATTCCACCAATGTTATCCTTTTGGGATATGTTACTCTAGATGTATATTTATATATAAAATTGAAAGTTATATTGAAGTGTGTACATGTTGCTACTTGAATTTTCAGTTCCTAATAATTCGTGAATATTTTGTCCTGTCAAAAACGCCCCCATTTGGTGACTTCCCTGGTGGTGCAGTGGTTAAGAGTTCGCCTGCCAGTGCAGGAGACACAGGTTGGAGTCCTGGTCTGGGAAGATCCCACATGCCACAGAGCAGCTAAGCCCGTGCACCACAGCTACTGAGCCTGCGCTCTAGAGCCTGGGAGCCACAACTACTGAAGTCTGGACACCTAGAACCCGTGCTCCGCAACAAGAGAAGCCACCGCAATGAGAATCCCACGCACTGAAACGAAGAGTAGCCCCCGCTCACTGGAACTAGAGAAAGCCCTCACACAGCAAGGAAGACCCAATGCAGCCCCCCCCCAAAAACAAAAAAAACCCCAAACACCCCCATGTGACTTTACACTGTCACTTTTAAGTTTTGCATAGTATGCCACCGTATGGACATATTACATACATATAACTGTTTCTTTCCTTATTGTCAGGTATCTTGGTTGCGTCCCGTTTTTCACATTTTAAACAACTCTGTGATGAACATCCTTGTACCTAAATCTTTGCCGAACAGATGAATGATTTTCCTGGAAGGCCATCCCAGATGTAGAACTGCTGAGTCCAAGATGTTTGTTGTTTGATATTTCTAAGGCTTTTTTTGGGAATCACGTATAACCGAATTTTCCTTTATTTATCACCTTCCTACCAGCCCTGGGCACGGTTGTGTTCTTATTGTTGTGACTACTGCTGCTGTTGTTACTATCATGATGATGATGATTTAACATCCTGGTGGTTTCTGTTTTGACTGGGGCCTCAGTTTTCTTCCTTGCCCAAGTCTGTTTACTCATGCCTGAATTTGAGGTCTTATAACATTTGCCTTTTGGCCGCTGCCTGTAAGGGAGAAAAATACCACAGCTAGTAGAGATGTAGTTTGTCTGGGACTTTCTCAGCCAGGCTGTTGGATGTTATTGATAGGATCCTCTTTAAGCATCCCTTCACGAGTGTGGGAGGGATTCAGTGGGAGTGAGTCTGTAGTCCTCTCCTTGCTGGAGGAGTGCTAAGCAAGTGTTTCCACTGCAGAACAATCAGGGTACCTCTGGGCTTCTAGGCGGCTAAGGAATGCTGAATAATTAATTGGTTTCCAGGGAGATACTAATTTCTATGGTTGAATACTCTTTTGGGCTTAATGCCAATTATAGTTTGATTACTGAAGAATCCATTAAAGGCAGAAAAGTGTTTAGAAGTAAGTGTATTGATGACATAGATTGGCATTGCTTTTCAACATTAATATGGAGGGCGACTTGGTGTAATTTTGGATGAGGCATCACCATCTAGATGTGTTTGTTTTGATTTTAGCTATTAACTATGCACTTGGCACTTCAAGCCGTAATTAATTTATGTTATTCCTTTTGGTAAAGAAAGCTGCAGGATAGGTAGATAGTCCTTAATCATTTCATGATTCTTGGTGGGGGTTTGGAAAGAAAAATTGTGATTATTGTTTGAAGACACAAAGGCAGTGTCTGCTGTGCCTTGCCTTCTGGGATGAAGGACAGTAATTTTGAGAATTCTGGCCTCTGACTCTGAGGTGTCAGTTTGATTCTGAACTATTAAGATGTCACATGATTAGGCCCAGACCAGGAAACAATGTGTGTGTTTCACATAATATGTTCTTTAGTGTCTTGGTCAAGGCTTTGGGTGGAGAGAAAAGGGATTGAAAAAGAGGTTCTGAATTTTAAAATAAAGCATTCTGCTTATTGTACTTGATATGTACCCATCCTGGGAGCAAGTGCTGACACTGCCACTTAAAAGATGCATTTATTCCAGAGGTACAGTCACTTTCATGCCTGGCATTTTCCTCAGCCCAGTGGTGCAATAGAGGACTGATGGATTTATTGTCAAGTTATACAAGACCATGTGCGAAGTGCTGAGTCTCCCGTGAACACCACAGATCCCTAAAAAAGAGAGGTCTTGATTTGTTTTAATAAATAACATTATTAGGTGTCTCCATTTCTGATCCTCATTGTATTGTTCAGTCCTCTTTGGAAAAGTCACAGCAGCCTCGGCCTGCAATAAAGGTGTGTGGTGACATTTCCCATGCCAGAGGAGACACTCTTCGCTGGGACTGGCACTTTCAAGGCTGTTGATGGTGATGACTGAGAGCTCTGTTTTTGGACTTGCCATCAGGTGGAGATGGTAGCTCATTGGGTTCCCTGTGTTGCCTGGGTCTGTCCTGTGTAGGCTTCATTGGACGGTTACACCACTGTCCTAGGTAGTTCCTGTTCTTCTCAAGGATTCTCTTTGCAGAATACTCTTGGTATTTTATTTCTCTTTTCTTACACTAATCCTCAATTAAAAACAAACAAACCCTAGTGTTCAACATGACTGACAAGGCTAAGAATGTAATGGGATTTCCACTTGCCACCTTTCCAAAGTCTGATAATTCATATTTGGATATTCTCTTAGCTATGGGATGCTTTACTTTTCTTTATTTTTTCAGAAACATACACGTGTACTAGCTTTTGCCAAAGAATAGCACAGTTTCAATGGCATATTTTACAAGTTTGGTGTAATGTAAATTGCATAGGATTTGAAATCGCCAAGGCCTGTTCTAACATCTTAGTATCATTTATTAATTATGTCAACTTGGGCAGATCATATAGGCTTTCTGAAACTTAGTTTTTCACTCTTAGTTAGGAATCATGATGCTCATTGTCTTTTAGGGAATATGGCAGCAGCTGAGTGCAGTGGTACCTCCCATTCCACATACCCTTCTTGCAGTGTGACTTGGACACTGCTTCCGTGGGGAGGTAAGGGGTGGTGGTGTCTGTGTTACTTCTCTTTGAATCAAGGGGGATTTGTGATGATGGTGGGAGTGGTGCTATGAGAATTCCATGACAGGGTCATAAAAAGTGAGAGAGCTTCTATCTGAGTGTCTTGGGACATTTGACTTTGGAATCCAGCCAGCAGGCTGTGAGGAAGCTCAGGCAGCCACATGGAGATGCTCCCATTGGTGTTCTGGTGGGCGGCCCCAGCTGAGCTAGGTGGAATCCTGCAAGAGTCTACCCCTCGCTGTCGAGTCACCCTCAGTCTTCCGAGTGGAAGCTCCAGGCATCAAGGAGCAGAGGCAAGACATTTCCACTGTGCTCTGTATAAAAGCCTGACACACGAAAATTGTAAAGGATAATAAACGTATGGTTGTTGCCTGAAGCCATGATGTTTTGGGGTGATTTGTTATGCAGCAGTAAATAACCAGAACAAGTTCATTGTGAGATTCAAATGAAACAGTTGTTCTCCTTAGAGGTTTGAATACTGCCTCCACCACTTATGACCCTGGGCAAGATATTTAACTTCTTTGCATTTTGTTTCCTTACCTATAAATGGGGCTCCTTCTAGACTTAATGGTAACTGGTGATTTAATACCTGTGAGATGTCAAATAAATGCTCGTTGTTATTATTTTCTATTAAGCTGTATTGTTGGAGTTTGAGAATGTGTGCATAGATTTATGTTCATTTTATTATGATGTTTAAAGGAGTTATGCAAATGTTGTTTAATGCCTTTCTCTAGGTAAGAAACCCGTGGGGCTTTTAGTTTGAAAGTCATTTTTGTGAAATGAAAAATTAAAAATAAATCTATTACTAGTATATTACTGGTATCCGCCAAACATTTATTTTACATATTTTGCTAAGATTGTACATGTCCAAGAGCCGTTGGTTTCAGTTGGTAGAAGGAGGCATAAATACTCCGTTATAGGAAGTCAGTAGAAGAACAGGGGATCGGAAGGAAATCTTACTTTACTCATATTACGTACCAGGATCTGTGCTACAGGCTTTTATCAGTGTCTTTTTCATAGACACTCTGAGGAAGATAATGAGACAAGAATCTTAGTAAATCTTTGCTGTCCCTGAAATTAAGTTTGTTAGTGTCCTTCTCCGTTGTGTTTTGGGGAAAGAGGAATTTGTTGTAAGTCACTAATGTTATTCAACTAATGGTATTCAAGAATAGTCATCACTATGGCTCATTGTGTAGCTGAGTAGACAGAGAATTATGACTCTGGACTGAAAATGTTGAGTGTATCGCTAAGCCCAGAAGAGAAGGATCTGTGCTGTCCCAGAATCTGCAGAAGCAATGTAATCTGTACAAAGACTCCTAGGAACAAAAGGGAGTTTTTGCCTTTTTCAGATGATAAATCTTTCTCTTCTCCTTTCACATGTTTTCTCCACTACAGATCAGATCTTTGCTTAGTTTATTCAGCCATTTCACTGTGACCCAGGGCTGATTTAGTTATTCTTGCTAGGTATCAGACAGTATATTGTCCAGGTCAGATCACTCCGGATAAAGGTGGTGGTTTCTAGTCTTTTAGAGTCGATGTTTCAAAAAAAATTTTAGACACTCACTTAATATTAGTTATACTTTTAGGATCTGTTAGTTTTAGAAAACCACAATGAATCTGGTAGTGCCTATTTATTGTATATTACATCTCTATATTATTACATCTGCTTGCTCATGTGTGTAATGGAAAATACATATATTTAAATTACATTATTTATTTATTATACAGCTAATTCTAGGTATACATATAGAATACCAAACCCCTTGGAATAACTGTTTTCCATCTATCAGATATTGTGACCTGAAATTCATGGGCACATTGGATTGAAATGTCTTGAGCCATCTGGGCAATCTTTATGCTTTCTGTTTCTTTTAGAATGGGGGAATTAAAGGCCTTTAGTTTTTTATAATCAGTATTTTGTTTTTGAGTTTTTTTAATTGTAAAGAATATTGTTTTAGCATTTTAAAATTTAATATCTGTGTGCGTGCGTGTGTGCGTGTGTGTAAGACTATTGTGAATCAATTTTCCAGTTTTGGTAGGTTTGAAATCTGCGTTCATTGGTATTAGAGATTTTATCCCATGTACTACTTGAATACTTTTATTTTCTTAACCTCTGCCAGTAATAATTTGCAATGAACACCAACGTTTTTTTCTTCTCAACTTAGCCTCATAAGAGTTCATTTGGACCTTGAGAGTTATAATGAGCCTCTTAAAACTTTGATTTGCCTGCATTAGACATATACTAAGTCCCTGATAAATGCTCAACACTTTTCCTTGGTTCTGGCCCTGGAGATGAAAGATACAGTCCCTGTTTTCTCCAGCTCTCTTTGAATACCCTTGGGCTTTAATAAAGTTCTTGAGATGGATTCTAGGTGCTTAATATGTCTCTGTAGATTTAAAGTCCTGTAAAGATTTGGAGCACTCTTTTCTAGGAATACTCAAAGTTGATGGTTTCACACACTGTTTTGTGGCTGCTGTTTTACCATGAGGCTGGGCAACGGTGTTTGTTTTACAGTAATGAGAATGTGATTTAGCTAATCAACCAGGCACCTTTTATAAAGATTGGGTGCTGCTGAGCTAAAGAAATTTTAAATTGATGGTATGTTCTTCATGAAATAAGTATACTGTATTGAACTAATGGCAGTCTGAATGAGATAGCCAGTTATTGATACTGTATTACTCAGGCTCTAAGAGTCACTAACATTCAGTGTATATGATGTTA
The DNA here is from genome assembly GCF_964165515.1 of Mesoplodon bidens. Classification (NCBI taxonomy): domain Eukaryota; kingdom Metazoa; phylum Chordata; class Mammalia; order Artiodactyla; family Ziphiidae; genus Mesoplodon; species Mesoplodon bidens. The sequence continues at coordinate 24,448,935 of NC_138172.1, forward strand.
ATGTGTGTTTGATGTGCACTATTATTCAATGTAGTGTAGCTGTGCTGTTGTTATGTGAGAATAAGTACTTGGCAATGGATAATGTGTCATTGTCCAGGTTTGATAACAGGCAGCCTGCCACACCCTCACAAGGTCTTGATAGCCTTCAGACACTGATTGAGGCTCAAAGATAAACCGACTTAACATTCAAATTGAAAATACTGTGCCTTCGATCCAGGGTTGTCCTGTGATTTTTAGTTTATTGATCTCTTAACCAGATATAGAATGTGTATTTTTCTGTTCCTTTCCTTTTTATCAGTTTTCTTTTTTTTCTGTTTACTGTCTCAGTCTGAGAGAAATTTTTGTATCCATTAAAGGAAAAGAAGGTAAAGAAAGAGATTTAAGTTTTATGGTGTGCTACAGTTTTTTATGTACGGTAGAAGTTATGAGTGTATGGATTTACTTCATTGACTTCAGAAGGCTGTGGTCTTATTTGTACATGGAAATTTCATTGCCTCCTGCATCTGCTTTTTTTTTTTTTTGCGGTATGCGGGCCTCTCACTGTTGTGGCCTCTCCCGTTGCGGAGCACAGGCTCCAGATGCACAGGCTCAGCGGCCATGGCTCACGGGCCCAGCCGCTCCGCGGCGTGTGGGATCTTCCTGGACCAGGGCACGAACCCGTGTCCCCTGCATCGGCAGGTGGACTGTCAACCACTGTGCCACCAGGGAAGCCCTGCTTTTTTTTTTTTAAGCCAGTGTAACTTAGAGTTCTAATATATGCTTTATTGTTGAAACTTTTGTATATTATTAAAGTAATACATGTTTATTGCAAAAAATTCTAATAAAGCATATGTATATTTAAAAGAAAACTACATTTTTCTTGTTACCTCCCTCTTTCCCCAACCCAAAATTCCAGGCCTACAGAGGTAAACCAATTTGAGTTATATTTTTTTCAATTTTTTCTACACATACAAATTATGCATATGATCTTTAGAATTTTAAAAATCTAGATGGCAGAAGTACTTATTTTCCTTTTTTTTTCTTTAATTTTGTGGCCAGGTAATAAACTTCTTTTTCTTTTTTTTCTTTTACATTAGCCAGAGTTGGTTTCTGTTGCTAACCAAAGAAACTTATCTGAAATGTATTTCACAATAGTTCAAGGGAGGCTTGTGCAGCAGCCAGGGGACCTCCAAGGAGGGTATTTTACCCAGCTGCCACGAGCAAACTCACATTAATTCATCTCACAGAATGATGAGTTAGAGTGATCACATATGAATTTATAAAAGAAAAGCAACCGTTTCCTGTTGGCAAGCCATGTAGAAGTCAGGAGTTTCCCAGATAGAAGGTTGCTTGTTGAATAGGATGAGCTAGTTGTATGATCCAAGATAGAAACCTCATCCCCTCTTGACAGTGCTTGGATCGGCTCTGCCATCCTACAGCTCTTTCCTCTGCTAGATTTCCAGAGGCTCCCATGCCTTTTTAATTAAAAAAATTTTTGGCTGCATTGGGTCTTCGTTGCTGTGCGCGGGCTTTCTCTAGTTGTCCCGAGTGGGGGGCTACTCTGTTGCGGTGTGCGGGCTTCTCATTGCAGTGGCTTCTCTTGTTGCGGAGCACGGGCTCTAGGCGTGCGGGCTTCAGTAGTTGTGGTGCACGGGCTTAGTTGCTCTGCAGCATATGGGGTCTTCCTGGACCAGGGATTGAATCCATGTCCTCTGCATTGGCAGGCAGATTCTTAACCACTGCGCCACCAGGGAAGTCCCTCCCGTGCCTTTGGTTTTTTGTTTGTTTGTTTGTTGTTGTTGTTGTTGTTTTTTTGCAGTACGCAGGCCTCTCACTGCTGTGGTCTCTCCCGCTGCGGAGCACAGTCTCCAGACGCACAGGGTCAGCGGCCATGGCTCACGGCCCCAGCCGCTTTGCGGCATGTGGGAGCTTCCCGGACCAGGGCATGAATCTGTGTCCCCTGCATCGGCAGGCGGACTCTCAACCACTGCGCCACCAGCGAAGCCCCCCTCCCGTGCCTTTTTAACCGCCTTTTACTTAGGTGAGGAAGAGAACTTTGAGCTTCCTCTCCCACCCAGCTCACCTGCTAGGAAAAGTACCTGGACGAATTTAGAAAGATGCTAGGAGCTGACGCCCCCCACCGTAAATTTGAGAACACATTCTTCTCTAAACCTAGACTTTCTTAGGGCTGAGTCCCGTCCTTTGATAAGTTTACTCCAAATGTGAGATGAGCTTATTACATACACCCCCATGATGGTCCCAGCTTCCTAGGACTTCAACCAGACCACCTGGATTGGACTTTGGATGCTTCTGAATTCTTCAGTATACATTAGAGAAAACCTTGTTGTTCGCACTGTAAAACGGCTATTCACAGTTGCTGGCCAAGAGGAACAGCTTTATTCCCTACCTCCTTTCCTTTATCTTATTTTCCTCCCAAGATCTTGGGGGAAATCTGATAATAACAACTCTAGATTATAGGTTGGTCAAGGGACCAACCACGCACACACGCACGCACACAGATATTAAATTTTAAAATGCTAAAACAATATTCTTTACAATTAAAAAAACCTCAAAAACAAAATACTGATTATAAAAAACTAAAGGCCTTTAATTCCCCCATTCTAAAAGAAACAGAAAGCATAAAGATTGCCCAGAAAGATAGCCAGACTTGATTTCCCCCGATGTTTTGTATCATGTGTACGAGTCTAGTAGGTCTTAGGATAGGTGGTACCACTGATGTTTATTTTCTTTGCTGTCACTTTCCCTTTTCTCTGGATTACTATAACCAGTTTACTTGGATTCCCTGATTTTAGTCTCATTCTTTCACTTAATTTTGTTGATATGATCAGAATAATTCCCCCCCCCCCAAATTACTTTGATCATTCTATTCCCGTGCTCAAGCATATAAAGTGATGCCCTCTTTCTGTAGAGGAGCCATATAGCACACTCGTCTAGAGCCCAGGCTCTGGAGTTCAAGTGCTTGGATTGACCAGTTCTTCCCTCGGGTAAATTATTTCCCCTCTCAATGCCATGATTTCTTCATCTGTAAAATGGGGGATAATAGTAGTACTCATATGGCTATTGGGAGGATTAAATGGGTTAATACGTGTTGAGGGTTTTGAATATTATTCTTTGTCTTGACTGTTGTATCTGGCACAGTCAGAACCATGCATGTGTTTGGTATTTAATCAAGTCATAGGTTATGAAAATGGCCTTCTTTGTTCTAATTTTTAAGGCTCAGTTTGATTTCCAGTTCTTAAGCACTAGTATGTGTCCTGTACTATATGCTAAGTTTTGTTAATATGTTGTGAAGTAGACTTTCTGCCATAGCCGTCAGCTAAGGCTGTCTTCAGCTCCATTTTTCATGTGGGAAAATAAGACTTGGAAAGATTAATCCCCAGTGTCAGGTTATTTAGCTGGTGAGGTAGTAGAAGAATTCAAACCAAGCTCTGCTCTCTCCACGCTGCTGCTCTCTGCTCCTCTTGTTGACCTCTGTACTGTATGAACTTCTAACACACGTGGCCATGGTCATTTGGCCAGTAGCGTGTCTACTTTCAAGTTTTCAGTGTTGCATGGCCTAAGAATTGGGCCATGCATTATTTTTCTAATCAATGTAAATGCTCTGGCAGAGATTTTAAACTACTTAGGAAAAAATACCATAATCTCTTGGAATAAAATTCCCCCGCATCAAATGACTAAGCAACTTTTAAATACTTTCAAATAGTTTTTTAAGTTGACCCTATTCCTGAATCATTTTAAAGCAGATTCAGTGTTACATCTTGGCAGTTCTCATAAGATTTCAGTGTTTTTAGAAAAGAGGGTCATTCTGGATAATCATTTTATAGACAGAGAATTGAAGACAGAAGGATGTTTATTGACTTGCCAAAGGTCACCTGGTAAATTAACAACAAAACTGGCATTAAAACCCAAGTTTTCCAGCTCCTTCTCTGCAATTTGTACCCTGAGACCGTCTTGTCCTTTAAGACAAGAGAGTGATTTAAAATTTATATGTGATGCTTCACTGGGAAGCTAAATCTGTTTGAAATGGTATTTGGGAGGAATTGACACATCTGCCAGGCAGCATCAGGCTGATATGTGTGGATTTTAGTGATGGAGGAAGAAGAGATGAAGGTGCCTAAAAATTGGTTACTTTTACAATGATGGGATGTCTATAGTGTGTTGGTTATTTGTAACCTTGAATTCAGGCTTGATGTAAATCTGCTGTTTCTTCTGCCTGGGAGGATGCACACCTTTTCTTTCTTTCTTTTTTTTTTTTTTTTTTTTTTTGCGGTACGTGGGCCTCTCACTGCTGTGGCCCCTCCCGTTGTGGAGCACAGACTCCGGACGCGCAGGCTCAGTGGCCATGGCTCACGGGCCTAGCCGCTCCGCAGCATGTGGGATCTTCCCAGACCTGGGCACGAACCTGTGTCCCCTGCCTCAGCAGGCGGACTCTCAACCACTGCACCACCAGGGAAGCCCGATGCACACCTTTTCTGTCTCTCATCCTCCTCAACCCACCTACCTTAGTCTTAGTCATAGTTTAGGTCTCAGCTTAATTCTTTCTTGGGGAACCTGTCCCTTGTTCACTACTCTGATTCTTCCTCATTTGACCTCAGTTCTGTTCCTTAAAAAATTTCCCCTAATTCCCATTCCAGTTTCTCCCTCCTTCTTTTGGTCGCCAACATGTCAAAACTTGACTTTGAATCATTCCTATCGACTCTCCTGCCCAAAACATATTTTTCTTGTTGGTGAAATCATGATCATCAAAATCTTCGGGTTGAATCTTCATATTCTACTACTGGCTGTAAAACGTACACAGTGTTTCCAAATAAGCACGTTCACATGGAGAACCTCTCACAAGGATCAGTTTTCTTACTTGTTACTTACCCCAACCTTTCCTTGCCATGTAAACACAGTAAACTTTTCTCCTCATCAGTACCACCCATCTGTATTGTTGAATAATTAACTCTGTAACGTGATTCTTTCCTTTTAAGGGTGAAGACTGCTTGGGGGCTGGTTCAGTTCCTGTCTTGGTCATTGTTATATCCCCAGGGCAATGTATGGCACAGAGGAGGAACTTGGTAAATTTTTTTGGGATAAATGAACATTTTAATGAATACATGCAAACAGGCAGTGTGTGGGAGTCTGGGAGTGAATGGGAGGGTAGAAAGATGAACCCAGGCATCCAGGAGCTTCTAGTCCAGAGGGAAAGACAAGTGGTGAATGATGACATTCATTTACAGGATCGGTTGAACTGAGGGTTAATTGGCAGATCAAGGAAGGGGCTGAGTTGAAGACAGAGAATAAGGAGTGGTTGGTCCCGACTGGGCTGGGAAGAGACAAGGTGGACCTCGCAGAGGAGATGACATTTAATTTGGCCTTGAACGATAACTGATTTAGCAGGGCGGGGAAGGTGCCAAAGCATGACAAATTACGGTTGTGTTTATGCATCTCTGGACCTCTTGTATGGTATCTCTCCAATCAGGGTAGGAGAATAATCCTAGAGCTGGAAATCAGGGGACCTGAGTTTGCTACTACTGCCTATCCATGGGGCGTTCGCTCACTGCTCTGGATTTCAGTTTACATGTAACAGAAAGGTGACACGACTTTGAAGGACTGTTTCTCCTCTAAAACGCTAGAATTCTATGGATGCCGCTTTGTCCTTGATCACTGTCTGACTCACCTGAGAAATGTGCCTTGCTTTCTTTTTTTTTTTTAAGATTTTTTTTTGATGTGGACCATTTTTAAAGCCTTTATTGAATTCATTACAGTATTGCTTCTGTTTTATGTTTTGTTTTTTGGCCTCAAGGCATGTGGGATCTTTGCTCCCTGACCATTGGAAGGTGAAGTCTTAACCACTGGACCGCCAGGGAAGTCCCCCTTCCATTTTTTTTTTTTTAAAAGAAGATTTTTTTTGATGTGGACCATTTTTAAAGAAACGTGCCTTTCTATTGTGACTTTTTTTCTACAAACCATGGAAAATGTCAGTGAGGAGTTAGGGATGTGTCACGGTCCTCTTTGTGGCTTGCTGACTGGGGACATGCTTTAGGGTTTCTCTGGTTTGAGTTTTATAGGTGAGACGTGTGATTTGAGCATAGGATGTGTCGTAGGACCACAGCCTCTTGGACTCCGGTTGTATTGTTCCAGGAGCAGAGGGCAGGGCTTCGTCAGGCTGGGTTGGGCCCACTTGACTTGGGAGAATACAGATGGCGAGCAACCCCATTGATGTAGACTTGGTCATTCTCAGTTTGTACACGTGGATTTGGGATCACAGAGCCTTTTGACCTGCAGGTGCTGAAATTCCTTCTTGCACATGAGTTCCTAGGAGAGATGTCAAATTATGTGTCAAGTGGAAGCTGGGGGGTCTGAAGAAAGGAACAAGTCTGGAATTGAGTCAAACTGCAAATATTTACAAGGGTGTCTGTGGCCTTTGCAGATCTAAAATTATTTTATGTTAATTATACTATGTATTGAGAACATTGTGACCTGAGTGTGATTTTATTTTCACATGAAATTGCCACATCTCTGCTCTCCCTCCAAGGGTAAATTGAGAATTTTGGGCATTAGATAATCTTTGATATTTCTTTCAGTTATAACATGCTATGAATTTTTTAATGACGGTAGGTATAGGGTTGAGTAGGTAACAGAAAAATTGGGATGGGGAAGCATCTCCTCTTTCTTAAAACAGTATTACGCGTCCCCTCAAAAGAATTCTGTAATAAACTTTAAAGTTAAAATCTTGTCTTTAGTATTCATCTCTTCTTTTGGCCAATTGGAAGTAGCAATCTTGGATTTCTCTCTCTTCACTTTTTGCCTTCAAGGAGTTTGCTTTTTGGTTGGAAGAATCAACAATGATGAGCTTCCAGGTTGTGAAAACAACAGTGTCATCTGGTTAATTACCTTTTCTGCTGTGTGGATTTCTTCTGTCTTCTCTAGGAAGGAAATGTTCAATATATACACAATAAATGGCACGGGTTGTGTGTGTCTCTGTGTGTATATGATTCGAGTTTGATTTAAGCCCTCATTTATGATGGCTGGGATCTGTTTGTGAAATGGTGAGTTGCAAACGTTCATCTTTTTTCTTTGTTTGCTCCTGAGGGGCTAATGAACTTTGCATGTAAGGCTTGCAAATTGTGAGGATCCAAAGAAATAGACTGAGCCTTCTGTAGAAAAAAGAGAAAATAATGATACTCAGGTACCATTTATTTATGGAGTCCTCAGTGTTTGCCTGTTAAGAGATTTATATACATCACTTATGCATTCAGCAAATATTTATTATCTACTTAGTATGTGCCAGGTACTGTTCTAGGTATTGGCTATATAGCGGTGAACACGACTCATCCCATGCCCTTATAGAGATTAGGGTGAAGAAGAGGAATTAAAATCAGATCCAGAGATATTTCATTGTCCATGAAAATGAAGACAGTGTAGACGAGGATGAAGTGATGATGTGGCATTGTTGAGATGTGTCCCCAAGAGTACTGTCTTAACTGTGAATTTAGGAAGTTAAAACGATTTCTCAGAGCAGTGACTTGTATTTGATTTTCTCTACTGGAGAAAAATTAAGGCCATTTCCTCCGTGCCTGTCCTGCTGAGAGGGTCTAGCAAGGACGCCTCCCTGTGATCTGTGGTTGTCAGCTGTTCATCAGCTTTTCATATGTGAGGTGCGTAGCACTTACTTCTATGGCATGAGCATTTGATATGCTGATCCTCCCACCCCACCGGTCACAAAGATCCTTGTTTTGGGACCATTCAGTAATATTTCTTGTCCATAATTGTCCTGCAATTGCATAGCTCCCTTTCTGTGATATCACTTCCAAATCCCTGATGTTTTAGCTGATTCGTGGAGTCTCTCCTGACAGGGGAGGTGAGATGTTGTACATACACACCTTAGCCCACAGCGGTATGCCAAGGGTCACTGACTACTGCTATGATGATGACAACCACCACCACTGCCACCACTACTACTAGTATTACTACTATATGGGCTTTTTAGGGAATTTCAGTGTTTCTTCTAAGATATTTTATCACATAGACAAGCCAGTAGCTGATGTCATGTATCCACTACGGACAGTAAGGAGAAGGGTACAGGGGAGAGGAGAGACTGTGATAACAGTGGGAGCTCTGGAGCCCATCAGACCCACTTCTGCCATTTATCAGCTGTGTCACTTTAGACAAGCTTGTGATCCCTTCTAAGCTGCTTTCCTTCTCTGTAGAACAGAAATAATAATAATAACCAGAAAATAATGTTGATTCCCTATTATGAACCAGGCATCTTACCCAGATTGTCTACTTCGAACCTTTTAACGCCTCTTTGAGTTGTAGGAATCAATTTACAGATGATTCTCTGCACAGAGCGGTTAAGAGCTTTGTCCATGAACACACAGCCAACGTGAAGGGGGGCTGGGATTGGGACAGAGGCGGTCTGGTTGCCCTACGTTGTTATAATACATGAAGCTTTGAGCATCACGTCACTTAATACATTGTCACGTTTATTCAAAGTATAATATCATGATCACAAACTGGGCTTTAATCATCAAAGAGACCTGCTGCTTCCCCCATGGAGGTGGGCCTGACTGCTCTCTGCCCAGAACCTTTACTCCCATTGGAGTTCTGCTGCTGCAGGTGGAGGTGGGTCTGGTATTCCAAATTCCTTAATGCAAAGTAAGAATGACTACTTATCGAGTGTTTTTAATGTCCATCCTGGGACTCCCAGTGATCTTAAATTGCTTCTATTCACTCCCTGCTTCCACTTTAACTTCTGGCTCGGCATCAACAAGTTGAGAAATGTTAAAGGAACTTTGCAGCTAAAGTCTCTGGTGCACTGATGAGCTGAATCACCCACCATTAGGCTGCAGACCTGCCTGGTGGGGATACTCTTGTTTACTGAGGAGCATTTCTTTTCTTTTTTTTTTAAGGTGGATTGATGGCATGGGAGACATTCCAAAGCAAGATCTGTATTGACTTCGATCACTTCACCTCCCACTTGGAAGAGCTCTGGCCCCAGGGCCAGGGGAAAGCAGCTCAGATGGGGTCACTGATGAGAACTGGGGGGAAGAAACTCTCCAGTGCAAAGAACAGTTCCCACCTCAGTCCCTCTGTCCACCCCCACCCTGCTGTATAGATCAGTTGGAGGTACCTTCTGGTCAGAGCTGGTCACTAAGTCAGTCCAGGAAGCTTTCCTTTGGGCTGTGATAGGAGCAGGGTTCTGGGCTATTTGTAAACAGGTTGACAGCTTCGAAGCAAAGTGTAATATTGAAACTGTCACACACGTAACATGCAGTCATGGTGGGAAGCCTATCCCGTCTCTGGTGTGATTTGTCCTCTACTTTTATTTCTTCCTTCTCATCTTAGGGTATAAGAAACACTCATTTGAGCACTGGAGAGAACGATAATTCATTTTGTCTTTTTTTGGGCAATTAAAGAATGGACATAGGTTCTCACATCCAAACTTTTGATTCGAAGCCTGAACATCGTTACATGAGGATTTCGTCCAAAGCCAGAGTGGTTGTGGGATGTACCGTGGTCCTGGTTTATCATGGGCTGTTCTATTCTTGCTGGTGATCGGGTTCTTTTCTGATGACCGAAAGCTTCAGCACATTAGTTAACTGAAAATTCAGGTGATTGTATTTGGTGGGAAACTATTTCTCTGTCTTTTTCTTACCTTACTGATTCTGTTCCTGAGAGCTAAGACACTTTCTCTGTGGATGAGGACTGCTTGCTGCAGCTGGTTGCAAGCTCAGATCATCTCTAGGGAACCTGTCCTGTCCCATGGGTGGAAGTGAAGAAAAACACATTAAAATATCTGTGGGCTTTTGAGAGCTGCTCATACTTACAGGGAGGCTGCTGGTGTTTATGGCCCTGCCTAATTACTAGTGTTACTCATCTCAGTTCAGTGTTAGAAGAGAGGGAGTTGAACTGTGGAGGGTTTCATCTCTTGTGGAATGAATGAACTCATATTGATGATCATGTCAAAATATCTTAAGATGTTTTCTAAGACATCTCCAAGATTATTTTATATAAATTCCAGAGGGGAAAAGGCCCCATAGGTAGGGCCACAGAGTGTGTTGATCACAGCATGGATTTTGGACTGAGACCTACATTTGAATCTCAGCTCAAACTTTAATAGGGTTTTTGGTTTTGTTTTAACTTAATTTTTATTTTAAAAAAATCAAAGCAATACATGTAGATAATTTTATGAAACTCAAAAAGGACTTTTAAGTTTTTTTTTCTTTTTGGTACGCAGGCCTCTCAGTGTTGTGGCCTCTCCCGTTGCGGAGCACAGGCTCCGGACGCGCAAGCTCAGCGGCCATGGCTCACGGGCCCAGCTTCTCCGCCGCATGTGGGATCTTCCCAGACTGGGGCACGAACCTGTGTCCCCTGCATCGGCAGGCGGACTGTCAACCACTGCAGCACCAGGGAAGCCCCCAGGACTTTAAGATTTATTACAAAAATGTTAGAATCCCCAGTATCATCCCTCCCTACCATTCAGTGGGATCCCCCAGAGGATACCATTTTTAACTCTGACCTTTTTCTTCTGATATTTCCCTTTATGTTTAGAAATCATGTTTGCATTTCTGTTTCTTTCAGTTTCAGATGTAGGTATCATCTCTTGTTATCTATTATTATCCCTCGAAAGGTCCTTGAGGATTGTTTTCTCACTTCACCTAAAACCACACTTGCCCTTCCTCTACCCTCCTAAACTCTACATATCAATGTCAGTATATCAGCATTTTTGTTTGAACATTCATAGCTGAGTCACATAGTGTACTATAATTACATTGCTTTTTATGGCGCTGATAAGTACTTTGCTTTTTCTGTTCCTTATTTTTCTTTGTGCCCATGTGTAATCCTTCTTCAAACTCTAGCAGAACTGAAAAATCCTCCCAACATAGTGAAACCAATCAAACTCATTAGTTCCTTAAAAAATTTTTTTTGAGAGTCCTGTCTCATGTTGTTTAGTGTCCTCTGGCTCAAATCTGGACTGGGTGCTGTCCGTGTCCATCCCATAGTTGTCATCCTGGAATTTCCCTTTATAAAGTCCTTGAAAGGGAAAGTATTTTAACCCTTCTCAGCCATGGCTCTTCATCTGTGGAACGGGAATAATATTATCTATCTCAGGGAGTTATTGTGAGAATTTAATGAGCTAATAGACATGGAAGGCAGTGGTATGAAGTAAGAACTTAATCAGTATTAGTTACTGTTATTCTTGTTAAAAAAAATCTTTCTCCTCTTCTTTATCGTGTTAAACTATGATCACTAATCTGCAATGCATCTTTAAGAATCAGGCATATTTTTATAGCTGAAAAAGAACTGAAACATAGCCCTTCATTTTACAGTGAGAACCAGAGTAGATACGTGTCTTTACCAAGGTCATGGGTCTAGTCAGTACAGAAGGGTGGAGCCAGAACCAGATCCCGGCACCTGTAACTTTAGTTATAGTCATGTGTTCTTTCCATTTTCTCACGCAGCCTCAGTAGCCTGCAGGGTTTTTTGTTTTGTTTTTATTGTGTAATGCCATAGCCATTTCTTTTCCCTTTGCCTAATTTCTTAATTAAAGAAAATACATAGCAGCTTTATTGAGATACAATTCAAATATCAACCAACCATTTAAAGTTTATAACTCAGTAGTTTTAATATCTTCACAGAATTGTGGAGCCATCACCAAAATCTGACTTAACAATGTTTCCACCATCTCAAAAGAAAATTCTGTACGGTTTTGCTATTACTCCTCTGACTCTCAGCCCTCCGTAACTACTAATTTACTTTCTACGTCTATAGATTTGCCTGTTCTGGACATTTCATATAAATGGAGCCTACAATATGAGATCTTTTGTGACTAGCTTTATTTAATTAACACAGTGTTTGCAAGATATATCCATGTTGCAGCAGGTATCAGTATTTTACTCCTTTTTATGGCTAAATAATATTCCATCGTAATAGATAGACATTTTGTTGATCTATTCATCAGTTGATGGACATTTTGTTTGTTTATAATTTTTGGCTGCTATGAGTCTTGCTACTCTGAATATTCATGTACAAGTTTTTGGACATATGTTTTCATTCTCTTGGGAACATATCTAGGACTGGAATTGCTGGTTCATATGGAAAATATTTTCAACTTTTTGAGGAATAGCCAGACTGTTTTCCAAAGCAGCTGCACTGTTTTTACATACCTACCAGCAGTGTATGAAGGACCCAATTTCTTCATCTCATCACCAATATGTGCTATTATCTCAAGTGCATGAAGTACACCAACCTTAAGTGTACTGTGCTTTTGGTGTATATTTCCCTGGTGGCTAACGATACTGAGAATCTTTTCCTGCGCTTACTGCCCCTTGTTTATATTCTTTGGAGAAATATCTATTCAGATGCCTTTTCCCCTTTTACATTGTGTTGTTTCTGTTACTGAGTGATACAGTTCTTTATAGGTTATGGGCACAATTCCCTTACTGGTTGTATGATTTGCAAATATTTTTTCCCATTCTGTGGGACATGTTTTGCTTTCTTGATGGTGTTATTTGCAGCACAAAAGTCTTATTTATTTTTTTTCCTTTTGTGTTTGTGTTTTTGCTTCATATCTAAGAATGCTTTTGCCTGCCTCAAGTTCATGAAGATTTTCTCCTATATCTTTTTAAAAAATATATAAATGAATTAATTTATTTTTGGCTATGTAGAGTCTTACTTGCTGTGTGCAGGCTTTCTCCCGTTGCAGAGAGTGGGGACTACTCTTCATTGTGGTGTGCGGGCTTCTCATTGCGGTTGCTTCTCTTCTTGCAGAGCACAGGCTCTAGGAGAGTAGGCTCAGTAGTTGTGGCACATGGGCTTAGTTCCTCCGTGGCATGTGGGATCTTCCCAGACCAGGGCTCAAACCCGTGTCCCCTGCATTGGCAGGCAGATTCTTAACCACTGCACTGCCAGGGAAGCCCTCTCCTATATCTTCTTCCAAGAGTTTTATGGTTTTAGTTCTTATATATTTAGGTCTGTGGTCCATTTGGAGTTAATTTTTTTTTTTTTGCGGTACGCGGGCCTCTCACTGTTGTGGCCTGTCCCATTGCGGAGCACAGGCTCCAGACGCGCAGGCTCAGCGGCCATGGCTCACGGGCGCAGCCGCCCCGCGGCATGTGGGATCTTCCCGGACCGGGCACGAACCCGCGTCCCCTGCGTCGGCAGGCGGACTCTCAACCACTGCGCCACCAGGGAAGCCCTGGAGTTAATTTTTTGTATGATGTGGGGAAAGGGGCCCAACTTCATTATTTTGCATAGATGTATGAAATTGTCCCTGCACCATTTGTTGAAAAGGCTATTCTTTTCTCATTGAATTATTTTGGAACCCTTGTCGAAAATCGAATCTACAGGGGTTTTGAGGTAGTGTCAGGCTATTCTGCGCTCCCACAAAGTGTGGGTGACTAATGTAATAATGTGCATGCTAATAAAATGAATGGATTCCCAGTAATACCCTTTGTCTGAAACCTTTGTGACTAGAGGAAATAAACATTTTGGAGGAATGCATTCCTGGTCTGATAAGGAAGTATTGTAATGTACCAACTAAAAACCATCAAATGTACCAGAAAATATGAAATAGGAATTACTTTTGAGGGTTAGAAAAGAACACAACACAGAGTCAGCACAAGCAGCCCAGCTGTGGATGAGCCGTGCTCCAGCTTTTGCTGCAGATTTCTGCAGGCATGAGAGCTTGCTCTGGGACCAAAAGATGTAGAAAGCAGAAGATGCACTTGGCTGTGACTCCATTGGATGTGCCCTGATGTACACCATTCCTAGCCCTGCACAAAAGGTTTTTTCAGGTCTCAGCCAAGAGACAAATCAGCAGTTTGCCTGAGGACAGTACTAAAGCCCGCCATCTTGGCCACTGCCCTAGAACCCTGGAGACCTCTGCAGTGAAGTGGATTTAGATATTTTCATTGTCTTTGTTCTTTTTTATTGAAGTTTAAAATACATAAAGTACATAAAATGCACTAATATTAAATACAGCTTGGTGACCTTTTAACCTATGTATTCTTGTGTAGCTGTCACCCAGATGAAGGTATGGAACATTGATAGCACCCCCAAAGGTTCCCTCCTGCCGCTGCCCATTCAATGTTCCTATCTCAAAGAGGTCACTGTTGTTCTGGCTTCCCTTACCATACATTTGTTTTGCCTGCTCATGAATTTCGAGTAAACAAAAACTGTAGTATGTGCTTTTTTATGCCTGGCTTAACTTGTTCAGTATGTTTGTGAGATACATGCCTTTTGTTGTATCAGTAGTTCATTTATTACTGCTTCTGTAATATGACCATACCATAATAGATTTATTCATTCTTCTATTCATAGGTGTCTGGGTAGCTTGTAGTTCGGGGCTATTTTCAATAACACTGCTGTATTTATTCTTGTCTGGCAGGATGTTTCACTAGATATAAGAAGAGCTTGGGCGGATGGTACGTTTGTATTTGGCTTTAGAAGACACTGCCAAATGGGTTCTAATTTTTTTTTAAATAAATATATTTATTTATTTACTTTTGGCTGTTTTGGGTCTTCGTTGCTGCATGCACGCTTTCTCTAGTTGCCGTGAGCGGGGGAGCTACTCTTTGTTGCAGTGTGCGGGCTTCTCCTTGCAGCGGCTTCTCTTATTGTGGAGCACGGTCTCTAGGTGTGAGGGCTCAGTAGTTGTGGCTCGTGGGCTCTAGAGCACAGGGTTAGTAGTTGTGGTGCATGGGCTTAGTTGCTCTGCGTCATGTGGGATCTTCCTGGACCAGCGCTCAAACCTGTGTCCCCTGCGTTGGCAGGAGGATTCCTAACCACTGCGCCTCCAGGGAAGTCCTGGGTTCTGATTTTTTATCCTCTTCTCCTGTTTACATCTCTCTCTGAGCGCTGTGGCTCAGAGTATGTGTTCATGTCCTCAAGTATATGTAGGTTGGGGACAGGAAAGAGGCGGAAGAGAAACTGATGAAGGAAGAGAGATGTAGGGGGATGGGGAAATGTGTATTAAAGGAAAATAGTGAAGAAGATGGAGAGAATGTCTTGGGAACACTATGTTCATGAGTTGGGGGCATGAGCTTTCAATCTGGATTCAAAATCTCCCTCTGCCATTGACTACCTATTTAACTTTAGGAAACTTAGGTCACTTCTGAGGCAAATTTTTCTCACCTGTGAAACGGAACTAATAATAAGCACTTGTATTATAGAGTGGCTGTGAGCAGTATACGAGGCATTGCCTAAAAGTAACAGCACAGCCTGTATTTACTGAGAGCTTCCTATGTGCTAGTCACTGTGCTAATGTAATTCTCTAATATAATCTTTACAACAACCCTGTGAGTTATGTACTGTTATTTTACCCATTAGGAAGCTGAGGGTCTGAGATGTTCAGTAACCTGCCCCCAGGTCACAGTGTTGGTAAATTAGCAGAGTGAGAACTCTGATAGGTTGACACCAGTGTATGGATTGCAGAGACTGTGCAAAGTAGACATGAAAGACAATGTCCTTGTTTGTAGACACCAACTCATCCAGGGTTTTCTGGAGTAGTCCAAGAGGGGACAATGACCATGTGGGGTGAAGGACAACGGAGAGTTGGCACATCTCTTTCCATAGTATTTAGCCCCATCCCCAGGGCAAGTTTTCAAGTTTCTTTTTCAGCATTCACTAGAATCTTTGTATAGAGGGGATGCTAACTGACCCAGATCACTCCTTCCCCCCACATCTTCCTGAAGTCCTCTAGCTCTTTCTGAAGTCTCATCCCTCAGTCTGGTCCCAGGTAAAAGTGCCGTCTTACTCCTTTCTCTCCTCCTCATTCTGCCTGCCATGTTTTGCACTCTGTTGGCCTTACACCACCTTTCTGCTGCTTCTGAGATCCAGCATTTGCCTCCTGGGGAGCACCCAGAATTCCATAATTATTTTTCTCCCTTTTCCCCTTGACAGTTCCCACATTGTCTTCTCTCAGGGCTGTGCTCTCAGCGGGATAGCTTTGCTGTAGTCACACGCCGGAGCAGGTCACACATTATAGAGGTGCAGGAAGAAAACGTTAACCCATCCTCCTTCCCCCTCCAGACTCACCCTTCCCTCAGCCCCGCCCCAGGCATCCCGTGTTGCCAGATTGACTAGTTTTTCACGCCTATAGGAACATATAAAGTGTAGAGACCATTGTCTGTCTTCATTTCTTTACTAAAATGGTAGGATGTTGCTATGCACACAATCCTATTTTCCCCTTCCCTCCTCAACTCTCCTCCTTCTTGTAACCGTTCCTCCTTCCCACCTGCTTCCCTACTGGACCATACTCTCTCCCTTTCTGGCTCCTTCCCTTTCCCCCTCACTTCTCCCCTCTTTCCTAATTTCAGTGAGTTGCTTCCTTGGTCCAGTCATCATGCAGGGACCAGAGGATGTCAAGGTGCATTAAGATAAGGCCCTTGCCCTCTAGGAGATCAAGGTCTTGTGAGGAGATCAGGATATGCGTAGCTTATTGTTATGAAAGTTTTCTCTGTCATTTGGATCATCCTCCTCATTCACTTAGAATGAAATTGAAGAACCATTAGAGGCCCAGGCCTTCTACTCAAGTATTGAATTGACCTTGGGGCCTGAGAATTAAAAAAAAAAAAAAAAAAAAAAAAATGTATCCCAATGCTCAGGCATCCTATTAAATTAAGTCCATTCCTACCTTTCCCATTTTGTTTACTGATCATTCCAGACATTTCCTGCATACTGTAGGCTTCTGTCTATAGTAGAAATAAACTCTCAGCATCCTTGGTAGAATTAATAGCTCTTTCTCAGAGGAATTGCATTTAATGAAGAATGGCTTTCCCAACCTCAGAAGCAGCTTGACCCATTGTAAAGGTAGCAATCAGTGGCTCAATCTATAAAGCCAGGTATGGAACACAACGCAGATTTCATTTTCTGTGTTGAAGAATAGGGAAGATATATTGACACTTGCCATGTGCCTGGCCTTATACTGCATGGCCCGCACGTGTCTCTCACCCTCTCATTCTCACTGTCAGGCATGAAATAGGGAGCACTAGAACCAGTTAATTGTACACAAGGAACGTGAGATGCCAAATAGTAAGAATATTCATTTCAGTTTAATTCATGTAAAAGTATTCATTGGGTGCCTACTGTGTGCCAGGCTCTGTTGTAGACACTTGTAATACATCATTAAATAACAAAGAGTCTTGCCCTTGGGCAGTGTACCTTCTAACGAGGGTGGGCAGGTAGGGTAGGATGGATAATAAACTATAAACATAATGAATTAGTAAATTATGGAGTACAGTAGAAGTTGATAAGGACCGTGAAAAAAAAGAATAAATAGAGCAAGGTGAGGGAATTGAAAGTGGTCAGGGTTTAGCAGTTTATAGTATTTAATGGAATACTCAGGTTAGACTTTATGGAGAAGTCAAGAATTGAGTAAAATATGCAAAATATCAATATTAAAAAAAGACTACTCTGTCCTATCATCTTGCTAAAAGGGTTGAAGAACTCATTTAACAAGTCTTTGTTGAGCTGGGAGATGCAGGAATGGTTCTTCCTGTCACCCATGCCCCCTAATGGCTTATGGTTTCTCTAGGGAGATCTGTTAGCCCCCAGGAAATGACTGGGTGTCCAAGGGACTAGGGCAGACGGATTTCCAGTGGAGTTCAGAGGAGGCAAGACTGGATGTCCGTAAGCACCTCCCAGAGATAAATGCTCAGCACACGTTATGTGGGGGCCCTGTGCCTGACTCACAGAGATTCTGAAACGTTTTTCCAGAGCGCTGGGAATCTCTCTGGGAGGTTAAGTGGTGAAGCCTTGTCTTGGGAGTCAAACTACCTTTTGAGTCTGAGCTCTACCATTTCACGATGGTTAGTGTGTTCCTTCAGCTCTTTGGAGATTTGCTTTCTTCCTCTGTAAAATGGGAAAATTAATACTTAACTCAAAGAGTTGTTGTAAAGCTGATGTAAGGATTGTTGACAGCGTTTAGTGTGGTAACTGACACATTGTCACAATAGTGGTTATTTTCATCCATCCTCATCTGTAGGATCATCTCAAGTTTTGTTTCAAGATAGGAGTCTCTGGCAAGATGGCTAAGATAACAATTAGCCTCACCAAGGCCCCTCGCCTAGGCCGGGTGAGAGGCCCAGAGGAGGGAGGCCCTGGCATTTCTCACTTCCTCTTCCCGACATGGGACCAACTTTCCAGAGCACCACATGGACCAAAAAAACTCATAGAGATTTTTCTCAGCAGGTGGACTTGTAAACAAGTGACAGGGTGGAGAGAGGTGGCTTGGGGAGTCCTGATAGATGAGCAGTTGTCAGGAGTCACCCCTGGGACTGCCATCTGTTCCCATCCTCCCCAGGCTTGTCACAGCCCACCTCCAACCCAGACTGGAATTCCAAAAGCACAAGTAAAGGTCCAAGGTCCTTGGGACCGGATTGAGGGCAGCCTTACGTGGTGGCTGTTTTCTGTGCAGCCTAGTCACACTCTTTGAGATTAGGTGGGCTTTGGGCTGGTGATGCAGGAAGGGATTCGTGGACCTTAACTTTTTAGGAAATATTCCATGACTGATTCATGTATTCAGAAAACACTACTGCCAAAACTGTGTCCGACACTGTGCTTGGGTTCAGGTAACCAAAGCTAGTAGAGGCACAGGCCCTGTCTTCAGGGAGCTTCTAGCCCTGATGTAGCTTCTAGCCAGCTTCAGGCTGGCCCGTGGGAGCTGCTGGTTGGATGATGATAAACCTGGAGTGTTTATCTTGGGCCAGGTAACGTTCTAGCCTCTATATACATAGAAACGAGACAGTGCCTCTCTTTAATTCTTTAGGTCCAGAGCCCGGATTACATGGGTTATTCTGTCATGATCTGGTCTTTCTCAACTAGCTCTTCTGAATCCCAGCCTAGGATTCCTTTTTCCTTTAGCATTTTCTTTCTTTGTTCCCACCTTAAAAAAAAAAAAATTGCACATCTCATTTTTAAAGAAAAAAATAGAAAATATAGGAAAGAAAAAATGAAGACAGCCAATATCAACAACCCCTCCCAATCATACCTACTTTCTTCATATGTAGTATACCTTCATTTTATATGTCTTATATATTTTTATATCCTATATAATATTTATATTTTAATAGAATAATACATATGTTCATTTATACATATAAGTTGTATGTTGAAGTTACAAAATTTGAATCAATATATGTAGTATTCTGCAAACAATATACAGTGTTTTGAAGTTTGTTTTTCATTTAATAACATCATGAACATCATTCCATGTCAGCAACTGCATCTGTGGTTTTTAAAGTATGCGAAGTGCTCCCTTTTTTGGTGTGCCATAATTGCTTTAACTAGTTACTGCTTTGGATGTTTCTAAATTTTCATTTTGGCACACATCCTAGATTATTTATTTGACAAATTTCCAGGAGAAAAATTGTGCTGTCAAAGGGCAAAGATTATCAGCCTATGCTGGCTAGCTCCCCCTACTGCTGATTTTTTTTAACCGTTACCATTTATTGTATGTACCCTCTACATATGTATGTATGTATGCGTGTGTCTGTGTGCATGTATTGTTTGTATATGCACGTGTGTGTGTATATATGTATGTGTATATGCACGTATGTATGTGAGTATACGTGTGTGGCAAAATTACAGATGTCCTTATCTGAAGTATCGGAGGACAGAGCTGCTTTTGTATATCGTTATGATAATGGTGGACATTTACATATATTCCTTTATCCCTGCCAGCCTTCCCTATAAATATCTTCATCTCCCTTACTCTTCAGCCTCAGTGAAATCTCAGTGAAATTTTGTGACTGAGGTTTGAGTTTAAACAGCCACAGGGTGACTAGGCAGGACTTTACCATTGGCTCAGTATTTCCAGTGAATCTCCTTGAAAAGCCACCTGGTTCTCCCCTACAGCCTGGAGGCAAGTGGCAGGGAAAGGGCACACGGTCCTTTCGCCCCTTCCATCGCTCATGTCTTGTCCATAGTGAGCTGGCCTAAGCTGGGTAACTGGAGTGAAAGGTGCTGTTTTTTCCAGTTGGATGTGCAACTGGCTACGCAGTGCCGGACACAGCGGTCTAGCCACTCGTCACGTGCCATGGTTCCCGCTGTTGATGGACAACCTGGACTGTCCACACTTTCCCATCACAGCTGCTGTTTGCTCAGTTGGCGAGCAAAACAGGGAAGCAGGCCACGTCCTCCACCTGCTCATGGAAGTTGTCCATTCCATTCATCACTCAGGGGAAAACTCCCCTGGACTGGACCAGGGAAGAAGAAGAGCCTGGAATCTTCTGAATGGGGTCACAACCACCCTATACAGAGCTTTTCATCTTGGCTAGAAAAACCCATTGTTGATATTTTGGTGAAGAATCTTCCAGAGTTTCCTCATTGTGTTTGTGTGTGTGTTTGTGTGTGTGTGTGTGTGCGCGCGTGTGTGTGTGTGTTGGCAGGCAGGTGTAACATTTTTTCCTTTACAAAATAGGATTATGTTGAATATGTGCTTACGTAACCTAATTTTTTAAATTTACAAGTATATATATTTTTCATGTCAGTATTCTGCTGAATATTCATTCATTCATTCATTCATTTAAAATCTGACATTTAAAAATTAAACAGAAGAACATTCTTTCCACCGTCATTCATTTAATATTAGTGGGAGAGACAGATAATTGTCAAATAATTGTAGCAGTGAATGTGAAGGAACTCTGAAGGAAAGTTAAGCGGTAGGCGTACTGCAGAGGGGACACGATCCCTGAGGAACTGTCACTACTGTTGCCATCTGAGGACTAAAATGTGAACTTAGAATGAGAAAAGATGGGTCTGTATCCATTTTTATAGCTGTGTAAAAATTCCATTTATGGATATGTCATAAATTACATAACAAATTGTTAGACTTATTTTCAGCTTTATTGAGGTATATGGGGACATTTAGATTATTGTTGATTTTTCATCCATTTTGTTCATTTTTATGGACGGATTCGAGCTTTGAGCTCTTGATCTAGCAGTGGAGTGGATTTGCCTGTATTTACCAACATCCTCATCTGGCTCCTGGTATTTAATGATCCAAGTTTTCAAACCTCAGCCTGGGCTGTAGACAAAGGTAATAGACCTGCCAAGGAATTGCTTTAAGGAAGTGGCCTCATTTCAGGGATGTTGAGGCCAAATAACCACACCTGGACATACTGTAATCTCATGGTAGCTGGACTATATGAAGATACAGGGGCAATTCACTCTGTAGTATCATAAGCCATCCTCCTGTAGTAAAGGAGTGAACTTAGTCTGTTCCATCTATTCTGAAAGCCTGAGGACATGGTGACCAGCTCTACATGAGCTTCTCAGAGGAGTTAGTGAATGAACTGATCCTTGAAGGCTGATCAGAATTTTGTCAAATATTAAGGGATTTGTGGCCTTCTGATAGAAGGAACTCTAAGTGCAAAGATTTCAAGGATTACAGAGGCCTGGCGATATCTGGTACATTACTAGCTTCTTTGTGGGAAATGGGTTTGGAGGGAGGATAGTTGGGGCTGGATTGGGAGAAACCTCGCTTGCCATCCTCAGAAGGTTAGGTCTCATTCTGTAGGTAGTGAGGAGAGTCTTTTCATCAGGTTGATTATGTTAGGGGAATGTTAGCTGATATAACAGATTAACCCCAAAGCCTCTGTGACTTCATATCATAGAAATTAATTTCTCCTTCACATAATGTCCGGAAGAGGTGTTTGTAATTAACAGGCTGCTCTCTTCCAAGTGGTGATTCAGGGTCCCAGCTTTTTCCATTTTGGAGGTTCTGCCATCTTCAGCCTGTGGCTTCCATGTCACTGTGCATATCTGCAACAAGCTGGTGGAAGAAGAAAAAGCAAAGTAGCATGAAGTTTTTATACGCCAAGTTTGAAATGGTCTCACGTTACTTCTGTGCACGTTTTCATTGGCTAGAACTCAGTTCCAGGGTCCCCCAAGCTGCATGGGGGGCTGGGGAATGGAGTCTAGGTGTCTTGCATGGGATGAAGAGGAATAGAATAGCAGACCCTGCTGCATTGCTGCTTTTGTTGTGGTGGTGGAATTGAGGGTGATCTAGAGGAGAGGAAGCCCAGAGACAGGGAGGGAAAAGGGCTCAGCATGAAGGCATGAATAATTAAGGTTAACATTTATTTGGTACTCAACTCTGTGGCAGGGGCTAAGTTATTTCAGAAGCATCAACTCTATGAGATAGGTACTGTTGTTTCCCCCATTTTACAGATTAAAAATCTGAGCCTGGGGGTGTCTTGTTGAGAACTAGAAGAACCAGGGTTCAGACCCAGGCAGATCTTAGTCTAGCGCCTGAGCTTTTAACCACAACTGTCTCTTGCTGGGCAGTGCTGTCTTCCGGGAGTGCAGGAGGGAGGGGAAGGTGAGCAAGAGGTCCAAGTCTGCAGTGAGGTGGCCAGTGCCTCATGAGATGTGAGGAAAAGAAAGGAATCCAAGCTGAACATGATGTCAAGCTTGGGAGCCCGGGGTGCCAATTAGAGAGACAGGGTGTGCTCTGTGTGACTGTTTGTGCAAGAGGCCTCACCAGTTGTTCCAGATCTGCCGTCTCACAGCGCCCGGCCCTGATTTAGCACATGGACTGCACACGCCTGTTAACATCTTGACAAGTTGCTTTATAAGCATTTTTATTGGTTGCTCTGTATTAAAGGAAAGTTCACTGCATTGCACTTTTTAGATGGGATAATGGAGGCACAGTCCCTGTGACTCAGCCATTGAGTCATTTTGCTCTTCATTGTGTGAATGTCTTTGTCTCAGGTTGCCCCACCCCTCTGCAAGCTTCCACTCACCTTGAAGACCAACGTCAAATGGCCCTTCCCTGGGAAGCTTTCTCCAACTTCCATGGGCAGAGGTCGGTTGTTTTCTCTCTTCTCTGTTCAGGCTGTGCTGTTAACTCTATTTATTTATTTATAATAATCTATTCTGGACTCTGTTTCCTCTAAGAGGATATTAACATCCCCAGTTCCTGGGGTTTATATACAAGAGGGATTAAGAGGGGCATAATTTTTGTGGAGATTTATTTTGTTCTTTTTCCCCTCTGAATATATAAAATGGGGGTTGCAACACAAAGTGTCTAGGGGCCAGGGAGGTGACATAAGAGTGACCCTGGCCTGTCTGGGACAGTTAGAATTGGTGAGGTGGTAGCCGGATGAGAGAGTGCACGCTTGGTCTATAAAACTGGTAACTGAGCTTAAAAAAACAAAAACAAACAAAAAACACAAAAATTGTTTTGGCAGACAGAATATTTACTTACAAGGGTTATGTTCAGCCCTTTGGTTTCTTGTTTGTGATCTCTGATAAGGAATATAGCTCTTTGGAGAAATCTTAGAAAACAAGGATTAACATCAAGAGGTTATAGCCCAGTCCCCTGTCTCCCCTGCAGCTGAAAACTAGAGTGAGGAGAGCTTGTTTTCCGTCACTTTTAAATTTGGGGGTGACCCTGGCCCCCCTGGTCATAGATGTGCTGTTGGCTGAGCCTTTCACATCCTCTGAAATGCTGCTGAAATCAGGATCTTCATTAAGGCACCAGCTGTGCCCCTCTTATTTGAATTCTGTATGTTAATTCGGAAGTAATGAGTATTGTTTGTTACTTTGAAATGGCTCAAAGATGTAATTTGTCATTTCTCCCCCTTTCCTGCCCAAGGTAAGAATTTCTTGCTATTTAAGTTCGAAGATTCCACTTGTATTTATAGTAGATGCATAGAAACTTGGTGTTAGCTCATTCCGAAGTGAAGATGAGTCAACTCTGAATTAGTAATAAAGTCAAAGAGAAAATAGAATTTGATTTAGTACTATTGCAGTTCACACATAGTTAGAGATTATATATTTGTGAAAAATAATCCTTGAAAATTGCAGTTGAAATCTGTGAAGGACGGTTTCCCTTTTCAAAGGAGCTGACGGAAATGGAAGAAGAGGGAAAATTACTCACTGTGAGTCTACCGTACGCACATCCTGCTTTTCTCCCCCGAGGATGCCCTTCAGTGGCACCAGCTGCCTTAGTGGAGGGCAGCTCGAAACACAGCCCCAGAGGGACATTCCCCGTGGCACCTGGCTGAGGATGCCATCACCATGGCACATCCCCACAGCTCCTGTTAGAAATGTACCCAGAGATCCCTGTGGCCTCTGGCGAGGACTTCTCCCTCTTTTGAGTTAGTGTGGAGGGAGGGTGGGGAAGCATCCGAGCTGCAGAGACCAGCGCTGTCACTGCTGAGCTGTGTGGTTTCTGGCTCATCCCCAATCCAGTGTTTGTGTGCATCTGTAAAGATGGCTCTGTCAGTATGCTTGTTTACAGTTCTGGTATAAGGACTAAATAAAATCACATATTTAAAGCACATACCATTCCACATATCCCTTCTCCCCCTTTCCTGCCCAAGGTAAGAATTTCTTGCTCTTTAAGCTTGAAGATTCTACTTGTATTTATAGTAGATGCAGAGAAACCTGGTGTTAGCTCATTTGGAAGTGAAGATGAGTTAACTTTGAATTAGTAATAAAGTCAGTGAGAAAACAGGATTTGATTTATTACTATTGCTATTTACACGTAGTTGGAGATTATATATTTGCATAAAATAATCCATGAAAATTGCCGTGTTGTTTTCTCATGTTATCCCACAGGAGGAGTTTCTTGCAGAGGTAAGAAAAGCAGACCTTCGGTGTTTTAAAAAGCCAAGTTTTATGGTCAGAATGCTACCCATTCTCCCTTTCTTCTTCCCCAAAACAGAGATAGTCACAATTACATCCCATGAAGAGATATAAAGAGTAGAACAGAGTTAAAGGTAAAGGAATTTTCAGTTCCTGCTCGGAAGAAGCAATGATTTAGTGATCTCTTATTAGAATTTTGAAAATCCTGTTTTCTCATCTTTTCAAATTTATTAATAGCATTTCCCAGCCAAGCAGAGTTACAAATCCACAAGATTAAAAATTCGCTGAATGTGGCGAATTTCAGGGACCCACCAATGTACTGTCTCCATAACAACTGGCTTGTGTCATTGATGTGAGGCATGGCACTTTCTTTTTGCTAATCACACAGTTTTATAAACATCCCTTTATGTTGTCAACATGGAACAGTGAGTTCTTTCTGAAGTCATCAGGAAGCTTCAGTTTGTCATGAATTTTTGTTCTGTGGTAATGGTTACATGGAAGCTTAGGCCATTATTAAAATATTATACTTGTTATCACCATTTTAGAGTTAATACAGTGGAAAATACTAGGTTTTTATGAATCTTTACTTAATAGTGGAAATGTTGTATAACTTGGTCAATTTGTTCCCTTCCTCCTTGCCATCCTATTTCCTTTTAAATGCCTAAGGGATGTTTTCAGTGTGTCCCTCCATAAAAGAATGGAATACAGGTAAAGCAGGACCCATCTGTGTCTGTCCCATTTATAGTCTGGCAGACTATAGCACCACCTAACCTGTTTCCTAGGGCATAGCACTTTTTAGAATTTCAAGAAAGGCAGGCATCTCAGGTGTGTACCTTTTTAGCTTTTTAGGGAAGGGAAAATAATGTTACCCCTACCCTTGTAGGTTTTAGCTGAGACACCCCCCCAACCCCCAGTAATAAGTGATAGATTAACAGGAGGAAAACAAACAAAAGTTTAATAACATCTATACCTACTGTATACATGGGAGATACCCAGGAAAACTGAATAAAATTTCCCGAAATGACCCAAACCATCCCTTAAATACCATCTTCTGCTAAAGACAAAAGAAGATGTTTGGGATGGAAGGAAGTCAGTTATGGGAGATTATCAGAAAACCACAGTAAACAAGGGTATGCTTGTTATGCAGATTTAAGTCCTTGATTCTCTGTTGATAAGAATTTCTTGAGTTTATTCATCCTCCTCTTCCTGCTACAGATGGGAAAATACCCTTACAAATGGAGATTTCCTTTATCAATGTAAATATCTTGGAACTCCCACTCAGTTTTCAGAGTTTCACCTTTATCTGCTGTTTCTTAAAAATGATCAGCATAAAATAATATTTTTGCCTCAGGGGCATATTTTGGGATAGTAAATTCTGCTCCCCTTCAGGTTCTTCCTTCAGGAAAGTACTAGAAAAAAGATCCAAAAATCACAGCCTTGCAGATCACCTCCCTGCAGCACATCCCTGTGAGGAAGTCAGAGACCCTGGGCTCTGAGCTGTGTGATCTGGCAGGACCCTTGACTCTTGCTTTGTCCTCCATGAATTGGGTTCCAAGATCTCCGCTCTGGCTGGAGTAATGTGAGGCTTAACCGGTGTAAATTAAAAAATAGCCATGAAAGCATTCTGCTTTGCAAACGATCCTTGGGTGATAATTACACAATTTCATCAATTTTTAAAGTTGTTAAAATGTGAAAAATAGGACATAGCTGAAATCACAGATGACTTGGCTTCATTTTTGTGTTTTGATGGTTCATAAAATCTAAAACATTCTCAGATTTTGGGCAGTCCTCTCGTGTTTCCTCCCTCCAGGAAACCGCTTGCCAGTCCTCATAAAGACCAGCTGTATTTCCTGTTCTGAACACCGTTGACCATGACTCTAGCAACTGACCCTAGGAACAAAGGCCAGCTCCCATGGAGAAATAAAGGCTGCCTTTCTGCCAGGTGTGCTTGTATGTGTGCAGTGGCCGTGAACCCTGCTAAGCCCCATTACCTCTCTTTGGGCTGGCTGATTCCTGTCGAGTGAACAGGGCAGTCAGGTTGTATTGGTTTTCATGTGGTTCCTGCATTTTGGGGAGCCTGCTTGACAATTTTTCATGTCACTCAATTAAGGGGAAAGGAAGTCTGGCTCCAGGGGCAATTTGAGGTCCCCTTCCATTAGGCGTCCTGTAAACTTGAGCACGTATGAAGCCTCCCAGAGAAGAGAAGGTCCTGTTCCTCCATGCTGTTGGCTGCAGTCGAAACCAAGTTCCCCTGCCGAGTTTATGATTAACTTCTCCATCCAAAACTATTCCCTTTCTTGTCCTGGCCCTGTTCCCCTCGGGATTGAGGAGTATCAAAAGGAGGATTGAACCCAGCAGGACCCCATGGGGCCCTCCTGTGTCCACTGTTTCTCCTAGGCCTTCCCCGAGTTCCAAAGAGCAGACTGAAGCAGTTACTAATTAGGGAAGTAAGGTAGAAACCAAGGAAAAACAGTGAAGCAAGAAAAGTACCCATAGCTTAAACAATAGTTCAGCAATAAAACAGTCCTAGTTCCTCCTTAAGGGATGGATATACATAATTATCTGTTGCATACCTTTTTTTTTTTTTTTTTCCTTGCGGTACACGGGCCTCTCACTGTTGTGGCCTCTCCCGTTGCGGAGCACAGGCTCCGGACGTGCAGGCTCAGTGGCCATGGCTCACGGGCCTGGCCGCTCCACTGTTGCCTATCTTTGAGTTGTTCTACAGAAACTAAGACTCCATCCAGGTGGAGGATGGTGACTGTGCTGACCACAGCACACAGAACCCAGACTGGTTGGAACCAGAACGTTGATGATTAAGATTCCTGAAACATCACCTTTTTACCTCACCATGAACCAATCAGAAGAAAGTCCACGAGCTGCAACCCTCACCCCAAATGTTGCCTTTAGAAACCCTTCCCTGGAGAGTTCAGTTCTTTTGAGCATGAGCTGCCAGTTCTCCTTGTTTGGCGCCCTGCAGTAAACGCTATACTTACCTTCACCACAACACAGTGTCAGTAGATTGGACTTGGCACAGCAAAGCCAATCTTGGGTGAGGGGACCCAAGTTTGGTCCCCTAACACAGTGGGGAGAACTTTTTAGCTTGCAGAGCAACTTGAGACTCTCAGCCCCTCACTAATGTGCCCCAGGCATCATATAGTGGGGGCAAGCTGACCTCTTGAAAAAGTACTATTGACACGAAGGTTTAGTGTATGATATTCTCCCTTACTCATCTGAAATATGTCAGAGTGGAGAGGAGCAAAGCTTGGTGTGTTCTCTTAGACTCCCTGTTTTCTGTAGCACTGCAACATTTCTGTCGATGTGAAGGTGACTTTGGCATTCTGCATGCAGGGATGTGTGGGAAGGAAACAGCATCGGGCAGCATGCCGTTTAGACTAAATTGGATTGGGCACCTGAGTTCATTGACTCAGTGCTCTGGTAGAGACTTTATCCGATCGGACCTTGAGTGTTTGCCACCATCTGCCATTCGTTTTTAACTTCCGTCACCTGGGAGGGCTTGTTACAGAGTTGGATGGAGGAGGTAGGCATGAAAAAGCTGAACATATGAGCTATTTAATTGGTACAGAAAGCTGAGTATATAAAGGGGGTGTTGGGGTAAGTCCTGCATTCCATTCTTCTGGGGTCTTCAATTCACCTTGCTTTTGCTTTTCTTCTCCCCAACCTGAGGACTCCTTGTCCAGATGGTCTCCCTACACCTGTGCTATCCAGTGGTGGCCATTAGCCACATGGGCTATTTAAATTGAAATATAAATGAATGAAAATTAAATGCAATTAAAAAACCCCTCAATCCCTCCAACATAGTAGCCATGTTTCAAGTAGTTTGTAACCACATGTGGCTACCATGTAGGACAGTGCAGATCTCAAATATTTCCATCATGGCAGAAAATTCTGTTGGACAGCACTACAGACAGTACAGTTTAGAAGAACAGAGGTCCTGTGTGTGTGTGTGTGTGTGTGTGTGTGTGTATGTATATGTGCACGTGCTTGTCATCAAGTCTTTAGTGCTAAACCAGGGGTGCCTGACCCATGAAAGGCTCCCAGGAACTATCTTCTGCATGAGTGAGTAAAAGAATGAGTGAGAGGCTATACATGAGTGAATGAATGAAGGAGTTTCGTCCTCCATGAGCTTGGTTTAACAATGCCCTTCTTTTTCTCACTCCAGCTGATGCACCCAGTGCGGGTAATGCTATCCAGGCATGGTTCTTATAAGTATACATGTGCCATCTGCCCCCTTGTGACTTCATTTATTTAATTACATTTCCTCCCAGTTCTTTAGTGCTGTTTGATCTGTTGCCTGCAGGTCTCCAAGCAAACATTTCACAGGCCATTTTCTGTCTTTTGGATTCATACAGGGTCCTACTCCTAATGGCATCTTTTATTGAGCACATCCTGTATGCTGGCTAGGGCGCTAAGTGCTTCAGGTAAACAATTTAATGCAGTCCTCCTGGGAGGTAGGTAGGTTCTACTGGGGTCCCCATGGGAAAGCTGAGGTCTGCCAGGATAAGAAGCTTGCCCAAGGTGAGCCAGCTCCCTAGAACATGGCAGAGCTAGTGGTCACATCCATAGTGAAGAACCCAAAGCCACCAGGCTGGACTCTCTTTCACTGTACCCTCATTGCTTTAATTTCTTTCAATATTTTGATTGATCTTGGAAGTACCTCGGGCTCTGTTTCATTTAGGAATAATTGTATTGTGATGATAATTCAGAGACCCTACAATAGTAACCTATACAAGATTGACTGTTTTCCCAGGAAGTGCAAAGTCCAGGCAAAGGTGGTCCAGGGTGTTTAGAGCCCATTGTAATATCACCACTTTCGTTCTCTATTCTGCTGTCCCTGGGTCAGGCTCTTATCCTCACCTCGAATGAGCCTCCTGGATCAGGTTCAAGGCAGGAAGAAGGGAGAAGGCTGAGGAGGGGGCTAAGAACAGATGACAGCTGTCTGTCTTCTTTTAAGGACGTTTTCTTGAAATTCCACCCAGTGGCTCTGCTGATACCTCCTTGGTTTCCCCTCACTGCAGGGGAGGCTGGGACACTTAGTCTTTCATCTGGACACCCTGCCTTCAGTGACAATGGCCCTTCTACCCACAAGCGCTAAGGGAAGACTGAGTATTGGGTAGGCTCCCTGCAGCCTGGCCCAGCCTCATGTTTTTATTTCCATTTTAGAGGTTGTGAACTCACACCCCATGGATGTGGGCAGGTTCTATTTTATCATCCCAGACTTTATTACTTTTTATCCTTGAGGTCTGGCATACCCTCTCCAGCTGCAATCAGCACTCTCCCGTCTTGTATAATGCCCAGCCCCTGTGCTAGTTTATATCACCTTCCTGGTCCCTGCAGACATTTGTTTCTTCAGCCCCTGATTGGAGGATGCTATCCCTACCCTCTAGGTGTCACACCTCTCCCTCGGTTGTGGGCTTTTACTAGGTATTTCCCCCTTCAGGGGTGTGACCATCCGTCACGGCTTGTCACTCGGGAGATGTGTGGGAACTGCGGTTCGTAGTGCGACCAGAAGAGCCAGGTGACATAGCAGCCTGTTTAGTGGCAGAGACTAGCTTGGTTTGTAGGTCTGTGTTTCATTTTTGAAACCTGTGGGGCTGAGCACCCTCTGGTAGGAAGTTGTATGCAAATTTCCTCGAACAGGACTTCCTGGAGTGGTGTTTCTAAGACTAGCTTTGAGCTTTTCCGTGCATATGTTTGAAAGTTATCCATGTTGCAGAAAAGGGTAGTTCTCTTAAGTCTGGCCTTTGAGAAGGCTTTTATTATCTGGTGGGCTCTTTGTATAAATCATATGGAAATGTTGATTCCTGATTCCTGCTGGTATAGGAACTCCTGAGCTTTTTGAGAGTGGAGACATAGGTTCACATGTTTCACTTCATTCATTCATCCATCCACCCATCCAAAGATCAGATATTTTGTATGTACAAAGCATGCTCTAAGTTACTACTGGGTTGGCAAAATCCTTGACTATATCGCATTTGTTTATGTTTCTTTGTTTCTGTCTGCTTAAATGTTTTTTTTTCTTAAATAAAAGGTTAGAATTTTCATACAACTGATCTATTTTTGTTAGGGCCCTTTCTGAGGGTTCTTGGTTCAGAAGACCATTTTCTTCCACAAAGGTTTCTGCTTTTAGCAGTAGCTACAAAATACGCCACGCAAAGCATTTTATCGCAACTTAATAAAATATGGTCTTGTGTAGATAAAGACTGCTTTTCTTTCCTTGTCATCCAGTTGCCCTTTTTGGACACATCTTAAGGTTTGTTTATTGATCCTGAAATTCACTGTATATTTCTCTAATATTAATTTGATGGGGAGGATAGTGTGGACAGAGCAGAGAAATGAATAAGGGTTAGATGTATCAGAACTTGCCAGCAGCTGAGAAAAGTGTGGTGTTGTAGACTTTTGATATTGAGGCATTTGAGGGATGGAACGTGTGTTAACAATATTATCAGCACAGGATATGCATAGAAGAATAAGCTAAGATCTTGACTCTGCCAGGAACTCATTTATCAGTCTCTTAAACAGGTACTTGTAGGACGAGTCGTATCACACAAGCAAGGTAATGCTCACAGTTTCCATTGAGCTGTTCACTACATCTGTGTTGGGTTGGGCTAGTTAGAGATTGTCATCAATCTCAAGACACTTCTTTTTGAATCTTGGGTCATGAATCAACAAAGGATCTGGTGGTGTGCCTCAGAGTAGAGACCACAGATATTTTCTCATGCTTTGCCAGTTACTTAACATATGGGCATCAGGCATGTCTTCTAATTTTTTTTTTTTTTTTTTTTTTTTTTTGGTAATAGACGTGTGTACATACACACATGTCTAGTGTTTGTTTTTACCTGTTAGGTATGAGTGTCACATTTTGGTCCACCATCCTAAATGTGTTTGATCACTATCCTCCTCTTTCTGGACAGGCTCAAATCTGATGCTGACCAGGGGTGGGAAGCCCATCCCTGCCAGCCTGCTGTTCCCATACTGGGTGCTGTATCACTCCATGGAAGCCACCAGGAGAATAACCTTGGCCAGGATCTCTTCCTTGTGCTGGGGTCCATCCAAAAGGAGGGCAGTTGTAGGTAGTGTTGATCCATGAACACTTGATATCTAGGCCAGTCGTAACCCCACCTGGTGGAAGAACTGACTGCTTGTTTTCGGTCCATGTGCTCTTGAGCCTCACGCCCCAGCTCAATTTATTCTCTTTTATTTTTTTTTTATTTTTTTTAAAATTTTTTTTTGCTGTACGCGGGCCTCTCACTGCTGTGGCCTCTCCCGTTGCGGAGCACAGGCTCCGGACACACAGGCTCCGCGGCCATGGCTCGCGGGCCCAGCCGCTGCGCGGCATGTGGGATCCTCCGGGATAGGGGCACGAACCCGTGTCCCCTGCATCGGCAGGCGGACTCCCAACCACTGCGCCACCAGGGAAGCCCTATTCTCTTTTAAAACCTAAAAAACTTTCTCTGTGTGATCTCAGCTCTTGGCCTTCATCCACATTGTTCTCAAATTCTTCCCCTTTTCCTCTTTCTCTTGTAGATCTAAACTGTGCAGTCTCCTCTTCCTTTTGATGCTTATGTCTTCAAACTTTTTCGATGAAACTTTGTTTTATATTAGTGAGTATAAACGCTTGATTTCTGCCAACATAATATATTTTAGAAAATATTCCCAAACATTTGTGA
Source organism: Mesoplodon bidens (assembly GCF_964165515.1). NCBI lineage: Eukaryota > Metazoa > Chordata > Mammalia > Artiodactyla > Ziphiidae > Mesoplodon > Mesoplodon bidens. The sequence goes on from NC_138172.1 coordinate 24,481,208, forward strand.
CCAAGTCAGTATGTATGTATCTTAGCCTAACAGACTTCCCCCAACTTAAGTTTACAAATATACGCACCATTACCACTACCCATCAAAATCCAAATCAGGCAATAACGTAATATCCGTAAGTCACTGAATGGGAGAAAATAAGACAAGGAGATTTGTAAAAAATAATAAAATCACTTTCATACAGCTTTTATTAATATGCAGATCACTTCCATAAGTATGATCATCTTTGATAGTTTCACAAATCCTAATATGGGTAGTAGTTTTATCCCTGCCTGGAGATTTAGCCACTCATGTAGGGAGACACTGTAGAGTGAGCCCCTCCACATGCTAGGCCTAGTTCTAGGTACTGGGCACATAGTGCATTGTGAATAAAGCCAAGTCCCGGCACGGCATTCTAGTGGGGAGTGCTTGAAAAGGAAGGATGTGTGATTGTTCCTTTGAGGGGTTCAGTGCCTGGCCTAAGTTCATGCAGCAAGGTAGGGAGGGAGTAAACATTGCATCCTAGGTGTTTCTATGTCAGTGGCTTTTATTCTGCAGTCTTGGTTATCAATTCTTTCCACCCGTGTATCTCTATAAAAACAGAGCATGAAGAGCTCAACATTACTTTGACTACTTGAGTTTTTTCCTAAAAGTTCATCTAGAGTTTACGTAGTATACTATTACATATCTTTGTTTTAATATAAAACTCTTTTCGGTGGTGTAATGTCCCTCTCTTTATCTTTACACTCCAGGAAGATGTTTCTTGCTTATTTGACGCTTCAAGGATATCTTTGCATTATTAGGGTGACTAGACATGCTGGTTTGTCCGGGATTGAGGGGCTGCTGGGATGTGGATTTTCTTAAAATAGAGACAGTGTTGGACTTTCCTCCTGGTTTGCCTGGGACTGAGTGGTTTCCTGGGTTTGCAGGACTTTGGTGCTAAAACTGGGTAAGTCTCAGGCAAAAACGGACTAGTTGGTCATCCTAGATTGCATACTAGAAGTGGAAGGGGACTGTATTCACCACAATTTAGAGCACATCACAAACATACCAGTACAAACTCTTAGAACATTCCCCAAATAGTTACATTTAAGTTAGCATTATTATTATTATTTTTTTTTCAATAAAGAAACAGGGTATCTCAATAAGTTTGGCTAGTGATATTTTATTTTACTTCTAATATCGATTATTTTGGAGAAAAATATGATATGGCCCTGAAACATAATAGTGCATGATTGATAAATTGATTTTAGTTATGTATTCATACTTTGTACCATATTAGTCAAGTAGCTTATTTATCTGCATTGCTGAGAAAGTCTCTGCAGTGTGTGTTTGTGTGCATGTGTCCGTGTATGCGCGTGTGTGTTTTCCTTCTACACTGAGAATTTTCAGTGAAGGGAAGAAAATGACCTTATAATTTATAAAGAGATAAATACAATTTGTAGTAGGGAGGGGAGGACTGGCAGCAGTGTAGCTTAGTGTTGAAAAGCTTGGGTGCTGGACTCTGACAGTCTTGAGTTTGAGCCCTGCCACCTGCAAGCGGGATGCTCTTGATCCAGTTACTTCAGCTCTCTTAGAAGCTGACTCTGGAGAGAAGAGCTGGTTGCTTTGGGATTGAATTTCTGTAGGTTTCCAAATGCCAACATCAAATCTTTAGTGGAACCTGGAAAGAAGTAAAAAAGAAAATGTTTCTTGATTTATATTTTAGTTCAGTTAAATTAGTTCTCTGTTATGTGTAAAGAAAAAATATACCTTCAGTGTACCCGGGGAACACCATTTAATCATTTGTACCTGTCTGGTAGAAATGCTATTTCTTACCAAAAATAAAATAAAATAAAATAAAAAATCATTCATTCATTGAATACTTATGGACATCTTAACATTTACTCCTTATAACCAGCTTATAAAGTGGTCTATCACTCAGTATTGTTTGCAGTAACAGACACAGCCAATCCCCAAATACCAGTGTGGTCCCTCAAAGAAGAGAGGCTTTTTTTTCTTTTTTAGCTCAGGATACTTGTGCATCAAATGGGTCAGTGGGTGGAGAGGGGGGCCTGTCCACCATAGTCACTCAGACTGACAGGGAGCACACCCTCCCACCATTGCTGGTTGCTGTGTAAAAGGGAAAAGAAGGCTCTGGATGGTCTTGAATCTGCAGTTGAGCGTTTGGACTGGACTTGATACACTTTGTTTCTACATACAACTGATGGGCCAGAACTAAACACATGCCCCCCTACCCACCCACTCATAAAAGAGGAGGCCAGGTAGTTAACCCTTCCATGTCTTCAATGGCAGAAAGCCAGAAATAGTCGGCGAGCTGCTCTGATGTCCACCACATCCGGAAGTCTTCTCCTTTTGAAGATGAGGAATATCAGACTAAGAGAGTTTAAGTAACTTCACCTAGAGCATCCCGCTTGCAGTGGCAGTGCTCAAACTCAGGACTCTCAGGGTTCCAGCACCCAAGCTTTTCGACACTAAGCTGCCCATCCTCCCTTCCCCGCTGCAGATTTTTTGTTTTGTCTCTTTATAAATTAAAAGATCATTGTCTTCCCTTCATTGAAAACTCTCAGCACAGAAGGAACACACACACACAATTAGATACAACATAGTTGGGTAACTCTACCAAAAAACCAGTCATTTTCTTTGTGCAAACTGTGCCTCAAGTTATTTTCAGTCCATTTTAATTAAAAGTTGTCTGTCAGCTCTTTGTACGTGTTGTATTATTGTAAGCTGAGCAATAATGGGTCTACGGGGCAGGGGATATATGTACTTAAGCGCTGAAGTGGATTCCCAGTCCATAGGACATGAATCTGAGCATCTTATTAAGATTGTTCAAGCCTAGCACAGGGTGTGAAACACTCTAGGTCACTTGGCTTTGCTTCCCCCACCTCTTTAACTGTCCCATTTGGTTTTCTTCTGCTCGAAACTTCATTCAGGATAACACACAGTTCTCACGGCCACCATACTTCCATAACCCAGAGACACGTGGTTGGACAAAGTGGATTTCTTCTGACTTGTTTCTCCTTGTTGATGCTTGGTATAAATTTGACAAACGTCCTTCCTGTCGTTTGGGTAATTCTTATCCGCTGGTTATGTCTTTTGTGCTTCTATTGGGGAAAGGCATTTAGGACTTCAGAGCTACCCAGGGTCAACTGAACTTTTAACTAGTCAGCAAGTGTTTGAGCACTTGTGTGTCCAGTACAACTGCAACTTGAGTTGGTAGGATTGCCAGCCAGGGAAAATTTCAGCTAAACTGCAGTTAGTTAATAGGATTTAAAAGTGGAACTCTTCCATTGTCATGCAAATATATTTGGATTAATCAGCATCGTGATCATCATGACAAAGCAAATCAAAGCATAGCAGTGAGGAATATAAGAACAGGTAAAACTGCATTTAAATCCCAGCTCTGCTGCTTACTAGTTCTGGGACAAGTTTCTAATTCAGGCTGAGCCTCATTGTTCTCACCTGTAAAATGATAACGAGGACAGTACCTGGTGGAGATGTATCATCAAAAGCACATTAAACTTACAGGAAATCATCTCTGCATCAGCATGAATGAATGAATGATGTGGGTGGTTCCCCAGAGCTGTGTAAGTTCAGAAGTGCTCCAACTGATCTGGGTTTGAGTCTTGGGGATTTTCAACTCATGTATTTTGATACAAGTTCTATATTTAAGAGAATGCTCTAGAGATGGGAATATTTCCACACGGATAAAAACTAAATTTGTTCAACACTTTAGTTAGAATTATGTGAATGAAATATAAATTAAAGATTTGCCTCCTTTCTTACATGGAATAACCCTGACAGTGAGAATATATTCCAGGTCTTAGTTTTATGGTTCAAGGGGACTTAGGTTTTAGAGGAAAAAAGAGCCACCAGGTGGTGCCAGCCATTTTCTGATCCAGAGAGAAGAAATACAAACCCAGCTAAGGAATTTCCATCTGGGATACCCGTTAACAGTTTGGGATCTCTTAAGGCATTCAGCTATCTGCCTCGGATTTAATGTTATTAAGTACATTGAAATTCTTGAGCTTTAAATCCTCATGTAGAAGACTCTGTCTCTGAGTTGTGATATGTCATGCTATACTCTTCTGGCTGATCGAATTTTTGTCTTTACAAAGAAAAAAAATTGCCTGTAGTGATCAGCTGTTGCTTTTTGCACAGTCATTTCATTATGTGGCAGTGTATAAGCACCTACCCTCAGGGTAGTAAAAATTTGGTTCAGGAAATAATTGTGTTAAAATCAGTAAAAACAATGTAATCTGCAGGGAGAACAAATCAATGTTTCCCCCTTTTGATTGGGAGGGAAAACACACCATAGAAGATGAAAAGGTCAGATCATTATGTTTATCAACCCATTTATCCTTTCACAAATATGACTTACATTCTTCCTTGGGGAGGCAATGTGGTCCCATGGCTAGGAGTTCACTCCCTGCAGTCAGACTTCCCGGGTGTGAATCCTAGCTGCAGCATTTCCTAGCTGCCTTGGATCAAATTCCTTAACCTCTAGGCGTATACTTATCCCATCTGTCACGGGGATAAGAGAACCTACTTCGGGTTGTTATGAGCTAAAAATACGAAATGCTTCTTTTACAGAATAAGTGCTCAAAACATATTGGTGACCTCGAATGTTGTTACTTAGGATGATTACAAGGACCCTCATGGAGCCAGAGACCCCGTCCCAGATTCACTGCCCTCCTGTGCCATTGGTGGCAGAGCATCATTTAACTCTTAACAACTGAGAACATCCAGACCATGACCCCCATTTTGCAAATGAGGAAATGTTGCTTAGAGTGGTTAAGTAACTTATTAGGCCAGGCTGCATCCAGTGTCTCAGTGTTGCTGTAGATTTACAGTGTTGTAGAGCCTGGGGTGAAATTTCCCTTTCCAGCTATTATTCACTTGAGATCACCTTACATCAGGGCTTGCATCCTAGAATGACATTCGTTTTCAGTCAGCCTCTACTCAACTTTAGAGAGTCTTGAGAACATCTTGAAAATAACCCTTTTACATAAGCACTGCCTTCTGTTGGTGTTAGGATGGGGCTGGCAGTTGCTGCATTTATAGCTGCCTAATCTCCTGTTCCCTTACTCTGTGTGTGTGCCGACGCCCCAAGTCAGCTTCTGTGGGTTCTGAACTGGCCAAATGAAGGGCTAAGGGGGGCGTTGCTACTACTGATTTGTAGCTCTGATGCCCAAATTTTATGAAAGGAGGATTTATGCTTTGTTAGCACAACCATCTACTTACTTTTCATTTTTGAACTCGATAGGGAGGACAAAAGGATTGGATACGTTTTGCAGGTTCATCTGTCTGCTAGACCGTAAGGTCAATAAAATATTGGGTGGCATCATGAATGATATTGGAAGTAAGACAGCAAAGCTTACCTTTTTTTTTTTTTTTTGCGGTATGCGGGCCTCTCACTGTTGTGGCCTCTCCCGTTGCGGAGCACAGGCTCCGGATGCGCAGGCTCAGCGGCCATGGCTCACGGGCCCAGCCGCTCCGCGGCATATGGGATCCTCCCGAACCGGGGCACGAACCCGTATCCCCTGCATCGGCAGGCAGACTCTCAACCACTGCGCCACCAGGGAGGCCCAAAGCTTACCTTTTTTAAAAGACTGTGAAACTTCTAAAACTGAGGTGGTGATTATAGCACTGTCTGCAGCTTGGAGCTAGAGAAGGTGGAGGCAGGTGTGGCCGGAACATGTGGATGTGAAGAGCTAAGAGCTGCCTGTGGGAGTGAGGTTAAAACATCACATTCTTCAGCCTGGCAGTGCAAAAGCGTAGCAAAGACGTGAAATCTGTGCAGTTGTGAGTGGTGTGGTTGAAGCTTCTTGAGATGTTGGGACTTTGTTAGAAACTTACATGGGATAATTTCAGATTTGATGCATGGGATGATGATAACTGTATCAGTAGGTGGCATTTAGTAAGTGCCTACTCTGTGCCAGGCATTGTGCCAAAACTAAACATAAATTATTTCATATAATCCAACAAGCTACTCATTATTGTCTTTATTTTACACCTAAAAATGGTGAAGCTCATCAAGGTTAATTGGCATGTGTAGTAAGTGATGGAGCCAGAAGTCAAGTTCAAAGTTACTCTAGGGCCCAACTTCTTAACTGCTACACTGTATGTTCCCAGGCATTTGAACTGACAGAACAAAGAAAGAAAAGGTTGAGCAAATTTATGCATGGACACATGGAATGCTGATGTCTCCCTAACCTTTAAATCTGGAGTGAGACTGGGCTCATGCCCTCTGGCCTGTCCTTTGGAGGAAGATTGGTAAATGAGAATCAGTATATTTCATTCAAAATTTCATTTTCATGCTTCTAGAGTAGGATCTCATCTGGACTGGGAAACACACTATAAAATAAGATCCAAGACTTGTGTGAATTGGGTTTTCACTTACTTACTTCACTTTGAGAACTGCTGCATTGGATCCCTGTTCTCCAAAGTTTGTCATTCAGAATGTTACTGAAGTAGGATCTTACTAAAAGATTGAAGTTAAGCAGAGTGCCTTTGTAGGATTTCTCGGAGCTTTCAATATACTAAGGAACCTTAGGGTTCTCCAACAGAGCATAGCTTGCGTTCCCCAAACATTTTTTTTACCCCCAAATTCTCTTTTCTCAGAGCTCCTCTGAGACTAGAGTTGAAAACTGAGCCAAATTTGAACCTTACTGTCTTTTATTTCCTTTGTATTTTGGTTGCTTCAATATGAAAAACATTCCACACAGTTGAAGTTAAGGATGGTGACTTACTTCCCTACACCAGGAACCTAATATGGAGAGGGTCCTCTGAAACCAGAGGCTCTGTGGTAAAGAGCGAGTTAAGTGTTAGGTGTCAGAGTCTTATCTTGGCTGGAGAGGGCTCTAGCTGGGCAGGTGTATTCACTATCGGTTGCTGTATAACACATTCCCCCTAGTTTATCAGCTTACAGTAGTCAGCGTTTTGTATTTCCCAGTTTTTGTGGGTCAGTCATCTGAGCGTGGCCTAACTTGGTACCTTGGGCTCAAGGTTCCTGATGAGGTTGCAAGCAGATCGTTAGCTGGGGCTACAGTCCCACCCGAGGCTTGATTGGCGTGGTGGTGGGGCTCTCCCTGCAAGATCACTCTTGTGGTTGGCAAGCATTGGTCCTTCACCACATGACCTCCACCCAGTGGCTACATAATATGGCACCTGGCTTTTCTCCCAGAGAGAAGGATCCAGGAGAGAGGGAGAGGGAGAATCTAAGAAGTCACAGTCTTTTTATAATGTTATCTTGGAAAAGACATCTCACTACCTCTGCCCAGCTCTTTTAGGTAGGAGTAAGTCAATAAGTCTATCCCGCTCTCATGGGGAGAAGATTATTCAAAGACCTGAACACCAGGAGGAGGTGAGGATCGCTAAGAACCATTGGCCACTTACCACAGCAATGTAAAGAGGGATAGGGTTTTCTTGATGGAGAAGACAATTTCAATTTTCATTTGTGGTGAGAAGACAGAGAAGAGGTTAACAAAAAAGCTGCTGTCTTCCATTGTGAGTATCATATTTCATGGCCCAAGAGTAAGCAGAGAAAAGGAAGGTATGCATAGAACTAAATCAGGAACAGTCAGTCACCGTGATTTTGCCCCATCCCACCCCGCCCAGGAACCCTGTGGGCTCCAAAGCTTGCTGGAGGGGATGGAGGGAGAGAGGGAGGGAGGGAAGAAAGAAGGAATTACAGAGAAGCATTTTGCTGTAGTCCAAATATTTCTTTCAGCCGGAAACAATATTAGGTTAAAAGTACAGATTTATAAAATTCAAGGGAGATAGAACTAGGGAAAAAAATGAGGAGAAAACAGGTGCGAATTTGTTTCCTTGATTAAGTAACCTTTTATACTTTCTCCCTTAGTAGAGTATAAACTGTGGCCTTACAAATGCTGGTGTTGTTTATTTATTATCTCTTAAGACACCCAGGAGGGAAAAATCAACTGCTTCTTCCTCCCTAGGAAACAGCTCCATAACTCAGGGCTGTGACATCTGTTTTGATGTTAGAGAAATGGCAATAAAAATTTGATGGAGGGCTTCCCTGGTGGCGCAGTGGTTGAGACTCCGCCTGCCGATGCAGGGGATGCGGGTTCGTGCCCCGGTCTCGGAAGATCCCACATGCCACGGAGCGGCTGGGCCCGTGAGCCATGGCCGCTGAGCCTGCGCATCCGGAGCCTGTGCTCCGCAACGGGAGAGGCCACAACAGTGAGAGGCCCGCGTACCGCAAAAAAAAAAAAAAAAAATTGATGGAGGCAAAACATTTCTGTGGGGGGAGGTCTGGAGCGGGAACTGGAAAGGTAGAAATAATGATAAAAATGCTCCCACTGATGTTTAAATATTTAGTTAATTAAATATTTAATTACCAGGATTGGCTTCCTTTGTGTCTATATTATCGCACTAGATAATGAGCCTGTTTTTGATATGAGCCCCTGATGTCACTCAGGCATTTTGAGTTGGCTCCTTTTGGGCCAGTTGTAATATGGATCATTTGTTCTTCAAATGTGAGAACCCCCTTCACCCCGTCCCTCCCCCCGGGCGTATTTTGGTAATGTCTTGAGAAATTTTTTGATTGTTGAAACTGGTGGTGTGGGGAGATGTTCCTGGCAGAGGCCAGGGATGCTGCTATACATCCTACAGTGCACAGCACAGCCACTGCAATAGAGAATTATCCAGCCCTAAATGTCAATCGTTTGAGTTTGAGAAACCCTAAGGAAGTATGAGGTTTGGGGTTATGCCTTTGAGGAACCAGATAACAGTATCAGACAGGACCTCATAGATGAGCAAAGACCAACATAGATTAGAATGCTGACAAAGACCATTTTTGTGAATCGAAAGCAGAAAAAAGTATAGCGTAAAGAGAACGAAAATGACAAAATTAGAGTTACTTTGTGCTTTACAGTCATGTGTGGTTTTTAGGCCACAGGTAAAATACTCGTTGTTACCAAGCAGCAGTAGCTTGGCTGGAGCTTGGGTGAGCAGCTGGTTGCAGGGCCTGCATATTTCATACAAGCAAAGGATGAAAACCCCTGCTGGTTGTGGTGTTCCCTTGTGGTGAGGTGGAGGGATAGATATAACGGGGGTCTGACCTTGCAGGTGTGTGGGCGTTGGAGAATGTGGCTGGGAGAAACCCAGGGGCCCTGTCCTACCGCTGGGAGGTTGTTGCATTTCCCCTCCTCTTCCTGTTTCAATGCTGTGACCTGTCTTCCCTTAGCAGGCACTGCAGCTACAGCTGGTGTTGACCTGAGGATTTGTTCAGCCAGCTGCTGCAGAGACACCAGACGGGGCCCAGGGTGGAGGTGGCAGGGCCAGGGAGGCACACATCTGCCTTGGAAACTACATTTGGCCTGGGATTATTTCTAGCAGGAGGTGGCTTCCATATCCCCCCTGTGTCTCCTTGGAGCTGAGATATCATGGTGTTTCACAAGAAAACCCATCTGAATCCATTTTCATTTTTGTGTATGTGTGCGTGATTTTTAAAATATTTTATTGAGGTATAGGTGATGTACAATATTATGTAAGTTTCAGGTATACAACATAATGATTCAGAATTGTTAACAGTTCTATTCCATTTATAGTTATTATAAAATATTGGCTAGGGACTTCCCCTGGTGGTCCAGTGGTTAAGAGTCTGTGCTCCCACTGCAGGGGGCACAGATTTGATCCCTGGTCGGGGAACCAAGATCCTGCAAGACGCGCAGAATGGCAAAAAAAAAAAAAAAAAAAATATATATATATATATATATATATAAGCTATATTCCCCATGCTATACAATATATTCTTATAGCTTATTTATTTTATACTCCATCTTCATCTTGAACTTCCTTCTCCTTGTCTTTTCTTCACCATCCCTGTCACCAAGCCAGTGCTTCTTGACAACTTAAAAACACACAACAGAAGGGTTGTGAGTTTAAATTTTATTCAGGGTCTTACTGAGGACAATAGCCAGGGAAATGGGCGCTTAGTAGCTCTGAGGAAACTGCTCTGATGAAGTAGGGGAGAAGCCAGTTTATGTATGATTTTTGGCTAGGAAACATACACAGTCAAGCATACACTGAGCTAAAAGATTACTGTTAATCACAAAGAACAGGGATCTCAAGGTAATGATTTTAGTGCTTTTCTATATATAGGACGGTGCAAGAATCTGGGGTCATTGAAATTCTTCCTAAGGTATGTATCTAACCAAGGGCCTGCTTGTCCAAAGCACAGAGTGCCTCACCATGTTTTTTCATCTTGAATTCCATTTGGGGTACAGTGGGTTATGACTTAACCCTTGTAGAACTGGGTGGAGAACAACATTCTTTGTCTTAGCAATCTTAATTTTTTCTTCGTCGACATCCTCAACCTCTGTGTGTTTTAGAGGTCCTTTAAGGAACTAGAAGAACTTCAGGAACACTGCACTATGCCTGCAGAATTAGATTGGTTTCTTGGTTACCATCTAGCCTGTCAGTAACTAGGGCTATTTACTCTCCTGATTGTAATCTCTCATGTATTCGTGGAGCAGTGTTTTCAGATTTTCCAATGAGAGTGTCATCCTTCTTTGGCTTTGTGATGTTGTGTATAGTTCCTTTTACCTCTTACTTGGCCTGGGTATGCCTCACTTCGATCCTGGGTCACAGAGTCTGCTTTAGGTAGCATAGAGCTGGTAGACCTCAGGAATATGTACTTGAGGCTCTGTGTGTGACGTGGCAAAAGCCACCGAAATAGAGTGTCCTGATTCTGGGTCCTCATATTGAGCAGGGAGCACCCTGCGTGTGTGCAGTGATGTGGACTTCAGTTTGCCTTTCATCTGTTCTCCATGATACCAATTTCATTATTAAAGCAGGAATAAACAAGAAGCGTAGTAGAGTCTACAAGGGAAGAAGCAGGGCCATTGAACAGAAGGGCTGCATTCTGGTTTCAAGCACGGGGTGGGAGAGCCTATATATGGTGCAGTGGGTGCTAAAGTGGTAAACATAAATCATTAAATCTGCCAAATAATGGTCTGTAAACACCTAGTGTAAAATAAGAATGTTCTCATTTACATTTAAATAGCTTAGATTTCTTAGATTTCACTTTAAAAAAGTGTAATGTTAATGCAAATATTATTTGGCAACGAAAGTAAATACAACAGACAGAGTTATTAATTTCTTATGCACAGTCATCTATTTTCAAATATTGACTTACCATGAAGGACCTTTATCATACTTATGAGTCCTATGTGTTAACGTGTTTAGAGTCAGAAACTCAGGAAATGCAGATTCATGGAATCAGAAAATGCATTGGCTTTGGGTTGAAAGTGAACCTCTTCTCCAATTGCTTGTTATAAATTAGCTTGCTGGTACATTTGTCACTGCGATTAAGAGGCCCTTCTGACACTTTTCTCTTCCTGCCAGACAAATCTGAACCAGTGAATTTTTAAATATTCTTATAATATAACTGTATCTCTTGTTTCCTTGATGTGAGTAGTTACATAGTATCTAGTACATAAGTCCCTGGATAAAATAAAATAAATATTGTACCAACAAGATATATACTCAAAAATGCTATAGATAAATCAAAATGGAATTCTAAACAAATGTTCAAGCAATACACAGGTAGGCAGAAAGAAAGGAAAGGAGAGACAAGGAAACAGAAAAAGCAGAAAACAAAAAATAAAATGATAGACCTAAGCCCTAACACATCAGTAATTTCATTAAATGCAAATGATATAAGTACACCAATTTAAAGACAGAGACTGGCAGGGTGGATTGAAAACATGACCCAATTATATGCTGTCTTCAAGAAACTCACTTCAAATAATACGAAATAGGTTCAGTGTAAAAGGATGGAAAAAGTATATCATGGAAACAGTACTCAAAAGAAAGCAAAGGTGGCTAAATTAATACCAGAGTAATACCAAAGTAGACTTCAGAACAAATAAATTAACTAGAGATAGAGAGGGACATTTTATAATGATAAAAGAGTCATTCCACCAAGTTGATATAGCAATTCTACATGTCTATGCACCAAACAACACAGCTGCCGATTATGTGAAGCAAAAACTGATAGAGATGGAAGGAGAAATAGACAAGTCCACATTTATGGTGGAGACTTCAGCATCTCTGTCTCACCAATTGCTAGAACGACTAGGGAGATCAGCAAAGGTATTGAAGAACTCAGCAGTGCCGTCAGCCATTAGGTTGGCATTTACAGAATTCTTTTCAAGTACCCACAGATCATATACTAAGATGGGCCATATCCTGAGCCATAAAACAAGCCACAGTAAATTTAAAAGAATTGAGATCATACAGGATATGTCCTTCGACCACAGTGGAATCAAAGTAGAAATCAAGAAGGGAAAGCTAGCTCCAGCTCCTTGGGCTTTCTGTATTGTTTCTTGAACATATGAAACCCAGTCACACCATTTGAGGTCTCTGTCTCAAATCTGTCCTCAGATTTTCTGCTGGCTTTACTCATCTAAGCTCTAAATTCACCACCATTTCAGAAATTTCTATAGTTACCCTATCTAAAAAGACTGCACAGTGCCCTCTGGCTACTATCTTTCTGACTTCCATCACCCTCCACCAACTTGTGTATTCCTCTGTCATTTTCTTCTAAGTACTTATTAATATCTGAAGTTACCCTTTTTTTTTTTTTTTTGGCGGTATGCGGGCCTCTGTTGTGGCCTCTTATGTTGCGGAGCACAGGCTCCGGACGCGCAGGCTCAGTGGCCATGGCTCACGGGCCCAGCCGCTCCGCGGCATGTGGGAACCTCCCGGACCGGGGCACGAACTTGCGTCCCCCGCATCGGCAGGCGGACGCCCAACCACTGCGCCACCAGGGAAGCCCCCTGAAGTTACCCTTTTTGTTTACTTACTTATTTATGAGCCAGTATTATACACAAGAATAGTAGCTTCAGAACAGTAGGAGTACATGTGCCGTGTTCACTACAGCATCCCCAGCCCCTAGGGCAGTAGGTGCTGAGTAAGAACTTGTTGAATGGACTGTAGATCTCTATTACCTAGGTAGCCACATGTACTAGATATCTAAAGATATTCTCTCCGCCACAGAAAGCCACTAGGAATCTTGTGCAAGTTAGTACATAAACTCTTTCCTGCATGCAAATGAGAAAAAGAGAACTAGCCTCTCTATGTTTAGCTAACCTTTGGTTTCATGTATTTGTTTTCCCAGCTAAGGAAACTCTTAGGGGAACTTGGATTGAAATAGGATGAATGCTTAAAAGCATTCAGAAGCCTGCAAACTTGACTTGTGGAACAAGGCTGGTAGTTCCCCAAAGATGGTTGTAATGATGAAGTGAACCTGGAATTTCAAAATGAATATTCTCTATTTTATGTAGCACTGACAAGACTTGCAAATAGGTAAATGATTACCAAACAGTGTTTATCCTATTAAATAGATAGTTGAACATACACATGCACATTAAGTGAAAGGTCATTGTCAAGTTTTTCAGTCTTTCTGTTTTGAACTGGAGTTGGACATAAGTTGTTGGGTACATTGGAGAGGTCGTAAGGCATGGGTGTTGGAAGTTTGATAAATCTAGGATCCAGTCCTTGCCCTGTCACTGATTATCTTTTTAAAAAAATTTATCTATCTATCTATCTATCTATGGCTACGTTGGGTCTTCGTTGCTGCCCGTGAGCTTTCTCTAGTTGCGGCGAGCGGGGCCTATTCTTCGTTGTGGTGCACGGGCTTCTCCTTGCGGTGGCTTCTCTTGCTGCAGAACACGGGCTCTAGGCACATGGGCTTCAGTAGTTGTGGTGCGCGGGCTCAGTAGTTGCGGCTCGCGGACTCTAGAGCGCAGGCCCAGTAGTTGTGGCGCACGGGCTTCGTTGCTCCGCGGCATGTGGGATCTTCCCAGACCAGGCCTCGAACCTGTGTCCCCTGCATTGGCAGGCGGATTCTTAACCACTGCGCCACCAGGGAAGTCCTGTCCCTGATTTTCTTGTTGGGAGATGTTTGAAAAGTCATTTACTCTTTCAAGCCCTAGTTACGTCACCCATAAGAAGGGGAATGACAAAAGCACCACTATAGAGTTGCTGTAAGAATTTTAACAACAACAAAATAATGCCTGTTTAATCTGTTCCCTTGACACAATCTTACACTGGGTGAAAGTAGTGAGTAGGGGTCAAGCTGCACCCCTCACCCCCGCAATTGCCTAAAAATAATCAGACTGGCAAACTCAACAATATCCTTGATGGTGTGTTATTTTCCTCAGAGTGGATGGAGACCTAGATGGTTATATTTGAGGCGCATGCTTTGCTTGATTGACAGTCATGGCAGTAAATACCAGGTACCACTTGAATGTCTTGGGTGGGGCTAGGATGTTGAGGTACAGAAATGAACAAGAAACTCCGGTCTTGGGAGAGAGGTGGTTGGAAAAAGGAACAGCTACAAAACACATGGTAATTGCTAGAACTGAAGCTATGGGCTGGGCTGTTTTGTGGCGGAGAGAAAGCAACATCTAGCTTCACCCGAGCCTCCAAGGATGAGTGACTCTTTGCCTGATAAAGGTGGAGGAATTGGGTGGAGTATACTTGCAGAGCAGAGAGGCGTGGAAGAACACCCATTCAGAGATTTGCTGGCAGTCTGGCTATGAAGAATTGCCCGTAAACTTTTTAGTTTTGTGATTTCCCAATCCCTAGGAATTTTATTTTCAATGGGTTTAGTTTTATTATATGCACTAAAAACACACTGAAAGTCATTCCCCATTGTTTTGAAGAATCTCTGTTCGCTCCTCCTTCGGCATAATTTTTAAAGGACTTAACTGAATTATAAGGCACAAGGACTCTACAGAACCAGCTGCATTTGAAGGCACTGATTTGGGAGACATCAATTCTGCCAGTTAAATGTGGCGGTTAGTGGATCTGCAGTGTGATTTATGCTGATGGCTGTGTGGTTGTTCCTTTTCCAGACACGATTAAACATTCCTCTGTGGGCAGACAAGAGAGAGGTGCTCTCAAAAAGAGGAATGGTTGGGACCAACAGAGACCAAAAGGCACTCGGGAGTGATGATAAGAAAACGGTAAAGACCTCTTGATAAATAACAGTATGAAGTCTCTGGAGAGTACTGGCACTGTTACTGAAAGCAAGGCCCCTCCAATTACTAGTCACCGTTCACTAAGTCCAGGAGTGCCTAAATGATGTAAATTAGAATTCTGAGGGTGTTCTCTTCACTGTAACCTTGTGTCTCACATATGGGGTGGCAGGATTCAGATTTGCCTTTTTCAATTTCAAATTTTCGGTAAAGACTGATTACCTGCCACATTCTTACCCCCCCTCCCCATCCCCTTCCCTCCCTCACTCCCTCCCTTTCTTTAAAGTCCTTGTAGTTCAAGGGGGCATTTTATCTAAAAGTCCCATTCCTGCAAGTAGATTTTCTCCCGTAGGTGCTTTTCAAATTCTCGCTTGCCAAAAATCTTTGTGGAATTTTGTTTTGTTTTGTTTTTGCTTTCCTGCCCAAATCTTAAGACCAGGAGTCGTTTAGTTCTTTGCTTTTTTTTTCTGTTGTTGTTCAAAAACTTGGCATGCTATATTGTGCTTTATTGTGGTTGCATGCCAACTGTCAAGAGTTAGAGGCCAATCTTCAAATCTATTTTATGGATTAAGTGTTCTATTTTGTGTACTTTGGAAGAATGGCCAAGTCCAACAGCGTGCTTGATCACAGTGAGATGCTTTCCCCTGGTTCTCCCCTCCACACACCCCATTCTTAAAAGTATAAAGGAAATGGAACTTACTCGCTTAGAGTCTTAGTCTGAGCCTGTTTTAGTTTTTGTAAACAGGGATGCTACATGAGTTATATAGGAATTTCTCCCCAGTTAGCCCTATTCTTCCTCACAATTAGAAGAGGAAGCTTTTAGCAAAGGAGAAGCTGAGGCTTGCTGGGATATCCATACTTGTTTGAGGTGGTCTGTCAATTGAGGGTTCAGAGCAGTGGGCTGAGTGACAGCTAGCTCAGTCTTAGAAGTGAGGAACATCATCAGGACCTGAGGGCAATAGTTAGGGACACTGCTCTTCCCCGCAGCATTCATGAATTGAGAAAGCAGAATCAAATGCAAACCAGCCTCATCCTTTTACCCATGAGGGAGAAAATCACTTAAGCTCAGAGAGGTGCAATTACTTGCCCGACGAGGTACAGCTGATTATTGGCAGAGTCTAAATGCCAGTCTTGTTGTCACTTAAAAATTCCATATGACCTTCCTAAAACCATCAAATGCTATACCTTCTCTTTGGCTTTACATACTTACTTGCTTCAATTTAATGCTATAAACCTTTTCGTTGGTTATCACTGGATGTCGCATTTGGGATTCATGATAAACCACGGAGGTACTGTCATCTTTATATTTTACTTACCCATAGTATTGAAGTATGATTATATTGTAACCTTGATAAGCCTTGGGCAGGTGTTCCAGTATTTAATCACATGGGCACATCTGATTATTTTTAATGGATTGTGCAATATCATACTGTTAACTGTAAACCATATTGGAAATTGATTGCATATGTAAGTCAGCCTTGTTGAATTATTTGGTGTTGGTTGCAGGATCCCATACTGATATAGAGTCTGCCTATGGGAGTCTGGTGGAAGTAATGTCTACTGGTAGAAAATGAGTGTAGCAGCATATTCTGCAAGTATTGGTTTTGTGTGATTTAATATTTAGAAAAATGATTGAATCAATTTTCTTTTTTAAAACTTATTTTATATTTGCCTTGAGAACTTTCACTGGAGTCATAGTTGAACCTATTATGTGTCGGTGATAAACTGAATCATGCCAACTACAGCGAACTCATGTATTTTTTGGGAAGTGACCTTTTTTTTTTGTATAGTCATTTTGTTTACAGTATCTTTTCCTGGTGGGGCTTTAGCAGTACCTAAAATAGCTTCAGGTGGATTTGTAATTATTTATTTATTTTTCTTTCTTCTTCTTCTTCTTTTTTTTTTTTTTTTTGGCAGTACGCGGGCCTCTCACTGTTGTGGCCTCTCCCATTGCGGAGCACAGGCTCTG
Organism: Mesoplodon bidens; assembly: GCF_964165515.1. Classification (NCBI taxonomy): domain Eukaryota; kingdom Metazoa; phylum Chordata; class Mammalia; order Artiodactyla; family Ziphiidae; genus Mesoplodon; species Mesoplodon bidens. The sequence goes on from NC_138172.1 coordinate 24,498,173, forward strand.
GACACGCAGGCTCAGCGGCCATGGCTCACGGGCCCAGCCGCTCCGCGGCATGTGGGATCTTCCCGGACCAGGGCATGAACCCGTGTCCCCTGCATCGGCAGGCGGACTCTCAACCACTGCGCCACCAAGGAAGCCCGCCCGGATTTGTAATTATTAAAAAATCCCATAAAATATTAAGAGGATTAAAAATCCTAAGATATTAAAAATATCTTGACTTATCCTTAAGATAGAAATTGGAAAAACTGTGATGCCCCAAACAGAGGTACCCTCCCTCTGACACAGTATTTGCCAAGACCCTAATGGTGGTATTTAGTCCATGACGCTGGTTTTCATGTTACAGGTCTGGGCAATGTGGTGGCCAGGACCCAGAAGAATCTTAGCATCCATATGTGTACCAAGCTTTGTCTGCATAAATAATTTTCTCCCTTGTGTGTGGAGTGCAGTTTTTCACCTGTATGTAGATGCTGTTGTGATTAATAAGATTCACAATCATTTACAAGCATTAATGAAACCAGACTAGATTTGGGGGATTAAGTCAGTACGTACTTACTGAAAGCACATGTTCGTGCAGGAGTCCATAAAAGCTTGGAATTACTTGGAAAAACTTGGAATTACTGGTCAAAGTTAATTATCTTTGCATTTGAGAGTAATCTGGGATGATTTAATATTTTGGGTAATAATCTTTCAGAGACTTTGCCCAACACCAAGAGCTGTCTTTGGCATTGTAAATGTGGTTCTACGGCAGCTCACTTACTAAAGAACATTTGTAAACAATATACTATGTAACTGGTTCCTTGTGATTTTAAAGACTGAGAGCCCCAGAAGATGTTCACACAAGGGTTTGTTTGGCCTGAGCCCATGTGTTAGTTTTCTGTTGCTGCCATAACAAATTGTCATGAATTTACTGTCTTGCAGCAACACAAATGTATTTTATACTTCTGACACAGGACTCACTGGGCTAATATCAAGTTGTTGGCAGGGCTCCGTTCCTTTCTGGAGGCTCTAGGGGGAGATCTATTTCCTTGATCATTTGGGTTGTTGGCAAAATTCATTTCATTGTCATTGCAATAATGAGATCCCTGTTTCCTTGCTGGCTGAGAGCCGTTCTCAGCTTCTAGGCCTCTCCGCAACAACCCCCCGCCCCCCGCCCCATTTTCCTTAGCTAGTGGCCATATAGTCTTTCATCTTTAAAGCCAGCAACAGTGGTTTGAGTTCCTTTTGCTTTTGAAATCTCTCCTCCTCCTTCTATCACATCTCCTTGACCAGGAAAGGTTCCCAGCACTTAAGAACTCATGTGATTTAGATTGGGCCTCCTGGATAATCCAGGATCACCTCCACATCTCAAGGACCATACCCTTTATCATATCTGCCAAGCCCTTTAATGTGAGGTAACATATTCACTGGGGATTAGGATGTGGACGTCCAAGGGACCATTATCGTGCCTACCACAGCCTAACATGACTTTAAAACTTGAAACCATGTTAATTTGCTTAGGTTTCTGTCCTTGAGATTTGGAGACTAGAGCATTAATCATTAACCACAGGGGTAATATGGTAGTCCTTGCTCCCTTTCCTGTAGTGCCCCATCTTAAAGAATCATTAGAAGAAATCCAGCCATAGATTTAAGATTACACTATCCCAGAGGACAACAACAATGCAGAAGCTAGGTTTAGCTATAGAGACGTGTAGAGAAATGGAGAGAAGTTTCGGTGGTGAAAAATCTTATTTTTGTGGCATGGCCCTTCTCCCTCTTCCTGTGGAAGTCCAGCTCCAGAGTTAGCCTGTGATGCTGATGCTTGATGTTCACCCAGCTTGTGATGGAACTTGCTGAAGAAATGGTCCTACTCTGGCCTTGAAATCTGTTAGAATGTACTGAGTTAACAGGGGAAAGTAGAACTAGATGAAAACTTTCAGTTTCAAGTTCAGATAGAAACATTCCAGGCTCAGGTCTAAAATCCATCTCCTCTACACTGCCAAGAAAGCAGATGGGCTCTTGTCATTGCAGGGTGAAGCTATGTTAATTAATATATTACGAAACTGACTCTAGTTGAACATGCACTTTGTATGAATGGTTACTGGTTCCTCTGGAAGGAGGTGCTCAGGGAATTTTTTGGATGGATGTAAGTCTCGGCATCGTCATGATAGATGTAAAGACACTGTTTATTTTTACACATAACATTTTTTATTGTGCTGCAGGCAATTGGAAGGATTTGATGGGAAAATAACTTATGTGTTACGTAACTATGAGAACTGTACTTCTCAGTACTGAAATGGGATAGGAGAAAGCTTATGCCTGTTTGTAATAATTATCTCAGCAATCTTATACAACTTCTTCCATGCTAAGAGCACATAGCTTGGGAACTAGAAATTTAGTGTGTGGTGGAGGGAATGTAGGTGAGAAGGGCTTGAAGTAAAGATACATCTGATACGTCTATGGTTGGCCCCCTTGACTCAGGCATTCTGGGTCAGAGGTATTTTAAGGTTTAGACCCTAAGCTTGGAGGTGGAAGATTATAGTGCTTAAGACAAAGGGCTTTGGAGCAAGGGTGATTTGACTTGATAGTTAACTAACTTTGCTGTGTGTGACTTTGGTATTATCTCATTCTGCTGAGTACGATCCAGATGATAGTCTCCTGAAGGGATTTTTGAGCATTGAGAAACTTTTTTTTAAAAATAATATGTTGGCATTGTGCCTGGCATGTAGTGAAGTGATCAATAAAGGGAAATAATTGCTTTCTTCTTCCATCTCATCCCCACTTGTTGTCTTACCTCCCAATTCAGCATTAACTTTCTAATGTTCAGCAAATCTCTTAGGCTCTTGGTTATGGATACTACCGTTTTGCCCTTGTATCAGGGAAAAGAGTGGACTATAGAAAGGAAAATAAGGAGAACTACCCAATGATTAGTGGTGAAGATTTAAGTTTATGACCAGCCCTGGGTTTCTTGGGACTGGCTAAAGGAAATCTTTAATTTATATATAATTTATATATATATAAATTTGTGATCAATACCCCCAGGGGCTGTGCAGTGTGGTGGCCCTGGAGATGGTGTACAGTTGTAGAGCATATCTCAGATTCCTAGAACTATGGGACAATCATTGAAGCTGTGAAAATATAACTGTAAGATAAATATTTCTATCTAACATAACTGATAAGAAAATCCCAGATCTCAATTTCTCAAAACATTGTGCAAGCTAAAAATATGAATAGCAACAAAATAAATAATGATAGTATTGGATTATAGCCCAAAGAATAAAATGGTTACCCATGAGTCCACAGTGGTAGCAATGAGTGATGGAGTATATAAATAAATGGGGAAGAAAGATAAATCTTCCTTACAGAAGAATTCCAAATACTCTATGTTGATACTTTCACTTTTAGACGGGGAAGCTTAATTTGCCTCCTCTGAAGTGTGGTGTGGACTCAGTGACTTGCTTCCAAAGAATACAATGTAGGGAATGAAAAACAGTGACTTTACGGGGAGAAAACTGGTAGACACAACTTTACTAAGTGGTCATGGTCAACATCACCAGTGATAAGCCATGTTAACATCATGTACCCCTAATATGGTGTGATGAGAAGCACACCTCACCTGTTGGTATTCTGTCCGCAAATTTATAACCCTAGTCTAATCATGAGAAATACATCAAAGTGAAATTGAAGGTCGTTCTACAAAATACCCCATCAGTGTTCTTCAAAATAGCCAAAGTCATGAAAAAACAAGTCTGAGAAAGTTGAATAAGAATAAGGAAATCCTTATTTTAAAAGCCTTTTGATTATCTGATTACCCTGGATTATGGAAAGTGAACCCCCATGGGAGATGCAAAATCTCCTTGAGAAGTAGGAATCTAGTTATGGAGTAGGGTACAGCGGATGGCGGTACATATTCATTTCGGGCTCGAGCAAGTCAGGTAATGTGAAGAGAAGCTGGAGAATGTTGCTAAGGACAGACAGTGCTGACAGAATGGATTAATTTCCTCTTATTCATTTTTAAAGACTTTCTTTTTCCTCTCACTAATGTTATCGTTCATATTATGTTTGATAAAATGTTTAAAAGGCGTTGGGGGAAAAACTTATATTTGAAATGTGAAGTGGGTCATATTTCCATCTTCAAAACCTACTGCAAAGGGTTTCTGGAGGATCTGAGATTGTTAGAGCATCTGAATGGCAGCACTGTTGATGTCTCAATGCAACACCTTTGCTGGAAGTAGAGAGAGAGTTAAAAAAACATATATATATATACACGCTGATAAATGTGATACTGGCCTGGTCTTCTGAGTTGGGTGCAAGATGTACTGAGTGTTGAATGCTGTGGACCAGTGTATGCAGTGATAGGAGAAGTCACTAAGAAAGATATTCTTCTCAATTATATACTAGTTTTTTTCAAAGTTTCATCAGACTGAGTTGCCATCCTTAATTAGTCCAGAAGCAGATGAAGGCTCATTTAGGTCAAAAGAACTTTTGAAAATTTACACAGAACTCTTATATCAAATTCATTTCAGTACATTTTAAAAATAATACTCCCCTATACTTCTTACCCCGAACATCTTCAGATATAAATGGTTCATAATGCTAGCACTGAAATGCATACACTTGGGCCAGTATAATAACACTAAGTTCTTTTCATTTAACTTTCATTCTGGTCCCCTACCCATTTTGAAAGCATAGCCATTCATTCCAAAAACTTTGGAAAATTCAGAAAAGTAAGATGAATAAACTGGAGTTTACTCATACTCCTACCAGCCATTGGTAATATGTTTTTACCATTTTGGTATATATTTTTCCAGATTTTTTCTGTGTGTGTGTGTGTGTGTGTGTGTGTAAATATACATATGTATCTTACTGAAATGGGATCATATATAAAAATACATATGTGTATATATAGTTTTAAAATTAAGTATAATACATAATTGTAACTTAAAAATACTGTGGACATCTTTCCTCCTTGATCAGTATATAGTTCTGTGTTACTTTTCAAGGTGTTTTAGAAGCCCAGTGTATAATTGTGCCATAATTTATTAAACCAGGCCCTTTTTTTTTGTTTTTTCGGAGTGCATCAGCTTTTATTTTTACAGCAATCTTTGTACCCAAATCACCACAGCATCTTTTTGTTTTTAACATCTTTATTGGAGTATAATTGCTTTACAATGATGTGTTAGTTTCTGCTTTATAACAAGGTGAATCAGCTATATATATACATATATACTCATTTCTCGTCCCTCTTGTGTCTCCCTCCCACCTTCCCTATCCCACCCCTCTAGGTGGACACAAAGCACCGAGCTGATCTCCCTTTGCCATGCGGCTGCTTCCCACTAGCTATCTGTTTTATATTTGGTTGTGTATATATGTCCATGCCACTCTCTCACTTTGTCCCAGCTTACCCTTCCCCCTCCCCGTGTCCTCAAGTACATTCTCTACATCTGTGTCTTTATTCCTGTCCTGCCCCTAGGTTCTTCAGAACCATTCTTTTTTTTTTCTGGATTCCATATATATGTGTTAGTATACAGTATTTGTTTTTCTCTTTCTGACTTACTTCACTCTGTATGACAGACTCTAGGTCCATCCACCTCACTATAAATAACTCAAGTTTCGTTTCTTTCTATGTTTGAGTAATATTCCATTGTATATATGTGCCACATCTTCTTTATCCATTCATCTGTCGATGGACACTTAGGTTGCTTCCATGTCCTGGCTATTGTAAATAGTGCTGCAGTGAACATTGTGGTACATGACTCTTTTTGAATTATGTATGGTTTTCTCAGGGTATATGCCCAGTAGTGGGATTACTGGATCGTATGATAGTTCTATTTTTAGTTTTTTAAGGAACCTCCATACTTTTCTCCATTGTGGCTGTATCAATTTACATTCCCACCAACAGTACAAGAGGGTTCCCTTTTTTCCACACCCTCTCCAGCATTTATTGTTTGTAAATTTTTTGATGATGGCCATTCTGACTGGTGTGATGTGATCTCATTGTAGTTTTGATTTGCATTTCTCTAATGATTAGTGATGTTGAGCATCCTTTCATGTTAAACCAGGCCCTTTTTGATGGATATTAGCTCCAGGATATTGTGCTGGTAAGTGTTTAACAGCTGGCTCTGTGGGGAAAAAAGAGCACTGATTTGTAGCACTTGCTGATTTCCATGGTGTAAACAAAGCTACCATAGCTGATTTCAAGCTATCAATATGATGTCACTGAATATGCAGTTGAAAAGAGATACGGCAAGCCAGCTTCAGCACCCCAGTGCTAAGGTTCAAGTTTGATCAACAATTGATGTTAAGGATAGTTCTTTAAGAGGAGTATTGTTTACATGCTAGACAGTTTCTAAACATGATAAGAGACCCTCTAAGCAAGGGGGAAAAAGAATGTGCCATTTGCCATAATGTTTAATTGATAAGCTATAAAGCACTTTTCATTGCTTCCTTAGATTTCCCAAAACTAACCTCAGGCTTTGCTTTTCAAAGGAAAATCTTTTAAAATATCTTAAACCAAGATGCTCTTTACAGATGGTTAATGCATTGTCTGTATCTGTGTGCTTTTTGGAGATGTTACTCTCCTTCCTTACTTCAGGGATATCTACCCTTAGGCTGCCTGTGTGTGGATGTTTGGTGGTTTGGGGTAGGGGGTATAGATCATGCTTCTCTCAGGGAGCATCTGTAAATATTTAATATCCAGGTAATCTTAAAATATTTTTGAATATTCCCACGAATTCATTGGTGTGTGGGAGCAGAAGAGGTTAAGATGGAAAGTAACACTTTTCTACAAGCAGTTATTTACTGTAACTTACTGAGAGGTTAAATTATTGATAGGCAAGAGAAAAACCGTGGCTTCTAGCAATATTGCTTTCCTGACTAAAAACCCAAGCCCTAAATGCTGCATTAGATTCGACAGGTATTTAGGTGGCCACTTTCAGGAGAAAGTGGAGGGCTATTGTGTCTTGTTTCTCTGTTCGTGAATCTATTAATGATGGAAAGAGATTGAGTTCGCTGAGAGCAGTGGATGGATTTATTTTTGAAGATAATGAACCTTATGCAAAATCCTTTCAACAACCCATTTGGCTTGTACATGCTGCTTTCTAAGGGCCTCCATCACCATTCGTATGTTCTGTTTTGTTTTTTTTGCGGTACGCGGGCCTCTCACTGTTGTGGCCTCTCCCGTTGCGGAGCACAGGCTCCGGACGCACAGACTCAGCGGCCATGGCTCACGGGCCCAGCCGCTCCGCGGCATGTGGGATCTTCCCAGACAGGGGCACGAACCCGTGTCCCCTGCATCGGCAGGCGGACTCTCAACCACTGTGCCACCAGGGAAGCCCTCGTATGTTTTTTAACAGCTCAAAGTTGGGGAATTAACCTTGGGCCTTTAAGACCTGTTGGACCTGCTGTTTGCTTCCATCTGTGCCGTGGGGTACGTTCATTTGCCTTGTGCAGCAAGCAAGACATAATGCTTTGGAACTTTGGCCAACTCTTGGCCACCAAAGAGTTGGAAAGAAGTCCAGATGTGATGTTCAAAGAAGTCCTACTATTTGCACATCTCTGGCTCTGGTAGTTGTTAGATCTCCCATCTGAGATCCCCTAAGGGCTTAGAAAGAGTGGGATGGAGATTCTCAAGATCATGTCCAATTCCAAGTTAGCAGGGGTGGTGGGTAGATGTGGGTAACTTTGCCAAACAACCTTTAATCCTCTTTTAATTAAAACAAATTAATCTTTAAAATTTTCCTAGGAAAATACCTGGTAGGATAATGAGTAGCTTTATTGATTGTTTTGACTGGGTACTGTGATAAGCATTTTGTGTTTAATTCCAATAACTCTGGGAAATAGATTTTTTTGAATGTTCTCCATTTTACCGGTGAGAACATGGAGGTGAAGAGAGTTTAAATAATTCATCTAGTGTCCCACCATCTGGTAAGGGACAAAACCAAGATTCATACGGGTTCTTAAATTCTAGAGCCCCTTGTGCACTGCTACCTTCCATAGAGACATTGGGAAAGGGGTGTGCCAGGCCTTTGTCCCTCATTAAAAATCTAAGTGCCATGAAAGGGCTGTCATCCTCAAGGCCTAAATCAGTTCCGGAACATAGTACAGGAGCAGTCATTATCCATTGTTCTAAAAAAATGAGATTGTTTTGGCCTCCTTAAAAATCTACGTGCCGTGAAAGGGCTATCATCCTCAGGGTCTAAATCAGTTCTGGCACATAGTACAGGAGCAGTCAATATCCATTGTTCCAAAAAATTAGATTGTTTTGGGTTGGATTTTTCTCACTTTTATTGCATTCCCATAGTCATGGAGATGATGTACTAAGCTGTGAGTACTGAAAGAGAAGCCACGTGGAAGCATAACAGTAGTGGCAGAGAGGCGGAGATGCTCTTGACAACAGCGGTATATGCGGTGTATATATCAGTAGAATCAGGCTGGGGAAGGTTTTATTTAGATTTATATGGGGCTCCCCATGCTGCCACTAGCCTTGGATTAATGGAACAAGTAATGTGAACCCAATGGATAATATGAACTAGTGGGAATACCCTCTCCATTATTCTCTTTCTCTTTGTTTTTAACTGAAATGTAGCTGACATACAATATTACGTTAGTTTCAGGTGTACTACATAGTGATTTGACATTTCACACATTACAAAAAGATCACAGTGATGTATAGTAACCATCTGTCCCCATACAAATTTATTGCAATACTGTTGACCATATTCCATATGCTGTATATTACATCCATGTGGATTATTTATTTTATAACCAGAGGTTTGTACCGCTTAATCCCCTTCTCCTGTTTTGCCCTCCCACTCTCTACCTTTCCCACTTCTGGCAGCTGCTCATTTGTTCTCTGTTATCTGTGAGTCTGTTTTCGTTTTGTTTTGTTTTTTAGAATACACATATAACTGAGATCATATAGTATTTGTCTTACTCTTACTTTCACTTAGCATAATACCTTCTAGATTCACCCATGTTGTCGCAAATGACAATATTTCTTTTTTTAAAAAAATGGCTGAGTGATATTCCAGTGTGTGTGTGTGGGGGAGTGTGTGTGTGGGGGGTGTACCACATCTCTTCTATCCATTCATCTATTGATGGACACTTAGGTTGCTTCTATACCTTGGCTATTGTAAATAATGCTGCTATGAACATTAGTGTGCACGTATCTTTTCAAATTAGTATTTTACCATCTCTTTCATTTAACAGATATTTATTATGCCTTTTCTTTTTTTGATTACCACAGTAAGTTTATTGAACATCCAACATCTCATATATATACAATGTTAAAGAAACAGCAAAAAAAGTGTTTTTTTCCTTATGATGAGAACCCTTATGATTTACTCTATTAACTTTTTTCATAGATAACATACAGCAGAGTTCATTATATTTATCATGCTGTGCATTACATCCCTAGGACTTCTTTATCTTACAACTGGGAGTTTGTACCTTTTGACTACCTTTATTCAGTACCCCCTCTCAGCACCCCTGCCTCTGGTATCTACAAATCTGATCTCTTTTTCTGTGAGTTTGTTTATTTGTTTTTGAAGTATAATTGACCTATAACACTATGTTAGTTTCTGGTACACAACATAGTGATTTGATATTTCTGTACATTTCAAAATGGTCACCATAATAATATGACTCTTCTTTTTCATGAATTGTGCCAGGGACTAGGAATAGAGAACAAGATATCTAAGCCTCCTGATTTTGTAGAATCTACGTTCCTTCTTGTTTCCAGAAAATGAAATGGAACAGAGTAGGCAGAATAATATAATGAACCCCAGAGTGCCACCACCCACTCACAAGAGCTCTCCTCAATCTTGTCCTCCTTACTATTTCATTTTGAAGCGATTTGTAGATGCTATATCACTTCTTATGTATTTCAATATGTGCTTCTAATACAGAAGAAATTTTTTAAAGAGTAATTAAATTTTTTTTAATATGTAAATTTATTTATTTATGGCTGCATTGGGTCTGTTACTGCGCACGGGCTTTCTCTAGTTGTGACGAGCGGGGGCTACTCTGTTGCAGTGCGCGGGCTTCTCATTGCGGTGGCTTCTCTTGTTGTGGAGCACGGGCTATAGGGCACACGGCCTCAGTAGTTGCGGCACACAGGCTCAGTAGTTGTGGCTCGCGGGCTCTAGAGCGCAGGCTCAGTAGTTGTGGCGCATGGGCTTAGTTGCCCCACAGCATGTGGGATCTTCCTGGACCAGGGCTCGAACCCGTGTCCCCTGCACTGGCAGGCAGATTCTTAACCGCTGTGCCACCAGGGAAGCCCCAAATATTTTATTTTATTTTTATTTTTATTTTTTTTTGCGGTACGCGGGCATCTCACTGTTGTGGCCTCCCCTGTTGCGGAGCACAGGCTCCGGACACGCAGGCTCAGCGGCCATGGCTCACGGGCCCAGCCGCTCCGCGGCATGTGGGATCCTCCCTGACCAGGGCACAAACCCGTGTCCCCTGCATCGGCAGGCGGACTCTCAACCACTGCGCCACCAGGGAAGCCCGCCCCAAATTTTTTTTTTTTTTTTTTTTGCTGTACGCGGGCCTCTCACTGCTGTGGCCTCTCCGGTTGTGGAGCACAGGCTCCAGACGCACAGGCTCCGTACGTACAGGCTCAGCGGCCATGGCTCACGGGCCCAGCCGCTCCGCGGCATGTGGGATCTTCCCGGACCGGGGCACGAACCCGTGTCCCCTGCATCGGCAGGCGGACTCTCAACCACTGCACCACCAGGGAAGCCCCCCAAATATTTTTAAAGTGGAAAAAAAACATTAACTGTAGGACCTTAATCATCAAGTATCCAGTCAATGTTCAAATTACTAATTGTCACACATCATCTTTTTTTTCCGTTTGAGTAAGGACCTAACTACAGACCACATGTTGCGAGTGGTTGATTGGTCTTTTATGCTTCTTTTTATTCAAGTTCTTCTCCATTTCTTACCCTACCCACCCCATTTTCCTCTCCCTGCAATTTATTTTTGAAAAACTGGGTTGTTTGTCCTGTAGTTCCCCACCATGTGGATTATCTGATCCCCTTCCTGTGGTGTCAGTTTACATGTTCCTCTGTTCTTATTTAAGTTGGGAGGTGCCTATAGACCCTTGATGTCTTCCTTCTGTGTGTGAATGGAAAAGGGAGTGATTTGATCACGTTGAAGATGGTCACCTTGATACGCAGAAAAGAGATTCTGTAAAAGAATATTTGTCTCAGGGTTTATTAGCTTATCTAAACCATCATTCTGCTGGAGCATGCCTTGTTAGAGTTTTGTTTGTTTGTTTCCTGTTTATTTGTTTTTTGAGTTTCCTCACCATCATGGACCATCTATCTTTTTGCCCCTCTGTTGGGTCTTAGCTGCTAGTCTTAAATTTTGCCTCAGTTTGAATATATTAAGTCACAGGAGCATCAAGAAAGCCCTTTGCCCAAATAAATTAGTGACTGATTGTATTATGCCTATGTTCCTTGTTTTGGTTTTGGCATTTACTGTAGGTTGTGAATGATTTCCATTGGTTGTTATGTCTACTTGAGCTCTGTGTTGGTGGATAAAAATCAGACCTCTTATTATATGACATCTTTGACCTCTGAAAGGGTTGGACTGAGAAAATCCTTGGTGGTTCACTTGGTAAGAAGGAAGATTGGCAAATGACATCTTTAGGACGTATTTAGATGTAATAGTTGTGTTACAATTTATTGAATTTCTCATTCAAGAAACACCTGTTGACTTCCAATAAGTGTGCCACATGTGGGGTAGACAGTGAGGGGTGGGACCACCATGGCTCTTGCCTCCATGGAGTTACAATCTTGGGGTAGAAGGCACCAGTCACATAAATGTATACACTGTGGCCAAAGTATAGGTGTCTTCAGTCCCTGAAACAGTGCTGAGGAATGACCCCATCCTGGTGAGTCCACAGAAGGTCTCAGGATCCCTCAGGGGCCCAAGTCCAGATCCTGAGAATCAGTGGTCTAGATCAATATGTTTGTCTCCTTGAGTTCTGAGAGTCTGTGATTCTAAGATTCTAATGCAAAAGCTTAGACTCCTTAAGTTCAGTGTGTTGATTAGGAGTTTGTAAGCAGTACCCACTTCCTGTCTTCTAGCAGCGGACTCTTGGATTTACACTGAACTACTACTCTCCCTTCCTCTGCTGATTTGGTCCCCAGCTCCTGGAGTGGCTGTGTGGCACAAGATTGGGCAGAGAATCATGCCTCCTTGGCTATAGTTATTGATTCAGAGATGGGCCTGTGACCCAAGCAGGAATAATTAGAGCTAATACTGTGAGTTCTGTGCAGTGGGATAAAGGGTACTGTCACCTTTCCTTCAGACTTGAATCTGCAAAGGCATTGACCTGGAGCAGGTGGGGTCTATGTTATTACCACATGGATCCTGAGAATGAAGCCCACAGAGATGAAAAAGAGACAATTTTGATGATGCAAACTGTACCTCCTGACTCAAGTTGTGCCATATTATTGCATGATAGGTTTGTCATGTTATTTGTATAAGACAAGGTAGTAGGTAGGGTGATTTGAGTTAGCTTGACTTAAATTTCCTATTTCTTGGAACTTGAAGAATCCTAACTAGTCTAGATGCCTTTGGGGGTCCACGCATGGGCTTCAGAAATTGCATTTAAGATTTCGTGATTTCAGGGAGGCATGGCCCTATAGGCTCAAGTGAGTGTAGCCCCAAAGGTTAAGGACCCCTGATGAAGATGTGTCTAAATTAGAGTGGAAGGTATACTCCTTTACTTAAATAAAAGAGATCGCTACTCTTTCACTACCTGTTCTACCCATTGGCCCCTTGAAATGGAGGATGATGTCACTGATGTAACTGGAGATTGGCTGTAAATAGCAAGAAAATCATGGAGAAATCTCAAATGTTAATGAGCAGGCTTCTAAAACTGTTCCCATTAGTGGCAAGAGCACCAGAGACTCATCTCCGAGGATCTCCCAGAAAATGGTAATTTTATGCAGTGCAAGCTGAAAGGCAGAAAAAAATTTGCTATGATAAATAACACTATTCAAGTGTGGTGATTTTTTTTTTTCCCCTCCCTTTGAAATGCTTGTGCAGCAGTGAAGACTTGTTTCTCTTTGGGTGCTGATTTTTGGATATTCTAGTAAGTCTACTTAAAGGTCAGTTAATTAATTTATAAATTGCTGGGATGATGCCTAGAGTGGTCCAGTGGGATGCTTCTTGAATTCTATCCCTGTGTGAATGCAGTGTATTTGCTTCATGTACAGATACATAATTCTGCTCAACAGTTTCTGGATGGATACCTTTTTTCCTCAACTTAGCTTTTTATTCTTTTAATGCTGGGGTGGACTCTGTCATACTGGGTGGACTCAACATTGTTAAAAAAGGAGTTACCTGAGTTCAGGGGAAGATCTATCTCTAATTCTGACCTGCCACTGTGAAGTTGTATCCATTGATCACTAGGATGACCGACGTGAGGGTGGTGGGAAGGAGGTGGTAGAGTGCAAAAATTTAGGGGAAGCTAATTTAGTAATTATAAAACAGCTCAAATCCCATATTCTGTGGTTGGGGAGCACATGCATTGTTAGTAAAGAATGATAGAAATATATATATATTTTTGGAGTGAATAGGTCAATGGATATGTTTTCCAGCATGCATTAATTTGAATCAGTGTTACCGATCTGGCATTGGACCCTGTTAAGCTGCATTCGGGGAGGCAGCCTGCCGGACTCTTCTGCATTCTGGCATCTTCCATACTCCAATCTCCTCTCTCCAAGGCTGCCAGAACAATTGTCCAATAAAACTCAAGTCTGGCTCCTCCATGCTGTCAGGATAGCAGTTGAGACTCCTTCACAAGAGGTATGAGTCCTTTGGCAGTTACCTCTGCTCATTCTCTGGCCTCATCTTGAACCTTGAGCTTAGTGAACCTTGCCTTCTCCTTTATTCAGTGCCGTGCCCACCGCCACGCTGTTGTACAGTGTTATTTCTTGGGCCAGCGATGCTCTTAACTTCTCCTGTCCTCTGCCCCTCTGCTGCTTCTGTCGGCCAGCTTAGAGTCACTCTTTGAATCCCATCTCCTGGAAGGCTTTTTCTTACTCCCGCATCTGGGCTGGATCCACCCGTCTCTATGATCTGACAGTAAGTATCCTGTTTGTACTCCCATTAGAGCACTTACTTATCAGACCTCATTCAGCCATAAATCTACATACTGCTCCATCGGACTATGAAACTTACCATGTTCATTATCAGATTGCCAGCATCTGGTATGGCCCCTGGCATATGGAGCCTCAATAAATATTTGGAGAATTAAATATTGGAGATAGATGTACAAACTAAAAACAGTGCGGTGAGTGCTTTGGTAGAAAAATGTTTAAGATAACTCACAGAGGATCAATTAACCAACATCTTTTTTAGGCCAGGGCAGTGTTTGAATAAAATGGAACATTGTGCTAAAAAGAAAACAAACAAACAAAGACTATGGGTTTAGAAAAAATCTTAAAAAAAAAATAAAGTCAGAGAGACCGATAATTTCACTCAGTGGTTCTTTGCCACAGTTAGAGTGTTATGTCTTTGGCTCTGGAAAGGAACAATTAGTAGATATCATGGTCTCTTGCATTGGAAATGGCTGTTTTAGGCCATTATCGTAGTCCACATTTCTTTTAGGATTTGCTTTTCCTTTTTAGTGGGCCATTGTGTCTTGTTCTGTTACATTTGCTATGTCATGATCTTGAAAACAAAGGCAAACTCGTCCTTTCCATTGCTGTCATAAAAGGAGTATTTTTATCAATGCCAAAGCGGTAGTTGCTAGTTAGATTATCTAGAGTTAGATAGGAATGGTCCAAAAGAGTTGTATCCTCAAAGCAACAAATGACCTTGAGTACATTCGGGACATCTTCAATGTTATTGAGCACTCTTCCTCTCTCTTTTATAGCAACTGCTCAGCTGTTAACCTGTCTTCATTTTGGAAAATGGGAGGAAGTTCAAGTATATTATCCAGTTAATGAGAAGTGTATCAACAAGTTTTTGGGTTTTATCTCCAGACAATTTAATTTACCAGACGAAGCTCCTGTTTTCTTTTAGATTGGTATTATGTCCAGGTTTTGAATGACTGGAGTGTAAAGGTAAACTCAGAGCCATAGATGATGTTTCCTTTTTGAAAGTGCAATTTAGAATATAGTAAATCATCTTAAATTATGGAATCATTCACATATACAATTAGTTAAGTATAATTTACTGCAAAGCATTAAGTTAAATTCTAAATTAAATCCAGATACAAAATGTGTCAGCATTTGATATAAAAAATTCAAATAATCTGAGGCTTTAAAAAAAGCATCTCACTTTATGGCAAAATTTAGGGAAATATACACAACTCTGGAATGACTACTGACATGTAGTCTTGTAGCCCTAATTAAGGAATGTTCAATAGCTTGGCACACAGGCATGTCACATACCAGAGAATTTAAAAAATTCTTACTGAAATAAAAGTGAGGCTTTTTTTGTAGACTATATATATTTTTTTGACTGTAACTTGTGTCCAAGCCCTGATATTCCTCAAGTATGATTAGTTACAATATTCAAAGTATTAGATAAATGTATTTATATTTATCATTAAATTATTTAATTTATCATTAAATTATCATTAAATATATTTATATTCTATCATTAAATTACTAATTAATCCATTGGAAAAAATATATATATATGCACTTTAGTAGTGGCCAAAGATGTGAAGATGCACAATTTCTCACATCCGTAATTGTCTTCATTTCTTTGCATTATAATTATGATGTGGTATATATGGCGGCCATGGCTAGCACTTGGTACTTGCTTTACACACCGCAAATGAAGAATGTCCTGAAGAGTTGTGTCCTTAAAGCATATTTGGCTGAACATATTGGACATATGTTCAATGGCACTGATCATTTTTTTTTTTCGTATAAGTTACTCAGAGCATCTGAGTCATTAACAAAGCTCCATTTTGGAAAATTGGTCCTGTCAAATAATAGATATGAACAGTAAGACCTTATGTACTTTGCCTCTTTGCTTCCAGTCCATATCCCTCTTCAGCCATTGCAAACCAATGAAGCTGAGGCACATTGAGGGACCTCTGGAGCTGTGCTATCCAATAGAGTAGCCTCTATCCTCTACTTAAATGAAAAATAATTGAAATTAAATTTAAAGTTCACTTCCTCAGTCACACTAGCCATTGTAGCTAGTGGCTACCATAGTGTACAAGGCAGATTATAGAACATTCCTAACACAGAAGGAAGTTTTATTGGACCGTGCTGCTCTAGAGTTTTCTAAAACCTCATTTGGTCACTTAGTTTCTTCTGTTAACATTTAATTTCTACCCCACATCCTTTCAGATGGTGGTTTCTATCCTTGATTCTCTGTAAAAATCACCTGGGGAGGTGTATAAAAATTCTGATGCACAAGCCAATTGGAATCAGAATGGGGATAGGGGACTGGGGCCCGGGCATCAGCATTTTAAAAAATTCCCTGCGCAGTTCTAGTCAGCTGCTGACATTTAGCACCACCGTTCTAGACAATAACATTTTGTTTTTTAATGGGGCAAACCAGTGTTCTTTGTACTTGCTACCTCTGTCTTTCGTTGACCAGCCTCCTTTGGAACTTGGTTGGAGAGACATGTAGAATATAATGTTAGAGTTCAACGTTGGGAATCAAGTGAACCTGGGTTCTTCTGCTTCCTTACTTGCCGAGTGATGTTTGGCCAGTTACTTAACCAAGCTAAGCTTTTGTTACTTCCTGAGCGAAATGTAGATAATAATAGAACGTGCCTTGAAGCACGTGAGGATTAATTAAGATAAGGTATATAAAACACTTGTGACAGTCCCTGGCACATAAGCCCTTAGTAAATATTAATATATTTTAGAATATATTTTAGAACATAAAATATATTTTATAATTTTAAAATAGAATATAAAATTCTTGCTAAGATAATACTACAGGATTTCTCTTCATGGATTTTGCCCTCCCTGTTGGGGAAATTTTAAGTGTTTCCTTACTATATCTCATGGCAACTCAAGGTAAGAATTTAGGCACCCCTGTCCAACGAGTAGGGAGATATTTTGGACCTGGAAGGTTTCTGTAGAGTCTGCTATACCTACCCAAAGTTGCTTGCTCAGCTTTCTTGGTTCACAACGTAAAATTACTGAGCAGGATTGAATTTGAATGCTGTTAGCAGCTGTTCTCTCTTGAGACTTGACTGGGCATGGTATCACCTCCATGCTTAGAGCAATCAACAACCGCTTGTTGGCCCCAGTTTGGATTAGGCTGGACCATGTTATTCCCAGACAACAGACCCAGACTTGTCAGACTTTGAGGAAAGAAATGGCCTTCTAGTTCTTTGAATCCTCGAGACTTCCATGTGGTTGGACATAGAAGAGGTGGTGGAGGGGCAGATATCAACTCTGCTGTTCGCTGTTGGCTCCTGGAACACTTTAGGCAAGGGGCTCTCATGGCAGCACCTGGCTGGGAACAGTACCACATAGCACTTAGCAGTATATCAGTGGATCTGTGGATTGAGTTTCCCAAGTGGATGATCTTGCAGCTTTCCCAAGTCAAAACTAAGATGCAGTTAAATTTTATGAGCTTCATCCATCCTTTTCCTCTCTGTAGACATTAGTATTTTCTTTCAAAAAGTATGTTTTCATAAGCCTCCTGTTAAAATGCCAAGACTCTTAGCAACCGGTTATATAAATGAACCATTTTATGTCTGTGTTTTAAAATGATCAAATCAAATTACTATAGAAGTGAAACCTGAATTATCGCCATTTCTCCAAGACATAAAAACACGACAGCCATACTGTTCTCCATACAAAGCTTCCGTAATGTTCTGTGATGCTCTGAGTGTTCTCTGCATCGTCCTTTGGCTGTGGGGAAGGGTGACTTGTCGGGGTGGTTAGTGAGGATATGCAGTTGTTTAAGGAAAAGCGGTGCTGGCTTCCTTAGCTGCACAGCCCCTCATCCCACTAACACCTGTACAGTTCAGCGACCAGAGTCCTTTGGGTGAGATAACTCATTTTTGACTATAGAAAAGACTTGGTTTTGATCCATCTATAATGTGAAACATGCCATTTTTTAAAGTTTTGTTATATATATGATCCTTTGTGGGGGGGGGCTTTAAAAATATTACTTCCATATTTAATTTGGTCATTTATGAATATATTCTCCATTATTCCAGTTATACATGAAGTTATTATATTTTCAAAGAATAGTCAATGGAATAGAAACATATGGATTAAACAAGCATTTTGATTGAAGATAGTTTGCATTCTATTAAAATTTCACAGAAATAAAATGTCTTTATAACCAGAAAAAAAAAAAAGACTTGGTTTCATGGATGCCTTCTAAGATGTCTGAGCTGATGATGATATTTTTTAAAAAATTATTTTATTTATTTATTTTTGGCTGCATTGGGTCTTGGTTGCTGCACGCAGGCTTTCTCTAGTTGTGGCGAGCAGGGGCTACTCTTCGTTGAGGTGCACGGGCTTCTCATTGCGGTGGCTTCTCTTGTTGCGGAGCACGGGCTCTAGGCGCATGGGTTCAGTAGTTATGGCTTGTGGGCTCTAGAGCGCAGGCTCAGTAGTTGTGGTGCACGGGCTTAGTTGCTCCATGGCATGTGGGATCTTCCCAGACCAGGGCTCGAACCCGTGTCCCTTCATTGGCAGGCGGATTCTTAACCACTGCGCCACCAGGGAAGCCCTGATAATGATTTAAATTGCTACGTCAGTGGAAAGTGAAGGATAAACACTGGCTAAAATGAACTTCTAAGCTTTAGGCTGATGTGTAGCAAAAGAGCTTCCATTATGGAGTCTTGTGTACCAGACACTGAGGCAAAAACTTTTCCATCATCTCAATTAAGTTTCATCACCATCTTAAGAGTGAGATTTTATCATAATTGCCTTATGCAAATGAGGTTAAAGAGTATATTATGAGTATATTAGGGATAAGAATCCTGGTATATGGCAGGAAATCCTGTGTCTTTAGCAGGTACTAAAGATCAACCCTTCACTGAAAGCTACTAGATATTTGGGGAGCAAACCAGCCATTTAAAGTCTGTATATACCTTTACATAACATGATTTATAACAGTTGCATAATAGTCTTAAAGTCCAATAATTTTTGTTTCTTAAGCAGTAGAACCATTTCATTATGAATAATTTTGGGAGGTTGCCTAATAGGTAATGCATGTAAGTCTGGGATGAATAAGAAAGAGACCCAGCCACTGGAATTCCCCGGTCACTGCTGCGGGGGACCTTTAACTCAAGGAGCTGCATCAGCAGCTCCTTGAGCTTTTCAGAACAAAGTTTGTGAAGAACAGTGGTCTTAAATATAAGTGCTGTATTTCAAGGAACCACTCCACTATTATGGGACCTTTAGGTTGGTCCCATTGCTCCCTCTTATAAGACCATTGTGTGGTCTTCATTGTTGTGAACATGTGGGTACCCTCAGCACTCGTCATCTTTCTGATTATCGCCGTAGGATAAATTTCTAGAAGTTGGAATTGCCGGGTCAAAGTGGATGCATATTTTAAAGACATGCTTATTTCCAAGACTCCCTCCAGAAAGACTGAAACACATTAGCCTCCCACCAGTCAATTCCGAGTCTGCTCTTTTTCTCCATGTGCACTGTCACTTTGTGGATATATTTTTTTCTGATTAACTGCCCATTTGATAGGTCCCAAATTAGAATAGAATCTTGTTGTTTCCTTTTGATACGTTTAATTGTTAGTGAAGGTGGTCTGAAATCTTCCCACCTGCCTACTTTCCTTTGTTCCCCCAAATTGCCTTCTATCAGCTTTTGCTTGAGAATAGTCATGCTTCTCTGTAGGATTTCTTGGAGCAGGTTGACAGTGACTAATAGAAGGACCCTTGGCTGTTTCAGGTTTGACCTAGCTGGTGCTCGATCCCTACACGAGCTGGGAGGAATGGGGGTGTGAGCCTTGGTGAGACCTAGAGAGGAAAGCTTGAGAAGCAAATGCTCTGTTGACCCCTCACTCCTTCTGGATTCCTTCAGAGGAGTGAAGATTCTTTTATTTCCTCAGATGCCATTGTGACTGTGTATTTTTTGTATTGTTTCCCTTAAATAAATAAATATACATCTACATTTTTTCTTTAAAAAAATGTGAACCAATTTTTACTAGTCACTTTGTGTCATTCATTTTAGGTCATCTAGAATTCCTTTAAAACATAGTATGCCAAGTGTCATTGCTGACTCTTATAATTATCCTGTAATTTTATTCAGTCCTTGCTCAGAGAAGATTTTTTTATGGATTTAGCGTCACAGCAATGTATGCCCCCACCTCGCTGGCCCTCCTGGGGAACACTGCGTCAGGAACAGGTAAATGCTAAGAATAATAGCAACAATAACAGCAATTAACATTTCTATAGAACACCCACTTTGTGGCAACTTTTTTATTGCGCCTACGGTGAGTCAGAAATGCCATAGGCGGCTCCAGCTTTGTGGGGCATTATTATTTTCCCCCTACACTTCAAAAAATACTTATCATTTTTCTAGGAAAATATGTTTCCTGAAAACTCTTTTGATGGCTTGGCTTTGAGTTACAGAGATACACAAATCAGTTTCATGCTGAATTAATGCAGAGATCGTGAGATTACCCCCCCTTCAGAGTTTTTGTGGAAGTTTGCACAAAACTTTGTTGCATGTTTATAGCCCTGTGTATGCATGTACTCACACATATGTGTGTAAATATACAAAAGGTTTTCATCTTCTTAGGATATAAGCACATACATATTAGGTTCCAATCAATGAATTAGCTAGCAATGAAAGTAGCTTCAGTAAAAGAAGAAAAAGAAGGAGTCTGTTATACAGGGGTGTCTCATGCTGTTCACAGTCAGGAATGAGCTGGTACTTGGGAATGGGCTGTAATCTGGACCTGCAAAACCACTGGGACTTCCTCTCTCCCTCTTGCCTCTGCTTTTTTAGTTTCTGCTACATTCTGTATTTTTCTGCAGAGCAGCTTCCGTGTGGAAGAAAACATGAATAACCCCTAGTTGCTTCTACAGTTCCAGCCACCCACGGAGACTGGCTGGCTGGCTCTCATTCACAGTTCCGCATTCCCTGGAAAGTTAGATTCTGCTTTGCCAAGGCCGGGTCATGTGACTGCTCTTGGCCAATGAGTGGACCTTGGATTCCCTGTCCAAACGTGGCAGCCTGGGGTTCCCCTTGGAGATCTGGCAGGAAGCTTCCCAAGAAGAGGGTTGGCTTCTGGGCTTGGCAGGCAATCCAAAAGATGTCCAATATAATAAGAAAAAAGCTACTCAGGATTTAGACACTAATCTCTTAGGCTCTATCCAGGACATGTTCACAAATGTAGTTTTCATTGTTTGTTCATGTCAGTAGGGGCTGAATTGTGAGACTAACAGAAAAGTTATCATAACAATAAGATGCTTTATAAATATTGAGGGGCCAAGGTGCAAGGAATATTTTGTGAAACTTCATGGAGATAAATAATGAAGTATGTATGGCAACTTTTTGCTTTCTTGTATACATACTTTGGTATTGTAGAATGTTTTCTACTGTTAGCTTGCAGAAGCTAAAAAGCAGATGCATTGAGAAGAAAATCGTCCATATGTGTTATGGACTGAATGTTTGCATCTCCTCCAAATTCATATGTTGAAGCCCTACTCCCTAACGCAATGGTATTTGCAGGTGGAGCCTCTGGGAAGTAATTAGGTTTAGATGAGATCATGACCTTGGGGCCTCCTTGATGGGATTAATGTCCTTATAAGAAGAGAAATAGACCAGAGCTCTCCCTTTCTTCACCATGTGAGGACAGAGCGAGACGGTGGCCCATCTGGAAGCTGGGACGAGAGCTCTCCAGGATCCAGATCAGTTGGCACCTGAACCTTCCACTACCCAGTCTCCGTAACCACGAGAACAAAATTTCTGATGTTTAAGCCACCCAGTATTTTGTTAGGACATTTGTACCTGACTGAGGCAGTTTGTAGCTGTTCATTAAATTATTCATCAATCCTTTGTTTAAAACCAATGGATTAATTATCCCAATAAATATGTGTTAAGTGCCTACTCTGTGCTAGGAACTTACACAGTAATGAGGATACTGCCTGGAGCCCTCCTGAAATACATAGTCTTGTGTGGGAGAAAGGGGAGAGAGACTGAACCATGTATACAGATCACAAAACAAGTGCCATTTCAAGGTGTGTAGGTGCTATGAAGGGTGTAAATAGGTTGCTGAGATTGAGAGTCTGTGGACCTAGGGAGGGACTAGGGTTGTTTTCCTTACCACTGTTTCAGGTCCTGAAAAAGGTGCTTGGGATTGACACCGCAAGAATGGGAAGAATTGGGCAAAGACCTTTGCAGACAGGGGGGAGGGCAGTTTCGTTGCTGGGTCATAACGAGCAAGACCCATTGGGGTGTGCATGAGCCTGGGTCGTGAGGACCTGGTAGATGGTGAGTTTTTATTTTTTTAACAAGTCTGCATGGTTCGTAATCCTTTTTTTGGAATATTAGACAGATACAGCAACAAGGAAATACATCTGGGGATGAGAGGTACAGGGGACTGTGGGGTCACAGTCAGCGTCCAGATTTCTTTGGAGGGAGAAAAGAAGGAAAAAGAGGAAGGAAGGAGGAACAGGAGTTGAGCTTGTATTTGCCAGTATTTTGCGGAAATGGAGAAACCTACTCCTTGCCATATGCTGAGACTGGGCTGTGCCCGTTTGGCTGATTGAGGAATGCAAGATATACAACAGAGGGCTGCCATCATCTTTCCCTGTCAGTGACCTCTTAACGTCACTGACAGACATGGAACTTTGCTGGATTCTTGGAAACGAGAGAAGGAAAATACCCATCAATTCATTGGATTCTCCCCGGGAAGCCAAGTTGGAGTTCATTCTCCATTTGTTGTTGTGGTTACTAGTTTCTTGTCTGGAGCACTTTCTGACTTGTGTTCCTAATCAACACTCTAATGGGATTACTCATGTTTCATTTAACTGTCTTGAAATAAACTTTTGGAAGTATTCCTTTTCTGGGTAGAGACATTACTGGTAACACGAATCAGCCTTTTAGGTGGATGGGGTAGAGATTGGATAAAGAGAGAGGGCTCCTGCAGGCTAGAGTTCGGAGGCAGTCTATCTCTGTGGCATGGTTTGAAGCCCATTGGGAAGAAAGGTCTGCTTGGTCTCCCCAAAAGTGCCACAGTATCTGAAATTCCACCATTAACATGCATGCCACTGAGTCAAAATAACTTTACTTAATGGGACATTACAGGCAAAGATGAAGATTCAACACCTTTTGGTGAATGAATTCTTGTACTGGCTCACGTTCCTGCCGTAGATGAAGTTATAAGATACTTGGGAAAAGAGGAGATCCTGAAATGATGAAAGATGACAGATGATGGAGAGAAGTATGTGTGTGTGTGTGCGTGTGTGTGTTCGGGAGGGGGACTCTGATAAACACAGAGAAGTGGGAGGGGAGTTGCACTGCTACTTTTTTTTTTCCAGGTTGTTGATTTCTGCAGGATGGTGGGACTGAGCAGAACAAAGTGAACCGCCCAGTGCAAAGTGTTCCTAAAAGACCCCTAATTTAAATTGTCCTTTCCCACCCCAGTGATGTCTCTTCTCTACCACCTTTATTGCCTCGGGTTGTCTGGCTTGTATAATAAGCTCTACTGTTTCCATATTGTAAGGGAGCTTAAGATGGATGACATCTGAGAAGTGAATTTCTGTGATCCTGGTAAAGGTTTATATAAAATTCTCTTACCTACTTATTTAACTCCCCTTTGGAAATAGTGACAATTGTTACTATGTCATAAAGGCCTTACATTTAAATTTATCTTCTACATGGGGGCTGCTGAAACATCCAGAAACAAGCATAGGGTCCCAGTGTGGTCAATTATCCCAGCTATTAGAGCATCTCATCACTTTCTGTGATGGGAGTGCTCTGAAACCTCAGACAGTGTTTTTACACTGGTGTGTATGTGTGTGTGTAGACTAGTCTCTCAGTGTAGATGCATTTTAATAACATCCCATGGGCCCTTCTGGACCATAATGATGGCCTCAGTTCTCCTGTGGAATTCCCAGTATCCAAATATTTCTCTCAGATTAAATATCTGTCTTTTAGATTTTTCCCTCCTTGGATGTTGCTCTTATTTTCCCACCATAAATCTCCCTTTCTGTCTTTCCTTTCCCCTTTGGATTATCCATGAGACCCATTGTTCATGGACCTCATATGTCCCAGCTGACCTTCAGCTGTGAAGTTAATAATCTGTTAAGGGGAGAATTCATTTAGGAAAAAAACCAAAATATCTGGTTCTGCTTAAAATTATATCTAAGAAGCCAAGACCTATATGGGGCCTGAGAAAGTCCAGAGGGACAGGAGACCAGAACAGTCCCCAATCTGTGAGGCGGTTGGAGCATGACTGAGTTCTCTTGATCTTCTCAAGGTCTCACCATAAAGTGACACCCAAGGGTATTTCACCCACATCAATTACCGCTGATGGTATGTTGGCTGTTTACGTTATTATTGTTCTTCAACTCATAATATCATTGTATCCCCTAGCAATTGAAGCTCAGTTGTCAGACCAACCTCATTTTACGGCTTGGCTCCATCCGGAAAGCCAATTATGTGACCTTGAATGATTTGTTCAAATTTCTTTGGATGCAGTTTTTTTTTTTTTTTTTTTTTTACCTGTAACACAGGAATGCTGTTGTCTATCTTGAGAGGTTGCTCTGAGGATGATCGATATTGTAGGTAAAGCATATGTTATTAATAGAAGCCACACGAGAGTTTCCTGTCCAGTGGTGGCCTGTTTCACCTGCCTCTAGACATCGTCTGTTGTATCCTTTGGGTACCACGTTCTACATTCACTCTGTTTGCAATAGCCTGTGTCGTGTTGCCTTCAAAGAACACTCATAATTCCCCCTGTGGAGATGGGAATATATAGCATGGTGGTTAAACTTACTACAATAAAAGTTGAACCCCTTGTCACCCTCTTACTAATTGTATGACCTTGAATAGGGCACTTAACTTTTCTTAACTTTAGTTCCTTTATCTATAAAATGTGGACAATTATAGTATCTATCTCATAGGGTTGTTTTACAGAATAAAGCATATATAAATTCCTCAGTACAATATCTGATGTAAATACTGAATAAGTGGAAATTGTTTTGATTTATTTAATATTGTTATTGTTACTATCGTCATCGTCATCATGTGTCATTTTTATAAATTAGTGGTTCTCATCCAAGGAATATTTCATCCCCCAGGGGACATTGGGAATGTCTGGAGATGTTTTTTGGTTGTCACTGCTTGGGGGTGTACTACTGGCATCTAGTGGGCAGAGACCTGGGATGCAGTTAAGTATCCTGCAGTGCACAGGACAGCCTTCTTTAAAAAAGAATTATCTGGTTCCAGGTGTCGATATTGTTGAAGTTAAGAAACTGTGATATAAGTAAATTGTCCACAGCAGTCAGTGATGTCATCTGGAAATCTTTCCCCTGTTTTGATGTTCTGGAATTACCGTGTCCCTTTTACTAAGCCATCTGAAAAATGCTTTGTTTTGCAGAATGATGAATTCTTTGGAAATTTCTGCCTTTCTTGTGTTCTGTGACAAGCAGAGTCTGTGCCAGGCTGTGTTCAGGAGCTAATGGTGTGATACTTCTCTGGGTTTCTACATTGCTGAGAGAAATGTTTGTTTTTCAAACTTCTTGAAGGTTACACATGGGACTTGAATGTCCTTGGAGTTGTCCCAGGGAGAGGCAAAGAGTGGATTTTAGAGATTCCTTAAACAGTTATGCTAGATTCTTGTTAATTTATCATTATTATCTTAAAGGTTTAAGTAGTTTTTATGGACCTTCATTAAAAAATTTTTGAGGCCCTCATGTTATCATTCCTATGTAAGAGAAGGTATGAGGCATTTTGTCCTTAGCAAAATTTATTTAACAAGTTATTTTGCCTTCTGACATTCTCAAACGATGGATGGAACAAGGTTTCACAAAGGGAACAATTCTAAGATGAGAATTTTGAGGGGGCACATCCTGTCACATCTGAATATTTCCTTAGTATATCTTTTATTTATAGTCAACAAGCATGTAGATAAGAATTATTTAAGCATTGACCATTGAGAATAAATGTATTACAAATAGAAACCTTTAATGCATTTTCATCTGCAGAATACCCTTCACAATAAATATCACCTATGTAATTTAGGTTAAATTTTCATCTCCTGACAGAATACTGTTAGATTCCTCATACTATTTTTAGTCTGTAGCACTGCTAGAGATGTTTGCTCTAATAAGAAAAATCAACTAATTTATCCATTGTCTCATTCAAGACCTGTTTCACTTTCCAAGTAGCAGAAAACAAAGAAATAAAAAGTGGGAGGAAGATGTTATTAAAAAGAAAAGGAGGCCATACTGAGTGAATCTGTTGGGATTGCTGAAAATGTTGTCTTTGTTTTCATCTGCTTGATGGCTTCATGGATGTAACCATCAGTAGAAGACATCTAGGTGTAGACTCAGTTTGTGCTCCTCACTGTGGGTAAGCTAGATGTCAACAAAAGATAGACACACCGGAGTGATCCTTTGAGGGGAGTCTTGGAGAGTGTGTTGGAGTCATCAAGGAAGGAAAAATGGTCAGCATTCAGTCCTTGAGGCATGAGATTAAGGTTTCCTCAATCGTTTGTTCTTTTAGCAAGCCATTCGATAACTACATAATTGAGTGTTGGTTATATGCCAGCCATTGTGTACTTGAGGAGGTTTATGGGGATGAACAAAAGAAAGATGGTTCTTGCTTGAGTGTTGCTACCAGTTTACTAATTCTCATTTATATGAACAACTGGGTAGAGCCACTGGTTTTTAATTCCAGCATGCAGTGTAGGGTTGGGTTATCTCATATTCTGGGGGCGGCAGGTGGGGTGGGGTAGAGGTTAAAGTAATTGCAAAGGACTTTTACTTTTTAAAAATATTTATTTATTTATTTATGGCTGCGTTGGGTCTTTGTTGCTGAGCGCGGGCTTTCTCTAGTTGAGGCGAGCGAGGGCTACTCTTCGTTGCGGTGTGCGGGCTTCTCATCGCGGTGGCTTCTTTTGTTGTGGAGCATGGGCTCTAGGTGCGCGGGCTTCAGTAGTTGTGGCTCGTGGGCTCTAGAGTGCAGGCTCGGTAGTTGTGGCTTGCAGGCTCTAGAGTGCAGGCTCGGTAGTTGTGGCTTGCGGGCTCTAGAGTGCAGGCTCAGTAGTTGTGGCTCGCGGGCTCTAGAGTGCAGGCTCAGTAGTTGTGGTGCACGGGCTTAGTTGCTCCACGGCATGTGGGATCTTCCTGGACCAGGGCTCAAACCCGTGTCCCCTGCATTGGCAGGTGGAGTCCCAAACACTGCGCCACCAAGGAAGCCTGCAAAGGAGTTTTAACTTTTTCTAGACATCTCTTACATAGTTCTTTCACCCGCTCCCTTTATGTTTAGTTTCATGAGTAATTCATGAATGCATCCCTATGGTCAAAAATTAAAACTCCAAAGATAAAGGGAAATTTGCCTCCATTTCTTTCTCTTCCCTCCCTCCCTCAACCAAATAGAATTCAGAATTCCCCTATCAGAAGTAGTCACCTTGTTCAGACTTCTTCTGAGAGAGAGAGGTCAGGGAGAGAGGCAAGGAGAGAAAGTTTTCAGGGGCCAGATTTGTGTCTCAAGTTCTCTGAACAGTGTCTGGCACATAGTAGGAGCTTAGATAAATTTTAATGGAATGACTGTTTTTAAATGAATGCAGATACTTTGGGGATTAATAAAATAGAAACTCTTTTGGTGAATTTCTTAATGGTTTTTGTTTATATGTATTTTGTTAACCAACAAATATTAAAAATATAAGTACTGTCATTCCACTAAACTTTAAAACCTATCTGTGTATTTGGAAAATTTTGGAGCCACTGGGTTGGAGTGTTGGACAAGCAGTGGATGGGGAAGTTCCTGGAAAGTGAGGCAGGCTGCCAGGGAGATGGTTTCCCAGATTTGTAGAGATCTTCCTCAGAACCTGGATAATGTGGAGCTTTTTCTGGCCAAGTTTGCCCAAGATGCTACTTCAGCGAAGTGATCCAAGCGCAAAGGTTTTTCTCCAGATTTTGTGGTCATCTTGATGGCATCTAAACTCTAAGCAACCTGTCATTTTTCTAGAATGTTATGAGTTGCATCTGATCTCAAGACCTTGCTACTTTTACTGGTTCAAAGCTTCAGATTTTTCTTTTCTTTTTTTTTTAAAGCCAGCCCCTTGAATGTATAGTATTAGATCTGGAAGCACTCAAGCCATTGGTATTGACTGCATCAGTATTTTTGTATAATCGGAAGCTAAACACCTGCTGTTGTTTGAAGTCTGTATTTTTTTTCCCCCTGACTGTCCGTGGTTGTTCCTTGCTATTTCAAAAATGAATATTCCACTGGAAATTTTAACTCCGTGGTATTAGCCCCGAAGAATGTTACCCAGAGTTGTTCTTTCTCATTTTCATAAACATCTAAAATAGAAACCAGTGTTGCTTGGCGGTTTGCAAATAAATATAAGGTGACTGAGAAGGAGAGCTAAGTAAGAACTTGCAGAGAAATTTGCCTGAACTCACCTGATTCATACCACCTTCCTGCCTCCAAGAAAAATCAAAAAAATATGTAACAAATAGATTTCATTCTAAGACAAAGCAAGTAAATATGCCAAAGAGTTTCTGGTAGAATATAAGAACATTGAAATACTTGGAAACCATAGGAGTGGAGACATTTTTATTTTTTCGGTTTTTATTATTTCTCTTTCCCAGACATGACAGTTTTGCCAGTTCCTTGTATGGCACTTTTTTCTCCCTAATTTAAATATATCTCCCATGGTGGGAGTACCTATTGCAGTGAATGCACTTCACATTATTTGAAGCAGTTCCTAGTTTGCCCTCTGAACTCCTGTTTGCTGGACTCTTTGCTGGGTGATCAGGAGACTGGAATAATGGTGAATGGGTCTAGCTGACACCTCAAGTCTGACCTTCTCTGCAGATCCCTCCATCTCCTCCTGGGGATAAGAGAGAAATTCAGAATTACTGAAGGGTGCTCTTCAGTTTTAAATAAAATACTCTGAAGTAATGAAGGGTTGATTGTATTTAACAGTTAACACTTAACCTGCCCCCCTCCCCCATTTTACCTACTTATACACTGAACCTTCATGGCATCTATAAATGTGAGGACCAAAAATCGATGAAGAAGAAGAAGATGGTGATGATGATGGTGGTGGTGGTGATGATGGTGGTGATGGTGATAATTAGCACTTACTAAGGGCTTGCTGTCTGCCAGATATTTTTCTAAATGCTTTACATACATTGAGTCATCTCTCTTACTTAGAACCCAATATGGGGGCAGCATTATTAGTATCTCCACTTATAGATGAGGAAACAGAAGTATTGGGAGATGAAGTAACATACTTAAAGATGGCTCAACTAGTATGTGGTTGACCTGGAATTATGTAGCCTGAATCTTAATTCAGGGTGTCGGAAAAATCTGGAAAAACAGTATAAAATTATTTTTGAGCAATATGTTAGTTGTTTGTTTGAATAATATGCTCACTTGTTTTTTTCTTTAACTGCTAGACATCTTTTCAACTGAAGAACACTGAAATGTAAAGCATTGGGTCTACTTATTAATCTGGAGAACAATGTACAGTATGCTACAGCATTTCCAAAGATTTTTGAAACACTGATCAAAAGAATATACTTTAAAAATATTTAAACGTGGGTTTTAGTATGCATTTAAAACTATAGTTGACTGATTTGTGAATCAAACTTTTAGTATAGCTGTAGCATTTCTGGAAAGTGTTTTAATTAAAAGAAACCTCAGTTCACATTGAGGGTTGCCTTAGATCTTGGGAATATTTATTTTGACTGCAGTCTTTTTGAGTGTAGAGTTTAATGAAACTCAAGGCATTCTTCCAAAGCCACGGTAAAGAGGCAAGAACTGTAGCAGCTCTACACCCATCTTGACAGGAGTCCTACCACTGAAGTCTTTCTTTGGAACTTAAGGGTGGCATCTTTGATGTATGTTTCAGAATGATGTCTGCTCTCCGGGTTCTGATGACTTACGTTTCCCGGGAGGAAGGACATGGAAGCGTGGGGAGGTCATTGTTCAAAGCATCTGTGGCTGTGTTTTTAAAAGGAAGAATTGAAGGTGTGTTCTAGCAACTCAGACAAGTTATATCCCTGTCAAGAGCTGTATCTCAAGAGCTGTACTGCCCATATACTAACATTCCAGGTTTATCTAATCCAAGGATGTACTCGCTCATAATACTGCAAGCATAGCATACTTTTCCAACATGCTGAATCAGTTCTGTTATTTTCTCTGTCTTTATTCTGGAACTCTTCAAAGTTCCTGAATGTTAATATTGGTTAAAATATTAATATTTATAGAAGCTGGGTTTCTGTTTTCTTTGTTTTTCACTTTAAATCTGTTTTGTCAGAAGCAGCAATTGCCATACTTAGAGTAATTAAAACGCTTTTCTAGAATAATGCAGTTAGTCCTAAGCTCTCTCAAGGCACCTTAGCCCTATTAAAGCTTCCTTACAAGCTTCTTCAGTGTTGTCTGCGCTGTAGTGTTTATGTCTCCACTCTTTCTTTGAAAACTTGAGAGACCATTGAAGCTGGGTTATGTCTTGTATTGTCCACACTAATTAGGCTTGACTTCTGTCTCAGAGACTGAGGGTTTTAATTTTTTTCCCCTAAAGTTAAAAAACTACCAGGAAATCATCACTCAAGATTCAGTGTGTAACAAATAATCACTCAAGATTCAGTGTGTAACAAATAATCATGACTCCTGAGGCATAGCCAAAGTTTTCTCGATAAATAGCAAGTGCTATTTAAAAAAAAAAAGTATGTTTAGTTTCACTTCAAGATCACACCGTGAAAAGACGAAGGGAGAATGAAAAATTCTTGAAAATTTGTTGGCCACAGCTAGCGCACGGATCCTCAAACTGTGGCCCTCAGGCCAAATCTGGCCTGTGATCTGTTTTATAAGTAAAAAATTTTTTGCACTGCACGGCATGTGGGGACTTAGTTCCCTGACCAGGGATCGAATCCGTGCCCCATGCAGTGGATACGTGGAGTCTTAACCCCTGGACCGCCAGGGAAGTCCCTATAAGTAAACTTTTAATGGAACACAGTCATTCTCATTTGTTTCTGTGTAGTCTGAGGCTGCTCTCCCACTAAAACAGCAGAATTGAGAGGTTAGGGTAGAGACTGTATAGCCTGCAGTGCCTAAAATATTTACTATCTGGTACTTTATTATAGATAAGATACGCCAACCCCTTAGTTAGAGCATGAGAATCAGTGTAACTGTCATTCATAAGGTTGAAGCTTTATAAAGTATTCAAATTGAATGACTAAAAATACCTTAATTCTGTTTCATGGCACATCTTAACTTGCTATTGGCAGGCTTGCCCTGCTTAGATTTCACGGCGCTCAGAGCCCGTTCCCCTGGGAGCCAAGGTGCCCCACTATCTCCAGGTTGTCTGTTTAGTAACAAAACACCCAACAGAAAAGTGCAGAATGAGGGCCAGGTTGACGCAGGCAAGGCCAGGCACAGAGGCCATGGGGAGGCAATGAAGTGAGGGCCTCACCCCAAGGTGACCTCAGGCCAGAAGGACTGAGCACTGTGGTGGCAGCTGAGGAAAAGAAAGGGTTGAGTTTTGAGAGTCGCTTATATATTCTAGGTCCTAGTCCAGTGTCAGATAGGTGATTTGCAAATATTTCCTCCCAGTCTGTAGCTTGTCCTTCCGTAGAGCGAAAGTTTTAAACTTTGGTTAGGTCTCATTCACAGTTTTTCCTTCTATGGATGGTGCTGTTGGCCCTTCCAGGTCTTCTAGCCATGGCTCTCCTCTCATCCTTTTATGGTTATTGTACCTTCTAGCTTTAGGATGTGGTCCAGGAAGGGAAAAACTTGGGACCCAAGCCGTATTTTGTATTGTGGATGTGCAATAAATCCCAGATACTCTGGCTATTTTGTCCCAGGAGATAGGAAGGGGATGGATTTTCCTGGAGTCTGCAGGCTCACTGGAGCGCAGTCTGAGGAGAAGGTTGGAGAACTTCTCAGCCAGCGGGAGCTTTAAGCACCGTCTGGATCCACAAGGCGCTAGCGTCACACAGCAGAAACTAGACTTGTTTTTGTCTGTGGTACAGGTGCAGAAATACATCTGTGGAATCTATTTTCTGTATCTTGTCCATAACTAGAGTTTCCTTTAGAGTGTAGAGAAGACAAACCGAGGGAAGGAACCAGGGACAGAGTGCCCTGGAAATGCAGTTCTCCCGGACAACACAGATCTCTACCTGCTTCACCCAGGCAGGTGGTTGGTCAGATATTTGCTTCAGTTATTTTCTCTGAAATCATTATCTCTTCTAGATAGCACCTCAGATTCTTAGCTAACCCCTTGGAATTAGCTCAGTGGTTATTTTAATTCTCTAACTTACCCATAGTCTCCTTTGGGATAAATACTTTAAACGGTGGTGCTTACAGCCAGTGCCTCAGTCATCCTCCTTTTCTGATCAGTCAGAGGTAGGGGTTTGGATAGTTTCTCAGTTCCGTCTCACCTCTACCATCATGTGATTTTGGGATTCACAGTGGAAGGCAATTGGTTTAATTACCTCAGGCTGTGCTGGCGAGAGCTCTTTTCATTAGTACCATTGTGTATAATTAACCAACTTACATATCAGTCATTTTATCCTTTGCCAGGGCCTGAGTAATTTTATTAAAGATGGTCACAGATAGATTCATCCCATATACCATCTGTCCTAGCTAAACTGGCTTCGTCCCTTCAGTTGAGCCCAGAGTGCCTAAATGGTACGAATCAGTTGAATGTGACCAAGCCCTGCCAGTAAATGCCACCTTCAGTCCATGGCTCTGCCTTCCAAAGTTCCTGTCTTCCTAAGCTTGGCTTCCCCAGAGACAGCCTTCAAAGGGTTTCTCATCAAGGCAAGAAACCTGTTCAACTTAGCTGATTGCCTGAACAAATCATTAGGATCAGAATTTAGCCTTATAATGAAGCAATTTTTTAAACTCAAAAACAGTAGTTCTCCTACTTTGATGTGCTGGAGAATGAATCAGTGAGACAGACTTAAAATACAAGTTCTAGGGCCTCACCTCAGAGGTTTTGGCTTAAAAGGATGGAGTGGAGCTAAGAACGCTGTTTTAAAAAGGTACCTACAGGCAGTTGGGCTGCTCGTCCCGCAAACCTCACTATTGCACAGACCTCACTGTTACATCAAGGGGTAGGTGGGGGAATATATATATGTGTGTGAAAGTAATGTATTTTCAGTGTAGAAAACTTGGCAGGTGGAAAAGGATGAAGAAGAGAGTAAACACTGACTGTAAGCTATCAGTGAAAACATTGACCTCATTGTTAATTTCATTTAGGGGGAAGGATGGAAAATCCTCCATTTCTTCCCCTTCTCTTGCCTTCTTCCTTTTGTCTCCTCCCTCCTTCCCTTCTGTGTTTAAAATATGTAACTCTATACCCACTGATAATTTTTTGAAATTCTCAATTGTAAGCTTCTTCTACCTAATGTCCCTTAAATGTTTTCTAACACTGATAATCTTTTCGACCATGTGCTTTTTAATTGCTGTCAGTCAATCACAGGGATGTAGGCTCATGAGGGCAGAGATCTTATTTTGTTCACAGCTGAGCCCAGTGCCTGTTACAGTGCTCATAAGAGGTGGTAAATATCGGTTGAGCAGTATCTGAACTTGTGAATCATAATTTATTTAACTAATCCTATATGGCTTGTCATTTAAGTTTCCACCCAATTTTTGTTATTGTAACACACTAATGAACACACTTGTATACATATATGTATTAGTATATTTACCTAGCCACTTTCTTGAGAAAATTATACATCAGGTGGAATTCTATATGGAAGTGGGAATATCAGACCAAAGGGTGTTTTGATGAGAAAATAAATCTATTCCACTTAACTGAAGCATAAAAGGAAATTTATTGAAGGGCACAAGGACAGCTTCTAGAACCCAAGAGCCAGGAAGAGAGCTGGGCCTCTTGGGGAACTTGACCTGGTTGGTAGAAATTCAGTAAGCAGAGTTCCAATTTGTCTTTCCTTGATTTCTTATTTCCTTCCATCTCTTTTTTGCATCTAACTCCATTTTCCTTCCCCTGCCAACTAGCTTTCTCTGTTTTCACATGTTCATGTGGAAAAATGGCCAATGCAGCCCTGACTTTATGGGATGTTTCAGCAACGGGGCCACAACCAAACACCTAGAATTTGTGTCTCAATTCTGAATACTGGGAAAGAGTCTCTGACGGACCTAGCGTGGGTCAGCCAGCTCTGATGGGGGAGATCATGTGTTCCGTACAAGGAGGCAGGTCGATCATCAGGGGCTTGGGGTGAGAAGTTGACAGGAATGGAGGAATGAACAGCAAGCACTGTAAGGGGTGTCCCTTGCTAAAGGATTGCATGTATAAAGCATGTGGATTTGAACATTCTTTTATGGCACCAGTCTCTAACTACTGTAGGATTGAAAGGTCCCTCTGCCCCGTGTTCCCCCAGGAGGCTGAGATTATTCGGTCGAAGAGTTACGAGGTTACCATTTCCCTACTTTATTAGCTGAAGCTTAACATTTTTTATCTTAGTCGATTTAACAGAACTAGTACAATGTTATCCTATCAAGTTCTAATTCTTAGTGTTTTGGGAAAAATAGGCTGTGGTTTTGTCCCAATTTGGCTTTTAGTCCAAAGGAGGAGCGTCACTAGACTTCAGAAGGGTTGGATTAAAAAACTCACTGAGTCTCAGCTAATAAAAGACTGATTTAGGCAGAACCATGCTGGGCAAATACTTTGCAAGAAGGCCTCAATGGACTTCCTTGTTCTTTTTCTTTTTTCTTCCCTAATTATGTGAACTGCTGTAATTAAGAAAGCGTTAAGATCAAAATGTCAAACAAAGCATTTTATCATTTGTTTTTCTTTTTTTAAAATTATGGTCCAGTGGTCTCATAGTTGTTCCTAATCTTTTAACATTGTATCTTGATTTTTAAATGTTGGATTTATTTGGTGAAATTAGGGTAATTATAAACTTGCTTTGGCTCTTAGGAAAGTTAGAACTAGTTTTTTCCCCCAAATCCTTGTTTGATTTTTAAGAAGAATAATCTTTCTCTTGGTCATCTTTAGTCCTGCAAGTTTTGAAATGAGAGGGATGCAGTATATTTATTACATTAATAATGTTGCTAAATGATTATGCTTTTAATAATAATGCTTCTTGTTCTGAGTGCCCTGGGCAAGACATCATTTTGAGGAATTAAAGATTTTTGTTTGTGTGCAAGATGCTTCCTTTTTGTGAAAAATAGAACAAAGACAGGAAATTTTGATGAAATTATTGAGGTTGTATACTGTTGAAGGACTTCATAAAAAGAAAGCCTTGTGATTTTTTTTCCCATTTGTAAAGTACTTCATAAATTTTACATAATCCTCACCAGTTTTGGGTCCCCAATGACAGCATTAGGACCCTGAGGGAGTGAGACATTTACAAAATCAGCCTCTTGAGGTGTTTCTATCCCCTTACTTAATGTTTAATGAGCCCACAGGGTACTTGCTTGGACCTTACATGAAAAAGGTTTTCTACGGTGGCCTTAGAGATTTGAGCATGGAGGCACCTTTTATTCAAAATGACAGAAATGGCTCCCTAAGTTAGGGCTCAGAGATTTGAGTTTGATTTCTGAATTTTCCCTAGACTGGCTAGTTGACATTAAATTATCCAGACTTTCTGATAATCATCTGCCTCAAGTGCAAAATGGGTCTTAATTAAACCTCTCAGGATCGGTTGAAGGATTAAATGGTACTCAGTGATTTGCAAATGGAGGGGTCTTGGAGCTAAGCAGAATGTTCCGGGACTTGTGACTGTAGATTGTAGTCAGGATTTCAGCATCTGGGTCGGTCTCTTGTCTCCCCCAATAGGACTTCCCAAGGCCTTTGTTACCACCTGCAGGAGCTCATGACCCAGGAGGATTAAGCATCCTGAGAATGGTGAGGAGGGAGGAACCCCATAGGATGGGGGTAGCCTCACTAGTCCACTTGCTTGCTTTTCTTTCTCCCCTAATAACGAGGTGTTTTTGGTCTTTTTGTTTTGTTTCTTTTTTGTTTGTTTTGTGAGTTTGGTGCTTGGGGAATCAGTAAACTTTTCTAAATTTTCCTTTTAGTCTCACTGAGCAAACCCCACACATGATTGGAGAAGGCGTCTTAGGCTAATGTTATTTTCCTTTGAGAATGCCCAATTTCTCTGAATATTGACTTACTTTCTGAGATGCTTCAGTTTGGTGTGAGTAGCAATACAGAGAAAAATGCAAACTGGAAGTAATTTGGAGGGAGCTACTGTACAGTTGATTTTATTACAGCAGAGGGTCTCGAGTGCAAGCTGGATTTGGTAGTCTGTCTTAGCAGTCCACAGACCTCTGTGACACAGCTGGCAGTAGGGCCTGTGAGGAGTCAATTTAGGTAGAACAAACTGGAAAAGCATCTTCCTGAAATAGAGTGAAATGAATTATCTAAAATGCTTAGGGAAAAGTGGTCATGACTTATGTGAGTACTAGCAACTTGTTTCCAGAGGGAAGCAGCTGTTTACAGTAGCAAAGAAATGATAATTGGAATAAGAGAGGCCAGGTTTGGGGTCCAAGTATTATTACGGAGTTCATGACCTTGGCTAGTCCATTTTCCTTTTTGAACCTCAGTAGTACTATTTGTAGGATTGGAATGTGAGCCCCTACCTCGTGGATTGGTTGTGGGATTGCTAGGACAAACTGCATATGGAAAACTCTTTGTAAAACTTTAACCTACATGTGATTTGTGAGTCCTGCCCACATGGGCTTTTGGAGACTTCTTGCACAGTTGAGTGACAAAGTATGTTAATTACTTTCTAAGGTTTCTAGTCTGACCTCAAGGAAATTCAGAAGAGTCTAGAAAATGTGGAGGAAAGGAAAAATGCAGCTTCCAGACTTGCAGGCCATTGCAGCCATGGCTCCCGCAGGATCTAGCCTAAATAAACATTTTTTTGTGATTGGCTCATCTTTACCTCCTTCACCCTTGTCAGTCTCTGTTCCATACTTGGTTTCAACTATATTAAACTCTGTTATTTCTTGACCTTGCTAAGCTATCCGGCTCCCAAGCTTTTGTACAGGCTTTTTTTTTTTTTTTTTTTTTTTTTTCCTGCCAAGGGTATTTTTTCTACTTATGTCAGTGGCTAGATCCTGCTCTTAAATTTCAGCTGTATTATCCACATTCATTTATAGTTATTAGTAACCACCCAAAGTTAAATGAGGTGTTCAACCTCTGTGTTCCCATAACACCAGCTGCCTACCCCTGACATTCCAGTCTCTTCTGTTAGCACCCATTTCTATTTGTCCATCTGGTCTACAAGGCTGTGTGCTCCCAGAGGGCAGGGAATGTGCCCTTTTTGCTGTCATGTCTCTAAGCACCTAATATAGCCCCGAGTTACATGGAGTAATTTTTAGGTATATAAATGAACGACGTGTGAGGGTTAGTTTCCTTGTCGTTCAAGTACAACGTGTTTTGGCATTCTATTTTAAGTTTCTGCGCTGCCTAGAACCGGCTAAACATAACATCTTCGTTTTGACAGTAGACTCTTCAGTATAAAATGGCAGAGGAAGACTTTTCAAGTTGAGTTTATTGTTTGGTGATCGAGTTTCTTGTAGAACGTGTTGCTATGAAAGTGCTCCAGTGCCTGATAAACTCAAGGTGCCTTGAAGACGACTGGGGTCTGTGTCTGCGATAGCTCATCCTCCACCTGTTTGTTAATCCCAAGTGAAAAATCAGTCTAAAAAAATCATGCCTAATTTTTATTGTGGCTGAGCTTAGAGGGAAATAGAATTTTTGCAACTAAACATGGCTTCTGGGCAGGGAGTAGGACCAGTATTATTATTGCTCAAAATACTGTTCTGATGTCAGACCGTTTGAAATATGAGATGGTTGGATCGGAATGTGGCTTCTTCTAATGAAATGTTCTGTGCTTGTGGTTTATTGAGAGGCGCATTGATTGAAGAACTTTAAATAGGAAGACCAGAGATAAAGCATTGAGAGAGGTGTGTCAATCAGTATTAAAGGATTCCTTGGCCAGAGGAATTATGTTTAACACCACAGAATGTCTCTATGAACATGTTTGGGAGATACTTATTAAGTGAAATGACTGTAATATTTTATTCATTTGTGGTATGGATCAAGGGAAATATTTTGATATGGCTTCCAAGGCATAGTATATAAAACTTTTTTTTTCCTTAAATTTAAGAGCTGCGGATTTCACTCAGTCATTAATTTTCTCTGATTCATTTAATGAATATTTATTGGGTGCCACTTACACCAGGCATTGTTCCAATGGAAATAGCAAAGAACCCGAGACCAAGTCTTTACAACATGTTTCATTTCTTGTAATGATTTTTTTTGTCTCAATGAATTTTATGCTAAATAAATAACTTTGTATAATGTGTTAGATAACAAGAAGAAAAAATAATGTGATACAATGTCATCCATAGTATCTCTGATTGAGGCTGAATTTAAACATTTACTTTTTATCTGTGTTTAAGTCATGATTTTCTAAACCTGTCACCTACTCTGGTCACACTGTTGGCTTAGATGTATTGGATGAAACATACTAAGACTCCACCCCCATCCCCAACAAAAAGATCAAATAGGTAAACATTACCCAGGTAATGAATGTATTGACAGAATCTCCTCGATCTGTAGCTATGAAGAAAGCGCCCTCTTGTGGTTGCCTGTGGTTTTAAATTATTTTTCAAATATCTGCTTTCTTATTTAAAACTGTGGAGTAATTCATGAACACGTATGGAGTACAGAATGGTATATTAATCATATCTCACTAAAGCTTACAATATGATTTAACTTCTGTACTCCATATGTATTCATTTCTCTTGTGTGTATACGTAGGAATGGAACTGCTGGGTCATAGGGTAACTCCGCATTTAACTTTTTGAAGAACTACCAGACCGTTTTTCAAAGTGGCTGACCCATGAGGGTTCCAATTTCTCCACATCCTCACCAATACTTGTTATTAAAGCCTTTTTGATTTAAGCCATTCTAGTAGATGTGAAGTGGTATTTCATTGTAGCTTTGACTCACATTTCCTTAGTGAGTAATGCTGTTGAGCATCTTCTTATGTGCTTATTGGCCACTGTGTATCTTCTTTGAAGAAGTGAGTATTTAAATTCTTAAACCATTTTTTAATTGGGCTGTCTTTTTACTGTTTTTTTGTTTTGTTTTGTTTTGTTTACATCTTATGGATAATGGATCCTAATCATTACATGATTTGCAAATATTTTCCCCATTCTGTGGGTTCTTTTTTCATTTTCTTAATAGCATCATTTATAGCAAAACATTTTTAATTTTAATGTAGTTCATTTTGTCTGTTTTTTTCTTTAGTTGCTTATGCTTTTGGTTGTATCCAAGAAAACACTGTTTAATGAAAGGTCATGAAATTTACTTCTGTTTTCTTTTAAGAGTTTTATAGTTTTAGCCCTTACATTTAGGCTTATGATCCATTAAATCAATTTTTACCAGTGGCCCAGTAGTAATTGCATTTGCCTCATAGTTTGTGAGGACTTAATGAGACAGTACTTATATCTGGAACACAGTAAACACTCAACAAATGTTAATTGTTGTGGTTATTGAACTTGAAAACAGATCAACTTTACTAAAATAGAATCCTTCAAACTATTAAGATTATACCTTAAACTATAATAAAAGCAAACTTCAATTACTCTGGAAGGCAGATATTTTGTGGAAAATAATCATAATAATAACATGAACCGTTCATCTAACTTGTGATTTTTTTTTTTTGCTAGAAAATAATCCCATGTAATTCTTTTAAAAAGAGTTTATATTATCCCTTGGTTTAAGAGGTTTAGAAAAAACTCATTAGTTACTCCCTGTATTAATTTCCTTTTTACTGCTGTAAATAATTATCACAAACTTAGTGTCTTAAAACATACACATTTTAAAAAACATACAAATATATGATTTATTACAGTTCTGTAGGTTAGAAGTCTGACAGGGGTCTCACTGGGCTAAAATCTGGTTATCTGCAGGGTTGCATTCCTTTCTGGAAACTCTAGGGGAGAATCTGTTTCCTTGATTTTTCCAACTTCTAAAGGCCCTTTTCTTCTGTTGTCACAACCAACAATGTTGCATCTTTCTTCCATAGTCACAGCTCCCTCTGAGTCATCTTCTGTGCTTCTCTGGTCCACTACTAAGGGCCCTTGTGATTAGATCTGGGCCACGTGGATAATCCAGGATCACCTCACTATTTTAAGGTGCTTTACAATTAGCAACCTTTATTCTTCTTTGGCATGTATCATATTCATATGTTCTGGGCATTAGGTC
Source organism: Mesoplodon bidens (assembly GCF_964165515.1). NCBI lineage: Eukaryota > Metazoa > Chordata > Mammalia > Artiodactyla > Ziphiidae > Mesoplodon > Mesoplodon bidens. The sequence goes on from NC_138172.1 coordinate 24,538,514, forward strand.
GTGGATATCTTTGGGGGCCATTATTTGCCTTTCATGCTTCCTAATTATAGTGTCTGCCAGCTGTGACTGCACAGTATTTCCCTCTGATAACCATGGGTTCTAGACTTGGGACATGTGAGGGATTGACACGAAAGGTATCCCATCCCAAATTCTATGAGACAGTGAAATCTGCCAATCTGACCAGGAGGATGCTCTTCTCACCTTACGTGTCTCTGTTTTTACAGAACCATTTGCAGTGAGGTGCTCTCCAGTCAGATGGTTCAGCCTCCCACCGACCCTGTGACTTAAGGAACGCTACCTAAACTGTATTTTTGTAGCTTCTGAGGGAGGGGCAAGGTGATGGAGATTAATCAGAATTGAGCTCAAACCATTAACAGGTCCCTTTCATGGCAGTTGTTTTCATTATGGATGTTGCCAGTATAGCCCCGGAAGCTGTTATGATCCTGTAACAGTGTCTCAGTCATGAGATGAAACTGAATTATCTATAATGTGAGTTTAATGTCAAGTCAGTTTTATTATATCCTTGTTCTTTGAAAAGCTGCAGTTGCTATATAATTAGTATTTGTAATAGTTCTTTTAATGAACCTATTTCTATGAAACAAACTATTTGTTTTAAAAAAAAAATTGACTCCATTCCCTGATCAGGGTAGATAGGCGACTTGGGAAGATGAAACAATCAAATGTTCAGATAATCAAAGGAAACCCTTAGCCTAGTGCCTGGCACATCGAAGTGCTCAGTGAATGCTATGACATATCTTATGATGTACCAATATTTGTTTTTGAGGATGCTATTGGCAGGCACTATTCTGTTTTCCTTCCAAACTTTTTTTTGGTTTTTTTTGCGCTACGCGGGCCTCTCACTGTTGTGGCCTCTCCCGTTGCGGAGCACAGGCTCTGGACGCCCAGGCTTAGCGGCCATGGCTCACGGGCCCAGCCGCTCCGCGGCATGTGGCATCTTCCCAGACCGGGGCACGAACCCATGTCCCCTGCATCGGCAGGCAGACTTTCAACCACTGCGCCACCAGGGAAGCCCTTTCCCAAACTTTAAAAAATAAATATGGAAGCACTGAAACATAAAAACTAAAAAGTACCGAAAAAGTAAAATTCATCTGTAGTCGAAGCCCTTATAAAAGAAGCAGTTCTAGTACCTCCTTCTGCCTCAGGTGGGCTAGATTCTTTTCCTCTTCTCCCATCAGCCCCCTTCTGTGAACCACTGTTAATAAGTTGATACCCATCCTTCCTTAATTTTTGTAAGATTTTACAAACAAATCCACACATGCCTTTAAAATATACAGTGGTTATTCATCCAATTGATCAAAGTAATGATTTACTTTAATGTTAGGATCTTTTTTTTAGAAAAATGGATTCTTTCCTCAAAGAGGAACTTTAGTTCAGCTCTTAACACTTTCTGACCTTGTGTAATCTTGAATATGAGTATTAAAAGTATCTGTGAATAAATGTGCAAATTAGCCCTCCAAGACTCTTCTTTTAATGGTTTCCGATCTGGTTTGTTCATCCTTAGTAGTGTGGGTATAGAACTTCTACTCTAAGCCTCCTTTAGTGTTTTCTGCGAGTCTTTAAGACAAGTTAGTAATTTTAGCATTAAGTGTTGATTTAAAGTACTCTGTAAAAGTTTGATAGGGTGAGCATTTTTGCCTTCCTGCTTGCGTGTTTGGTGGCTGTAGACTTGAGTGAATCTTTCCTTCTTCCTGCCTCTCTCTGCTTGTGACACATTAAGTTGACAGCATCGTCTCAAAAGGCGGCACCTCTTTTTCAGGTTGTCAAACGTGTTAAGAGCTTTCATCCCCCCCCACCCCCTTCTTAAATGCTGTGATTTGCGTGACAATTCAGGCTCCCTTCACAAGTAATCGATAACAGATCTAGCTAGTAAGAAAATGGTTAGAGTTACTTGCTACTGCCTTGGCTTAACAACATTCTTGTCACTTTCAAAAGATGGATCTTTTTTGGAGACCTTAAGGAATCAAGATCTTTTCCTTTATGGTGTGAGAAAAATTCATTAGACTGTGACTAAAAAAAAGGCTTGTGTTCCCACAGGTGAACTATCCATCCAACCAGACCTATAAATCTTAAGTTGAATGTTTCTGGGAAGGGGCAGAGGCTATCAAATTAGGGGATAAATCTATCAGGTGACCGTGCAATTCCTGCTATTAGAAAGCATATTTAACTTTGCCCTTGCGAAGTTTAATTTTAGATTGTTTAGCAATTTCTGGACTTCCCCTGTTGCACAGTGGTTAAGAATCCGCCTGCTAATGCAGGGGACACGGGTTCGATCCCTGGTCCGGGAAGATCCCACATGCCATGGAGCAACTAAGCCCATGCGCCACCACTACTGAGCCTGCGCTCTGGAGCCCATGCTCCGCAATAAGAGAAGCCACCGCAATGAGAAGCCCGTGCACCGCAACGAAGAGCAGCCCCCGCTCGCTGCAACTAGAGAAAGCCTGCGCACAGCAACGAAGACCCAATGCAGCCAAAAAAAAAGAAAATTGTTTCATAATTACTTATGCCAGAAAACACAGGCAGAGAGGACCACATTGCTGGGGAGAAGATGTATCATATCTGGAAAAAATGTTGAGCGTGACATGAATGGCATCTGAAAGATTCTCCCCCTGACCTTCCTTATTTTGGGCTGAGTCCTTCCAGAAGCTAATTGGGGACCTTCTATGTCAATTTGAAACCAGCCTCGGTCCACTTGTTCTCATCTACATGGAGACGAGGGCCATGAACGTGAATGCTGGCTGAGCCCAGGATGTGATGGAAGAGGTCACATTGCCAGTAATGTCTGCTGAAGCTTAAACTTAATAGTGGAGAAAAAATGAGTATGTTAACTGGTTATTCCTGTGGAATTCTAGAGCATAACCAAGTACAAGCACAGAACAACTCCTTGGAAAATCAAAGATTTTCACTTAATTGGTTAATACAGGATTTCTTAACCTCGGCCCTGTTGCTGTCTGGACTGGATAATCCATTGTTGTGTGTGGAAGCACTGTTCTGTGCATTGTAGGATATTTATCCACATACCTAGCCTCTACCTCTAGGCACCAGGAGCATGTTACTTGTTGTGACAACCATTAATGTCACTGGACAGTGACAGTGTCCCTGGGAGCATCATTAACCCCTGTGGAGAACTTTTGGAATACATTGCCATCCTTGGAAACTTGTTAAGAGCACCTTGAGCTGAGATGAGAGTTGTCTCTATAAAAGTTACTAAATGTGAAGATAAAGTTTGATTGATTGGCTTTATTCATCTCTGTTTAGGAAATTTAAAAGAGAACGGCATGAAGTCAGGTGGATCTGAGTTTGATTTCTGGCCCTGTGACTTGTGTGGTTTTGGCAAGTGGCTTAGCTGCTGTGTTTCCTCACCTGTGCAGGTGAGGTGATGGTATTAATCTTCTTGGTGTGCAGTGAGGATGAAATTAGATTGTATAATGGAATATTACTCAGCCGTAAAAGGAAACGGAATTGAGTTATTTGTAGTGAGGTGGATGGACCTAGAGACTGTCATACAGAGTGAAGTAAGTCAGAAAGACAAAAACAAATACCGTATGCTAACACATATATATGGAATCTAAAAAAAAAAAAATTGGTTCTGAAGAACCTAGGGACAGAAAGGAATAAAGACACAGACCTACTAGACAATGGACTTGAGGACACGGGGAGGGGGAAGGGGAAACTGGGACCAAGTGAGAGAGTGGCGTGGACATATATACACTACCAAACAGTAAAACAGATAGCTAGTGGGAAGCAGCCGCGTAGCACAGGGAGATCAGCTCGGTGCTTTGTGACCACCTAGAGAGGTGAGATAGGGAGGGTGGGAGGGAGGGAGATGCAAGAGGGAAGAGATGTGGGGACATATGTATATGTATAACTGATTCACTTTGTTATAAAGCAGAAACTAACACACCATTGTAAAGCAATTATACTCCAATAAAGATGTTAAAAAAAGAAATTAGATTGTATATGTAAAGGGCTCTATATGGGGCCTAGAATGTGCTGGGTATTAAACAAATGTTATCTCTTATGTCCTCCTATGTTTCTCAAAAGGTTTTTCTTTTTTCCTTTTTTTTTTTAGGTTTTTCCTTTTAATTTAATGTTTTGTTTTTAATGAAGTTAGTGCTATAAACTGTCTCTCACATGGCTGTTGTGGGGTCTTGCAGAATATGGATCTAAAATTGCTTCTCGGGACATAAGTGCTCAATAAGTGTGAGACGCATGCGTAAGTAATGCACAACATATAAATTATTATACAGTATCCGTCTCATCATGATGTTTCCAGATCCTCAAATAGCACTCTGGTGATGGTAGCTAAAATGTATTTGTGCCAGGCATCTTGCTGAATTCTTTACACATATTATTAATTTAATCTTCACAAAAACCCTATGAGATGGGAACTGTTATCGTCATCTCCATTTAGAGATTGTTTACACAGAGGCCCAGAGATTATACAACACCCCCATCACATAGGCAGGATTTGAAGCCAGCTGTGTGTATTTGTTCCTCCTTTTTTCAGGAGACTGAACATACTTTTCTTGTTCATTTGCTACTTATACTAAGGATGGCGCCTGTGTTTTAATAAAATAGTGATAGTGAACTTGATGTTTATTTGCTTTTACTTACTTTTCCCCCTTGACTTTTATTCTGTAGCATTCGTCCTGTTCCCGTTACAGACAGTAACTCATTTAACCCTTACAACAATCCCCTGAGGCAGGTAGTGTTACTCTTTGTTTTATAGATGAGGAGACTGAAGCATTGAGGCTAAGGAATTTACCTAAGATCACACAGCTACTGAGCACCTTTTCTATGTGTTTCCTTCTGAAAGTTAGAATAAGGATCCTCAGGAATTTAAAAATAGCAATTCCACTTCTGGGAATATAGCCAAAGGAACCAAAAACATTAACTTGAAAAGATAACTGCACCCCCAGGTTCATAGCAGCATTACTTACAATAGCCTAGACAGGAAACAACCTAAGTGTCCACTGAAGGATGGATGCATGAAGAAGTTGTGATATATACATACAATGGAATATTATTCATCCGTAAAAAATGAGGAAATCCTTCCATTTGCAACAACATGGATGCAAATCCTTCCATTTGCAACAACATGGATGAAGCTTGAGGGCATGATGCTAAGTGAAATAAGTGAGACAGAGAAAGACAAATACTGTACGATCTCAGTTATATGTGGAATCTAAAAAACAAACCAACCAAAACCCGCCCCCTCCCCGAACTCATAGAAAAAGAGGTCACAATTGTGGTTACCAGAGATTGGGATGGGAGGAGGGAGAATTTGAGGAAGGTGGTCAAAAGGCACAAACTTCCAGTTATAAGATAAATAAGTACTAGGGATGTAACGTACAACGTGATGACTGTAGTTAATACTGTTGTATGATAGGGAAGTTGTTAAGGGTGCAAGTCCTTAGAGTTCTTATCACAAGGAAAAAAAAGGGTTTTTTTTGCTATTTCTATTTATTGTATCTATATGAGATGATAGATGCTAATTGTGGTAATTATTTCACAATATACGTAAGTCGGACCATTATGCTGTGCACTTTAAACTTATACAGTGATGTATGTCAGTTATATCGTGTTGACTGAAAAAACAAACCGCACATCGTTAGACCTGTACCACTTTTATTTGGGGACCTTACTGAGGACTGACTGCAGCCTGGGAGACAGCCTTTTGGATAGCTCTGAGGAACCACTCCAAAGAGATAGGAGAAGAGGCCAGTATTTATAGAATTTTGGCTAATGAGTACATGCAACCCAGCATACATCTCAGTTACTGCTAGTCAGGAGGAACAGATGTCACAGTTAATGATTTTAGTGGTTTTCTAAGTATGGAAAGATGCAAGAATCCAGATTCACAAATTTTTCCCCCTGAGATGTAACTATGTTAAGGACCCATTTTGACTGTCTTCCCAGAGCACAGAGTGCCTCACCCTGTTCTTCATCCTGAATTCCTTTCAGGGTAGACTGTAGGGCAGCAACTGCAGTGGCTAATGACTTAATCCGTGTAGAACTGGATGGCAGGCAACATTTCTTTGTTTTATAATCTCAAGAAAACTGGAAAAAACTTTAAACAATAGAAATTTTTGTTTTTATAAATTTGTAAATGTTATAAAATTTGTAAATGTTTATTTAAAAATTTGCGTTTATGAATAGTTTTAGAATCAGGAGAGTCTTAGTTTTCACTGGTTGATTTTGGTGCACATTCTTTTTTAAAATTTATTTTATTGAAGTATAGTTGATTTACAACGTGTTAACTTCTGCTCTACATTAAAGTAATTCAGTTATATATACATTCTTTTTCATATTCTTTTCCATTATGGTTTATCACAGGGTATTGAATATAGTCCCCTGTGCTATACAGTAGGACCTTGTTGTTCATCCATTCTCTATATAATAGTTTGCACCTGCTAATCCCAGACTCCCAATCCCATCCCTCCCCACTGACAACCACAAGTCTGTTCTCTATGTCTGTGAGACTGTTTCTGTTTTGTAGATAGGTTCATTTGTGCCATATTTTAGATTCCACATATAAGTGATATCATATGGTATTTGTCTTTCCCTTTCTGACTCACTGTGATCTCTGGTTGCATCCATGTTGCTGCAAATGGCATTATTTCATTCTTTTTTATGGCTGAGTAGTATTCCATTGTATATATGTACCACATCTTCCTTCATCCATTCATCTGGTGATGGACTTTTAGGTTGTTTCTGGTCTTGACTATTGTACACAGCGCTGCTATGAACATAGTGGTGCATGTATCTTTTTTTTTTTTTTTTTTTTTTTTGCAGTACGCGGGCCTCTCACCGCTGTGACCCCTCCCTCTGCAGAGCACAGGCTCCGGGCGCGCAGGCCCAGAGGCCATGGCTCACGGGCCCAGCCGCTCCGTGGCATGTGGGATCCTCCCAGACCGGGGCACGAACCTGCGTCCCCTACATCGGCAGGCAGACTCTCAACCACTGCGCCACCAGGGAAGCCCGTGTTTTTAGTTTTTGAGGGACCGTCATGCTGTTTCCCCAAGTGGCTTCGCCAATTTACATTCCCACCAACAGGGTAAGAGGGTTCCCTTTCCTCCAGATTTTGGTGCACATTCTTGATCTGTGCACTCCTTCACCATCCAGTCTGTCAACCCACAGCCTCTTGTTGAGCATCTACTCTGTTCCAGACACTGTGCTAGCCGTGGATGCCCTTCAGGGACTGTGGGAAGATGGAAAGCAAGGAGGAAGTAAAGGCCTTGCTGGAACCAGTGGCAGAAGCCAGGGGCACTGTTCTGCACAGATCTAACCCGGGTATGAATGAAGCAGCCCATGGTGGGTGTCAACAAAAGTAGCTGAAATGCAGAAAAGGTCTGATGGAAGAGATCAAATCACTCTTTGTTCATGAATCACACAAATGTCTTTCAGCTGCTCTAGGCTAGAAGCCCTGTGGATTCATGTTTTACATTAAATCCATGGTTATTTTTGGGGGGAGGTCGTACCATTTTTTGTTGCTGTCAGGATTTTTTTTTTTTCATTATGATGCCTGAAAGCTGGCATTAATTATTGTAGCAGTGTGTCTGCCCAGAGATTTCTTCCAGCTGCCAAGAAAACCAAATATTCTCAGTCAAAATCACCCCAGATGTGTTCTGTTATAATTTAGAAATCAGCCTTTACAAAAGTGATGTCCAATTTATAATTTAATGTGTTTGACAAGGAGATCTTTGTGTATGTGTGTGTGTGTGTGTGTGTGTGTTTAAAAAAGCATTACCATTAAAAAAATTGTGTTTTCTGGGATTCAGAGACCTTAAAATTTGGGGGGAACTGTATCTTCATCCTTTGACCTCATCACTTTTGTTTGACATTAATGTTTGTGTGGCTTTTTAAAAAAAAAATTGAAAGGAGGGTTTAATTAATAGAAGATAAAACATTTAGAAGCCATAAAACCCCCCAGGTGTCTAATGCCAATAGTGTTTCATGCAGAAAGTAGTAAAGAATGCTGCTCTGATTTCATTTATTCTTTTGGTACCACCTATGGAGAAGGCAGGGGAGAGAGTAATTATATTTCAAGGAACTGGTAAAAATTACCAACTGGGTAGCAAGGGTGACCAAAAAAATGCATTCGTGTATTCAGCTAGATATTGAACACAGTGTAAGTTGGTGGTTTATGTTTTATTTCTTTTATGGAAACACATTTTGTTTAATTTCTTTATTTCAGAAGTAATATATATTCATCGAACAACAATTAGAAAATGCTGTTAAAAAGACCTATAGCCTTACCATTGCTTGTAACCACAATGAACACTTTGGCGTAAATTATTGCAGATGTTATCTGTGCATATCTATTCGCATATAGAACATGCTTTCTTTATTATAAGACGCTGCTTATTATAATGTCTGTCCTTGTTCCCCAACGTTAGCAGCAGTATTTTTGCAGGGTAGAGGGGAAAAGGTGAAACTTTATTATATAACATGATTTCAGAAAAATTAGAAAAATGCATTTGAGATTAATGTATATCTCTATTATATTAATGTGGGTCTTTTGTATGACAGTAAGTATGATAATGATAATAAGAATTAAAGCTAATATTCCTGAACTCCTACTCTGTGCCAGGCATTATGTACTTGATGTATATTGTTCCATCACATTTTCACTGCTGCCCTGTGATGATGGTAATATTTTTATCCCACATTTGTAGATGAGGAAACTGAAGCTTACAAAGGCTGAGTAATTGACTCATGTAGCTAGTCAATAGCAGAGGCAGAAATCAAACCCAGGCCTGTCTAGTTCCAAACACTTTTTAATATGGTCTCCCTGTTGTTCATCACCGAAGGGGAAAGTATTTTGAGTGCGCTATTTCTCTTAGAGCAGCTGAATGTCAAGGTAAAGAACGTGTACACAGTGCATCCATAGGCTGTGTGAACAGTAGCTAGGCGGACCCTGATTTTTAGGGGACACTTGGCAGTGGAGTTCTAAGGAAAGTATGTGAGTACTTATTATAAGTCCTTTTCTACCAAAACCTGGGTATTCAAAATAAGAAGGAGCCCCTTGCTCTAAGAAGATTTAAAATGTAGAACAGATTTGGACTTCAGAAACTAATTATTCCAGAAGCATTGGCAGAACAAAAATTGTGCTCATTTCAAACACATTTCCAGTGAATTCTTGGGTGAAAAAAATCACAGGGAGGAAGTAGAGGCCACAATAATATCACTGATAAATATCTTCTGTGCCTTTAAGAGCAACAGCAGAGGTGATAACCACCATTTTGCCCTGCTCAGGACTTCCGTGCTTTTCAAAAACAGAATTTTAGTTCACCCATAATTACACATCATAAACAGAAATTCATAATAAAAGTTTCATCCAATGTTAGACTAAAAAGTCACTGTATATCAGTTTTTAACTTTTGTTTATTAGCTAGAGAATCTGAGGCTATGAAAACAAATATCCTGTGCCACTTAGTTATTGGGTTGGTTGCACTGTGGGATTCTGTAGTGTGTAATTTCTGCATCAGAGCTACGTCTCTTTTGGAATTTTCTCTATTCCTGTGAGTTCTTCTTCCTCTTTGTTCTTTGTAAGGAATTATTCTAATTTGTAACTTCTTCAGCAACCACAATTAATTCGTATTAAATGGAAGGTACAGTGGGATATAAAAATTCTAATCGTTGTATCTAATTACAAAAATGTCATTAAAATTTATGACTTAAGTATAATTAAGGCATAACCTGCCTAGTCAAGGCGATCTGAGGCCTGAGAAAAGCAAATTAGAATAGTTAGTTTCCTTCTGAATTAACTGTAGTTTCCAGAAGGCAGTCTTGTGCCCTTCTTGATCATAGAGCAAATTCAGAGGTGATTGTAACTTAGAATTACCAAGCCTATCTACCAGCACCAAACCCTTTGGAACTTTCGAAGCCAGTGGCCGACTTTGAACAGTTAGAGTGGTGTTGCTTGGACCTGGTGCCAGAATATTCTGAGTTTATCTGCCAGTGATCCCCCTACCCCTCCCCTTTAGGTCATTTGTGTTTTGGAGGTGTTGGCTGTTGTTTTAATATATCAGTCCTTGGTCATAGTGATTCAGGGTCAGTGGGAACTTGAGAGTTCATGTGTTTTCTTTAACTTTGCATTTTATGCAGGTAAAAGTAGTAATAGCTAACATTAATGGAGAACTATTCTGTGCCAAGTGCCTTTCAGAAAACTTTAAAATATGATTTCATTTATTTCTTATAACAGCCTTGCCAAGCAGGTACATTTTCTCCATTTAACAGGTGAGGAAACCCTGAAAGATAAAATAACTTTTTTTAAAGCAAGGAGGCAGGGGCTGGTCTGAGGCAGTCTGCATGTTAACTTAGTTCTCCAGTGCTTATAATCTCTCAATTCCCACCCCCTTACATTGTTTCCTTTCCCTAAATTCTCATGTTGTCTACAGCTTCCTGTGCATCTTTTCTGTCATCCTTCAAGACGAGAAATCCTCACTGGCCTGTTCAGTAATCAGGAGCTGGGTCACAAAATCAAGTCCCTGAAAACATGTCTTGTCCCAAACACACACTGATTTACAAATGCCACCTCTAGTTCCTCTGAACTTTGTGAGCTTTCTGGTTTGTGAGGCTTTATCCTGGACTCAGCAGCGTTCTTTTCTCTGCTCCCTGGTCATGTTCTCTGTGTTTGCCTCAATCCCAGGAAGGGATTCTGCACACGACAGCCCCAGGCTTACTTCTTTTCCACACCCAGTGATCTTGAGGAAGGAGGCACCTCTTCCTTCTAGCGCCATTATCATTCTCTGAATGGAACCCAGTTGGCTCAGCTGGGTCCCATGCTTACATCAGGGTTCATTGTCCACCGTGGATTCCACATCCAGCCCTGTGGCAGGAATGGCAGGGTCCTGTGATGGACAGCTCTATCTGAGTCCCATGGAGCCTGGACAGAAGAGACAAGGGGGCAAGGGGTTTCCCCCAAAGTCTGACAGTACTGATGGGTAGACCTTTGAGTATAGAATCATCATTTCCTTATCTCTATTTTGATAAGGAAAGGCGAAATGGACAGGTCTAGTGCATCAGATTTGTTTATTTATAATTTTTAAAAGCACATATTTCTTTGTTTTTTTCATTAAAATATTTACAACCATAAATTAAGATCTTACATGATGTAGAATCATAAAATGCACTTCAGACTCCATCTGGCCCCTGGTCCTCATAGTGTGCTCCAGGCCATGCTGAGGATTCATGACTTAGGCTGAAGTGTATAGTAAAATAATGACAGTCTTATTGAACAACAGGTTAAATCCATTAAGCTTCTCCTTTTATCAAAGTTTCTTAAATTTTTGTTGCTTACTCTATCTTATTTGCTTTGGAATGCTAGCAGAAAATAAAATAATGTAAGCTAATAGCAAATAACTATTAACCACCATATTTGAGGAAGGCTGGTTATACCTCATTTTGATAGCCAGTTTTTTTTTTTAACTGCAGATATGTAATATGGTAGTTGTGATTTTATATTACATAGCTATAAAATTTTCCTTCTGATCTATGATGAAATCTCTACTCTGCCGCCTGAAAAGGCTGAGAACCACCTGTAGGATTTGCTTTTCCACGTTCACATACCATCTGTGCTGATATTTGCTCAGTAATATTCTTTATGTCAACTTCCTTAAAATAAAAAATAGAAATAGCCAAAAATAAATAAATAAAATAAATTTTAAAAAAAGATCAAATGAGATGGATAATGAGATTAGGTAATTTCTTACAAGGGTTCTGAAATGGTATTTTAAATTTATTTATTTTATTTATTACTTATTTGTAGCTGCGTTGGGTCTTCGTTGCTGCACGCGGGCTTTTCTCTAATTGCGGCGAGCAGGGGCTACTCTTCGTTGTGGTGTGTGGGCTTCTCGTTGCGATGGCTTCTCTTGTTAGGGAGCACGGGCTCTAGGTGCACGGGCTTCAGTAGTCGTGGCTCGTGGGCTCTAGAGCGGAAGCTCAGTAGTTACAGCGCACAGGCTTAGTTGCTCCGCGGCATGTGGGATCTTCCTGGACCAGGGCTCGAACCCGTGTCCCCTGCATTGGCAGGCGCACTCTCAACCTCTGTGCCACCAGGGAAGCTCCTGAAATAGTTTTTTAAATTGTGCTTTTGTTTTCACAACAGTTCAGAGGTAAATAAGGCACATTATTATCATCTATGGATCCACTCTACAAAATTCAGTCCATGCTATTTTTTAAAAGGCACTGTTATATAGAGAGAGTAACTATACATTTAAAACAAGGTGCATATTTATTTCTTTGGTGTCCAGATATATGTGTTGTCAGTATCTGTGTCTTTATCTTCTCACCACAGAAGAAAAGAAAATGGTACTTTATAATCATCTTACAGCCCAGGGATTCTTCAACTTTCATTTGCATACGAATCCCCTTGAATATCCTTAAAATGCAGCTGGCAGCTGGGGTGGTGCCTGCCACCATGTATTTTTAATTAGCTCCCTGTGATGCTGATGCCCACTGAGCAGCAAAACCAAGGGCAAGTGTAATGTGATCCCATGTTTGTAAGAAGATCATGAAACAACCCCTAAATATACACACTGATTAGAATTATATACAGTAAAGTAATCATTTTGCTTTGCTTACTTGTATTCCTTTTGTCATCAGAAAAAAGACTGATGACTATTAAAGGACATTTTCCTATTTCTTTTCTTAGATGATAAAGCAAATATTGAGTTCAGACTTTGCACAAGTTTTTTGCATGGCGCTGCTTCTTACTAAGGAGTTGTTGGCTTTAAAACTGAAATACTTCGATTGAAAGTTACTAAGAGGCTATTTGCTAGTTTTTCATTTCATGAGTTCTCAGCACTGAGTTTGGATGGGTAGGCTTTCTCAGAATCCCAGTGGGCTGCAGTAAGATGGCACTGGAAAAATTTGCTTGTCCCTGGAGTTTAAAGGGGAAAATGTTATTCTCTATGCGGAGCAGTTTTTATCTTTTAAGAATATGGTTCTCACGTTTTCCAAGACAATGATTTCTTTACAGTAATGCCACCATCGAGTTGTCTAAAGCAGAGATATTAAAAATTAAATTCTAGGAAGGTTCAAACACACACTCATGTGTGTTCTTCGTTAACTGGAAAAAAATGGGCCTCCACTGCTGCACTTCATCTTTGTCATTTATTTAATAGATGTGAATAAAGTCATTCTACCCTACAGCTGGCTCTATTATGTGAACCCTGCAGGAGTGATTAGTTTTTCAGAAAGCATTCTAACTTTCTGCTTTTTGATTTCAGTAGTTGTTGTAAGCATGTGTGTGTACTTTAGTAAAGCAAAAATGGTTTAAAAACTTAATTGAGGCAAGTGACCTTTGTTTTACCAGTTCTTGAATTTGATATGGTAGAACCAATGTCCTTAAATAATTTTTTCTGCAGTTTGCTTAGAGGATTTCCATTAGGAAGAAGATGCTTGCCTAATTAGGAAGCTCTGTTGTCAGTGCTTCATTCTGAGGTGTTCTTTCCTTGGTGGAAGAAGTAGATGGCTTTGTGCTTTTTAAACGCTATAAAAATATTCTCCAACTTAGGATGATGGGAATTTTGAAAGTGCTTTGAGGAAAGTTTTCATTAAAAAGACAAAATTATGGGTGACTCAGAAAAGAGAAAGCATATTTATTTTTGGAAGAAATATTACAGATTTTAGGGATCACACGGGTCAGGAAGGAAAGTTAAATGTGTGAATAGGTGATCATTGACAAGATGGAGAGGTAACAAGTGTCAGGATCTGATGAGTTCATCCTGGCCGAACAGAACGTGTGCCAATTGATTTTGCATGCCACGATTCTGCCATTTCTGCTAGATAATGGAGACCAAACACATAGAAGAGAAAAAAGAGAAACTGAAACTCACAGAGGGAGATATGACTTGCCCAAGATGGTGGTCTGCTACCTACTGAGTTGGGACCAGAACCCAGGCTTACTCCCAGGCTAGTGTGTTTTCTGTTGCTCCACCACAGTAATGGCTCTGATGAAGATTTTCCTTTCACTTCAGCAGACCATATTCTCCACACTTGCCATTTTATCAAGAGGACTCCAGTTTGTCTTTTCAGGTGTCTTGAAGCTTTTGCAGGTAATTGGTAATTGCCAACTGTGGTGTCACTGAGATTAGATCATAGATGTCTAGGCCACGTTTAAAAAAAAATCTTTAGCATCGCTTCCCTGAACGTATTCATTAGAACATTAGTATTTTTTAAAGCTCCAATAGGAAGATATGATGTGTATCATATCATTTCCAACTCTTTGACTATAAGACCCCCACCACCCCTTTTTTTTTGGTGTATCCCATTAAACTCATGTTTTGAGCTAATTTAAGGAATATTGTTTTAGATATATACCTAACCATAGAATCCCTTTCAACCTGGTTTCAGATCTCTTTTATTTACATCTCCTTTGAACACAATTCACTTTGCGTCTCAAGATGTGGCACCCAGAGTGGACTGCAGTAGCTTGGGTGTTTTCTCACTACTGTAGGTCCCCCCTTATCCGTGGCTCTACTTTCTGTGGTTTCATTAACCCGGGGTCAACTGTGGTCCGCAAATATTAAATGGAAAATTCCAGAAATAAACAGTTCATAAGTTTGAAGTTGCGTGCCTTTCTGAGCAGCATGATAGAATCTGCCATCCTGCCCCAGACGTGCATCATCCTCTTCTCCATTGTATCCACCCGATAGTCATAGTCTCATTATCAGATCGACTGTATTCATACTACTGGTGTTCAAGTGACCTTTATTTTACTTAATAATGACACCAAAGTGCAAGACTACTAGTGATGCTGGCAGTTCAGGTTTGCCAAAGAGAAGCTGTAAACTGCCTCCTTGAAGTGAGTAGGTGAAAGTTCTTGACTTAATGAGGAAAAAAAATTGTGTGCAGAGGTTGCTAAGATCTCCAGTAAGAATGAATCTAATATCCATGAAATTGTGAAGAAGGAAAAAGAAATTTGTGCTAGTTTTGTTGTCACACCTCAAACTGCAAAAGTCATGGTCACAGTGTTAAGATGGAAAAGGCATTAAATGTGTGCAATAAGGGATTTTGAGAGAAAGAGAGATAATATTCACATAACTGCATGCATTACAGCATATTGTTATAATTGTTCCATTTTCTTATTAGTTATTTTTGTTAATCTCCTGCTGTGCCTCATTTATATATTAAACTTTATCATGGGTATGTATGTCTAGGGAAGAACATAGGTTTTGGTACTGTCTCCAGCTTCAGGCATCCACTGGGGTGGGTCTTAGAACATATCCCCCAGGGATAAGGGGAGAACTACTACACTGCCCACTAGAGCAGGACTTCTCCCTTCTTTTTTATTTTTTATTGAAGTATAGTTGATTTACAATGTTGTGTTAATTTGTTCTGTACAGCAGAGTGATTCAGTTATACATATACATACATTCTTTTTTATATTCTTTCCCATTATGGTTTATCACAGGATATTGAATACAGTTTCCTATGCTATACAGTAGGACCTTTTTTAAAAAATATTTATTTATTTATTTATTTAGGCTGTGCCAGGTCTTAGTAGCGGCATGCGAGATCTTCATTGCGGCATGCAGGATGTGGGATCTTTCAGTTGGGGCATGCAGACTCTTAGTTGTGGCATGTGGACTCTTTAGTTGTGGTATGTGGGATCTAGTTCCCCGACCAGGGATTGAACCGAGGCCTCCTGCATTGGGAGCACAGAGTCTTACCCACTGGACCACCAGGGAAGTCCCGGGACCTCATTGTTTATCCATTGGATAAACACTGGTTTGCATCTGCTAATCCCAAACTCCCACTCCATCCCTCCCCCGCTCCCCTCCCCCTCGGCAACCACAGATCTGTTCTCTATGTCTGTGAAGACTTCTCCCTTCTTCTAGGTCATATACTACATTGAATACCACCAAAGCTCATTAAAATCCCTACTTCTGAGTGAAGCAGGTACTTCCCACTTACCCAAATGACGTTTTCTGACGATTAATTTGTTAACTTGTGCTGTGCCTTGTAGAAAGAGCTGTGCTAAATCTGTGAAGTTTAATTATTACTAAATATGTTAGGACGGCTAATGCAAAGGGCCATAGTTGTTAATTAAACAATCAAAGAAATGTTAGGCATAGTTCATTCCTACCTGTTTATCTCAATTTAATAAGTAGCAAGAATAAAGCCACAGGTGGGACTGAGGGTTGGGATGGTCAAATCAAATTATTTAGCTAAGGCCAGCAAACATTTTGATTATATTAAGCAGGGTCATGTACATATTAAGAAGTTTGGCAGATTTTGCAGAAATGTGAATATTGTATAGGAAGCATCATTACTTACCTTGCTTAGAAACAAGTTTGAGGACAGAAAATCTGAAACTGTCAACCCATGTTGAAGATTGTTCATTGACTTGCTTACCAAAAAAAAATGAATTGATTCCATAGGGAAGGAACCACTGGCATTTCTGAGACAGTGATTTAATTCTCTACAAAATTAATTCTAAAAGGCTGGACAGCCTTGGTTGAGTATTTCTAAAAGCCAGTCTCACAGCTTCTCCAGGCAACATTTTAAGGCAACATATGATGAAGGAAAGGCACTAGAGGTTAGTGGATTTGGGGTTAGGCTCTCCTGAGCTTGATTCCTAACTCTTCCAACTCC
The DNA here is from genome assembly GCF_964165515.1 of Mesoplodon bidens. Classification (NCBI taxonomy): domain Eukaryota; kingdom Metazoa; phylum Chordata; class Mammalia; order Artiodactyla; family Ziphiidae; genus Mesoplodon; species Mesoplodon bidens. Next base: position 24,555,140 of record NC_138172.1, read on the forward strand.
CTAGCTGAATGACTTTGGGTAAATTACTTAAATATTTTAAAATTCAGTTTTCTTTATTATGTAAAATAGAGTTAATAATATACACTTTCTAAGGTTGTTAAGAGCACTAATGAGACCCTTGTGCTTAATGGCACTCAAATACTAGTACATTTATAGTTGTCACCACCACAATCAGTTGTTGAGAGAGGACCAAGTACTTGGCACTACATAAAAATCAAGCCCCCTAATAAAAATCTTGTTATAGGTTGGGTAGCCTTTCCCTTTGGTATCAGCCCATTCCCAGCACCAGAGCTATAAATGGGATTCATCCTGTTTGCCAGAGATTTTCATTCTACAGGAGTTGATTTCATATATTATACTCTTAAAATAGAACAGGTTAAGTCAGATGATGTTAGTCAGATAATGTTAATTATTAAATTCTTTAGGACTGATGACACCATGATGAGGGCCATCCATTGACCTCCATAATGGAAAATATGCATTGTGACTCAAGGGACACGGCCCCTTACGAAAACCAATCTCACTGTTTGGTTGACTTAATTTAGTTCTTTTAATTTCTTTGATGATTGAGTACCCATTTTTCTGCCATATTCTTGGCTCAGTGTTGAAACCTCAAGGGAATAGTACATAGTCTGTTGCCATGGCACTTTGAGCCAAGTGAAAAAGACGTGGAAATAGACAAAATAAGAGGTGCCGTTTTTATCATTTATTTATTTGGCTGAGCCATGCTGCATGCATGATCTTAGTTCCCCAACCAGGGATCGAACCCATGCCCCCTTCAGTGGAAGTGTGGAGTCTTAACCACTGGGCCTCCAGGGAAGTCCCAAGAGGTGCTGTTTTTAAATGTCTGGAAGAAATCAGCAGGCCCCAGGCATGCACCGAATCTGCGTATGCATAGCTACGCTTATCCCAGAAACAAATGAATTTCTGAAATTCCATTCAAAAAGTCATGTTAATTGATAATATGTTTTTTCTCACCATATCTTAAAGAGGAATTTTTTTTTTTAAAGGGAACTAATTTATGGTAGATGTCTGCTTTCTGCAAACTATAGGGCTTTTGATGAATTTTTCCTCTAAGCGTTTTGTCAGGTTAGGTGATCTTTCCATAAGGCCTCAGTTGTCAGGACTTCTTTAAAACTTTAGGGTAAATTGAACTTTGATTTAGAGTAAATAAAACTGATATTTCCTTTCTTTTAAAATGATTGTTGTTTTGAAAACATAGTAAAGGTAGTAAAATGGAATATCAGCAACTATTGCAATGGTGGAGCTAGATGTTCAGATTTTTCTTCCCATTTTGAGGGAGGGGGAGAAGCAGAGAGAGTGCTATACTGGCTTGTACTGAATGTTTAACTGAGAATCTCTTGATAATTCAGTATCATACCATTTTGACATCTCTGTCCTTTTTTTGGTGGGGGCAGGGTAGGGGGGCTAGAAATTCCACTAACTGTATTAAGTATTGGTTGGCCAAAAAGTTCGTTCGGGTTTTTCTTACAGAAAATCCCCAAATAAACTTTCTGGCCAACCCAAATTTTCATGTTCATTATGAAAGGAAAGATAAAACTATTTTAATACCCAGCTATAAACTTTGTTAACAATCAACATGTTTTTTTTTTTCTTTTTGAAAATGTGTGTGTGTGTATATAATAAAATACTGAATATGCCTACATTCCCAACAAGGAGATTGTGTTGTTTTGTAACCATTAGTGTAGGGTCCTGCTTAAGAACAATCAGGTAGCCTGGATTGGACCCCTAGCTCTTGCCCTTGGTAGTCATGTGACTGGGTGAGTTGCTTTGTTTCTCTGTGCCTCAGTTTTCTGCCGTAGTTGTGAGGACTAAATGAGCTAATATATGAGAAGTGCCTGACAGGTAGTGAGTCCTATATAAATGTTGCCATCATCCCCTCACTTAGTTCTGTGTTTTCCTTTGTAATGACTGCATATATTACATTGTATGGCTTTACCATAATTTACTGAACCAGGCCTACTGTGGTGAATAGAGGTTGTTTTCCTTTTTTGGTTCCAAATTATGTTGCAATGAATATCCTTGTATGTACACTTATGCCTGCATTTATGCCTGGAGGTGGTAGAGTGATGCTTACATGAATACCATATAGAGAATGCTGCTCTCTATCTTTTTCTAAGTGCAGACCAGACTTTAAATCTTGTCTCAAGCCACTTACTAGCTGTGTGACTGTAGGTGAGCTATTTAGCCTCTCAGCACGTCAGCTTCCTCTTTGGTAAAATGGGTGGAAGCAATAGTACGTACTTCAGTGGTGGTTACAAGGATTATATGAGAAAAGCATGTAAAGCACTTAGGGGGAGTGGCTGACCCATAATAAACACACCAGACATGATGTAACCAAAGGAACAAGTAGAAACAGGATCATTATTGTTACTGATAGCATTCTTGCTTCCCCAGAGCCCTGTTTCATGGTTCTCCAGTACATGAATAAATGAGCAGTGAGAGGTTTGCTACTTTCTTGGGATTATTATAAAGTAGAATAATGATGGCATCTTTCAGAGAGCTGTGCATTTTGCTTCTTTCTCCACCCCCTTCCTGCTCTCTGTACCTCACTGTCCATCTGCTGTGCGGTAATGAGATTCCTAAGAGAGGCTAGTTTGGGGAGAATGAATAGGTGCTCCGAGAGTCATCTTTGCTGCAAAGATCTCTTTTCCATCATCAGAGAGGTCTGCAAACAACTGTACAGAATTTCTGATTTGGAGAAGAGAGAAATGGATTTTCAAGGAGGTGCCGATGGGAACCCCTTTCCAGGACATGTTTGTGGTTTTTGTTGGAGAGGAAAAAGTAGAACCAGTTGAGCTGTGATTATTCATGGATTGCCTGCCTGAAAGGACCTGGGCTTTTGAAGTGGTTTTTACCTGTTGAAATGCAATCGTTCTGTTATGAGTGCTGGATACAGGAGAGTAAGTTGCCAGAATGAAAATGGGAAGCAGTTCCCACCACTGCCCTGTTGACCTCCTGAAACTTTCTGGGTTCATATCACCATCTGCTTTAGTGAGGCTTGATTCCTGAAAGGTTAACAGTCCTGGCTTTGTGTCCATCGAGTCTGGAAAATGCAGCTCTTTGTCCTGTCAAGACCATTTTTCATTTCTTGTAGCACCTGACTTGTTTTCACAAACACTTGGAAGCCCAGCAGCTCTCCCCTTGGAGGGGAGATAAAACCGATCACATTCCCTACCAAGTGGTCCTGAGAGGCAAGCCCCATCAGATTTACCTGCAGCCATCTCGGGCATCTGTTTTCCGTGATTGCCACAGAGTTGTGCATTCCAGACTCATTCTCGGCTGGTTAATGAGGAGCAGGCTGGCTGACAGAATAAAGACTTCTTTTGTGGCATTGTCCATTCAGTTGGTGGCTTGTTTGAAGCAAAATAGTTCTCTGCTCTTAAACTCTCTGCCTTTGCCACTGTAGAAAAGAGGCAGACATAAAAGCGTTTGGAGAGGTTAGGAATGAAACTTCATGTAATTACTATAGGAAATGACTTAACAATGTTGGGATTTGGTATTTTGCTGTAGTTCTGTAGAGTCCTTACTTGACAAGATTACTCCTAGGACTATCGGAAATGATTGATTCTTCATAGGCATTTCTAACGGTGTTCTTTTTTTTTTTTTTTTTTTTTGCTGTACGCGGGCCTCTCACTGTTGTGGCCTCTCCCATTACGGAGCGCAGGCTCAGCGGCCATGGCTCATGGGCCCAGCTGCTCCGCGGCATGTGGGATCTTCCCGGACCGGGGCGCGAACCCGTGTCCCCTGCATCGGCAGGCGGACTCTCAACCACTGCACCACCAGGGAAGCCCATAACGGTGTTCTTAAATTGACTCCATTTGCCTTCTCTGGTTGTGTCGGTATCTCCAGTTACAATCTCGCATTGAATCATTATTCCTCTGAATTTGGTTGGTGATCAGATGGTGAAGTTGTATAGCTTTATGATGCCTGAAAGCTGGTTTTCCTGAAAAATCCTATCTTTTGCCTTCTACATCTCAGGGACACTCTGGAAATTGGACATGCCTGGTGAGAGTCAAGATTGAGGGTTTAAAATAACATACGTCGGGCTTCCCTGGTGGCGCAGTGGTTGAGAGTCCGCCTGCCGATGCAGGGGACACGGGTTCGTGCCCCTATCCCGGAAGATCCCACATGCCGCGGAGCGGCTGGGCCCGCGAGCCATGGCCGCGGAGCCTGTGTGTCCGGAGCCTGTGCTCCGCAACGGGAGAGGCCACAGCAGTGAGAGGCCCGCGTACAGCAAAAAAAAAAAATAAATAAATAACATAACGTTATTTTGCTGCATCTGGCATGTAAAGAGGCTCCATCCTTTCCTTCTTCAATATCTGCCTTTGTCAGGGATCCCTAATTCTGTCTTTAGGCCATCTGTCTATATACACTAAATATGTTTAAAATGGCAAACAAGCTCACTGTACTCAAAGAAAATTTCCCACCTATCTCCATCCCTTATTTCAAAGAAGTGTTTCCAAGAAGCTTCCTTCTGACAGACCAGCTCAGGCATGAAGTTTCTTTTCCTGGTTTTCAGGTGAAGCTTATATGTTGAGATTTTAGGTCTGTGAGAAATTTCTCACCCTCCCTCTCTTTCACTGATCCTCTATTATAAGACAACGTTGTCAGGTAGCTAAGGATGTAGGCTCTGAAGCTTGATAGCCTGGGCTCAAATTTCAGCTCTGCTACTTCCTAGCTGTGTGACCTCGGGCAAATTTCCTAACCTCTCTGTTGCCCAGTGTCTTCCTTTTCAATGCAGATAGTAATAGTAACTACCTCATAGTACAGTGCCTGGCACATAGTAAATAATCATTAAATGTTAGCAATTATTAATCAGCAGACATTTGTTGTGAGCCTGCTGTGAGCTTGGCGTTACGGATGATGATGGTGTTGATGACGATCATGGTGATGATAACAAAAGCAACATCAGTAAGTGATGCTTGACATTTATTCTACATGTACAATGTGCTAGAACCTGTGTTAAGAGTTTGACATACATTGTATCATAAGAATCTCAAAACAGTTCTACGAGGGGGAAGTACTGTTGTAATGTCCAACTTTGCCAAGGAAACTGAATGTTAACAGTGTTATGTAACTTTCTACTGGTCAGTGCTAGAAAGTGGTAGATCCAGGATTTGAATCTGGGCTGTCTGATTTGAATCGGGCTTGAGTTTTAATTTCAGTGCCACATCAGTCACATAAAAATGAGCTCCATTTTGAGTCTGTTTGACCTATCCCTTTAAACAAGGAGATTAGACTCAAATTAGTTTTACTGGGCAAAGATATTTACAACAGATTCTGTTCGTGGTGGCTTTCCTCTCACACCGTTGGATTGTTTGCTCAAATATTATTCTGCTATAATTACACCCTTGGCCTGGGATCCCAGTTAACACAAATAACAACAGCAGCTGCTTGTTCTTCTGAGAGGTCGTCTTGTGCCAAGTACAGACTAAGGAGCATTATTTCAATTACTCCTTACAACATAAGCCCATTTTACAGGCAAGGAAACTGAGACTTGGACAGGTTTATAATGTTTGTCAGTGTTTGGTGTTGATGAGGATGGTTACAGTTTTAGCAGCTCAGTTCCGAATTTACAAAACTATCCCGGAAGAGAGCATCATTGTAGTAGGAGGAAGAACAGCACAATTAGGGACAGGATTCAGTTCCCTGCTCTCCTGTGCACCCATTGGGAAAATCCAGATAAATTGCTTTATTTCCCTCAAGCCCAGTTTCCTTCTCTTCCCAATGAGCACGATGCTTCTCCGTTCTGGGGCTGTGGTAAGGCATATGTAGCTGTGAGGTAATGTATAAGAAAGCTCACAAGTGTTAGATGGATTTAAAATGTGAATTCGGCTAACATTCACAAACATATGTGTTCATTGAGTGTCTTTTTTTTTTTTTTTTTTTGGCTGCGTCAGGTCTTTAGTTGTGGCACACGGGCTCTCCGTTGTGGTGCGCGGGCTTAGGTGCTCTGCAGCATGCGGGATCTTAGTTCCCCGACCGGGGATCGAACCTGCGTCTCCTGCATTGCAGGATGGATTCTTTACCACTGGACCACTAGGGAAGTCCCGAGTGTCTTATTTTTTAAAAGTGGGAAATAAGTAAATATTTGCCTATTTTTCAGACTTCTTGGAGGGATCTGTTAGAGTTAAAGAAGAGTTTTGAGTCATAAAGTTTATTACCTGCTGCGAAACAATGGTCTCAATGAGTGAAGGCCACAAAAGTGCCATCATTGATTTCTCTAGGACAGGGTTTCCCACGCTTGACACGATAGACATTTCAGTCTGGACACCTCCGGTTGAGGGACTTGTGTGCGTTGTGAGATGTTCAGCGACATCCTTGCCATCTGCCCCTTCCCTGCTAGCGGCATTCCTCTAGTTGTGAAAACAAAAAATGTCTTTAGGTATCGCCATACATCCCTTGGGGCAGGAGGAGGAGCGATGTCCCCCCCCACCCCAGTTGAGAAGCATTGCTCTGAAATTATATATTAGAAACTAATTCACTTAAAATAAATCTACCACAGGCTGGGTACAGTGTGACACTTGAGTCCCTGTGGACAATTTGCAAAATCTGGTCCACTCTGGATAAAGAGGATTTCTTCCAGGTATTTCAAGAGTGCCTTTCTTGGGTACGAGCTCCATGTGATTAAAAGAAAAAAGCAGTGAGACAGACAGGCTGTCCAATATTTGGAAAGTTTTGAACATAATAAAATCAGTGGCAGGAAGATCTTTAAAGATGACGAATCACCTTTCTTTCCCTCCCTTCCCTTGGTTTTGTTATGTTAGTCTGATTCTGCCCGCACCTCCCCCCAACCCCGCCATGGTCTGCTTTGTTTTCTTGACATGGGAAGGTGATTTTTTTTCTTTTTTCCTTTTGTCCTTTTTGGTGAGTCTCTGAGAGACTCAGCTAGGACTGGGAGATTTATCTCCTGGAGAGTCAGTTGGCTCTTGAAATCAGCAAGTGTCCTTTTTGGGGGTTAGAACCGCTTAATTAGGCTCTAGGATTTCAGCTGCCTTGGAGCTGTGTGTATGAAAGATGCTGAGACATCACAGAAATGGGCCTCTCATGTTAGCTCTTCCTGAGAGAAGTTTCTGGCAACAGAAGAAATGCTCTTTAGTATTTCCCTGGAGCAGAATGTCTATCTGTGTTTTTCAGAGGAAATTAGGTGATTCATTTAGTTAAAATTCAAGTGTCTTTATATATCAAAAGATGAAAATCACAACTTTTAAACAAGAGAAAGCAGAAATGAATATTTTTTCTTTTCTTTCCTCTTTTTAATTTTTAAAAGAATTCATTTTAGAGTTCCATTTTAATGGATCAAGTGGCAGAGAAGCTGGCAGAGAAACCTAAAACTGCAGTTGTTATTTGCCCCTGCATAATGTGAGACACTTCTGAGAAGATGGTTTAAGTCATTAAGAGGGTATGCTTTTATTTATAGAAATTTAATTTATGGTATATTAAAAAAAACAACTGGGGCTTCCCTGGTGGCGCAGTGGTTGAGAGTCCGCCTGCCGATGCAGGGGACACGGGTTCGTGCTCCGGTCCGGGAGGATCCCACATGCCGCGGAGTGGCTGGGCCCGTGAGCCATGGCCGCTGAGCCTGCGCGTCCGGAGCCTGCGCTCCGCAACGGGAGAGGCCACAGCAGTGAGAGGCCCGCGTATCGCAAAAACAAACCCAAAAAACAAAAAACAAACAACTGATTACATAGCTACAGTGAAGTTTCTTTGTTTTCATGTTTCAGAAAATCTCTTTTCTGGAAACGCCCTCTAAAATGGTTATACATCAATGCTTATTGTAAGCTCAAACACAGTGAGGATGGAAAGCGTCTACATAGACAATCAAATGTATTTTTTCTCCAAGTTTCTGTTAAAAAATAGCAAATGAAAATCTCCATAATTTGAGAAGGACTTTTAAATGAGTTTATAAACTTTGCATTCAAAGCTGTAACAACCCAAATCTGTGATACACTGTGAGATTCTGAAGTATATCTGCTTAAGTGTCTGAAATAGAATTATTTCATTATGGTTTTAGAATTACCTTCTTGAACTGAAAAGCTTTCAACTTGGCCTTCTATGTACAGGTTCAGATATAAGTTCCAAAGGAATTCTATTTTTCACCAAGGGTAGGTAACAGAATTAAGTAGATGGTAGTTAAGTATTTGTTATGATAGTTTATTTGTGGGCATTATTTTGTTTTAGTTAAGACTGAAGTGTCTACCATATAGTTTTCATTTTAGCTCTGTTCTCTGAATACTCTGCATTGATGATAAGAATGTCTACCATTGAACTCAGGATGTGTCACTTGGGAATATGACCATAATTTTTCATACATGTAGTTTACAGGAAGAGACTGCCACCATACTTCACTTTGGAGCATGTACAGTGGGCAAAGGGCATATCTCAGGATGCCCAGATACTTAGGAAAGGCTTGTTGCTATAGAGACCTCGGTGGATAGCAGATGCCAGAAGCTGGCATACACACGTCATGTTTATAATGCTATCCTCATGCTGTCCGGTCCTAGAGCAGTGTAGCATTTAAAGAAGCATGGTCCCAATAAGAATTCTGATCTTCATTCATGTTTTTACGAGATATTGAAGGTGGTCCAAAATTACTGACTACTTGACAGCTCTTACTGAAATCTTCTGGCTTCTCTTTTCTCTAGCTCCTCAGTGTGTGAGGACTTTGCTGTCATTTACACCATGATGTACCCCCATTCATTTCCTTAGCTGTGCTGCACAGAAATGTGTACAATTTCTTCTCAACAGGTCCTGTTCCTCCCGTGGAAGGCAGCCTCCATTTTAACTCTGATGTGGAAAACTATATCAGTTTGTCCCTTTTCTTTTCAGCCAGTGGAGGTCAGGGAGGAAACTCGTTGGGAAAGAGAGAGGAAGAAATCCATGAACTCTCCCATATTAATGTTTTCATCTCCTGCATATTGTGTAGTTGTTCCCAGATTTAGAATATCTTTGGAATCTTTCATTTTGAAAGTTGAAAGTATTTTAAAGATTTAAGGGGAGAGCTTTTTCACAAGTGGAGAAGGGATAAAGGTAACACTATATGAATTTAACATGTAAGAGATCAAAAATGATAGATTTTGAATTATCCAGGTTCAAAGATTATTCATTGTTTGTATTACAACATAATAATGCGTAGAGTTGCCTCCGGGGTAGCAGTTTTCTGGAATTGGCACTGTCTGAAATAAATTGGCACAGGGTTAATGAGATTTTATTTTAATAATTATGGTAACTTTGAAGAATAGCTGTTGTCTTAATTTTTTTTCTAGGCTTGCTTGATTGTGGTAAGTTAATTTTATTATTCACATGAGAAAATATTAAAGCATTGCACTAACCTTCCTGTAGGCCATCAATATACATACTCATATCCTTGGGTCTCATTTACATTTTTTAGAAGATATTCATTTTATATGCCAGTATGTAAATTTTCACTACCTTGTGCTGAATCCCAGCAGAGACTGTGTGGAAGAAGTTAATTCTAATACCGCCCACACTCTTTGCCTGCCTTCTCTACAGCTCTGCGCAAAACACTGATTTTTACTTCAAATAAACTCCTACATGCTTGTGCAAATGTGCCACTATCACAGACCACAGGTATAGGGCAAAGAGTATGGGCTGCATCTGGTCAGAAGTGACCATGAACCCAGACAAGTCAATTAACTTTTCTAAGTCTTTTCTTTAATTGTTAAAAGGAGGTAACTACCTTCTTGGGTGAATTGTTGTAGGCATTCATTGAGGGAACGTGTACATTGGTACAGCTACTATGGAAAACGTTATGGAGGTTCCTCAAAGAATTAAAAATAGAACTACCATAGGATCCAGCAATTTGAATATATCTGAAGGAAATGAAATCACTATCTCAAAGAGGTGTTTGCACCCCCCATGTTCATCACAGAATTATTTATAATAGCCAAGATACAGATGCAACCCAAGTTTCTATCAATGGATGAGTGGAAAAAGAAAATGTGGTGTACTAAGAGGGAAGTTTATAGCAATACAATCCTACCTCAAGAAACAGGAAACATCTCAAATAAACAACCTAACCATACACTTAAAGCAATTAGAGAAAGAAGAACAGCAACAAAAAAAAACCCAGTTAGCAGCAGGAAAGAAATCATAAAGATCAGATCAGAAATAAATGAAAAAGAAATGAAAGAAACATTGACAAAGATCAATAAAACTAAAAGCTGGTTCTTTGAGAAGATAAACAAAATAGATAAACCATTAGCCAGACTCATCAAGGAAAAAAGAGAGAAGACTCAAATCAACAGAATTAGAAATGAAAAAGGAGAAGTAACAACTGACACTGCAGAAATACATAGGAACGTAAGAGATTACTAGAAGCAACTGTATGCCAATAAAATGGACAACCTGGAAGAAACGGACAACTTCTTAGAAAAGCACAACCTTCCAAGAGTGAACCAGGAAGAAATAGAAAATATAAACAGACTAGTCACAAGCACTGAAATTGAAACTGTGATTAAAAATCTTCCAACATACAAAAGCCCAGGACCAGATGGCTTCACAGGTTAATTCTCTCAGACATTTAGAGAAGAGCTAACACCTATCCTTCTCAAACTCTTCCAAAATATAGCAGAGGGAGGAGCACTCCCAAACTCATTCTATGAGGCAACCATCACCTTGATACCAAAACCAGACAAGGAAGAAAGAAAACTACAGGCCAATATCACTGATGAACATAGATGCAAAAATCCTCAACAAAATACTAGCAAACAGAATCCAACAGCACACTGAAAGGATCATACACCATTATCAAGTGGGGTTTATTCCAGGAAGGCAAGGATTCTTCAATATATGAAAATCAATCAATGTGATACACCATATTAACAAACTGAAGGATAAAAACCATATGATAAGCTCAATAGATGCAGAAAAAGCTTTCGACAAAATTCAACACCCATTTATGATAAAAATTCTCCAGAAAGTTGGCACAGAGGGAACCTACCTCAACATAATAAAGGCAGTGTATGACAAACCCACAGCCAACATCGTTCTCAATGGTGAAAAACTGAAAGCATTTCCTCTAAGATCAAGAACAAGACAAAGTTGCCTACTCTTACCACTCTTATTCAACATAGTCTTGGAAGTTTTAGCCACAACAATCAGGGAAGAAAAAGAAATAAAAGGAATCCAATCAGAAAAGAAGTAAGACTGTCACTGTTTGCAGATGACATGGTACTATACACAAAGAATCCTAAAGATGCTACCAGAAAGCTACTAGAGCTAATCAGTGAATTTGGTAAAGTAGCAGGATACAAAATTAAGGCACAGAAATCTCTTGCATTCCTATACACTAATGATGAAAAATCTGAAAGAGAAATTAAGGAAACACTCCCATTTACCATTGCAAAAAACCAAAAACAAACAAACAAAAAAACCTAGGAATAAGCCTACCTAAGGAGACAAAAGACCTGTATGTAGAAAACTGTAAGACACTGATGAAAGAGATCAAAGACCATACAAACAGATGTAGAGATATACCATGTTCTTGGATTGGAAGAATCAACATTGTGAAAATGACTGTACTACCCAAAGCAATCTACAGATTCAATGCAATCCCTATCAAACTACCAATGGCATTTTTCACAGAACTAGAACAAAAAATTTCACAATTTGTATGGAAACACAAAAGACTCAGAATAGCCAAAGCAGTCTTGAGAAAGAAAAATAGAGCTGGAGTAATCAGGCTCCCAGACTTTAGACTATACTACAAAGCTACAGTAATCAAGACAGTATGGTTGTGGCACAAAAACAGAAATGTAGATCAGTGGAACAGGATAGAAAGCCCAGAGATAAACCCACACACATATGGTCACCTTATCTTTGATAAAGGAGGCAAGAATATACAATGGAGAAAAGACAGCCTCTTCAGTAAGTGGTGCTGGGAAAACTGGACAGCTACATGTAAAAGAATGAAATTAGAACACTTCCTAACACCACACACAAAAATAAACTCAAAATGGATTAAGGACCTAAATGTATGTCCAGACACTGTAAAACTCTTAGAGGAAAACCTAGGCAGAACACTCTATGACATAAATCACAGCAAGATCCTTTTTGACCCACCTCCTAGAGAAATGGAAATAAAAACAAAAATAAACAAATGGGCCGTAATGAAACTTAAAAGCTTTTGCATAGCAAAGGAAACCATAAACAAGACGAAAAGACAACCCTCAAAATGGGAGAAAATATTTGCAAATGAAGCAACTGACAAAGGATTAATCTCCAAAATACACAAGCAGCTCATGCAGCTCAGAATGAAAAAAACAAACAACCCAATCCAAAAATGGGCAGAAGACCTAAATAGACATTTCTCCAAAGAAGATATACAGATTTTGGCAACAAACACATGAAAGGATGCTCAACATCACTAATCATTAGAGAAATGCAAATCAAAACTACAATGAGGTATCACCTCACACTGGTCAGAATGGCCATCATCAAAAAATCTACAAACAATAAATGCTGGAGAGGGTGTGGAGAAAAGGGAACCCTCTTGCACTGTTGGTGGGAATGTAAAATGATACAGTCACTATGAAGAACAGTATGGAGGTTCCTTAAAAAATTAAAAATAGAACTGCCATATGACCCAGCAATCCCACTACTGGGCATATACCCTGAGAAAACCATAATTCAAAAAGAGACATGCACCACAATGTTCATTTCAGCTCTGTTTACAATAGCCAGGTCATGGAAGCAACCTACGTGTCCATCGACAGATGAATGGATAAAGAAGATGTGGCACATATATACAATGGAATATTACTCAGCCATAAAAAGAAACGAAATTGAGCTATTTGTAGTGAGGTGGCTGGACCTAGAGTCGGTCATACAGAGTGAAGTAAGTCAGAAGGAGAAAAACAAATACCATATGCTAACACATATATTTGGAATCTTAAAAAAAAAAAGGTTCTGAAGAACCTAGGGGCAGGACAGCAATAAAGACGCAGACTAGAGAATGGACTTGAGGACACGGGGAGGGGGAAGGGTAAGCTGGGATGAAGTGAGAGAGTGGCATGGACATATACGCACGACCAAATGTAAAATAGATAGCTAGTGGGAGGCAGCTGCACAGCACAGGGAGATCAGCTTCGTGCTTTTTGACCCCCTAGAGAGGTGGGATAGGGAGGGTGGGAGGGAGTCGCAAGAGGGAGGGGATACGGGGATATATGTATACATATAGCTGATTCACTTTGTTATACAGCAGAAACTAACACAACATTGTAAAGCAATTATACTCCAATAAAGTTGTTTTTTAAAAAAAGTGGTGTATGTATGTACAGTAAAATACTATTCAGCCATAAAAAGGAAGGAAATACTGTAATTTGTGTCAGCAGGGATGGGCCTCCATGGCACAGAGGAAGACAAATACTCTGTGATCTCACTTATACATGAGAACTCATAGAAGCAGAGTACAAATTGGTGTTTGCCAGAGGCTGGTGGTAGGGGTGCGGGAAACGGGTGAAAAAATTGAGATAACGTAAATACATTGTGTTTTGGGTGTAAAATGGACGTTTAGCTGATCCTTCCTCCTACCCCCTTACCCCTACCCCCTATGGAAGATACTCTCTTTTAAACATGGAAAGTAGCAATCAACTGATATATACTCCAAATGGGTTTAGCCTCCAAGATAATGTTCAAATTAGTTGACTAGGAATGTGTCTTGTGTTCATCTGTAACTTGGCATATTTGGTTTCAAATAATGAGAATAAAGAATTTGAAACCTAGTGGGGCTTCTCCAAAGTTTTACTTCTTTTAGCTGCCTGGAACTAACACAGCCTTTGGGGGCAAAACTGGTTTATGTAAAACTGTTTTCCTTAAGGTATTTCCTTTCACAATGGCCCTGCTAAAAAGGTAGACTCAACAATAAAAAAAAGTACATAATGAAATACACCTAATAAAATGTTTGTTTTGGGGCTTCCCTGGTGGCGCAATAGTTGAGAGTCCGCCTGGTGATGCAGGGGACACGGGTTTGTGCCCTGGTCCGGGAAGATCCCACATGCCGCGGAGCGGCTGGGCCCGTGAACCATGGCCGCTGAGCCTGAGCGTCCGGAGCCTGTGCTCCGCAACGGGAGAGGCCACAGCAGTGAGAGGCCCGCGTACCGCAAAAAAAAAAAAAAAAAAAAAGTTTGTTTTGGAAGCTTGTGAAATAACTTACTTACTCTTGAAAAATGATGATGAGGCTAAAAATCTGAGGACTAAAACAAGTGAGTGAGCATCAAATTGGGTGAATATGTTTTCAGGTGCCCTGAATGTTAATAAGTCTTTTTTTTTTTTTTTTTCCTTTTTTGCGGTACGCGGGCCTCTCACTGCTGTGGCCTCTCCCGCTGCGGAGCACAGGCTCCGGACGCGCAGGCCCAGCGGTCGTGGCCCACGGGCCCAGCTGCTCCGCAGCATGTGGGATCCTCCCAGACCGGGGCATGAACCCGTGTCCCCTGCATCGGCAGGCAGACTCTCAACCACTGCGCCACCAGGGAAGCCCAATAAATCTTTAATAGGTGTTTTAAATAGTTAATTTTTTTCATTTCATCACTAATTAGCTCTTTATTTTTTTCCTTCTTGCATCTGTCACTTGAAGAGGGATAGAAATTTATTTTTAATGCGCCATTGTTTTTACATCAGACCTGGCATATTTGCTTGATTTACCCTTTGGTAATGACCAAAATTCTGTCTCATTGATAAGTAGGAATTATAAGTTTTGCTTTTATGCTTTAAAATAATTGGAAAAAATTACAGTTTTCTAGCAGGAGCCATCATGTGTTAGATTTCAATTGAATAGAAAATGGGTTAGGAGGGAGAAGAAAGTTCTCTGTGAGGAACTTTTGAAAAACAATGAGAAAGATTTTGTGCGATTATAGCTAATGTTGGGGGTAAACTAATTTATTTGTTCTGTTTGACATTGTGTCCATTCAAAAATTGCTTGCATTCATGTGGTCAGCTAACGAGATTGTAGCTGAAGACAGGTTAAGATAATCAGATGTCAAGGGTGGGGAAGATAACTTAGTATGATTCTTTGCTAAAATGGGGCTAGGCAGGCCAAAGACAGAATGAGGGCCAAGGCCAAGAAGAAGGCTTGGAGGAGCCCAACTAAAGTTTGGACAAGCAGAGAGTCTTTGTCAACACACAGGGACACATCAAGGCCTTGTCCTCAACCAAAAATAGATGCCTTCATGATACCATTCCCTTAGTAGCTTGGCTGTTCTGGGTGCTTAAGAATCATATCTCTGGAATTGCAGTTGTACCTTTGCAGATCATTTCTAAAATTTTGTGGAGAGCAACCATTTTGGATTAATTACGTGATTCACTTTGACTTTAAGTTGCGTTTATGTGATTGGTTACCATTTGTAAAGCAGTTTCCTATATGTTATTTCATTTTCACCCCACAAGAAAACTAAGTAGGCATTTCCTCATCTTAGGGACAAAAATTGGAGCTTAAAGAGATTAAGTGACTTGCCTGACCTCATATTAAGGGACAAAACCTGAGTTTTGAATCTAGATTCAAAGAGATAACGTTTAAGTATCTTTACAAAGCAGCTTTAAAGATAAATACCTTTAAAAATGTCTTCCATAAGGAATTCTGTACTTGTCAAAGACTGAATGAAACAAAAAAGGAAAATTTAAAAATTAGTTAGTGATCAAGTCTCTTTATTGTATGTCTTCTTCTAAGCTATAAAAATGTTACAAGAACTTAACTGTAGAATTCTTATGTATTTCAGTGAAGGAGAAAAATATATGTAGTATGCACATTCACATGCACACACATACCGTCCACATTTGACTCAGTGATACTTACAAAGACCAGTTTTCAGTGACATTTGGAAATTGTCTTTGTCATCGGTGTCTCTTTCTTAAGGCCACTATTAAATGACACAATTGTCATCTTGTCCTCTTGGTAAGAAGTACTGCTAGTGTCTAGGAAGTGTTTTTTAGAAAGCAGCTTATCAGAACCGTGTAGAACAGTGCCCTTTTCTCCGAAGGTCAGCGTGACGTCATAATCTGAGATTGAAAAGAGACTTAAAGTAGACAAAGAGAGACACTGTTTGCTCTTTGAAGCTGACCCTCCACACAGTGAAACCTCTCTGGCCTGACGCTGATGCTGCAAACATCTCTCATTTCTCTTTTTCTCTCTGTTAATACCCTGTTGCCCAGCAGGGGGCAGGACAGTTTGTTTCTTGCTTTGTGAGAAGCTGCCAGCTGAAGGATCCTTACTTGTACTTCAGAGACTTTCAGGGCTAAGGGTAGAAATGTAATTGACACTCTTCTCTTCTGAATGAGAAACTAGTTATACCACTTTAATCAGATATTTCATCCAAACTATTATAGCTTATACCCATCAGGCATTTGCTCTATGCCAGGCATAGTAAATGTAAATGTACACATAGTAAATGTATTAGCTGGGTCAGTCCTCTTAACCGATTTACATTATTTTTTATCCCCATTTTAAAGATGAAGAAAGTGAGGCTCTGAGAGGTTAAATAACTTGCCCACTGCATCTTTTTTTTTTTTTTTTTTTTTTTTTAACTAGCATTGAGTCCTTTTGGGGAGAGGTATAGTTGATCTACAGTATTACATGTTTCAGATGTACAGTATAGTGATTCACAAATTTTAAAAGTTATACTTCATTTATACTTATTATAAAACATTGGCTGTATTCCCTCTGCTGTACAATATATCCTGGTAGCTTATTTATTTATTTTATACATAGTAGTTTCTATCGCTTAATCCTCTACCCCTGTCTTGTCCCTCCCTCCTTCCTCTCCCCACTGGTAACCACTGGTTTGTTGTCTGTATCTGTGACTCTTTTTCTTTTTTGTTATATTCACTATTTTGTTCTGACTGCATCTTATATAAAGGAAGGTTCAGAGATTTTTACAAGCTGGTAACTCATTTCAATATCCAAAGACACCTCCTGTTGTAAAATTCTTTCTTCAGCTCCAAAAATTCCAAGTATTACTTTATTTCTTGTGTTGATTGAGAACAGTTGAGTATGTAAGAGCCCTTCCTTCCAGGTCTACTTGCTTTCCCCTGGTGGCTTTCAAATTTCAGTGTTTGTAAAAGTCCTTAGGGGAGCTTGTGGGAATTTCACATTCCTGTGACCCAAGGATTCCAGTGAAATGGATCTGAATTGGGGCCCTGAAGTGTGCATTTTCCACAAATATCTCGAGAGACAGCTAGGCTGTCCATTTGCCACACTGGGGGAAAGTCTAATCTACTGTAGAATTCTAACTGTAGAATTCTTACGTATTTCAGTGAAGGAAAAAAATATATGTAGTATATTGTAAATGGATCTGAATTGGGGCCCTGAAGTGTGCATTTTCCACAAATATCTCAAGTGAGAGACAGCTAGGCTGTCCATTTGCCACATTGGGGGAAAGTCTAATCTACATAGTAAATTTTGAACTTAAGTCTGGTTCTGAGTTGCTCATGACATTGAATAGGTTTCCCAACTGTATATAAACCAGCCTTTGTTAAATAAATCACAATTTAGAGGACCTGTGTTGTGAGTCTTTTATAAAATTTCTGAGTTCATCCTCTTCATGCATTTCATTTGTTATTTTTTTAATTTTTTTTATTTTTTTGTGGTATGCGGGCCTCTCACTGTTGTGGCCTCTCCCTTTGCAGAGCACAGGCTCCGGACACGCAGGCTCAGCGGCCATGGCTCACGGGCCCAGCGGCTCGGTGGCATGTGGGATCTTCCCGGACCGGGGCATGAACCCGTGTCCCCTGCATCAGCAGGCGGACTCTCAACCACTGCACCACCAGGGAAGCCCTATTTGTTAATTTGATTGTTAATGCCAGATTTTGTCTTAGAGGGAGATGCATCTCTACATGAGAAGCAATATTAAAGATCCCTTTCTTACCTTTCTGGTTATAAATCCCAGTTTCTCATCACTTTTATAAAATCCTATTATCCCAAGCCCTCTGTGACATGGGTACCTCCCTGATGAACTCCTTTTATCAATAGGCTCTCCAGATTTCTGTCCCCGTCTCCATCAGCATGCTTTGCAGAATTACAGGATGCTTGCTTTATGGTCCCCAACCATCATTTTACTGATTACCCACTCATCTTGTTCTCGTGTTTGCCTGCGGGCTTCAGCCTTCTGATTTTAATTTGTGGCGTGTATCTAAGCTTCAGCAACGACTGGACCCCATCCTGCTCTGCCTGCCCTTCACCAGAGCCTTGCCCTCCAGGAGGCTGGATTTTCCTCATTTGTGCTGCAGGCTTCCAGACCCGTTTTCCATTGCATCATTATTTTGATTTTAAATCCTCCCCCCAGGGTTATTAAGCAGGTAGAAAGAGGATGCTCTGTCTGTATCACCTGGACCTTGCCTGAGGAGGCTCAAACAAAACATGTATTTTTAAAATAAAGATTCCAGAAAATAGCTGGAGGCCTCCCCTTTGTTTGCTCGGCACACATTTGATTTTGTAATATCAGCTCTTCCTGAATATAACTTTCAACGTCACTCACATAATAGATGATTAGCCCACAGCACAGTTTAACAGCTGATTTTGGTCACGTTTTACATAGAACAGAATCAAATTCATCTTTATTTGTCCTGATGTTCAGTTATAAGGAGAGCTCCAATAGTAGTCGTAACAACCGCTATTACTAATGACATTTATCAGGCACTTCCAGGCATTGGGTTTTCTTTCATCTTCATCACCACCTTCACTAGGGTTTGCTGGCTGCCACTGACTGCCTTCCACTCTTGTGTGACCAAGTCTTAGACACCCATTAGCTCTTCCACTATAGAGAATTGGCTATTTGTGCTGTGTTCCTCTCTTTAATTCTGTGCATCTTGTCACTCCCGGAGTCCCATCAATGCTATTCCAAAATATCTCTGAAGCGATCTTCTTCTCTCAAGCAGCTGCTGCCTGGCCTAGTCGAGGCTGCCATCACGAACACCGTCATCACTCCTTTGTCTTCTCCAGCCTCTGGTTTAGCCCCCTTTCCCGGGGCTGCTTTGAGATCCTGAGTTGCTTCTGCCTTTTTGCACATGTGTTCCCCCCAGTGTCAACACTGTTGTGCCTTTCACCCCTTATTCCTAGCCTGGCCAAATACTACTTGTCAACCAGGCATCAGTTTTGACAACATCTCCAGGAAGCATTTATCTTGTCTGACAGCTTTCTTTAGAGCCACACCTTAGTTCTAGTTACCATCTTCTCTCATCCTGGTTGCCTAACACTCTGCTCACAGGTTTCTCTGTCCATCTCCTTCAGTAGCTTCAATTCTGCTTTTTTATAGGTGGGTCGTTCTCAAACCTTTTGATCTCAGCACTCTTTATCTCCCCCCCAGCTTTCTTGTTTAAAGTATAATTGATTTACAGTATTAGTCTCAGGGGTACAACATAGTGATTCAAATGTTTATAGATTATACTCCATTTATTGTTATGATAAAATACTGGCTCCATTCCCTGTGCTGTACAATATGTCCTTGTTGCTTATCTTTTTTTTTTTGGCTGCGTTGGGTCTTCGTTGCTGTGAGCGGGCTTTTCTTTAGTTGCGGCGAGCGGGGGGCTACTCTTCGTTGCGGTGCACAGCCTTCTCATTGCGGTGGCTTCTCTTGTTGCGGAGCATGGGCTCTAGGAGCGTGGGCTTCAGTAGTTGTGGCACGAGGGCTCAGTAGTTGTGGCTCGTGGGCTCGAGAGTGCAGGCTTAGTAGTTTTGGCACACGGGCTTAGTAAGCTCAGTAGTTGCTCTGTGGCATGTGGGATCTTCCCGCACCAGGGATTGAACTCATGTCCCCTGCATTGGCAGTTAGATTCTTAACCACTGCACCACCAGGGAAGTCCCAGTCCTTGTTGCTTATCTATTTTATGCATAATAGTTTCTACCGATAAGTCCTCTACCCCTGTCTTGCCCCTTCCCCCTTTCCTCTCCCCACTGGTAACCTGTAGTTTGTTTTCTGTATCTGTGAGTCTGTTTCTTTTTTGTTATATTCACTAGTTTGTTTTATTTTGATAACATACAGTAATTGTCTTTCTCTGACTTACTTCACTGAGTATAATATCCTCTAGGTCCATCCACGTTGTTGCAAATGGCGAAATTTCTTTTTTTTTTTTTTTTTTTTTTTTTTTGCGGTATGCGGGCCTCTCACTGTTGTGGCCTCTCCCGATGCGGAGCACAGGCTCCGGATGCACAGGCTCAGCGGCCATGGCTTACGGGACCAGCCGCTCCGCAGCATGTGGGATCTTCCCGGACCGGGGCACGAACCCGTCCGTGTCCCCTGCATCGGCAGGCAGACTCTCAACCACTGCGCCACCAGGGAAGCCCCGAAATTTCATTTTTTTAATGGATGAATAATATTCTATAGAATGTATATACGTGTGTGTGTAACATCATCTTTATCTGTTCATCTGTTGACAGATGAAAACTTAATGTTGTTTCCGTATCTTGGCTATTGTAAATAATGCTGCTGTGAACATTAGGGTTCATGTATATTTCCAAATTATTGTTTTTGTTTTCTTTAGATACATACCCAGCAGTGGAATTACTGGATCATATGGTAGTTCTATTTTTAGTTTTCTGAAGAACCTCCATACTGTTCTCCATAGTGGCTGCACCAATTTACATTCCCGCCAACAGTGCACAGGGGTTCCCTTTTCTCCACACCCTCTCCAGCATTTGTTATTTGTGGTCTTTTGATGAGAGTCATTCTGACAGGTGTGAGCTGATATCTCATTGTAGTTTTGATTTGCATTTCTCTGATGATTAATGGTGTTGAGCACCTTTTCATATGCCTGTTGGCCATCTGTATGTCTTCTTTGGAAAAATGTCTGTTTAGGTTTTCTGTCCATTTTTTAATCAGGTTGTTTGTCTTTTTGATATTGAGTTTTATGAGCTGTTTATATATTTTGAATATTAACTCCTTATCGGTCATATCATTTGCAAATGTTTTCTCCCATTCCGTAGGTTGTCTTTTTGTTTTGCCTGTGACATCCTTTGCTGTGCCAAAGCTTTTAAATTTAATTAGGTCCCATTTGTTTATTTTTGTTTTTCTTTCCTTTGCCTTAGGAGACAGATAAAAAACAAATGCTACAATTTATGTCAAAGAGTGTTTGTTCTGCCTATGTTTCTCTTCTAGGAGTTTTATGACTTCCAGTAGTACATTTAGGTCTTTTATTCATTTTGAGTTGATTTTTGTATATGGTATAAGTCTCTCTCTTTTCAGTAGACTTTAGTTTTTAAGAGCAGCTTTGGATTTACAGAAAAATTGCACAGAAAATATATAGAGTTCCCAATATCCTTTTCCCCTTTGCCCATAGTTTCTCTTATTAATAACCTCATGTGTTGTATATTTTTGTTCCCATTGATGAACCAATATCAATATATTATTTAATTGAAGTCCATAGTTTACTCCTTTCAACTCATAAATATATTTGCGAATGCAAAAAGGCCTTGTTTCTTATGTAGTCACCTTTATAGAAGTTGAAACTGAGAAATTAAAAAAATATAACATTCCTTTATATTTTTGCCAATCTCTTTCTAGTCTGATTTAATAGAAGACAGTTGGTGTCTCATAATTGCTTCTGCCTTCATTCTGTTGTGATGCCACTAGTCACATAGCCTCTGGAAAACACCGCTGTATACTTCTGAGAAAAATGAAAGTGTAAAGGGCATAAACATGTTAGTATTATTAGGAAATGCGTTTGAGCTTATAGATCCTCTGAAGGGATCTTAGGAATTCTCATGGGTCCCCTGATCACACTTTGAGAACCACTTCTATCCACCTAAATGATGCTTCCTTTAAGTCCTGTTAATCCTTTAGGTCTCAGTTTAGATGTGTGTCATCAAAGAGGCCTTCTCTCACCTCATACTACATCTCCGTGTTCTACCATTCCATCACACACACTTATATTAGAACATCTGTATTTGCTACTGGACTATAAGGTCCCTGAGGGCAGGGACTGGGGCTTTTGTTCACTGTTGTGTATCCCTAGCACACATGTTCTGATTATATTTACTGCACCAATGACTGACTAGGCAGAAGAAGTAAGAACGAATACAGTTATTTTTTAGGAATTTACTAGTAAAGAGGGAAGAGGCTTGAACATCATTTATTTCTCCATTAGCGTCTAAAGTCCTTGATGGCTGGTATCATGCTTTTTCTCTGTGGATCATCAGTGGACATAGTTTGTGTTCAGTAAATGCTGTGCTGAGTGAATGGATGGATATTCAACTAGTGAATGGGTGAATTCAGGGGTTAGATGGGATTTCGAGTGCGAGTGGAGGGTTCATTTGATGATGTGATTATCGTGTCCTGGAAATGACTGATTGCCCTGTTAATACTTGCTGCCACCTCTGAGTTATGTTTGATGCAGTGGTTTCATATATTTGTGTTAGGAACACTTACCAAATATACCTCGTAGATGGGAATGTTTCCATCAACCAAATATACCTCGTAGATGGGAATGTTTCCATCAAAACAATCTTGAATTTGTGGGAACAATGTGCTTTGAATTAAGATTTCAGTATCCCCTTGTCATTGCCAGCCTTCCATGAGAAGAAAAATAATTGATTAAACATGTGGCTTCAACGACTAAGAAAGACATACAGTTATACCAATTGAATTTTAATATGTGTTATGTGTTTATGTTTTTCAGGTAAGGAATTATATTTCGTTCTGCCTGGTTTCCTAAGGACCCTGACAGATGCTGTCTTCTTGTGTTCATTTGTAACCTGCCAAATCATGCGAAATACAGTCGCCTACAAAATTAGGGCTTCAGTTGTAAGTAATATGCTCTGTGCTTTTGTCAGTGGAGTGGATCTGGAGGTAAGGGCTCTGTGGGGCACTCTGGCTTGCATCTGCTCTCTGTTAGGCTGATTACTGACCACTGCTCCAGGAGCACCACTCCCCACATCGTTGTGGAGACTGTCTGTCGTTTGCCCCGTGCCTGCTATATTCTTCCTGCTTGCGGTGACTTCCCTTTTCTCTTCTGCTTCCCTGTGTATCACTCATTATTAAACCACAAAGCCCGATGATTTCCTGCATATAACATTTCCACTGTAAAAAAAATTTCAAATATACAAATATAAAATTTAAAAAAAATCAGTTGAAGAGGAAGCTTGAAACCATTATGCTAATTGAAATAAGCCAGACACAAAGGGACCAGTATTAGATGATCCACTTAAATGAATTCTTTAGAATTCATAGAGAGAGAAAGTGGACTAGAGGTTACCAGGGGTGGGAGGAGGGAATTTGAATTATTGCTTAATAATTACAGAATTTTTGTTTGAGGTGGTGACTAAGTTTTTTTCCCCCAATCTTACTGAGATATGATTGGAAAAGTTTTGGAAATAGATAGTAGTGATGGTTGCACAACATTTTGAGTATAGTTAATGCCACTCAATTATATACTTTAAAATGGCTAATTTAATGGTTTTTTGCACACACACACACACACACACACACAAAGACACACATTTTTATCACAATTTTTAAGACATTAAAAAATAAATCAGGGCCTCCCTGGTGGCGCAGTGGTTGAGAGTCCGCCTGCCGATGCAGGGGATACGGGTTCGTGCCCCGGTCTGGGAGGATCCCATATGCCGCGGAGCGGCTGGGCCCGTGAGCCATGGCCGCTGGGCCTGCGCGTCCGGAGCCTGTGCTCCGCAACGGGAGAGGCCACAAGAGTGAGAGGCCCGCATACCGCAAAAAGAAAAAAAAAAAAAATAAATAAAAAAAATAAAAAAAATAAATCAGCCATAGTCCTACCCCTCAGAGATTTTACTGTTAAGACTTGGGCACATTTTTCTTACTTTTTATATTGTTAACATGTTTCCTGATAGTCTTTCTTATTACTGAAGTTAAACTCCTGTAGTACAGTAAATTCTACATCTACTTTCTTTGATTTAATGTTCTTTCATAAGTATTTTTTCCGTACCTTTGGAGGCTTTGCATCCATACTATCAACTATGTAAGATTTTGTCCTAATCAGTCACATTCATTCAAGACCAAGTGCCATTCATCCCATTCCCGGTTATGCTGACTCGTCCATTTCATTCATTAAGCATGTAGTTCTTGAGCACTCACTGTATGCCAGTCATTCTTCGGAGCCCTCTGAGCCCAGAGGGTTTGACCAGTCAAGTTTGACCAGCAGAGTCCCATCATCTGACCCATGCAAACTAGTTCTGTGGGGTGTATTTTGGGAGACACTGGGCTGGACGGTCTATGATTCTGTCCCCTTCCTCTGGTCTGAAATTCTCTGATGCAGGTTGTTTAATTCTGACACTTGAAAACTAAGTGCAGGTAACCTGCCCATGAACAAACTATTGTAAGTGTTTTCCAAAGTTAGCTCTCCTGGGACTTCCCTGGCAGTCCCATGGTTAGGACTCTGAGCTCTCTCTGCCAAGGACTAGGGTTCAATCCCTGGTCAGGGAACTAAAATCTCACAAGCTGCGCATTGTGGCCAACAAACAAACAGACAGACAAAACAAAGTTAGCTCTCCTTCTTTTCTCTGTCAGTGGATACTCAAGATGCTTTTGGCATCTCAAAACTGATTTGTAATATAATGAACAATTTCGGAGTTGTTAACAAAAAAACCCCACAAAACTCAAGTGCATCCCCTTACTAGAATTCTAATGAAGGAGGGTGAAGTCTCTTTTTTTATTTATTTATTTTTTTTTTTTTGTGGTACACGGGCCTCTCACTGTTGTGGCCTCTCCCATTGCGGAGCGCAGGGTCCGGACGCGCAGGCCCAGCGGCCATGGCTCACGGGCCCAGCCACTCCTCGGCATGTGGGATCTTCCCGGACCAGGGCACGAACCCACGTCCCCTGCATCGGCAGGTGGACTCTCAACCACTGCGCCACCAGGGAAGCCCTGAAGTCTCATTTTTTAAGAGGTAGAAGGGACTTCCCTGGTGGCGCAGTGGTTAAGAATCCTCCTGCCAATGCAGGGGACATGGGTTCGAGCCCTGGTCCGGGAAGATCCCACATGCCACGGAGCAGCTAAGCCCCTGTGCCACACTACTGAGCCTGCTCTAGACCCTGTGAGCCACAACTACTGAGCCTGCGTGCCACAACTACTGAAGCCCGCACCCCTAGAGCCCATGCTCCGCAACAAGAGAAGCCACCACAATGAGAAGCCTGCGCACCGCAACTAGAGAAAACCCGCACGCAGCAACGAAAACCCAACAGAGCCAAAAATAAATAAATTAAAAAAAGAAGTAGAAGGACAAAGCTTGCACGCAATAATGGAGTCTTAGTGAATATGTGTCTTTCCTATGTGTAAATGAATTCTCCCCAAGAGTTTCTTTTCTTCTACTAAAATATATCCCACTCAAGATCAGAGAACCAACAGAAGAAAATGAAATTTTTCTTCCCCTAGGGACAGGGGAAAAATACTCATTTTTCACAAAAGCCTTAATGAAAGTAGTGGAAATGTTTTTTAGCGTTTTAAAATACTGGCAGAAACTAGGTTTGCATCAGAAACAGTTTTCTTGGTTGATTTAGAAGTGGGATGGGGGAGTATGAATAACTGGATGGACAAACTCTTCGGGATCTTTTTGACTGTCTCCTCATTGTGTATAATGGTACCAGGCACACAGTAGGAACTTGATATACAGTTGAATGAATGAATGGATTTTGAGAGGGTGGAACTTTTTTACACTAGGCTATCAATATTATCACCATGGGAACAAAGATATTTATTTTAACATGTGATCTCAGGAAAATTAGAGCGCTGATCATGACTCCTGTTTGTATTCTTATGAGTATCTAGCGTTCGGACTCTGTGCAGATAGCTTTGTAGATAGAGAGCAGATAGGATTCTTCTTCCCAGAGATCGACAAGATAGGGCTTATTTTACCCTACCTTCTATTTACCCCCTTCAAAAGCTAAATTTTGTGTCTGTTTTCAGGCTTGTTTGTGGCCAGATGTTTCAGAGTTTGTTTACAAGCATTTCCAAGACATATTGTCGATCAGCAGGTTTCCTCAATTAACAGCAGCTTCTTAAGTCTGTTGTCTGTATTGATTGTATGACAAATGCTATAGGGTTTTGTAGATGCAGGGACAGAGAAGTTTACCGACTCAGCAGAATCCAGGGGAAGTCTGATAATGAATCTAAGGACACTTTGTATAGAATGGAATTCATTAAAAGGGTGAGAACACAGGAGGCAGTTTGGTTGCAGGTCTTTGCTTGAAGAAGAACATGGCCCCCTGCTGTGCACTTATCCTGCCAGGTCCCAGGCATTGCACACACACATTCACTCACATGTGGTGTTTTATGTCATCCTCTGAAGAGTTCTAGAAAAAAAGACTGGAACCTTCATTTCATGGATGAGGACAGAGTGGCTCAGAGACCATAGAATTTGCCAAAGTTTGGACAAATTCCTGGTGCAGCCCCACATCACATTCTGATGCATCAGGGGTCAAAGCCCTTATTTGCTCTCTGTAGAAAAGGAATTATTGAATGAGAAACATGTTCTGGGGGGTGTTGGATTTTTGTAAAAGGATACAAAAATGCATGCATTGTCTCAAAACATGAGCATAGGGATTCTGAGAATCATTTCTTAAAATTAAATGAGATTGGGCTTCCCTGGTGGCGCAGTGGTTGAGAGTCCGCCTGCCGATGCAGGGGACACAGGTTCGTGCCCCGGTCCGGGAAGATCCCACATGCCACGGAGCGGCTGGGCCCGTGAGCCATGGCCGCTGAGCCTGTGCGTCCAGAGCCTGTGCTCCGCAACGGGAGAGGCCACAGCAGTGAGAGGCCTGCGTACCGCAAAAAAAAAAAAAAAAAAAAAAATTAAATGAGATTATGTAAAATGTTTGACATGGTCCCTGATGCTGCATAAGTCATGCCTGTTGTTGCTATTGTTTTTGTTATTGACACGTAACAACAGAAGCCTTTGTAGATCAGCCTCTGTTGTTCTTGTACTTGATACAGTGGGTGTGGCTTTGAGAAATACAGGGGTTGGAGTCAGGTTCTCCAGGTTCAGATCTCAGCATCTTAATTTACTGGGTGGGTAACCTGTCGGCCAGGTCATTAACCTCTCTAGGCATTGCTCTCTGTCCCTGTACAGTGGGGATGGTAATTGCACTAACCTCCTAGGATTCAGGCGAGGATTAAATATTAGGGTCATGTACGAAATGTACCTTGTGCGATGTCTGGCACTCAGAAAATATTATTAGTGTTATTATCAGTCATTAGTGTCGTTGTCAGTTCATGATCATAAAAGCCTAAAAGGCACCCCCAGTGGAAGGTGATCCATGGTTTTTCCTGGCAGAAATGTGAATATGGGTTGCTGGTTTGGTGTGTGTGTGTATACACAGAGGTACGTGTGTGTACTGAGTATACTTTCCTATCAGAGGCTTGGGTTAAACTAGTGCAAGAAAACCATTATAAGTCTTCTTGGAGGCCGTGGAGAGGATCATTGATCATTGCTCGTTTCATTGTAAACCCGCGATTTAAACACTTTGGGACCGTAGTGAGAAGATGTGGCCTGAAGCCCTTGGCACAAAGTGGAAAAGAAAATTGGAGAACTTTTGAAAGCACTCTTGTTTACCCTGAGTCTTTCTTTTTAAGTTAGAAAATTGTAAAGGCATACAGAATCTAATTTTAGGAGGCCTAATGAGGCTGGTTTCATAGGCTAATGGTATGCGTGGGTGGGTATGTGTTTTCAGTAATCCTGGAAGTGAACCTTTAGACTTTCCCTATCATCACCCCCTTCTGACCCCTTTACCACAGGTAGCTGGAGTGATGATGATGAAGTGGAATCTGATGACTTCACTTCCTTGTCTGAAGCCTGTCCATTGGTTCTAATGTGACATGACTTACCTGGGCCTTTGTGACCTGGCCCTGGCTACCTACTCACTGAAAGCCTTTATTTCCTGCTTTCAGCAGGGTTGGAAGGGCTGGCCGTAGGTGGGGGCAGTTGGTTGTGAGTGGGGAGTGGCTGAATCCCTTAATACCAGGCTTTCAGGCCCCACAGCTCATTGCTGTCACTCACCTGGTGCCGTAGACATTTGCCACCTGTGAAAGAAGGCCCCCCTGGTGTCTGTAGGACAGGGATTTAGCTCCCTCTTGCTAGGTCCTCGTAATACTCTCTGCTTATCGCTGTTGGAACACTTGGAGCAATATTATACCATTGTCTTGAGCCCCATAGGATCCTTAGTGACTACCATATTGTTGAGTTCTAATTCAAGGCATATGTGGTGAAAGAATAAATGAGTTCCAAAGATTGACTTGTCCCTTACCTGAAGAAGTTGCTTTTATCATTAATTCTGAAGCCGACCTGTCTTTCTGTCTAGCTCTTTGCCCAGGCAGCCAGCCAGCCATCCACTCATCCACCCATCCATCCATTTTAAAAGGCTTGAAGTAGACAATATTAACAGTCAGTTCTGGCAGGTAGGAATATAGGTATCTGTAATATGTGGTGAATGATGTTGTCTTTGAAATTAATAGTATTCTGTTCAATGGGAGCTCTCTTCTTGGCCCGTGGAGCTTTATTCATCTAGAAATAACCACCGGCAAATCCCAAATAGGTGTGTCTGCTGCTGTTTTTTGAAACTTTTCTTATGGGTTTGAGATCCAGTGACAGAGTGAAAGTCCTTTTGTAGCGAGACCCATAGAAAACCACCGGAGAGTCGAGTGAGGGGTGGATAACCAACCATTTCCTCTCTGAATTCACTTTAACAAATATGTGTTATTCCTGAAAAGTCTGCGTCTAGGAGTTTTAGTTGTTGGAGCATCTTAGGTAAGATATGTGGCTTTGGAGGTAGAGTCTTGGGTTTGGGCTACAGCTCAGGTTGACTCACTGGTGGGGTGACCCTGACCAGACTGTCTATCTCCATGGGTGTCCATGAGCTCTGACTATGGGGATAAAAACAGCAGCCTCACAAAGACTTCCTCAGGATTTATTGACGCGGTGCCTGTAATGTGATTGGCATGGTGCCTGGCATGGTCTGTATAAATTTAATGGATGGTGGCAGTTATTCTTAAACTGTTTGTATTGAAATGTCTGATTTCTTTAGTTTTAAATGAGAATTAGCGGAGGAGAGGTCTTTAATTGTGGAGCTCCTTGGTCACCACATGTTGCCTTTCTTTTGGTCTTTAGTAGGCTGTTGATAATAATCACTATTGATATGCTGCTCTGGGGCCTGGGGGTTGTATTTTTACACCAGCTTAGAGAGTTGCCGCTGATTCGGAATGATCCATAGCAAGAGCTATGGATAATGAATTCAGTGCTGTCTGAGCATGAGTAGAGTCTTCAGGTTGCGCTTGACCCTTTGACAACATGACTGATTATTCTAATTTATAATCTCCACATGATGCAGCAAGTCTACAGAATCCCACCGATTCCACTTAGTGGCCCCTGGGTTCCTGTCTTACACAACCTTAGGTGTCACTTGCAACGTTTATATTTTCTATTGACCTCCTGTCTTTAAAAAAATATACTTAAAAAAATGGGCCTTACCCACTTTTAAAACGAGAGACCAAAACAATATGTAAATACTGCTTTCGTTTGCCTATTATTAGAACACTTGCAGACAACAATCAATACAGTGAAAGTGTAAACGAAGCCGTCTGCATGGGTCTCATACATTCATTTTCAAGGGAAAAATTAAATGCTAGGAATGTAACACAATTCTAATAGGGATCTGAAGAAATCTTTGGAGATTAAATGACATCCATTTTCTTTAAATGGATGTCATCCATCCATTTCTTTAAATTTAACTTTGTATCTCCTTCAGGAATAATTTATTTTTAAATGATTGATAAAAATAAGTAACTTAACCGTATGTACAGGATCATACATTCGTTAATATATAGAGAGAAACTCTCATGTGAATTATTATACAGTGATTAGTAGGATAATTTTAGGGTTTGTTCTCTTGCTCACTCTCTGTCTGTCTCTCTTTCACTTGCTCAGTCTGTCTCTTTTTTCCAGAGCTGTTAACCCAGATATGATACTGGTTTTAGGCCCCCTGGGAATTTCTGGTAAATGCATAAATGTATTTGGAGAGATGGGTCTTTTTATTAAATTTTAGCAACTCTGCTTCCTTCAGGAATCTTCAAAGGTCATATATTTGAGTTGGGAACAGTCACCAAGGAGATTTCGGTGCTGCTTGCTGAAATAGAGATTTGACTAATGATAGTAAAGGTTATATAGATAAGACAGTGTATTTAACCTGCAAATGAAAACGAGTTGGCATCTCGCCAACTCATTCTCATTTGCTAAATCTCTTCTCCATGCCTTGGTCTGTCAGCTCTGGAAAAAATGGACTGAGAGTCTGCACTCATTTTTTTTTTTTTTTTTTTTTTTTGCGGTAGGCGGGCCTCTCACTGTTGTGGCCTCTCCCCTTGCAGAGCACAGGCTCCGGACGCGCAGGCTCAGCAGCCATGGCTCACAGGCCCAGCCGCTCCGCGGCATGTGGGATCTTCCCAGACCGGGGCACGAACCCGTGTCCCCTGCATCGGCAGGCGGACTCTCAACCACTGCGCCACCAGGGAAGCCCTGCACTCATTTTTGAAAAGGATAAATGGGAGTGAGGAAGGGCCATTATGCCAATAGGTAGAGTAGATTGAAGTTTAAATCAGACCCAAGATGTGGAAAAGTAACAGTAGGGTAGGGGTTAAGACTGGAACTTTTATGTTTTAGCAGACCTGCATTGCCCTTCCCTGGGAGAGGATTCCTAACAGCAGTGGTGACATGGCCTCCTGCAAATGTTAAGGCTGTTCTTCCACTTCCTTCTTGGGTGTATCCATCTGACTCTCTGTCCTCTGAGCTTTTGGACTGAGCCAGCAGGGGAAGAAATAGTCCAGACTATGGGAGTGATTTATTTATGCTTTAATCTGCCATATAAAGCTACTTTGTTTCAAAATTAAGATGAAACACCCAAGGAAGATTTAAGCAGTCTTCAGACATCTGCTACATCTGTCTCTATTAACCAGATGGTTTTTTGATAGAATGAATCTCATTGTAGGAGAGATGGATGAGTTTTCCTTGTCTGGTTTGTCTCTTGGCGTGCAGTTGCCATCGACAGATGATCTTACAGCAGAGATGCCTGCTCTGGTGGGCGAAATCCAATCTGTTGTGATTTCCTTCCTTCAGTATAGTGTTTTGTGGTAATTTAAATGTCAAAATTATGGAGATTTTATATACATTTTGGGGGGCTTTTCTTTAAAAAAAAATTAGGTGCTTTTGCAACCCTGAGCCCACATAATCAGCAAGATCTGAGTAGATCGTTACCCCTTTAAGGGGCATGAGTGCTCCAGTTTGTCACAGCCCTCACCATTCCCTAATGTTTTATACTCAGCTTATTTCTCTCATTTGAGTTTCTAATCAGTGCATTCAGGAATCACTGAGTCACCATAAAAAAGAATGAAATAATGCCATTTGCAGCAGCATGGATGGACCTAGAGATGATCATACTAAGGAAGCCAGACAGAGAATGACAAATATCATATGATATCGCTTATATGTGGAATCTAAAAAAATTATAGAAATGAACTTACTTACAAAACAGAAATAGACCCACAGACATAGAAAACAAACTTATGGTTACCAGAGGGGAAAAAGGGGGGAGGATAAATTAGGAGGTGGGGATTAACACATACAAACTACTGTATATAAAATAGGTAACCAACAAGGACTTACTGTATAGCACAGGGGACTATACTCAATATTTTATACTAACCTAAAGGGAAAAGAATCTGAAAAAGAAAAAATATATATACACACACACACACACACACGTATGTATATATATGTATAACTGAATCACTGTGCTGTATACCTGAAACTAACATGATACTGTAAATCAACTGTACTTCAAAAAAATGAAATTAAATTTAAAAAAAGAATCACTGAGTCATAGTTTTTTAGAACTTAGAGACACTTCTTATAGAGCATGTACAGTCTAGCACCTTCATTTAGTGGATGTGTAAACTCCAGGAAGTGGATCAGACCTGGGGGCATGGGGTAATGGATTAATTATGCTTAAATGTGATATACAGTCTGTGGTAAGATTTTTGCATGATTTCCTCATGGTAGTCAAAATGGAAAAACCTAAGTCTCAGAAGAGTTTTGAGTGTTATACTGAAGAAATCCTCACTATAAATCAATTTCACATTCTTGTTTTTAAGTCATGAGAAATAAAGTGAATAATAGGTGTGTGATGGATGGTGTGAAAGCTTTAGCAGTCTGGTCTTCTTTTCCTGCTGTAATATTGAGCTCCTTTAGAAGGCAGTAGAGAGCAACTTAATGTTAGAGTCTGGGGCAGGGATACTGGTTTGGAATAATTCAGAAACCTTTTCTTCTCTGTCTTTCTTGCATGGCAAATTCTGGGAGTGCAGAGAGTTCTTGGAGATGTGAGAAGAGGGATGAAAATTAGATTCTCTGCTAGGTGTTGTTTAGTAGCCTCCCTATGAATCAACCAAGTAAGAAGTGTGTATGTACAAAGTATTTGCAAGTTTCTGTGTCTTTTAAATGAGAGTGGCCAAATACCGCCTGCGTGTGTGTTTTGTTTGACTGCTAAGTACCAGAGAACTGGACTGTAATTCTACCATACAGACAATGAAAAGAAAGGCAGGAGCTTTTCATCTCTCTATTCTGTTGTCTCAGATTTCTGGGCTTTATCTTTACGCCAAGATTGAGTTCCTTTCATTCCTGAACAGGTTGGCAAGAGATATTTTGCTTAATTGATTTACATGGTTATTTTCTACTAGGAAGCAAAGTAATTTAAATAGGAAAAATTTCCACAACTTATAATAGAATTGTTTAATTGTGACATTTTATTGTCATCTGAATATGATATCTGAACCCCAGATAATCACTGATAACACTATTATATTTGGCTGTTACTAAAATTTGAAGACTCATTCTGCCCTGTGCTTATAAAACTTAGCAAGAATAGAGATTACACCTTACGTTCCAATTTTGGCGACTATCAACATTCAGTGTTCATCTTAGTCCTTGATTCCTGGGGATAAATATGCACAGTTTGCTTATTGGCTGAGTTTTAAGAAGTACCATTTACTATTTAAAGCACTAAAAATTGCTAATTTATGCATGATAATGTAAATTTCTTTATATGCTGCTAGAATTCAGTTTTAGTTAGACTGCAGCCAAATTTTAAGATTGGCTGTGTGGTGGTGGTTTTAGCTATAACGTGGAAATTACTTGTATGTGTGTCTGACTTGGCAAACAAACATCCTTATATTTCCTTTGGAGCTCTAACATTCTGAGGACAGATTTCCTCCAAGCGTATTTAGAAGTTTCACCTTTTCTTTATATACTACTTGTTATATCACTGGGGTATGTGTTGTACATTTAAAATGGACATTTAAATCACCTTCCGGGGAAAGTGGATGAAATACCTGTTGTACTTTGGTTACCCTTCGAGTTATCCAATCACTGCATTTGGGGGCGGGAAGTTATTTCCAGAGGTGATTTGCTTTCATCCTGCTTCTTTGCAGAGGATATGGTAAAACTTGGTATGGAGATGACCATCTCTTTTATTAAGAACAAACCCCAGAAAATCCAGGGAGGAGAGTTAGATAATAACTCATCCTCTTTTATAGCTCTGACCCATTTCAGCTTCCTACAATATTCAGGTTTTACAGGAAACAGAAGACATACTATTGTTTTTCTTCTTTAATGGCCATGTGTTTATGGGGTTTTCATACATCATCCTTCCAAGTCTGTGAAACACTTGTGGCATAAACAACTGTCATTGCCTACCCAGCACTTATCTCCCCCTTGTTCCTGCTAAGAGAACCCCAGTTTTGTGTTTAGTCAGCACAATTACTTGGTCTCAGGCAAAGAGAGTGTGACCCAGTCATCCTTGATGAATCATGATTGGTCTAAGCCAGTCTGGTCATCCCATTCTGCTTCAACAGTGATTGGTGTAGAATTGTGCATGTGACTTAACTCTGGCCAACAAGGCTTAAGGGGAAATGGGAGAGATTTCCTCCCTGAATAAAAATGACAGACACCCATGAAGATAAATCCTTTTGCCTCTGTCTCCCTTGCTTCCTGCTTTCAGTGGGGATATGTTGCTTGGAAATGTAGCAGCCATCTTGTAACAGTGAGGTGACAGGCTTGAAGAAGAAAATTCACATGCTGAGGATGGTAAAATAGGAGAGAGCTGTGTCCTTGTCAGCATTGTTGAATAGCTGAATCACCCCCAGGGGCCACCTCCCTCCAGATTTCTAGACGAAAAATAAACTACTAATTATTGAAGCCACTGTTATTTAAGGATTCTCTTATTTGCAGCCGAAAGCATTCCTAACTGATCTACCACCTAAAAGGCAACTTATGCAGTGGAGATGTTCACCATTCAACTAGATGAAAAGACAGTATATTTTGTCTCAATCTGCTCTTCTGTAAATATTATTTTCTTTTGGCCTGGAATGAAAGACAGATGTTGAGAAATGTAATTAGATTCTTGGTATATGTGGCCAAGTTTTAATTTTTAATGAACATGAGGTCCCAAAGTGTTTGGCAACAGAAAGAAAATAATCCAGCATTTCTTATTTAATTAAGTCATCCTGTACTACTGTATAACTGAAGATCAACGCTAGCAGGATTGCATTACATGGTGATTTTTGTGTTGCTGTCTTTTATTGCAAACCACTTGTTTTAAAATCTAGTCCAGTCTGCTGCTTAGAATGCAGTACTGTATTTACAGTAGACTGACTCAGAGGTTGTCTCAGGAGACTCTGGTTACGGCTGCGTTCCTGGAACAGCTGAAAAGGTCAGGAGGTGGAGTTTACTTTCGTTAGTGACGGGAGCCTCAAAGATGGGTTCCCAGAGAGGACAGGCACAGGTCTGCTCAAGGAATCTCCTCTGAGTTAGATTCAGCATCATTTCTAAACCTGAATAGCCGGAGGTCTGCAAGTGACCAAATAGAATATGCTGGGTTTTTATTATCTATTGTGCATAATGTTAGAATGTTAAAACACACATTGCTGTGATTTGAACCAACCTCAAAGGCTAGCTAGCATTACTGAAAATTTCAACTAGTAAATATTTTTAAATGAATACATTTGTTTTCGGATACACAGATGTAAGCAACCTCAGAGTAGGCCAACAGTGTGATAGAAATCTTTAGGTGGCCTGCAAGAATGAATAGATGAGCAGTTTGTAATGAGTGTGTTGGTTCTGTATAAATATATTTCTGTATAGTTTGTTCTCTTCAGATTGAATACTGTCCTCCCTGCCATTGTTTGTTAATCACTAATTTGTCGAACAGAATTTGAAAAAATTGGATAAAGCAGAATACAGATGCAGATTACCCAGGTCCAAATTTTTACAAAATCCCATTTAATAGGGTCAGAATTAATCAGGTTTTATTGTATGCTGTGTTTTTCTTTTTTAAATCTCAGGGGTTATTAAACATGGTAAGTTATCATTTTGTGAGGCAATGTTATATGGGTATTGATTAAGAATCAAGGTAAAGCCTTACTATTTTAAAAAATAATTGGCTTCGATACACAGTTGGGTTCTACTAGAGAAATAATGCTTATGTAGTTAAAAAAGTTTTATCCTCAAGTTCTTTTTTTTTTCTTTCAGTTAAGATTCAACAGAAGGTTGTTAAGAATAAATGATGCCTTAGACAAAATAATATGAAAGCAAATGTGTTTTGTTTTGTTTTGCATCGCTTCTTTGGGATGACTGTATCTCCTCTGACAATAATGCAGTGTCCCTGTGTGACAGAACATCTGGTTCTTCTTAGCTGGGTGAATATCAGGTTTGACTCATCCCTCCAGGATTTGGACTTTTAGGCCCTGAGGTTTGAGGAGGTAACCTACCATATTTAGGTGTGAATTACTGCTGCATTTCTTTAGCTTTTCCTACTGCTGTTTCCCACACAGCAGCACCCGTTTTTAACAACAGAAATCACATCAGTGCCTTTTCCTGCTAAAAAGTGCTGAGTCATCTTCCTTAGATGAACATCCACATTCCTTACTATGGTCCCACGTGATCCATTCCCTCCCTGGGTCTCCAGGCTCATCTTTTGCCACTTTCTCTCTCTTAGGAGGTGCTCCAACTGTGGTTGTTCTGTTACTCTTCCCCACAAACTCATTTCTATCTCGAAGCATTTGCACATGTCATTTGCCTGGTAAGGGAAATCTCTTTTTCCAAATCTTTGCTTGGCTGACTTAGTCTCATGGTTACAGACTCCACTCCTATGTCACCCCAGTCTTTCTTTCTCTGTCACATCACCCAGGTTGACGGGTAACACTTAAAAGCACAACATAGTTTCACATCTGAATTTATTTTATATATCAACATTTCTATTGTCTGTCTCTTTCTGAGGATGGAGGTT
Organism: Mesoplodon bidens; assembly: GCF_964165515.1. Classification (NCBI taxonomy): domain Eukaryota; kingdom Metazoa; phylum Chordata; class Mammalia; order Artiodactyla; family Ziphiidae; genus Mesoplodon; species Mesoplodon bidens. The sequence continues at coordinate 24,591,459 of NC_138172.1, forward strand.
CCATGTGGCCCACTCTGTATATCTCTAAGGATGATGGGATTCCCCAGTGCCTAGGGCACATAGTAGGCACTCATAAATACTCCTTGAATGAAGCAAAAGGAAACAAACAATGTACAAACACACCTGTAATATTTTAGAAGTAAAATGGCAGAATTAATTGAGGCCATCCAAATGCACTCTTACTCTCTTCTCCCAGATCACATTCTGTCCTTTGTATCATAAAATGTCCACGTCACTGGGAACTCCATCTGGAATAATTCCCCCTTTCTTTTTTATTTTTTTAAAAATAATTCAGATGTAACTGAAATGCTTATTGAAGCCCCTTCATCAGGTCCCAAGTTAACTACTTAGAGCAGCATTTCTCAAACTGTGTCCTATGCATTCTTAATCCTGATGAAACACCATTAAAATTTGAGTGCTGTCAAATAAGTTGGTGAGATACAGAAGTTATCATATTCCTTTAGCATATTCTATTAGTATATTAAGGAATTTTTCAAGGTCCTGTAGTGAAGAAATCTCTTATTACTTTGTCTCACTGTTTACTCTTCTCATTTGGCCACAGAATCCTCATCCCCATGTATTTTGTTTTCTTCCAAACTCCTGTTAGCATTGTATGCAGCTATAATTTATCCTGTCCTTCCACCTCCAACTTTTGGCATATCATGGCTGAAACAGACAATGGTGATATTTGCATGACATTTCAGAGGGAATTTACAGCTCTAATAAAATGCACATAGGGTGAGACCACGCTGGGTCTCTCAGCTCCGCAAATCCCCACCCAGGCCTCCAGGGCTGAGGGCATCAGTCTTCCTAGGAACCCTGGTTGAGAAGCTGTGCTTTCTAGCACATTTATGGATGGTGGCCTAGAGAATGTAGAGTATGGCCTTCTTTCAAATCAATGTGTGTGCAAGACCATCATCCTCTCTGGCTATTTCCTAGGTATCATCTGTGAACTAACAGTGGCATCATTCAAAGATTCCGGGCTTTCTAAGTGCTGCAGAAACTTGGTGCCCCGGCAAGAAAACATGGCAGTATATGCCTGCCTTGTGGTATGATTATCAAAGATTTGGTAGAGTTTCTAAATCCACTTCCCAATTGTAGGAAAATGTACATTGCGACAGTTATCCAATGTCAGAGACTCAGTGTTTTTACCAGGTTGAATGGCTAGTATCCCACACACTGAATTTGCTTTTCTCCTAGACTCCCATTTTGGCATAATTTAATTCAAAAGCAGGGTTCCTCTTTGTGAAATATTAAGCCAAGGTGTTTTATATAAAGAGCATTGAATTATTTTATTCTCTAGGTGGCATAGTTTAAATAAGATGGAGGTGTAAATCTAATCAACTACAAGACCGTGTCTATTTTATACTGTATAGCTTCTTGAAAAAAAGACTGATTCGTATGCAGCAGTAATTCATTTAATCTGAACCAGTCTTTGCATAATTTTATATTTCTCTACTATACTTTCACTGCCAAGAATTTGTTTGTATAAATCACTCTTCCCCTGCTGAACTGGCTTCAGAAAATATTTGAAAAGCAACTGGACTATTAACCCTTTAAATAATAGTTTCTTTCCCATTTTTCTTTCCTTTATTTATTTTTTGCTAATTAAATGATCTGGAATCAAGTTTTTTGAGAGATTTAGTTTCCACATTTTTCTCGTTATGCACAGATTTTTCTAATACTGGAGCATCCAGCTTGGAGCGCCTCAGAATCCTAACCTCCAGATTTTTTTTGTCTGTGATCGGCTAAGGCTGGCTACTTCCATTATTTTTTTAGTTGGCTGGAATGAAATGTGTTGCCACTCATTCTCGGGTCTGGGTGGAGAGTGACGGAGGAGATTCACAATTCCTGTCTTTCAGCCCCCTTGGCTTGGTCTCACTGAAGTCCCTTGCATTCCTTCTTTTTTGTGCTGTGGATCAGAAAGCCCACATGTTTGCTTTCCAGTCTTAAGTTTCTGAGCAGCTGATGGAAATGTACATCTATTCATTGTGGTGTGCTCTTCAGAGATTTGGTACAGAGTTTCTAAGTCCACTTCCCAATTGTAGGAAAATGTCCACCAGCTTTTGCATAGTTGAGACAATGGAAGGCTACCTGATGATTGTCATTTCTGCTTCCTGGTGGGGAGAGTTAGACATGTAACGAGATATATAATATCACGTGGTGGTGCTGTAGTAGGAACTTGGGGATGTTTTAGTCATCTTTTTATGTATAGCACGTGCTCAATGATAATAGCCGACATGTGAGGTAGGTCCTATTAACTCACTCTCTTTCTCAGATGGAGACACTGGGGCACACATAGGTTAACTGATCCCTTTAAGGTCATGTAGTGATAGAGTCAGGATTCAAACCCAGGCATTTTGGTATTGGAGTCCACCCACTTCACCATTGTACTCCTGTCTCAGTTGAATGACTTCATGATAAATGGAAGGGATAAAGAATAAAACTTAGGAATTTTACTTGGAGTTCTGAGTAGATTGAAAAATTGAGTTCTTTTGACCCTAATCCTGGGCCTTGCGATTTTACAACAAAGTATGGAGTTTTATGCTGTGGTTCTCATTAGTGCTGTGTTTTTCATTGTGATCATTCATTTAACAGATATTTATTGAGCACCTAGTATGTGCCAGGCATTATCCGAGGTAATGGGGATTCAGCGAAGAACAAAACGGGAAAAACCCTACTCTCAGGTAGCATACATTCTCGTGGGCAGTGCTGGTAATCTTGAGCCAGGTATGCAGTAAAATTTCCTTTCCAAAGGCCTTGTACTTATGGCCACACTCAGGTGATTCAGAACAATTGGAGTCCTGTGCCTAAAGGATTTTCCTCTGGACGGCTGAAAGATAACTTGAGCAAGTCATTCTGGTAAGAACCTGAGAGATGAGACAGAATTACTCAGAGATCTCCAGTGTGGTGGCAGTTTTTTGTTGCTATGGAAACCACTTCTCTTAGTATCCCTCTCCACCGCTACATCATAATTTTTTTTTTTTTTTTTTTGCGGTATGCGGGCCTCTCACTGTTGTGGCCTCTCCCGTTGCGGAGCACAGGCTCCGGACGCGCAGGCTCAGCGGCCACGGCTCACGGGCCCAGCCGCTCCGCGGCATATGGGATCCTCCCAGACCAGGGCACGAACCCGTATCCCCTGCATCGGCAGGCGGACTCTCAACCACTGCGCCACCAGGGAGGCCCTACATCATAATTTTGACAGGACAATGTGACTGAGTTTATGTCCACACACATGTGCTTTTTACAAAACCTAGTTGGGGTGGAAGAAAGCTCTAATACCTGCATTGTCTTTTATAAAAATCCACAGCATTCAGGCTAATTAAACCTGTCTGTGCAGGTTTCTCATTGTCAGTGCCGTGCTTGGAGTATCAGATCGCCTTGTTCGTGGTGATGGTGTGTCGGCAAGTGATGGGCTTTTTAAAACATATATGTTCACAGGTACACCTAGCAGATTTTCACTTTTTCTAATCCAGAAAACACGCTAATTTTCACACCAAGCTCTAGGAGGCTCATGCTGCATTTCAGTGAAGATGAAATACTTGAGGCTCTAAGGAGGCCCTCCAGTGTGATTAAGATTTCATTACTCTCACTTTAGCATAAGTTCTCCACCAAAACTGTGATTATGATGTACATTTTACATGTCAGAATTACTAACTTTGTCATCTTTTGTTGTCATTGTTGCTAACTTCCTAACATTAATGAGGGAGCACTACTTAAACAGGAGACGTGTGTTGAAGAGGCCTAGGTGCCAGCTTGTTCTGGATGGTGGTGGAAGTTACTGGCATGTTACAAGTGTAACATCTACATAATCTAGTCCCCTTCCTGGGGAACCCTGTGCACAGGGGAAAGGACTTGGTAGAATGATTTTGGAAAGTATAAAGGGGTCCTGAAGCTTTGTGAACTGCTGCTCCAGGAGTTTCCATAGCCAGAGGTGCCAAGATAAGGCCCCCTGCTCTTGTGTATAGAACAGTGTTTGCAATGTGTAGTGCAGGTGGTAGAAAGTTACAAGATAGCACGTAATATTCCATTGTTTATTAAAAGTAATCTGTATAGTATCTACATAGTAATCTATACAGTATCTATACAGTAAATGTAATGTAATAGGTATGTTTTACAAAAATGAAATGTGTATAGTAATATGTATGTATTATATATGTATGTATATGTTCTATGTATTTTATGTGTGTTTGTATATATGCAAACACAGTTTGAACAAATCTAGAGCAGTGCGTTTATATTGATTATCTTAGTGTGGATGGACTGCTGCTTGTAGATTTGTGTTTGTCTTCTGGCGTTTTGTTATGAATATATAATATTTTGGATTAAATGTTATTTTCCGAATGATTTTAAGAAAATCATTTTTAGTATCTAGCAATTTAGGGCATTTGCTCTGTGTCCTTTTGTTTGTAGGGCTGTGTTGTGCTAGTTGGAAATTCTGAAAGGCAGCTTATAAGATGGGGTGAGGGGCAGAGAGAGGGCAGAGTGTAGCTGACAGTGTCTCTTAGTGGGTTTTGGAAGGAAGGAAGGGAGGGAGGGAGGGAGGGAGGGGAAACAAACAAGGGAAGGAAAAATACTGTGTTCTAGTTCGAAAGGACAGATGCACATCTGTAAAGGATGCCTAGTGATGCCTGGCTTGGGAAGCATGAATCCAAACATGACAAATATATTGTTTCTGGGAGATTCATAGGAAAAAAAGAGAATTTTATTCATCTTACTTTTTATGTTGCCCTCCTTAGTGTTATATAAACTTCTAGGTTCAATTCTCATGTTTGTATGTGAATCCTATAATAATTAGACTTCAGCACATGCTCAGAAATCTACATCATTCTTGACCACAGGCTACTTTTGACTGTTTATATGAGAGTTATGAAAAGGTGAAGAAATTTGAAGGCAGGGCACACGACTAATGCTTAACTAAAGTGAACCGCCTATGCTTTGCAGAGAAAAGAAAGTGTGAGAGGAGAAGTCAGTTTGAAAAGATAAAGCAAAGACTCACCATTTACAGGGTTTGGCTGGGCCACTGAGGTCATTTCTGTGTCTCCTATTTCTACGACTGATCAAAGATTGGTTCGTCTTTGTCTTGATCTAGAAACACATATTGTGAAGAGAATTGCATCAAGTTCTCAGACTAATCCTTTTTTCATCATCTTAGGAAGTTATCTTTTAGATCCAGCCACAGTGCTTCTGGCAATGCTATAGAGCTTGCTTCTACTGTGAATGTTCAGCCATGGCATTCTTAAAAAGAAAGTCTTCTTGACCAAAGTCGTGTCACGTTAACCTCAGACAACACAGCCTATCAACTGTATGTCGTTGTGACCCTCTGAGAAACACTTTGATGGGGAGCTAGAGTCATAGACCAGTTAGTGCAGAGGCCCAGGGAGAGGTGTGGAGGTAAAAGATACCAGTTCATGGAAGATGTTGTTAGGCAGTGTTTATAAAACCCTCCAGAAGCACTCTTTGTCCACTTGATTAGACAGAATCTACTACCGCAGCAGACACTTAAAAATCTTTCTTACAGGGCTTCCCTGGTGGCGCAGTGGTTGAGAGTCCACCTGTCGATGCAGGGAACATGGGTTCGTGCCCCGGTCCAGGAGGATCCCACATGCCATGGAGCGGCTGGGCCTGTGAGCCATGGCCGCTGAGCCTGCGCGTCCGGAGCCTGTGCTCCGCAACGGGAGAGGCCAGAGCAGTGAGAGGCCCGCGTACTGCAAAAAAAAAAAAAAAAAAAAAAAAATCTTTCTTACCTTGTTTCCTTTTGGTGGCCATCTTCTGCTATTGCGTAATGGTTTATGTGGAGCTGGAGCTGACTCGGCGCTTTTGGCCGTAGAGGAGGGCATGTGACTAAGCCTGGCCAATCGGGATAGTGCTCCATCCTTATAGCCACTGTGATTAGTTTAGGAGTCAGGGGATCAGTCAAGATGGGCCAATCAGAATCAACTCAAGGACTTTGCGAGCGAGACCTATTTTAGTCAGTCTTCGTGTAGGTGTAATTGCTGTCCTTCCTTCCCTTTGTTTTTTGTGCCTTGCACGTCGAGGTAAGTGACTGATAAATCAACCCTGGGTGTAGAAGAATTATTACTTTTATTTTCCTTCTCAGAGCCATTTCTTAAGATGAAATATATTTATGTGCTCGGCCTGTGTGTTCTGGAGTCTGTGAGTTTTCTAACAGGGCGATTACACAAATCCCTTTGGAATTACAGTTCACTGGCCTGGAGCACATCCAATAGCCCCTTCAATGCCTTTTGTGTCCTCAGAGACTCTTAGGTTCTCAGGTTGGTCCTGCCTCTGATGTAGTGCCTCACTCCATAAGAGATGGTGTCTGAATTCTCAGCCCCCAAGATGAAGACCAGGGGATGCCTTTAATTTAAAGCAATACAGGAGACCCTGACTGCTTTAGTTGAGCAAATACTCTCTTGGAGGCCAATTTTTCGTTTTCAGAGGCCTTAGGGAACTGAGAGACCTGAATATCACATACCTTGACTTGTAACAGGGAACTTTTTGAAAGCTCGATTCTCACAAACTGCTTCCAGCACCTCTGGTTGCCCAAAGGACAGCTGATACGGGAGCTGCCCTGGCTTTACTTTACTCAGTTTACCAGTCCCAAACAGAATGAATTTGACAAGGTAAATTCTTCCCGCTTTTTTACTTCAGCAGCACAAAATCTTGGTTATAAAATGGAGTGTTTTCCTATAATGAGTGCACATAAATATTTCATTGATGCAATTATCTTTGACGTGAAATAATTCTACAGCCTGGCTAGCGCCTGGGAGAAGCGATCAATTTACTTCCTTCCCCCAAGTGATTTATTTTTTAAATAAACAAAATGTGTGTCTCAAACTGTGGTTCATGTGTGTCCGTGTCTCTTTGTACATGCAACTTCCTCCCTGGAATGTGCACGTGACTTCTAGGAGTAAGTCATAATGAGAAAGGAAAGCGGTGTTCTTTTGTTTTTTTGTTTTTTGTTTTTGTTTTTGTTTTGGCAGTCAAGAATAAATAGACAAGTGCTGGTCCGGTTGGAATTTCCAAACTCCCAGCATTAAAAATACGTTTCAAATTCTGAGCTTTTGCCACATAAGAGTTAGTGAATTCAACTTACACCTTTACACTTAGAAAAAAAAAATTGGCCTGGAGAGAAGAAAGAAAATACAATAAGGGCACCAAGAAAAGCTTTCCAACCCTGCAAAAATTATAACTGCTGCCTGTCCAGTTTTTACTTTTACTTGAGATACAGAAGATTGTTACACACCATTTTTACCATCTGATAAAAGAGATATGCCCTTGACAAAAATGCCTTTTTTCAAAGCGCTGCTGATTAAAACTTGTCTGAGTTCATTTTTCTTCCTAGATAGGTCTCCATTATGAGAGCAAATCTATATGCTTTACGATACTTGCAAATTTGCCACCTTCTTTGTTTTTATGATTCTTTAACACTCCCTTTCTCACTCTCTTTTGTCGTCTTATAACTTTGTCACCATACTGTATGCTGATTCTAAAGCTGTGTCTGTATAGGGTCCCTGGTCTTTCTGACTTGCTGGGAGAACAAAACACCATCATTCATATCTATAATAGTTCTGCAGTGGTGAGGAATAAAAGAAGCTGCCCGGCTTGGCGGTGGCGGGAAACAGAAAATGCGGATGGTTTAGACTGGTGTGTGGTGTGTGTGTATTTCATGATGATGGTAGCTAAAAACCATCATTAAGAGAGCCTGCTATGTCAGGGAGGAAGTGACTGAGGACTTGACTTACCTGTAGAAAACTAAGTTAAGTGTCACTGGTGATTCTGAAAGGATGCTGTCAGGATCTGAGATTCTACCCTGCATATGAGCTAGTATCATCTATTATGGTTTCATGCGTGCTTCCAGAAACATGAAACTCTCGGGTCAGATAAAGGACGGAAACAGTTACAGCACAACAAGCAACAAAAGCATCATTTATGTGTCAGCTCCCCAGATCCCAAGCGGGTGATGTGAAGAGGCCTGGGTGAATACTGTGCACACTGGGTTTGCTTCTAAGCCAAGGAACCCTGAGTTTGGGGAATCCACCTCTTTTATGCAAACTTGCTTTTTTCCCTGGAGGGAGACAAGACTTTTTCCCTCAAGATTGCTCCCCGCAGACACAGCCCTGAGTGGTGGTCCGGGCAGAGAGTGGTCAGGGCTTAGCATTCTTTGCTGGGACACTCAGGGCTCAGCACTCAGGGCCCATGGTGGATTGCCACTTCCAAGAGTCACCCAAGGTACTTTGGCATATATTAATCATAAAACTAGCTGCCATTTATTGAGCATCACTGGGCTCCAAGCATAGTGCACATGCTCAGTATGGTTTAATTTGCATCCTTTAGCAAGATGGTGCAGTAGTATGACTGTTTACACTCAAAGAGTTGAAACAGTGTTACCTGCCCTAAGGTGAGACTATTATTTTGTTTTAGCTCCTTATATGTCTCTTTCCTGGCTCTTGTCACAATACGTCATTTTGTTTAAATTTTTTTCTCTGTCTCCACTGCTGGAATGAAAGGTTTTTTAAAGTCAAGGACTTCATCTTGTTCACCTGTGTTTTCCCTGCAGCTAGATTATGTGCCTGGTGGTGTGTTAGGCATGGGGTAAATCTTTAAGGACTATGTTTTGTATCCCAAGGGTTTTCTCAATGTTTAGCAAAGCACCTTGTGACCTATTAGGTGCCCCAAAATATTCGTTGAATTAATATATAAACGAGTGAATGGACTTCTCCAGCTATTGTACTTTAGTAATGGAGTTAGGACCGGAAGTGAGTTCTTTCTGGCTTTAAAGCCTTGTACTTTATTGTTAATCTCTATCCTTCTCAATTAGTGGTGGATGCAGCCCAGTGCACAAAAATCCTTGGGACTTAGGGTTCTGTTTCAGTTATTTTAGTAGTTCCCACAAGGTAGGCAGTAAATATTATTTTGGAAGTTGGTTAGAAAGGAGTTTCATTTGTTTTTATTTTTGAAATATCTCTTACAGCTTGATAGGGAGTATCAGAAATAACCATTTTTACTTAAATACAAGCCTCTCTTTCCAGAGCTTCCTGTGGCTGTTAGCATAGAGGGTTTGACCGAGAATGTTGATCTGGTCTCCATGGCAATAGGGCTGGGGCGAGAGGGAGAGGAAGCTCAGACAGGGTGATGTTGCATCGTGATGTAACCAAAATCCTTATGGCCACAAAGAGTAGGGTCTGCGGCCCATGACAGTGGACAAAAACTGGCTCATAATGTGCGAGGAATGGGTCCTGAAAAGCTGTTTTTGTCTGTGAAAGAGAGATTTGCCTGTATTCGGGCTCAAGACTTAAGAGTAGGATTACTTCTCTAACTATGACTTGCCTAAATGCGTATTGAGTTGGAGATTTTACCTGTGAGAGAATAAAGGTAGAACAGTGCTCACCTGGCAAGGTTCCCAGAGACGTCCCAAAGCACTTATGGGCAAAGTTTGTAGAAATATGTCAGAAAGAATTTCACTGAGAACATATTTATAGAATGCTGTTCAGGTAATCTCTTGCTACATAACAGTTCCAAAACAAACTGTTTTAACATAACAACTTTATTATTATCTCTCCTGGTTTGAGGGGTTGTTCTTGCTCTGGTCTCCTGTGTGGTTGCAGTTCAGATGGGAACTGTAGCTGGATTCATCATGGGGTTTCCTCACTCATGGGATGCTGGCTCATAGTTGGGACCTCACCTTGGACTGTCAGCCAGCACACAGGCTCGTGGCTTCTATACCTGTCCTGGTTTTCTCACACAGTGGTGACTGGGGTCCAAGAATGGGTGTCCAGGAGAGAGGAACTGGAAGTCTCTTAAGCTCTCAGCCCAAAAACTGGCACAGCATTGCTTTTACCATATTGTGAATGGTCATGTTGTCCCAAAGCCCGCATTGAAGGGGAGAGGACATAGACCCTACCTGTCACTGGAAGGAGGGTGAAAAAACTTTTAGGTTGTCTTTTCAAACTACCACAAGTGCCAACTCTATCCTCTTGCTGTCTTCCTGGAGTTTATAGACAAATCTAGAAACTACTGTGTGCTCTTGAAATGTAAGGGGGGAAATGATGCTCAAAGTCAAGGGTCTTCTAAACTTACCCAGTTTAAGCCTGTGTCTTTTCAGTTATGCCTAAATTGTCTCCCTCCTGTAGTATTTTGCTTTTCTAAATCAAGACTCAAAAGGCTTGTGAAATCTTGGGGAATAACTTCTTAAACTCTCTTTAATGGGGAGGTGATCTCCAAAAGAGAGCTTTCAAAAGTCAAAAACTTACTATTATTTTGTTTAACATCTTTATTGGAGTATAATTGCTTTACAATGGTGTGTTCGTTTCTGCTGTATGACAAAGTCAGTGAGCTGAAGATATACATATATCCCCATATCTTCTCCCTCTTGCATCTCCCTCCCACCCTCCCTATCCCACCTTAGACTTGTATGTGCCACAGTTCGTTCTTTTCTCATCACATAGGCTTTTTGGAGGAGCTTTGGCCATAATGTTGCTGATTTTGGAGACAGTTTTTCCTCATAATTTAAAGCACACCAGATACTTCTAGGCAAAAGTGTATCAGGCATGGTCTGATTTACACCAGTTATAGTTTGTGTTTCAGTTTACAGAGGCTGGTGTTACAAGTAAATTAGAGCTACTCAAATCCTTTTCAAATTGCTTGACAAAAGCATGTCTTGAATTTTTAACCTGTTACACATGACACATAAAGTGAGCACTCTTATATGTTGATTGAGGTGATAAAATTGGACATCAACATCCTTAAACACACCTCTAATGGATAAGGAACCGATAGGAAGGTATTAAATGCATCTGGTCTTGCTAGAAGCTCATGTTGGCAAAGAAATGCTGATGTTTTTGCTTTGTCTGTAATTTCTCGTCTTCGTTTTTCCAAAACTCAACTATGATGTTCCTAAAAAAGGTTTACATATTTTCTTCTCCAATCTGGCTCATTCAGGAGCTCTTAAAAATGGAGGGAAACCTCAGAAGTGTTAATAGAGGTGGATGAATCAACTCACTTTTAAAGGCAGAGACTGGTCAAAAGACACAGCTTCAAAGAAGATAAGTTTTCTTAAAACTTTAGAGGACTCTCTAATCCAATATGCTAAGTGTTGGACTGGAGAAAAAGAGATAGAGGGTTTTCATTTTTGGCGTGTCACTAGCCACCTTACCTTGAAGGTTGGTTTAAGAAATGTGTCAGGCTGCACATTTTTCCCCCCCTCATCCCTTTTTATATGCGGATAAAAACTGAGAGTTAGTGATATGAATGCAGAGCACATTTCTGTCACATCCAAGGGAACAGAGATCTATTATATATGTAACATATATGTGTCCATCGATCTTTATTGGAAAATGACCGACTAGTTTTAAACTGAATTTCTTCCCTGCCGAAGCTGGGGTGTGGGAGTTCTGTCCCATCTTCTGGGGTCTAGTTACATTAGAACAATTTGCTAACCGTTAAGAAACCTCGGATTTCCCCCTCTAAGGCCACAGAACCAATGGAGAATTGAGAGAGAGGGTGAGAGAGTGGGAAATTACTCTTTGCTGCTTGGCTGGATTTCCCCTTCCTTCAGATACCTTGGTAGTTGGTGGGGAAAAAGAGAAAATAAGGGCAGTGCTAATTGAGATGAATGCAGGGTCTGTTTGGAAGCTGTCAGAAAACATGGGATGCTATCTTCTGTCTGTTCTTTCTCTTTTCTCTCTTTCTTCTTTTGCCTTCTTCTCTATGCCCATCCTTCAACTTTTCTCTCCCTCTTTCCTCTTTCCTCAATGTACCTCCCTTTTTCTTCCTCTTCCCCCCACGGCCAGTAACACACTTGCCCATGTTACTGTTTACTTAAGCCCTACTTAGAAGAAATCAGTGATTGAATCCTTCTTCTCAAATTCATTTTTAAGAAGATGAAGCTTTTCTGGATTAATGAGAAAATGGCGTCTCTCGACCATCCTCTTTTTCTCCTCCATCTATGATACGGCTCTTTCCCCCATCACTGAACACAGTGGTTGCTCTTCTGACCGGATTCCCTCTCTTTCCACGGGGTCAGAGAGCTCTGCCCAGACTCCTCAGTCTTCATTTCAAGTGGCCTGAGGATACTTATCCCAGTGAAAGCTGGCCTTCCTCCTCTCCTGGCCCTCACTGTCTCCTCTTAATTGGCTTAAAAACAAAAGTCTCCATATATAAATGGGATTACTTTTTTTTTTTTTTTAATGTGGGACTTCCCTGGTGGTCTAGTGCTTAAGACTCCGAGCTTCCACTGCAGGGGGTGTGGGTGTGATCCCTGGTCAGGGAACTAAGATCCCACATGCCGTGTGGCATGGCCAAGGAAAAAAGAGCAATCTTGAAACTCAAGTTGGAGAAGGTTTAATTGTGGGAGAGGCATCAATTTTTTTTTTTTTTTTTTTTTTTTTTTCTGGGCCTCTCACTGCTGTGGCCTCTCCCGTTGCGGAGCACAGGCTCCGGACACACAGGCTCCGCGGCCATGGCTCGCGGGCCCAGCCGCTCCGCGGCACGTGGGATCCTCCGGGATCGGGGCACGAACCCGTGTCCCCTGCATTGGCAGGCGGACTCTCAACCACTGCGCCACCAGGGAAGCCCAGAGGCATCAATTTTGTTAGGCTTGTTCTGAAGATTATTTTTTAACTTATAGAAAGTGGGTTGCATTTGTTGGGTTGATTACTTTGGTAAATAGGTCATATGCAGAACTATGTCCAATTCCATACTTTTTGATGATGAAATGCTTTTTAAATATATATATATACATTGATGCTCTATCAAATGAGGCTTAACTCTTTGTACCTATTCAGTTGTATATTCTTCACGCAGTCACAGCCCCAGGTTGGACTGGCATGGTCATAACTTTGGATTTTTACAGGCTTTCTAGTTGTCAATATTTTATTGACTTGCTTTCCTCTGATTCAGCTGTCGATGTAGTTTAAAGGCTTTACTGAGAAAGAAACTTGAGAGGGAAGTTTTGAAACCCACGACTGGCAAAACATCTTTTATCTTTGTGGCTTCATAACTCCCTCTTCTCCAGGGATGCTTTCGCCATCTTGATTGCATATTTTGATTATTTACAAAGTGCTTCCATGTGGCATGGCATCAATCTTGAAGCGTATGAGACATGAAATACTTGCAAGTGTGAAATGTCAGGTTTAGTTTGAAAGGTATACCTTAGGAGCCCTGATAATCAGCAGCGAAGAGAAGTTTTCTACATCGAAGGTTTGGTCAGACTTTGGGGATAGAAGTCCCCACACTACCTACAGTAACTAAGCCATATGCATATACATTCACGTTTAATCAATGAGCTGTCATCTCCCTGAATTCTTTGCCAAGTCTATAGTTGATCCTGCTGCCATGCTGACACAGTGGTTCACTGGAAATGATGAATGAAGCCCACAGGTGGTTTTGCTATGGAAATCATGCCTCCCAAAGATGGAATTACGGGACTGGGCTTAAAGCAAAATGAGCATCCTTAGTACATGCCTTCAGTACATTCCCGTTGAAATGAAAATAAGATGCAGAAGCTTATTACCATGGCCAACAAGGCCCTGTGGTGGTCTGGCCCCTCCCTGCTTTTTCACTCCCATCCCATGCTACCCACCCCCCTTTCCATTTGACTGGAATCAACAGAAAGGCCATGGTGCTGTCAAACTTATTTTGTCTTAGAATCTTTGCATTGCCGTATCTTCCTTCCTGGCTCTCTCCCTTCTTCTCCCATGCCTGGGTCCTCCTCATCTTTTACTCCAGTCAGGGCTATCCCAGGTTCCCTCCCAACGTCCCAAGCTTCCCTCTGCCCTTTTCACTTGGCGGATTCTTTTGTAGTGTGTCTGTTTCCCAGCTCATTGAGACAGGGGACCTTGGCTCATTTTTGCCAGTTTTCCCATGTGTAGCACTGTGCTTGGCACCTAGGAGGTGCTTAATCCACACTTTTTGAATCAGTGAATGGAGCTATAAACAGATAGGATAGAGGGGGTCCCTCGAGAAAGAGAACCAGACATAGCTTTCTTGGCATAAGAGAAGCCATTTTTTGCCTAAACCATTTTGTGATCTGAGCGTGACCATGGTGCTTGCCCTTAAACAAATCTCAGTAATTAGAGACCTTAAGGGAAGTGAGGGAATTAAGGAACAAAGGAAGAGTACTCAAGAAACAGTGGTCCAGGATGGTAACTTTATGCTGAGACCCCAGACTGGTTGGAATGTAAGGCATGATGATGGTGACCTTTTTTGACCCTCGTGACTTCAGTCAATTAAAGCTGGACTCTGTCAACCTTTGCCCCAATTCTATGCTGAATTCTCTCCTGCCCAAGCCCCTTCATGAATGTGTCTGTGCCCTTAGCTTAAAGCTTTCCCAGTTTTGATGTTTGGGAAGACGCTGCTTTGGGAAAGATCCCCGGTGTTCTCCTTACTTGCTGCAAGTAATAAATCCTTCTCCCGATCTTTGGCTTGGTTACGTGTTTTGGCTTGATACCCACCAAGAGATGAACCCAGTTTTCAGTAAATTCCAAGAGCACCTCATAGCTGGCCTTGGTCTGCCACTGAATGCTAACTGCTTTGTAAAACTTCATATTTCAGAAAAAATATTCAGTTAAGCTAACACACTCAAAATTTTTTTTAATTACTTAGAATTTAAATTACTTAGAAGTAAATTTAAATTACTTAGAATAACACTTCATTATCCAAATGTAAGCTTAGAAATTATTTTCTCTCAAATGGACCTTGATTAGCTTGACATAACACCATGGAAATGAGAGTTTTTATAAAATCTCCCGGAATTCTCTGCGTCAGTGTCCTACCTAGTATTTGTATGAACGTAATCTGAGATGAATTGTGACTGATCCTTCACATCAGCAGAGTTCTCCAAAATTTCAGCCAGGCAGAGCCATTTTTAATTGACTGGGGATTTGGAGTTTGCCACTTAGGAGTTTGTGTAGCAGTAGAAAGCCTATTTTGAGACTAGAAGGAAAGTAGGGATTAATGGGAAGAGTAGGTAAATATGAGACATACCTCACAGGGCACATCTACTTCAGAATGGAATGAGATGGGGTCTAGTGTGTGACTACAACAGAGGAGAAATATTTAGCTCATTAGACAGGTGCATTTCTACACGCGGATGCTACCTGTGCCTCCCGCCCCCCAAAATCTGAAGAAATGAGTCTTCACAAGGTAAGGCGTTCAATTCTCAGAAATTGATGAAAATAAGTGTTAAAAAAGAAACTGACCTCCAATAGCATCCCCAAATTTAAAAACCACTGAAGCCCCATTGACTCTTGTCAAAGTGCAAGTTCTTGGTGCCAAGTCAGATGAAAAACAACAACACCACATCCAATTCAAAACAATCTGTCTGGACAAAGATAACTGGAAACAGAGACCAAGGGCAGGAGGAACCTGGCAAGTGGTAATATCCAAGAAATCCTGAGGAAGCGTGTGGAAATGAGGGGGTGTACCACAACCAGTCTGACTTGAGCCTCCCACTGGGAAGGATGGATGGTCATCCCTGGGCAAAGTGGCTGAGTTGATACCTGGGGCTGGTAACGTTTGGTAACAACTGTGTCTAAGAAAATTGGAAAGAGTTGAAGCTTGGAAACAAACTGCAAATGCACTGTATTTTCTAAGAATGACAGAGCTCTATTCAAGGATGGGGCTAACTGTTCGCATTGGTGAACGAAAACATAAAAAGAATGAGGCAGAACACATGGCCGGCTGGACATGTACGGTGTTGCTCAAGAAATGGTATTTTCCTATGAGGATTGTTAAGAGACAACAGTGGACTGGTGACCCCCTTCCTTCTTCCACTCCTCCTCACACCCTGCCTTGGGAGGTCCTTCACTGACTGAGTCGCTTCAAAAGCTAAGAAGGGAATAAAGGGCCATTAGGTTGTACCAGCTTCCCCCCAAATCCATTGAATTCTAGGCAAGTGAATTTCTTTTTTTTAATTTCTTTTTATTTTTGGCTGCGTTGGATCTTCGTTGCGGTGCGGGAGCTTTCTCTAGTTGCGGTGAGCAGGGGGCTTCTCTTCGACGTGGTGCTCAGGCTTCTCATTGCGGTGGCTTCTCTTGTTGTGGAGCACGGGCTCTAGGTGCGCGGGCTTCAGTAGTTGTGGCTCGTGGGCTCTAGAGCGCAGGCTCATTAGTTGTGGCGCACGGACTTGGTTGCTCCACGGCATGTGGGATCTTCCCGGACCTCGGCTCAAACCCGTGTCCCCTGCATTGGCAGGCAGATTCTTAAGCACCGCGCCACCCGGGAAGCCCAAAGGTGAATTTCTTGATAAGTCTAAGGCTATCAGTGTCTAAGACATCCCCAGCTAATACTGAAGTTAACAATTCTCAGGTTAATGGGAGGGTGGGGTAGCATTTTATTGACAGTGTTCACTGCCATTTGTGATGTAGAATTCATTTCGTTGAGGTTCATTTACCCAAGCAAATATGTCCAGCCACGCCCTCCCTCCCACCTACCTACAGGCACCCCCATCCATGAGGGGGAACGGCTGTGTAGTCTTTGGTGTCATCTAAACCTGAAAAGAACCTGCCATTCTCTATCGGCATAACCTTAGAAAAGTTTTGCACATTCTGAGTTTGAGATGCCTGCAAGATATCCCAGTAGTGTCCGTGGGGCAGTTGGCGATATGGGAGAAGCTCAGGAGAAAGGTCCAGCCTGGAAGACTCAATAGCATAGAGATAGTAATTGAAGCCTTGGGCTCTGATAGAATCACCTAAGGGAAGTACATCTAATGGAATGAGAAAGCGCACCACCGGGAGTGTATTTAAATTTTCATGGACAAGTTTTTATTGGGTCTTTATACTAATCAGTGAGAAAAGTTGTCCAGGGCAGTCTTGCTAGCATCTGAATAGATAATTGACTCGCCAGTCTTGGGTCCTCACTTATATCCCATTCCTGGGTTCAGTGTATGCGCGCCTGGTGTTCATTACTCTAGTTTAGCTGACTCAGCATTGGAGCAGCTGTTAGATTTGCTCATCTTCTGGTTCAGTGGCCATACAGCACATACAGCAGCAAAGACGGAAAATCCAGCCGCCCTCTGCCCAAACAGTGGGGAAAAGCACATCATGCCTTGAAGCCCAAATGAGGCAGATTGGCAAGTGCAGCGGGGATCTTTCTGCTCCAGATTTTGCTTGAAAGTATTCCGTGAAGGCACGTACCTTCCATCTTCCTTAGCAGGGGGGCAGCCCTGCATCTCAGAGATCTAAGGAAGAAAGTTTCTCACCACCGTATGTAGAACTCAAGCTTTTAGGAGTGGACATTTTAAAAGGGAGCTGCTTATTTATTCATTTCCTTGACAAGCATGCATTAAAGGCCAAGGCTTTAGAGATACTCTGTTGCCAATACAAACAAGGTCTCTGCTTTCAAGGAGTTGAGATTCTGGAAGAGATATGCTATAGATAAAATAAATAAAACAATTACAGGTGGTTGAAGTAATGTGACAGAAAATAATTGGATAATCTTCTTTAGCTAGGGATGGCCTCTCCAAAGAGGGGACATTTAAGCTGAGTCCTGAAGATACAAAGGGGATAGATTTAGGAGAATCAAGACCAGTTAAACAATTACACGGGCCAAGCTGGAGAGGCTTTGGAAATGCTAGGAAGCGGGAGGTGTATGCCAAGTGTGAGATGTCTCCTGGGAAGCCTACAAATTACCCTGTGACAAATGACGGTAGTCACCCCTGGGGCTATGGTGGCATTGAGCATTCCTTGGTTTCCATTATAATCCTCTTTTCAAAGGCATTGGGTTCAACTATGAAAACTTTTTCTGCCCAATGAGTCAATCCAAGAGGTGGTTTGTTGCATGCGTGCATTGATTTTTAAAGAAACAGGGTGGCAAAAGTCTGCCGGTAACTGGGCCGAGGCCTTTGAAATTGACAGTTAAAAAATATGTATATACAAATTCTTCTTGACGTTTGGATTTAATGCTGCCATTGTAGGAGACCCACGAACATACGTACGGAATACCAATCAGAAACTTCCCTCAGATTTGTCATCTCCACTACAGCAAATGTTCCATCCAGAGCACTGATCCAAGAGGGCAGAGTTCCGTTGTTTCTACTTGAATTTCCCAAGGGCCATATCCTAGGAAGTGTGGGGAGCGGGGGTGGGGGGGGAAATGACAGGCATGGGAATATATGTAGGCTTTATTTTTGCATGTGATTTGCATAGCGCTTGATAAGCTGAAATCTGGCCTCAGAAAATGTTCAAATTAAAAATTTATCACGGCTACCACTGCACCCATTTCTTAATATTTCCTTCTCTGTTTTATTCTTTTGCTCCAATTGACTGTCTGTGATGCATATATCTTTTTGTTAGAAATGTACAGCTGTGATTCAGAGCATCAGAGAAGGAAAAGGGGAAAATCTGGGTCTGCCAGAGACCATTTCTTGGCAAATGAAGTTTGTATTCAAGCCTTCAAGCCTAGTCACATCTTTCTCAGTCCTATAGTAAGAGTGCCTTTATTTGGGGGTCTGTCTTGGAAGCTCAAGGAAGCCATATGTGTGATAGAAAAAAAAAAGTGTGTCTTGTGTGGACACCTACTTGGATTCAAGTCCAGGCTTTGGTCTTTGTATTGTGCAGTTTTAGATAAGTTACTTTGCCTGTTGGCACCTCAGTTCCTTCGTTTGTAACTGAGGATAAATACAAACTTCCGGAGGCTATTGTGAAAATGAAACAAAATGTATTATGAATGTAGCACTTAGCACAAGCCCAGCAATTCATATTGCTAACTTGTTTATATAAACTGGCCTCCAGCCATATTGTGGGCATGTTTTTTGTCTCCGAAATTTGATAACGAGCACCATGGTGGTGGCTACCATGCATAGACTAAGTGATATGGGGACCCCAACCCTCTGTGTTCTCTAGAGCTGGGGAGTGACTGGAGTGCTTTGGTTTTCTGAAGAGCTGTGCACATCTTATCAGTACTCACATTTGCGCTTAATATTTAATTAACATATGCATTGACTTTGTTAGAAGCAATTAGAGAAACAGCTTCAGGTAAAGACATTTTGTGAAATTTCTGGACGTGGGACTGTTAGACACTCAACGTTTTCAATCCTTCGAGGATTTCTTATAGGATGTTTTACAGTCATTTTTTATTTTTCTGATTTCTGCTAATTATCAGAACTGTTACCTGAAACAGTCACAACATTGCGATGAAATTAGATGTGCTTGTTCCGTTTTATTTGTAAGTAGATCCGGGGAAGCTGTGGAATACGAAGCTTGCTTTTAAAAAATATTTAACACATTAGATCCATTTTGTACAACTGTTAGTCAAAACGAGAACCCCATTAAAGTGATAGGATAAAATTTGCTATTTATTATTTAAGAGCTATCTCACTCACCTTATAAGGAATCATGTTTTTAATTTACAAGCCAAAAGAGTAAAATTGTGCCGAGTTAAAATAAATTTTGAAAATCTCACATCTTCCTTCAGGGCAGTAGTTCTCAACCTGGAGTGTACATCAGAATCTTTTGGAGGGCTTATAAAAGGGTCCAGATTTCTGGGCATCCACGTTCAGAGTTTTTTTTTTTTTTTTTTGCGGTACGCGGGCCTCTCACTGTTGTGGCCTCTCCCATTGAGGAGCACAGGCTCCGGACGCGCAGGCTCAGCGGCCATGGCTCACGGGCCCAGCCGCTCCGCGGCATGTGGGATCTTCCCGGACCGGAGCACAAACCCATGTCCCCTGCATCAGCAGGCGGACTCCCAACCACTGCGCCACCAGGGAAGCCCCACCTTCAGAGTTTTTGATTCAAGAGATCTAGGGTAGGGCCCAAGACTTTGAGTTTCTAGCTTGGGGGAGGGCATCTGATGCTGAGTCCAGGGACCATATTTTGAGAACCACTGCTTTAGGGAAAATCTATAAGGGGTTATGCAGGAGAACTTTTCCCCATCTTGTTTCTTTATTACATGTGTTTCAGGGTGGGGTACATTGCTTTTTGCTGAGAATCCAAATGTGTATTTCTATTTGGCTTTTCACTATAGTTGTTTCAAACTGGGAAATTGGGTTTATGGTGTTTGGTACGAGGGTAGCAAGATATGAAGCTCATATATGTTGCAGGAAGGGGGACCCCTTCCAGGGCCCGAGCTCTTGTCTAACACTCGGAAATGAATTGTCCGAAGAGACACACATACTGACAAAGCAAAAGACTTTATTGGGAAGGAGCTACTGGGTGGAGAGCAGCAGGGCAAGTGGACCCTGGAGAACTGCTCTGCCAGCTGGCTCGCAGTCACAGGAATGGGGTTATTTTCTGGGGTGTCTCTGGCCAGTCACCTGGCTTGGCCCATATTTGGCCTGATTCAGGTCCTTGCTGGTGACGCGCACATCTCTCAGCCAAGATGGATTGCAGTGCGAAGGATTCTGGGAGGTCGGTAGGATATACTGTGTATGGGCTGGCGTCTCCTCTCTCCTTTGGGCCCCTCCCAATTCTCCCAGTTAGCTGTTGGCGGCAGCACCGTATTCCTTGTTGGGACCTCCTGTTGTGAGACAGCTCATGCAAGCAGTTACTATTGTGCCTGGCCAAAGCGGGCAGTTTCAGTCAGTGGTTCCCTAATATATAGATATGTTTCCATGGGTGGATAAACTGTTCTTTAGGTGAAAATAGGCTTTAATCATTTTTTTTTAAAAATATTTATTTATTTGTTTGTTTGTTTATTTATTTATTTATTTTGCCTGAGGCAGGTCTTAGTTGTGGCACACGGGATCTTCGTGGCGGCATGCTGGATCTTTTCGTTGTGGCATGCCGACTTCTTAGTTGTGGCATGCATGCAGGATCTAGTTCCCCGACCGGGGATCAAACCCCGGCCCCCTGCACTGGGAGCGCAGTCTTACCCACTGGACCACCAGGGACGTCCCCATTTTTAATTCTCAGTGGGGCCTTATTTATTCATTCTTTCAACACGTATTTATTGGGGACTCCTTATATACCACATATTGTTCTAAGTGTTCTGGATACTCCCAGAATAAAGAGGATAAAATTCCTTTTCTAATGGGGTTTAGGTATTAGGTGGGGCATGGGCAGGGGTGGATGGGAGGAAACAGACAATACATAAATCATGTCAACTAGGAAATGTCCTGAAGAAGAATAAAGCTGGATGGGATTACAGAAAGCGATGGTGAGGGAGAGCGATTTTACATGGAGTGAGCCAGGTGGGCCCCTCTGGTAAAGTGAGGGCTGAACCTGCAGGAAGGAAGTAGGAGATCTGTGCCTGGGGGTGTTTGGGGGAGGAGGGTGTTTCTGATGGAGGAAGATGCTTCCAGGACGGGGAGTCAGGAGTGTCCTTGTATTTGCGGAACAGCAGTTGGAACCCATTAGATGAGAGGGAGGTGATGTTGAATGGCCATCGGATTTTATTCTGAGTGAGAAGGGGTGTCCCTGCAGGGTTTTGAGAAGTGCAGTAACAGAATCTGCCTCACCTTGAGAAGGAGGAGCAGTCTGGCTGCTTGTGGAGCGTGGAAACAAGGAAAGCATCCTAGGTGATGTAGGATGAGTAAAGGGTGAGTAGCACACCGGTGTACTTGTTGCAACACTCATGACAGACATCACAAATCCATCACAGAGCCCTATCCCAGTGGTGTGGATGTGGATTGGCATGACTTCCCAACACAGCAAGCAGCCAGAACTGAGCTCTTGGCATCTGCACGTGAAATGAAATCCCTTTCTCTCTGTCCCAACAGTTCATATATCCAGTGGCTTCTATCCTTAGAAGAGGTCTGGGCATCTGCCCCCAGCGGTATTCATGCATCCACGCTGTATACTGAACATTGTGAGGCAGACAATAAGAAGAAGTCCATAAGTAAATGGACTTGATAATTTCAGATCATACGAGCTGTGAAGAAAAATGACATGACTGAGACCTGAAAAATGAGGCAATTTACATAATAGGGGAAGTGGAGGAGCAGCAGGTACAGGGTCCCATGGCAAGACAGACTGAAAGGGAGTGTGTCTAGGGCACAGATCCTGTTTTCTCTTAGTTCACGCATATCCCTCTGGTCCATGCAGACTGTGAGCTCTGCAGTGCTCTCCCTGTGACATGATTGGCAAGTCTCTGCATCCTTTGGTGGGGGTGATGCCTGAGTCATTTTGGGGCTTTCCCTTTAATACTCTCCCACCCAAAATATCTCTCTTCTCCTGCACTCACTTCCATTTTGTCTTCCTTTCTCTAGTTCATTTATTTCTTATCCTCCTTTTTTCACTTTGCCATTACCTTTGTTGAGGAGGATTGTGGGGGGGGGGAATATATCAGGATGGATTTCACATGGCATTCAGGTACTAATAAGCTTATTACTTTGGGGACTTTCTTCCTTCCTTCTTTCTCTCCAGAATTATTTTTTGTAATAAATGCCCATTTCATTTACTAAGTTTTCCCTTGGGCACAAGCAACCTTATATACAAAAGAAATTTCTCATCTTGTACCCTGATATAGTGTTTGCTAAAATATACACACAGAAAAAAATCATTCAACAGGAAAAATAAAACAGAAAGGAAACCAGTTGTTTCATCTGTTCAGAGAGGCATCCAGCCAGAGTAGTGAGTAGTAATTGCAGTATTTTGTCATGAAAGTCTTTGGTTGTATAATAGATTTCTGCTTTTTTGGCATACATTTGTGTTATTGCCCATTGGATTTCCTTGCTTTGAGAAGTGCAGCTGAGGGCTTAGTCACAGGAGTGTGAGTTAGCGAGAAGTATCGGGGCAGCTGCTGTTTGCTGTGTGAGAGTTTCCAGGTGTGGTTGGTCAAGAGCAGAGGCTCAGCCAGAATCAGCTGTCAGTGTTGTCAGCATCTGTCTTCTTTTTCTTTCTTTTTTTTTTTTTTTAATATTTATTCATTCATTTGGCTCTGTCTGGTCTTAGTTGCAGCATGCGGGATCTTTAGTTGCAGCATGCGAACTCTTAGTTGCGGCATGCGGGATCTTCATTGCTGTATTCGGAATCTTTAGTTGTGATGTGCGAATGCTCAGTTGCGGCATGTGTGATCTAGTTCCCTGACCAGGGATTGAACCCAGGCTCCCTGTGTTGGGAGCGTGGAGTGTTAGCCACTGAACCACCAGGGAAGTCCCTAGCATCTGTCTTGATTAAGGGACTTTACAGTGAGTCCTTTGTGCCCTCCAACCTTGAGGATGGCTCACCATGCTTTGGTTTACTCATGTGTAAAATGGACTTGATTGGGTCCACCTTATTGGGTTTCTGTGAGGAAGAATCCAGGGTGGTGGTGATGAGAACAGTTCACATTTTGAGCACTTAATACCCACCAGGCATGTCCCAAAGCACTTTACATTCACCATTTCAGTTAATCCCCACAATAGCTGATGAGGTCAATACTACTGTCCCCATGTTCCTATTGAGGAAACGATGGCATGGAAAGTTAGGTGAGCTGCTCAAGGACACACAGCTTAGTGCCATGCCTGACACACATGAAGTGTTTCTGGAAAGGAAATAACTGCTGTTGCTATTGTTTAGATTTAACTTAAAAAAAAACAAACATAGCTTGAATATATTACAGACTATAGGAAGTGTGATTCTCAATGTGTGTTGTTTTCTGTTTGTTTAGTTATCTGGCTCCATTTCACAGCACTCATTTTCATCTTTATTGTTTTTCTGCTGATAAAAAAAAATTCAGTTTAAAATTTTTTTACCACGTTTTTTCCCTCCTATAAATGCTCTGAGTGTGGGCATCCTGTCAAAGCACAATATCTGCTGGACCTCTTGAATCAGGCCTTCTTTGGGCCATCCAGGAAGACTCACCTTGACCCCCCTTTGGGGATAGGGGAGTAGACAGTTCAAATAAGTCAATAAAGATCCTCCAGGAAATTATGATTGTGGGCATTCCTTCCATTTCTTCTAATTTTTAGCATCTTCAGAGTCTCACTTGGCTTTCTTGGAAACATGGCCAATATGTGTGCTATTTTTTATGTTCCAGGTGTGTTGGGACCCTCTTAGGAAAGTCTCTCAATGCTTTAGTGTCTCAGCCCCCATAACTACAAAATGGGGCTGGTGGGGATGATGATATGATGATGATGTTAATGAAACTAACATCTCGTAGGGTTATATGAATTAAATACAACTTCGTAGGTTAAGGCTACTAAAGGCTTTTATTCCTCCTCTCAAATAATATACTTCATTTTCTATGGGTTCTACTTTTCCTTCGATATCTAGTTTCCCTTACAATGTTCCTTCCTGCCTTCCCCATTCTTTCTTTTTCCACTATTTCCATCCTTCCATCTGTCCAACAGTCCATCTGCCCACCCATCCACCCATTCTTCCTTCCATACACCTGTCTGTCCGTCCGTCCATCCATTCATCCATCCATCCATCCATCCATCCATCCCTCCACCCCTCTCTTCAACTTCGAGTACCGATTTTACCAAATGCCCTTTTGCACCCTGGGCCTACAGCAGTGAACAGCTTGTCGCCAGTTACAGTGTGGTGGCCACATAGATGTTAATCTATACCATGATCATCTAGATATATGTTTTCTTATTTTATTGTTTTTATTTTCTGTCCCCCCCCTCACCCCACACCCTAGATTTTTCACTAATACTATAAGTGCAGCTGTATCCCCAGTGTCTAAAAAAGTACCTGGCACAAGGCGAATGCTCAACAAATGCTTTTGAATAAATGAATGGATCCTAAGTGAAACCTAACAGGCAGGCAAGTTGAGAAATAGATGAGCCTGCATTTTATAAGGACCTGATTTTTTTTTTTTTTAACAGTTTTGGCAGTTTCAGAATTGTTGTAGCAGAAGATAACTATGAACAGTTTGCAAATGATGGCCTTTGTAGATTCGGGAGTTTCTTTTAAGTGTGTTGGAATTGATTTTCTGGGAGAAGAGAGAAATGCTGAGCTGATGGGACTCTGGGTTCCCACACCCAACTTCAGTCAGGGTGGTTCTGCCTTCCCCTGGTTTATGTATCTGGCTTCTACTTAAGGTCTGATTTGAAGAATGGTTTCCCCTACTGACAAGTTTCACCTTAGATTAGAAAATTCTTCAAATGCAGCACTGCTCTGGCAGTCTCCTGTTTTGGCCACTCTCTGTCCTTCAGGCATTCTCCACATCAGAGCCAGAATGATCTTTCAAAGTCTAAGCCTGACCACCGGGTCACTCCCTCAGAACACCACAGTGGATTCTCATTACTAATAAAAACAATATCTACTGCTTATTAAGCCTTATTACTAAGTCCATTCTGAGCATTTTCTGTGTATTAACTCATTGGATCCTTTGTACTGGAAAGAGAGTCTTCTAAATCCCCATTTTACAGATGAGGGAACCTAGTCTCAGAGATGTTAACAAACTTGCCCAAGTGATGCAGCTAGCAGTTAACCTCAGAAGAGAGACAAAACAAGGATCTTAAGGGTTCCTAAACTTTTTATGCCTGGACCCTTCTGGCGCTCCGGTAAAAATTATGGAAGCTATCTCAGCATACTACTTTTAACTGCATAAAATAACATAATATTACAAAGGAAATAATTACCTTTAAATATAGTTAGCAAAATATTTTAAATAAACTTGGAGTATATGGATCATAGAAGTAATATATGAGCTTCTTTAAATGCATTAACGTACAAGATCCAGAGCCAGGCACAATAATGCCATAATTTTTCAGTAGTGATGAACACGTATGAAGTTCATGGTGTCTGCAAAAACCCTAACAAGATAGGAAAATACTTCTAATTTCTATTGGTGAAAAAGTGGCAGATATTGCTATGATACCATCACAATTTGTTGCCTACATTCATAATAGAGGGAAGGGCTGAATTTTAATTAAAGGTTAGTAAAGATAGGAATGTAATTTTTACCCATCCAAGTTCTCAGACACTTGGAATATAATCTTAATAATAAGTCCTTCCTTGTCTTGTACCCTACGTCTCGGCCTCTGGTTACCTTGCCAGCCATGTATCCCCTCCCACATCTCCTTGCTTTCTGTTCCTTGGCCACACTGCTTACCTTTGGTCCTTCATGTTCCTCTCCACAGGACCTTTGCACACACTGGATCCCCTTCCTGGAAGGTACATCCCCTCCCTTCTCACCCTGTTAACTCCTCTCCTACCCATCTCAGCTCAGGTGTCACTTCCCCGGGGAAGACCACCTCAGTTTCCTCTCCAGGTCACTGTCCTCTGTCACAGCACCTCTTGTTGGATCTCCATGCTCCCAGTCAGAGCTACAGGTCTGGGTTTATTCGCCTGATTATTTGATCAAGGTCTGTCTCTTCAAATACAGTTTAAGCTTTATGAGTGTATTGGTTTGCTAGGACTATCATCACCAAGTATCAGACTAGGTGGCTTAAGCAATGGAAGGTTATTTTCTCACAATTCTAGAGGCTAGAGGTTGGTTTCTTCTGAGGCTTCCTTCCTTGCCTTATAGATGGCCATCTTCCTTCTGTGTTTTCACGTGGTCTTGCCTCTGTGCATGTCTGTGTTCTAATTTCCTCTTATAAGGATACCCGTCATATTGGATTAGAGCCACTGTGATGACCTCACGTTAACTTAATCACCTCTTTAAAGACTCTGTCTCCAAATACAGTCACATTCTGAGATACTGGGGGTTAGGACTTAAATGAATTTCGCTGGCATGGAGGTGGGGCCACAATTCAGCCAATAACATGAAGGAAGGGAGGAAGTCTATTTCGCTCACCAGGCTTTCTCCATCATCTAGTGTCTAGCACTTAACCCAGAGTTGACCATCAATAAATATCTATTAAATGAATGTATATGCACGCAGGTTTGAATGAATGAAACATACTTTATTGACCATTGAAACATTAAAAACATGCCTTTGTATCGCATGTTCTAACATTGAGCTTATTCTTCGAATTCTAATTTTCACTGTTCCAAAGTGAGTACATCCGATCTAGGAATGTCCAAATCACATTCAATGAAAAGTCTCATGTGCCTATACTTGTCTGCTTGACTCAGCTCAAAGTAGCGTTAGTCCTGTAATTAAATCACAGATGCAGAATATTTAAATTTCAATTCTGGAGTGATTAGTTACAACCTGAAGTTTACTCTGTTCTGACATGCAGCACGTTGACTTTTTAAAATTAATCAATTAATCAATTAATTTTATTTTTGGCTGCGTTGGATCTTTGTTGCTGTGTGCGGGCTTTCTCTAGTTGCGGTGAGCGGGGGCTACTCTTTGTTGTGGTGCATGGGCTTCTCATTGCGGTGGCTTCTCTTGTTGCGGAACACAGGATCTAGGCACTTGGGCTTCAGTAGTTGTGGCACGCGGGCTCAGTAGTTGTGGCGCATGGGCTTATTTGCTCCACGGACCAGGGCTTGAACCTGTGTCCCCTGCACTGGCAGGCGGATTCTTAACCACTGCACCACCAGGGAAGCCTCAGCACGTTGACTTTGATTGTTAAATCGCCATTTGGTTGTAGAAAGCAGGGTTTTAGCTTCTATGAGAAACTAATTAGGTTGGAATTGGTTGAAGCAGCTATTTTCTGGGATGATTGAAGCCCATTTATGCATACCTTTTTCTTTTTGTTCATATGTAAGCACAAGTACCCACAGCAGTCTCAAATACAAAATTGAAAAATGCAGCACAGTGCTGACCGTATAACTTCTGGAAGTATATTATCATGTGATAGGCTGTGATGGTGGGATTCGAATTCTGTTGAAAAATCAAGGTTCTTACCATTTTTATCAGTATAGCAGCAAACTGGGAAGAAAGAGACAAGGGATGTACTTGAGATGGAGCTGGTGGGTTCTTGAGTGCAGTGTTTTCCCTAATGAAATGTTACCGAGTGTTGCTAAAAATAAGTAAATAAAAGTCATGGTAATAAAAGAAAGTTATGTGGTCAAAGAGCACTGGGAAGCAGGTTTCTGACGTGCAGAAGCTCACAGAGCGCTTGATGTTGCTAGCGTCCATTGTGACTTTCCAAGTGGGGAAGGCAGTGTGTAGACTCTCACACATTTGTCTCCACACTCTTTTTTTCTTAAGGGACTGGTGTCCTGAGAAACTCGCTTTGAGGGTGGTGCCTCTCAACAGTCTAAAATTAGTTCACACATTTTGTTGACTTGGAGATATTTATCAGAATTTCGTCTTTTACCGTTCAGGTATCATAGTATTATTATATGTTGGTATTTCACTGACATCATTCCAGATATCATTTTTTAATGCAGACCATTACAGTGGTTAAAATTTTATAGATCTGAGTGTAAGTTTTTAAACTAAATTCAGCAATTAAAAAAAAGCCCTCAAAGTTTCTGTGTTTTTTGTTACAAGTGTCAGAAAACCAACTCCAACTGGCTTTAGCAAAAAATCATGTGAAAGTGGCTGGAGAGGGATTTATTAGCTGAGAAAAGAATGTGTCATCGGGATTCAGCCCTGCTCTGTCTGCTGGATTTTCTCTCCTTCCGTAGTTACTTGATCTCAAGGAAGATCTTTGCCTGTCTAAGGAAATAGACTCCAGTAGTTCTGCTCACTTAGCATTTGTAGTGGAAATTGAATTTTTCTTTGCCTTTCTTTCAACACAGGGTGAAGTAAGCCAGAAAGAGAAAAACAAATGTCGTATATTAACACATATATGTGGAATCTAGAAAAATGGTACAGGTGAACCTATTTGGAGGGCAGGAATAGAGATGTAGATGCAGAGAACGGACATGTGGACACAGGCGGGGAAGGGGAGGGTGGGACGAATTGGGAGATTAGATTGACGTATATACACTACCATGTGTAAAATAGGTAGTGGGAAGATGCTGTAAAGCGCAGGAAGCTCAGCTTGGTGCTCTGTGACAACCTAGATGGGTGGGGTGGGGTGGGGTGGGGAGAGAGGGAGGTCCCAGAGGGAGGGGATCTAGGTATACATATAGCTGATTCACTTCATTATACAGCAGAAACTAACACAACATTGTAAAGCAATTATACTCCAATTAAAAAAAAAAAAGAATGGAAAAAAAATCTCATTGGCCTGGTTTGGGTCCTGTGACTCCCTGCCTTCCACTCCCTCCTAGACCTGTGCAGGCAAAGCTGGATTGTGTGCCCTCTTTTATGCCAAGGGGTGGGGGCCACCCCATGGTAAGTCTGTGCACTGAGCCAGGGAAGGGACATGGGATATGGACCCCTAGGAGAAAATGGAGGTACTTTGGCCCAAAGAAGCAGAAATGTATGTCTGGCCAGTGAAAATAACAGGTATCCCATTCCCCTGCCTTAAGACTTGTGAATATCTCTTTTGCTGTAAATCCAATGAAAAAGATTTCAGTTAATCAAGCTTCTAGTTAGTTAAGCTGCAGCTAATTAAGTTTGTTAGATAACTAGGTGTGATGGAATACATAAATAGAAGAGATGTCACAGTAATAAAATCAACATGTCCCGACAGTTGGTTCTGTGTGGGAAGCAAGTGAGAGGGAGGATTCAAGGATGGCTTTAAATATCCCAGATGATGTGAGTAGACTGTGAGCTTCTCCACCTTGGGGACTATGTCTTTTCCATTTTGGTGTCACTATAGCCTGCCACATAGTTAATTGTCAGTGACTTTTTTCACTGTTGTAGAATTAGGAGATTGGGATGATTTTTTTTTTCCCCCTGAGGGGTCGTTAACTGAAATAAGGGTGCATAGATTTAGGAGAGAAGATGCTAAGTGTGAATTTGAAAGTTAAATGCATTTGACTTGCCAGTGGGACAGTTTGGCAGTTGGGAACATGGAACTCAGGTCCATTTGATTGTATCCTGGGAAAATCCAATCTTAGCTGTAACTTTAGTTCGTAATAAAACTTTCTCTGGTAAAACTGTAGGCATATTTCCTCATGAGAAGCAGGAGGTGGGATGCTTTATCAAGGAATAAGACTATTCAAGAGAAGTGTTTATGGAGTATTTGTTTTCTCTTAAATTCACTGGTGTCTGGGTCTCAGAGAGATTATGTGTTTCTAAATGTTTCCATTTGTGAGTGGCAATTGTGTTCATGCCACATTTTAGTGACATAATATCACATTGCGTCAACGAGGACAATTTGGGGCCCAAAAATCATAGTTGAGGAAAATTCCCATTTGTTTCTGTTGTAGTCAGCTGAAGTTCAACTGTTTTCCCAGCGCTGGGGATAATGTAGAAAAGTAAAACTACAAACAGAGCTGGCAATGGCAATAGTTTCTTACTCAGTAGTTCTCAACTCCGAAACTTCCTGTTTTATAATAAATATTTTTAGTATTTCTTTATTATGTAAAAATGAAATTAGTAGATAATATATTCTTTAATATACCTAATTTGTTTTTTCTTTGATTATTTTTTTATTGAAGTATAGTGAATTTACAATGTTGTGTTAGTTTCAGGTATATAGCAAAATTATTCAGTTATACATATGTATCTATACCTTTTCAGATTTTCTTCCATTACAGGTTATTACAAGATATTGAATATAGTTCCCTGTGCTATACAGTAGGTCCTTGTTGTTTATCTATTTTATATATAGTAGTGTGTATCTGTTAATCCCAGACTCCTAATTCAGCTCTAATATACCTAATTCTTAAAAATCATGTAGTGATCTAACTAACCATAGAAAATAAAAGGAAAGTAATGGATAACAAATGATGCGTATTGCAGTAGGTAATTGATGCTTCCGCACAAGTTTACTAGAGCATGCTTCTCTTGAGAAGCTTGTTATAATGCAGATTCTGATTCAGCAGCTCTGGGGTGGGGCCTGAGGTTCTGCATTTCGAACAAACTGCCAAGTGATGCTGGTACCACTGGTCTTGAGCCCCACTTTGGATGGCAGGGCTTTGGAGGACATAATGAGGTATCAGAGGCTTGCGCTTATACCTGTAATCCCTATGAATGCTTCAGCTCTAAAACCCACTGCTACAGATGCATTGCATGGGCTACCATTGTCTTTGGTGATGCCATTTTTGAAATGATAAACAATCCTTGGTAAAGTTCCCGACAGAGTAGAATAGCATTTTCCTCTCATTTTACACAGTTTTGCATGCAGTGTATATTAAAACTGTAAAAACAACAACAACAAGAAAACTGCGATTATGTGAACCGAAGGAAGGTTCTAGGCTCGGGTGCTTGGCATTTTGTTTCCTGCCCACTAGGGTAGTCCTGAGTCCTGTACAATTCTGTGAGGCGCCCTGCCCACCAAATCCCAGTGTTGTTTCTCAGTTGCTGTGGCAGCTCCCGTTCCCTCTGTATTCAGAAAACACCGCACAGATTTCCAAGATGTCCCCTAGGAGGAGGTACCATCTGTTGAGGAATTCTGAACCCAAAGACCAATAAATGGGAATAGGCCCCAGGGACATCCACAGGTGCGATGTCACTACTTACATATAGTTTATTTAGGCAAATTGTCCCATAAGCCAGGGCCCATGGAAAATACAGAAAATGCAGTCCTTGCACAGCACATGACAGCTAGGGGCACATTCTTTTTGGAGGTGTTTTCTCTGCTGTTCACTTTGTTACCCTGGTAATTGGGGGGAAGTTGCTATGGCCGTATTTGCCGCTGACAGATTTGTTTTGCAGTGTGTTGTGAGAGGGTGTTAAATGCAGGCCTGTGAAGCATCTGAAGCAAATGGAGATAATTTGGGGGGGGGGAATAAGGGAGTGTAACTTCCTGGTAACCACAGACTGAATTGTTTTTCTAGCTTCGTTTCACCTCTCGCAGTGGCCCTGTATTTCCAGTGTCAGAGAACATTGACTTTCTCCCGACACTAGAAAGGAAAGTACAGTTATTCAGGGTGACATAATCCTCTGAAGTTCTACCTTTGCACCATACAGTTCTGCTGAAAGCCTTATTTCTAAAATAGCAAAGATGGGATTGACTGAGTGAAAATAGGAATATGTAGAATAGGTTTTATTAGTTGTATCACAAGAGATATTTATATTCAAGGGACCACCGCTTCTGATTGAATTCAACGTGACTGCCTCAGATAGGCCCTTAGCTTAAAAAATCTTAACCCTCAGGCAAGGTGCCTTCTCTGACATTGTGCTGGATAAGAAGTACATAAAATTAGGATGATTTTTTTTCTCCATTTGCTATCAAGCATTTTTAATGCCATTGGAGTATAAGAACAATGTATTCATTTTAGACTATTTGAAAAATTAAATTAAAATTTGAGAAAAACTTAAAAAGCAAATAACAGTATGCATAATCTCACCACCCAGAAATGACAACCACTGACAAGTGTTTCCTGCTAATCTTTTTTTTTTTTAATGCAGGAATACACAGGGACGTGCTTACATCTTAACAAAATTAGTATAGTTCCACTAATTCTGTAAGCTATTTTTATTTAGTCTTCTGAAGTAAACATGTTAATAATGCTTCATTTTTTAGCACTTATTTTTTATTCATAGAAAATTTTGAGATAATCATAAATTAACATGCAGTTTCATGAGAGCCCTTGGACACTTGGCCCCCTTTCCTCCAATGGTAACATGTTGCAAAACGCTAGTATAGAAACAGACTCACAGGCATAGAGAACAGAGCTGCGGTTGCCACGGAGAGGGGAGGTGGTGGAGGGATGGAGTGGGAGGTTTGGCTTAGCAGATGCAAACTATTATATACGGAATGGATAAACAACAAGGTCCTGTTGTATAGCACAGGGAACTATATTCAATATCCTGCGATAAACCACAATGGAAAAGAATGTAAAAAAGAATGTAGATACATATACACATACACATAGATATATATAACCGAATCACTTTGCTGTACAGCACAAATTAACACAATATTGTAAATCAAACTATACTTCAATTAAGAAAAAAGAAAGAAAGAAAGATCAAGTGATTAGAGGGTTGGAAATTTCAGCCCCTGCCACTGACCTTCAGGGAGAAAGGAGTGGCCAGAGATTAGCTCTGTGAAAACTCTCGAACCACAAGATCTGGGGAGCTTCTGGGTTAGTGAACACATCCCGGTGCTGACAGGGTGACACACCTGGAGAGGGCATGTAAGCTACACACACACACACACACACACACACACACACAACATCTCTTCCATTTGGCTGTTCCTGAGTTGTATCCCTTTATATTAAGCCAGTAGCAGTAAGTAAACAACAAACAAACAAAAAACCTCTAGTGTAATATTGCATCCCAGATATTGACGTTGATATAATCTACCAGTCTTGTTCAGGTTTCTCCTATTGTGCTTGTACTCATTTCTGTGGCTGTATGTACTTAGTTTTATAAAGTTCGATCACCTGCGTAGGTTTGTGTGTCCACCTCCACAGTCATATAGGAACAGTCTTGACATCACAACTGGTGCTCCTGTTGCCTTTTACAGCCATACCCGTCTCCCTCCTGCTTCCACTTCTAACCCCTAATAACCACTCCTCTGACTTCAATTTCTAAAATGTTGTCATTTCAAAATTTTATGTTAATGCAGTAATACATAATTAACCTTTTTGGGGTGGACTTTCTTCACCCGGCCTAATTCTGTGGAGTTTCATCCACATTGTTGCGAATATCAGTAGTCTGTCGCTTTTTAATTGCTGAGTAGTATATCATGATACACACACACACCGCCCCCCTCCCACATATATATGTGTACATCACTGTATATCAGTATATCATTACATATATATGTTTAGATGTATATACATACACACACATATATTCTGTGTATATCACAGTTTGCTTAACCACTCACCTGTTGAAAGACACTTTGGCTAGATCCAGTTTTCAGCTCTGATAAGTATAGCTGCTGTGAACACTCATGTACAGGTTTTTTGTTTGGTTGCTTGTTTTGAATAAAAATTTTCAGTTTTTTTCCTAGGATAAATGCACAAGAGTGCAATTGCTGGTTGAATGTTTAGTTTTATAAGAAACTGACAAACCATTTTCCAGAGTGATTGTACCATTTTCCATTCTTACCAGCAGTATATAAGTGTAATTCAGGTTTTTTCCCATCCTCACCAGCATATGGTGTTGCCACTGTTTTCATTTTATCCATTCTGATAGGTGTGAAATGATCTCATTGTAGTTTAAATTTGCATTTCCCGAATGCCTAATAATGTTGAGCATCTTTTCATGCACTTGCCATCTGCAGATCTTCAGCCAGACGTCTGTTCAGGTCTTTTGCTCATTGTTTAATTGGACTTTTTTTTCTTGTAATGTTGAGGTTTGAGAGTTCTTTATATGTTCTAGATACTAGTCCTTGGTCACATATGTGATATGAAATATTTTCTCCCGGTCAGTAGGTTGTCTTTTTCTTTTTCTTCACATGGGCTTTCATAGAGCAAAAGTCTTTAATTTTGATAAGGTTCAAATGATCAGTTTTTCCTTTTATGGATCATGCCTTTGTTAATAATACTAGCTCTAGATCCTAAGGATTTTTCATTTTTTTTCCCTAGAAGCGTAAAAGTTTTACATTTTACGTTTAAGTCCATGATGCATCCTGAGTAAATTTTTGTGTGAGGTGTGAAGGTTAGGTCAATATTCATTATTTTTGCCCATGGATATCCACTAGTTCTAGCACCATTTGTTGAAAAGATTAATCCTTCCTCTACTGAATGTTTTCTTGCACCTTTGTCAATCAGTTAGGCATTTTTGTGTAGGTCTGTTTCTGGGTTCTAGATTATGTTCCATTGATTTATGTGTCTCTCCCTCTGTCTTGATTATTGTAGTTCTATAACCAACCTTAATATTGGGTAGAGTGATTCCTTCCACTTTATTCTTTGTCAGGATTGTTGTAGCTTTCCCAGGGCTGGACTGCTTGTTGCGAATGGGTCCTCTTTTCTGGTTTTGCATGCCTGTCCATGATGTTCATTTGCAACCCCGGTCTCATTTTTCAGTTTTCTCTCCAGCTATTATTTTGTTTTATAAAGGGAGCATTTCCCTTTCCCTGGGAATCCCGTCTTTTCTTTCTCCTCGCTTTTCACAGTTAAAATTGTGAATGTGAATGATTTTATTTATGTCCACCTAAACCCACCAAACTCTTCAACACCTTGCCATGGACTTATTCTGCCTTTTTTTTTAAACATCATCTGCTCACTTTGGTATCTAATTTTTAACTTCTTTTGATTTTGTTCAGGTTTATGTACATGATTGGGAATGGGGATGAAGAGTGGAAATTACCTGCTGACCATCTAACAGTGTTCTGTTCAAATGCAAGAGGACTTTGCACTGGAATATCAGTGTGAACTTGAGCATAAATATAAGTGCACAGTGTCTGCCAGTATTTATTTAAACAGAAAGTTCTTTGGAGTTATCTTTTTTGGAAAATGTTTCCAAACAATGTGACAGCAAAATGATAGTGTAAATTGTAATGTCTGTCCCAGTTAGATTTATAAACATAGGAAGAATCTTTTTCTGAAAAATGTTTGGGTTGTTCATTCAGAGTGAAAATGATGTAACTCACATTCAAAAATAATGGCAAGATGCAATAATGATTTTTATCTTTGAGAGTCATATAGGTCCTTTGTTACTTTGCAGGGAGTCTGGGGGAATAGCTTGTTTGGGGCAGATGTTTTTAGATTATGGTCTGTGATTAAGACCCAGATCTTTGGAAGAGAGAAGGAATACATGCAGGGAGAGATGCTTTAGAATTATTCTTAGTTCATAAATAATGGAATGGATGCTCTCAAGTGTCTATGATCATGCTTTAGCCACTAAGCCAAGGAGTACGTAAGCTCTCTTCTCAAAGTTCCTAAGACCCTTGTGCACAGAAGATGAATCCGAGTGCAAGCACCTAGGTGCTTTGTCCCCAGGCCCCCCTGTAGATCTTGATTAAGCACGTCTGGACATATGGACTTGTGGGGAACGCCTTTCCTGAGGCTTGTCAGTGAGCCAGAGTGGCTTAAAAACGAACATAGGCCAAAATCAATCCTTCATCCTTTATCCTTTCCAAAGCTCAAACTTGAACATCTAGTCTTTCTACTCCTTTATGAGAAAAACTCATACCATACTTTCCTGGTTTGCCTGTGACAATTCTAGTACTGTATATCCCTGGTCGTCCCAGTATAATTATTAAAAGTACTCCCTTTCACTCTCAAGTTGTCCCTGTTTGGATGGTAAATTACATGGTCCCTGTAGTCTTAGCTTGCTTAAAGCAGAGACAAATGAAAAGGAAGGTATTAATGACAGCACAAGACCGTGCCTTAATGCATGGTGGAGGCTACTCGAGGCTGCTGTCCGCTGATGTGCCTTGGCTGAGGTGAGTTTGGGACAGGGCATGGGAGCTCAAGGGAGATACTTGCAGACCTGTTCTACCTTTTTCCATAAAAGAATAGAAAGCGTACAGAGGAAAAAGTATGAAATATAAGAGCTTTTCCTATAGGATGCCTTTCCACCTTTCTTACCCATATGTTGAAGGGAGAAATCTTGAGATCAAGGGAGAACTAGGCTTTGTCTACCTTCATCTCGCTTCATCAAGAGAAGAAAGAATGAAAATCAGCGTCGTCTGGGCATGCCCTGTCCTACAGCCACTTTAACCCTGCTGCTGCCCAAGAGCCTTGTGGAAACTAGGGAGGTGGGAAAGATTCTGCAACCCCATGCACTCAAACTTCTGATGGGCAGAATGCAACTCCACCCAGTCTTGGAGACCACTAAAATGTCCTTTACCCTCTCCAACTATTGCAGTCCTCTTCTTTCTGGAGGGTAGAGTGAAGGTGGGAGATATGAGGGGTTTTCTTAAAGCCATACCTATCTCCCACTCTTGATGAATAGCCCTGGGGTCTGGTCATTCTTCTGCCTCTAAGGAATGGGTGACATGATGATACTTTTCCACAAGATTAGGGGTAACATCAATGCCTCTACTCTTTTTAGGTATAGCATTTTTAGTGGTATGTTTTAAACACCTGAGTACTGATACTAGCAATTGATATATCTCAAAAAGTTTCATTTTAGCATGGAAATAAAATTGAGATCTTAAAAATTTCATTAGGAAGTGTTTGTTACTGTTGGTTCCAGCATAAATAAGGACTGTGTGCAATATCTGACATTTGAGTTATAAAATTCACATATTTCTCATTGAACTCAAGAAGGCTTAGGTGAATGCAGAGCTGAGAGGACTACCTTTTTTGTGAACATGCCCCCACATCATTCCAGTTTATGCAAAAAGTAGAAAACAATTTGTAAACCTGAACACTTGATTGTTAAGTTTCTTGTGACATTCTTTCTACCCTTGTGGAAAGATAATTCGGTTTGGGGATTGCTGACCAAGAGTGGGAACATTACCCAGCTGTGGGCCTTGAGTCATCTATACAGGTAACATGCAGGACCCTCTGAAGGGAGTGCCTTCTGTATGGTCCTGTGGTTTGGATTTGTTTTCCCTTCCTTTTGATGGGTGTTCTGATTAGTCCAGGGGATACTTATGGCTGTGGGAATGCTGTTAAAGAAATGGTAAGACTTACCCAAGAATCCCCAGGGAAACATCCGTCACAGTTCTTATCACCATGGATACCTGTACAAGCATGGTCCTAAGATGAAGTAATCACTGGCTCACTCTGTGTAATT
Source organism: Mesoplodon bidens (assembly GCF_964165515.1). Taxonomy (NCBI): domain Eukaryota; kingdom Metazoa; phylum Chordata; class Mammalia; order Artiodactyla; family Ziphiidae; genus Mesoplodon; species Mesoplodon bidens. The sequence goes on from NC_138172.1 coordinate 24,628,821, forward strand.
CATGTATCAAGCACAATGCAAGTGCAGAATATTTGAGACAGTTGACTATTTAGCACATTCATGTTTTTGAACTAAAGGATGTAGGCAGGTAAATGGAAAACCTTCCCTGCAGAAATGACACACCCTAGGGGAAAATTGCTTTGTTTTCCAAAGATATGCTTAGCTGATGAGAAATTAAACAACATAATTGAGGAGGAGAAGCTGAGCAGGTAGAACATGGATATAAAAAAGAGTTCTGTTGCCACTGAGGCCATTATTTATGTTGGAAGGTTGGATGGCTCTTAATTATTCATTTAGGTATCCATGAGGATAGAGAACAACTATCTTCAAAGAAAGAAGGATACGTTGAAATGAGTAAGAGATTCTCAAGATTCAGAGAATGAGTGTATGTGGAATTTTGCAGATGTTCAGAACCCTGCTGAGTTTCGAAGTAGGAGAAAGATGCTCTACCAGTGGACAGTTTTCTTGTTTGAAGAGCATTAGCACACAGGCTGACAAAATGTGAAAAGCACAGTGCTGATGAGCAAGGGGAAAAAAAGATGGCTCTGAGGTTTCTGTGTTGAGGAAGGCAAGCTGTGCGTTAATGTCCCTGCAATCAAATCCGACTACACTTTGCTGAATCTTCGTAAAGTCCAAAAACACAAGTAGACAAGAAGAAGTGCCGATTATCCATTCCCTTCACTTAGGACCAGAACATCCTAACATCTGTACATCTACCTTAATCCCATTATGTTGTTACTTGATCTCAAGTAACGCTCACTTTTATTTTGTTAGCAAGGAAGTTTGATTTAATTTTTGGTCTGCAAGTTGGATACTTAAAGAAAACGCAAAAATACTACCACTTAGTAGCTTTTTTGGGGGAAGGGGAAGGAAACACAGCCTACCAATGATTAGTAGTGTTGAATTTTTTTTTTTTTTTTTTGCGGTACGCGGGCCTCTCACTGTTGTGGCCTCTCCCGTTGCGGAGCACAGGCTCCGGACGCGCAGGCTCAGTGGCCATGGCTCACGGCCCCAGCCACTTCGTGGCATGTGGGATCCTCCCGGACCGGGGCACAAACCCGCGTCCCCTGCATCGACAGGCGGACCCTCAACCACTGCGCCACCAGGGAAGTCCAGTAGTGTTGAATTTTTGTCCTTATGTCTGGCCCACGCTCTGATGTCTGTTCTTGAGCTCATTTCTTTGTGGACTTGGATTAGGCAGAGATGGGTCGCTTGGTATATGAAGAGTTTTACCTTTTGACATGGACACAAAAGAGTAAGATTAAGTGGGGGAAGTTGCCACAGAGTTTCATGCCAACTGCAGAAAGCTGTAAGGTGTAGAAAGTACGGAGGCAACACAAAGTGGTGATTCTCTTTCCTAAAGGATAAGTCTGGGTCCAAGTTTGGCTTTTTTTTTTTTTTTTTTGCGATATGTGGGCCTCTCACTGTTGTGGCCTCTCCTGTTGCGGAGCACAGGCTCCGGACGCGCAGGCTCAGCGGCCATGGCTCACGGGCCCAGCTGCTCCGCGGCATGTGGGATCCTCCCGGACCGGGGCACGAACCCGTGTCCCCTGCATCGGCAGGCAGACTCTCAACCACTGCGCCACCAGGGAAGCCCCAAGTTTGGCTTTTTAAACTGCCTTCCTGTTTCCACGTACTGACATGTTTTCTTCTCCACTACCTTAAGCACTCTTCTTGAATCCAACATTTTTCTTCCCTGTTTGTGTCAGTTACTGGAACATACCCTGTTGCTGTTGATGAGACTACCAAGCCTTGCTAGTCTGTCATCAAGCCAGGTCAAGTCTTCTTTGATGTGTCTGGGTCACTACCCTTCACCCAGCTGTCACTACTGGATGGCGTATGACCGTGGAAGCCTCTTTCTTATACTTCTGCCTCCACCTCGATGTATGACCTGGCCAGACCTTCAGTCTGGCTCTCCTTTCCAAAGCTTATCTGACCTTGCTGGCAAATAGTAAATATCAAAACAAAACAAAACAAAAAACTTAAGTAGGAAGGCAAAATAAAATAGTAAAATTTCAACAAATCATAAAAAGTTCCCCCCTTACCCTATTTAGCCTAGTCTCAACTCTAAAGAGCTTATTTATGCTATAATCATCATCATCATCATATTAATGATGATGATGGAATGCATTCTCCTAGTTAATCTTAAACTATCCTGAATTATCTCTTTCTCCACCATGAAGTTTTAAATTTGTAAGGGGCCCTCCACAGCTCATAATAAAATACCAAATGCATGGGAGAAACAGAATTGATATTTGTTGAATTAAATTAAATACATCTGGTGAAATCCCTTTGAATAGCTCATTAGTAATGAAGTCTGGTAAGTTTCTGTGTGAGCAGCAAACTGGGATATGTCATTCTGTGTTGTCAAACACAATGTTGTCCCTCCAGAAAAACACTGTTGGTTTCGTGTGATTCATTGACAAATTCAAAGGATGGTGTGACCATCTGTTTTCTATAGCTCCTGAGGAAAGAACAAAAGGATTGGGCTCTGAGCTGAGAATGAGGAGAAGGGGGTAGATAAAAGGAAGGGTTTTTTCTCACTGTTCAGGTTATATAACCATTGACTGGATTATCCAGGAACTCTGCCATCTTCTTCCCTAGAGTCTTCATAAAAAAGAGTGTCTTCTTTGATGGAGATGATGGACATAGTTTTTCCAGATGACCTCTCTGGGCTGGTTCCAGTTCTGTGGTTTTTAATTCAAGTTTTTTCCCCCTTATTCTCCAGATTTATATATTTTTTTAATTATAAGAGAAATATGTTCGTTTAAGAAAATCTGAGATTTCAGAAACTTATAAAGTAAAAAAATGAAAGCCTTGCTCCACTTTCTTTCCCAAGAGCTAACCGCTATTAATGGTTTAATGTCTTTTCCTGCTTTTTACTTTAAATATAAAAACTTACATATGTACATGTCATGACTTTTATAAAAATGTGATTATAGTTTCCATTCCCCTTTAGTTTGCATCTTTCCTCTCATTATTGTGTGTGTATGTTTTCTTTTTAACGATTATGCACAATTTCTTTGCATAGATATACCATAATTTTGTAACTGCTCTCAAATAGATGTATACTGGGGTTGTTTCCAAAATTTACTATTGAATGTAATGCTGCAGATATCCTTGTGCTTTACTAAAGGTGTGTCCAGAATATGTGCTCAGTTTTATCAAGTGCTCTTGTTACATTATATGCTCAGGTAACCATAGGGTTTTTCTCCTCTAAATTATTGATATATAGAGGGTATTATGTTGAAAGTCATCAAAAAAGGCGAAGATTGTACAGAAGGTCCCTGACTTATCATGGTTCAGCTTATGATTTTTTGGCAAAAGTGAAATGTATTCAGTAGAAACTATACTTTGAATTTTGATCTTTTCCTGGGCTAGTGACATACAGTGTGATCCTCTCTTGTGATGCTGGGCAGTGGCAGCAACTGCAGCTACCCGTCAGCCATGCGATCAGGAAGGTAAACAACCAGTACGGTTATAACCATTCTGCACCCTGACAACCATTCTGTTTTCACTTTCAGTATAGTAGACAACAAGTTACATGGGATATCAACACTACATTATAAAACAGGCTTTGTGCTAGATGATTTTGCCCAACCATAAGCTAATGTAAGTGTTCTGAGCACATTTAAAGTATGCAAGGCTAAGCTATGATGTTTGGTAGGTTAGGTGTATTGAGTTCATTTACACTTAATGATATTTTACACTTAAAATGGATTAGTCAGGACATAATCCCACTGCAAATCAAGGAAGTTTTATACTGCCATATTTGCTTTTGAAAATCCATCAAATCATCCCTCCTTCTGCTCTAGTATTTCTTAGTGAGAACAGCTCAGCTGAATTTCCCTCCAGTATTGGAATAGATCATTGTTTCTTTTTTTTTAACTTTAGATCATTGTTTCTTTGAATGAATCTCATGAACTGGTTGGCTTGTGTTAAAGAACCATCTTTTATCAAAAACAGTTGTTCTTGGTTTTGTTATTATTGTTTTGAGCTCAGTTACACAGTTGAAATTTCTAAGTCAGATGTGGGCATGAGGCTCTACCATTGTAATGAATTACTGCAAAGATCTTTCTATTGTACTTCCCTTGAATTTTTGGCTCTAGCCCTACTTGGCTCACGGTGGGTTTGCTTTTGTTTTTAATATACTGTTGAATTCACTGTGCTCCACTTTTATATGAGCTTCTATGAGTTTATCTCTTTCTGTTTTTCACAAGTTCCCTAACAGGTAAGCTTTGTACATGTGCTATAATGTACTGTTAATAAACTTTTTCAAGTAGTATTTTTCTGGCACCTTTTAAAAAACATCCTGTGTTTAAGTAGCCATTTATGCTTTGGCAGAAATTACTTTGAGACTGATGACTGTAGCTTTCCAAACTGATTTATTCAAAGCAAGCATCTTCCAGTATCCTTGAAGTTTGGAGACCATGGGGGTTCCATTTTTAAGGCCGATACGTTGCTGTTTTAAATTATACCGAAAACTCTGAACATATGGAGCTTTTCATCTACCCTTCCATCACACATGTTAATGAATGTCGTAATCTGATTTTTATTTGGCCTCATGAATCTCAGTGCCCACATGATGTGATTGAGACTGATATTATGGTTGAAGGTTAGTTAGGAAGATCAGAGAGCATCAGGTCAGAATGCTTCTCCCCCTCTAATTTCTGAATCTTTTATCTTGCGAGACACAGCACAGCTGGCTGCTTGCATCCGTGGGTAGTGCAGCCTTAGAATATCAGTGGCACTCTCCCTCCTCTCTATTAGGAAGCCAGCGCAAAAGCAAATTGGGAATGCACTTTACAGTGTCTGCTGGAAGTTTGCAGTTTGTTTATTAACACTAGATGCATCTGCCGCGCTGCGGTGATGAGATTAATCCTCATTTTTAATATTTGATTTGCAACTGATTAATTGCTTGAAGCCTTCGCTGTCATACAAATGTAGACTACTGATGTGACTGGGAAGTGTACCAGATTTTGAATTAGACAGCAGGTCGTGTGGTGGGCAGCCCTCAAACCACAGAACACCTGGAGCTGGGCTGTAGTGGGAATAGTGCCAAGGTGAAGGGCACTGGAATTGTTTTTTTTTTTTTTTTTGGTGGTGACTCTAGGGAAAAGGTAGTGTTGAAAATTGTCTGAGAACATGAAATCTGGGAAATAGCTGCTGTAGAAATGAGGGGAAGCTAAATTGTGTCAGTAAAAAAGAGAGAAAAAAGGGGTTATTCTTATGATCACTGCCTCTGACACTTTGGCCTTTTCCTTGAAAATATACTTCCCATATGTGGAGTTTCACAGGCACCTCATGGGATTGGGACTGTCTGTGATCATAGGGACGAAATAAAACGCCTGGTTTTTGTTCTTGAAAATACATTTGAGGCTTGCATTCTTCAGTGTTTGCAAGAATCTGAGCTGAAGACCTCACGCTGATCGGGCTGTGATTGGCTTCTCTGTGCTGGTGCATTATATTGCTGGGCTTGTCAGAATGTGAAAAATCCACAGGCCACCAAGTGGGGAAATCTAAGCTACTTAACATCTTTTTTCTTTAGGTGTATGTATATATATATATTTTTTTGAACACTTTTTTTTTTTTTTAAGAACAGTGTTAGGTTCACAGCAAAATTGAGAGGAAGATACAAAATCCTATAATATACCCTCTGCTCTTTCACATGTATAGCCTCGCCTCCCCCATTACCACCATCCCCCACCAGAGTGGGAGATGAACTTATAATTGATGAACTTACATTGACAAGTTGTAATTACCCACAGTCCATAATTTACATTAGGGTTCACCCTTGTTGTTGTACATTCTATGGATCTGAACTAATGTATACTGACATGTATCCACCCGTCACTACAGTATCATATAGTATTTTCACTGCCCTAAAACTCCTCTGTGCTCTGCCTGTTCATCTGTCCCACTTCCTTAACCCCTGGCAACCACTGATCTTTTACTGTGTCCCTAGTTTTGCCTTTTCCAGAATGTCATAGAGTTGGAATCATACCGTATATAGCTTTTCAGATTGGCTTCTTTCCTAGTAATACACATTTAAGCTTCCTCCCTGTCTTTTCATGGCTGGATAGCTTATTTCTTTTTAGTGATGAATAATATTCCATTGTCTGATTGTGTCACAGTTTATCCATTTTCTTACTAGACGACAGCTCAGTTGCATCCATGATTTGGCAATTATGAATAAAGCTGCCATAAACATCTGTGTGCAGGATTCTGTGGGAGACTAATGTTTTAATTCCTTTGGATAAATACGAAGGAGCACAGTTGCTGGATCATATGCTAAGGGTATGTTTGGTTGAGTAAGAAACCGCCAAACTGTCTTCCACAGTGATAGTACCATTTTTAAAATTCCTATCAGCAAGGAATGAGAGTTCCTGTTGCTTCACATCCTTTCCAGCACTGGGTGTTGTCAGTGTTCCAGATTCTGACTATACTAATAGGTATATAGCGGTCTTGCGTTGTTTTAATGTGCACTTCCCTGATGACATAAGATGTGGAGCATCTTCCCATGTGCTTATTTGCCATCTGTATATATTTTTTGGTGAGGTGTCTCTTAAGACCTTTGGCTCATTTTTAATTGGGTTATTTTCTTATTGTTGAGCTTTAAGAGTTCTTTGTACATTTTGGATCTTCCCTTACGTCTTTAGCGTCTTTTGTCTCAGCCTTGAACTCCAAGTCTAGCCTTACTGACTTCGTGTGTATATAAATATGAGGTGACCCCACATATAAGGCATTTCCCCATTTTGCTAATGAGAAGAATGCAGGGGGCTTTTATTTTGCCAACTTGAATACAAACGCTTTTATTAATACAGATGAAATGGGAAATGTCTCTTTATAGTATTTATTGACTTAGTTATATACTCTATAAAATAACAATATTATTACATTTTTCTGTGCCCACATTTTATAAAAGTGTGTACCTATGTCTCAGCAATAGAGGGAGAGGAGTGAGGCTTATGTCTGGGGATCTGATGGTCATTGCTGCCGAGGTGGAAGTACCCTTAGAGATCCCGTCCAAGACCCTTAGGTTTCAGGTAAGGAAACTGAGGCTCAGTGAAGGCACACAGCAGGCTGTGGCAGAGTTGAGCTTGAATTCATGCTGCTTTTTCTCAAAATGGGGCAAAAGTGTTTCTGGGGGTTGTAAGTATCCAGGGTTACATGAAACCAGGGGCTAAATACGGTTCACCCACAGGAATCATCAATTTAACCTGAATATGTGGTGATAAAACGTAAGAAGTTGAACTGTAAATAATCTTGAGTGTTTTTATATAGAACTGAGAGTCGACTACTCTGGTGTTGAGCCTAAAATTCATATGAAATTTTAAGATAAAATATGAGACATCAGGAAATTTGAGGCAGCTTTACCTCCAGGTCACTACAGGGAATTCATTCAGTGTCCAAATACGTAAGGGGTACAGATATTAGGAGAAATGGTTAAGGACTTCTGTACTACACCATTAAGGATATTATAAAGATGCTCCTCCACACGTAAAACTTCAGTTAAGGAACATTGGCCCAATGTGAACAAAGAAACTGTGAGGCGGAGTAAAAGTGCAACTCTACCAACCACCAACAGATGGTGGTAGTGGTCGTTTAGTTGATGCCCCTTTGGGCTTGGGCACAAGTATTTTTTAGCACTCACCTTTTTCAAACCTAGTTAACACATCAGTAAAGAAGCTGGGCTAGAAGAAAGCAATTTTTCATACTTGTTTATGGCCTGGTTGCATGCCACTGAAGATCAATTGATTCCTTTCTTCTGTAATTCCGCGCTTGCCAAGAAAGTTGGAATAGTTTCTTTCACACTTTAATATTGAATAAGACCTGTCTTAATAGAGTGTCCTTGGTAGTACATATTTAAAGGAATGGATTTGAAATTACAGCTACAAGTCTGTTTCCTGTGAGATCAGTTTCTCTTAAATTGATTTAGCGGTATCTGATAATCTCTTAATTAACTGATAACATGCAATTAATTTCTGGGCAGAAGACCGTATCATGGTGTTATTATAATCCAGGAACTCTCCCCTTTCCTCTGGACCTCCTGCAGATTCCCTTCTATTCACCATTCTTGCAGGGTTTCTTTTTTCCCCTCTTACTTGAAGAATGGCAGAATGGTTATTCTTTTTTACTTCAACAACTCCAGACACTTTCAAATGTAACCATTTTCATTCCATTTCTGCACGTGGGCATATAAAGTAAAAGTGACAGTAAACTGATGTAACATGCAGATTATACACACATTGGTATATGCAAAGAAACATGGCTTCTTTTAAAGCTCTTTGTAAAATTCCTCAGCAGTTTTCTACTTGTGCACCTAACTAGTATATACAGATAGAGCAATGACAGCTTGATTCTCTAAAGTACTTTTTTGCCATGGAATGAATTTTGTCAGGTTGGGGATAGGATCTGGGATTTTCAGACTAATGCCTGCAAGTCTATAGTGTAGATAATGTCCACTTTTTTCTTTTGCATTCTATTACGTAAATGACATGAACATATTTCGTGAATGCAAAAGCATGAGCACATTTCCTGGTGTCTCTTCAAGTCAAAGATTTCTGGTGAATACAGTTTATTGTAATACTAGTTTGGGGATTGTTTTTCTCAGGGATGCAGCAGATACTTTGCTTAATGGATGGCTGAATTTCTAATTTGGGATTAAACTTTCACCTCCGTCAGATGTGAAGTGGAAACTAGCCTTTTTCCAGCAGTGATTTCACCCCAGCTTTGTGTCTGCAGTGAAAGATTGTAATTCTTTTTTTTTTTTTTAAATTTATTTAATTTATTTATTTTTGGCTGTGTTGGGTCTTCGCTGCTGCACGCGGGCTTTCTCTAGTTGCGACGAGCAGGGGCTACTCTTCGTTGCGGTGCATGGGCTTCTCATTGCGGTGGCTTCTCATTGCGGAGCACGGGCTCTAGGCGCGTGGGCTTCGGTAGTTGGGGCACATGGGCTCAGTAGTTGTGGCTCACGGGCTCTAGAGTACAGCCCTCAGTAGATGTGGCGCATGGGCTGAGTTGCTCTGCGGCATGTGGGATTCTCCCGGACCAGGGCCCAAACCCATGTCCCCTGCATTGGCAGGCGGATTCTCAACCACTGCGCCACCAGCGAAGCCCCGAATAGATTGTATTTCTATCAAGGAATCTATCTTTGGCCAGATTGACTCATAGTTCTATGAAGATTGGAGTTGTACAAACTTTTCTCCTTTGGGAATTTGACCCACTGTGTACAGTGTGGGATGGAAATCTGGGAAGGAGTAAAGCGATGGTTATCATGTGGTTTCACAGAATGGATTGTTAGCTATGGAGAGGTCTTCCATACAGTCTAGCTGTGTCCACTCAATTCATAGAAAAGGGATTTGAGGCTCTGAGAAGGCAAGTAATTTCCCAACATAACACAACTGATGGGGGGCAGATGTCTCCTGTTATAGTTTCTCGTGAACCATTATGCCAGACCCCTAGAAATTAGAGATTATGGTAAGGCTTGGTGTCTGCAATTTTATTCTTATTTTTAAAAGTATCTCACAGGTATTTCTAATTTATAGCCAGGTTAAGGAATTCTACTCTGTTTCTCCTGATTTACAGCCGTGCTTCTCAACCAGGGACGATTTTGACTCACAGGGGTCATACAGCAAACTCATTTGGGTGAATTTGGTTCTTACCAGGACACTTTTTTTTTCGGTACGCGGGCCTCTCACTGTTGTGGCCTCTCCCGTTGCAGAGCACAGGCTCCAGACGCGCAGGCTCAGCGGCCATGGCTCAGGGGCCCAGCCGCTCCGCGGCATGTGGGATCTTCCCAGACCAGGGCACGAACCCGTGTCCCCTGCATCCGCAGGCGGACTCTCAACCACTGCGCCACCAGGGAAGCCCTCAGGACACTTTTAATGGTCACAAATGGGAATGGCTCCTGGTATCTAGTTGGTAGAGACCAGAGATGCTGCTAAACACCTATAACGCACAGCAATGCACAACAAGGAATTACTCAGCCCCAAGTGCCATTAGTGCCAAAACTCAGAAGCACCTAACTTACTGGGATTTAATAGCACAGGGTCTAGAGTCTGCCAATCTCCAGATTGAATTTTAGTTCTTACCAGCTCTGTGGCCCTAGGCAAGTTACTTAATCCCTTGAAGCTCATTTTTCTCACCTGTAAAATGGGGATATTAACAGGATACTTCACAGGATAATGTAAAACACTAAGAAGAATTCATGCCTGATAGTAAATTCTCAGTAAACATTCGGTGTTATGATTAACAGTTACCATTACAGTGCATGACTTTTAGTTTTGATACAGCGTCATAAGACATAGCTAAAAACTGTGAGGGAATAGCCTCCAAAGGTGGAAAGTTACAAAAAGCACTTTGGCACATTCTGGAGGCTTAATACGTGCTTGTTGATTTTTATTAACTTGAAAAATATGAGTGAGTGCATGTGTGTGTGTGTGTGTGTGTGTGTGTGTGTGTACCATGGCTGTTTTTCTGTAGGTATCTAGTAGGAATGATGGTCGCAAATATGCACAGCCTCAGGCTGTATTGATCCATATCAACTGTGGAGGGAGCTGAGATACCCTGGGGAAGGAGTGAGAACAGATAAGCTCCAGTGGTGCTCAAAATGATCCCAGGGAAGACAGTGCTCACTGACTACTTGGGACCAGATTCCTGCTTACACTTCCTTTAATCCTGTAAGAGGAGAGTAAGGAGTGACGGGCTAGGGGAGGTAAGGTGAGTTTGGGTTTTACTTGTGGCATTTTCTTTGCAAACAATTTTAGCTAGGTTGTAAACTCCTTATGGGCAAAGACCTTTGTTATACCTCTTCTGTAGCCCATAATGACTAGGCCTGTGCCAGACATGTGGGTGGTCCATAAGCATTTGTTTTGGGGTTGAAGAATTGGGGGCAGCCTCAGAATTTCCATGTAACCTGTGTAAAAGACAGGAATACAAATGACCTAGTCTCTGCTTGAGTCATGTTAAAAAAGAAAATCTTAGTACTGATAATAATAATGATGGCAGGGCTTCCCTGGTGGTGCAGTGGTTGAGAGTCCGCCTGCCGATGCAGGGGACACGGGTTCGTGGCCCGGTCCGGGAAGATCCCACATGCCGCAGAGCAGCTGGGCCCGTGAGCCATGGGCGCTGAGCCTGCGCGTCCAGAGCCTGTGCTCCGCAACGGGAGAGGCCACAACAGTGAGAGGCCCGCATACCACCAAAAAAAAAAAAAAAAGATGGCAAACACTTATGTATGTATATGTGCATGTACATGTATGCAGTTACATGTATACACATACACGTGTGTGTGTGCATGTATATAAACATGATGTGCTGGTAAATGTTTAACATTGACTCTAGCTTTGGCAGAGGATGAGTGATGTCACTGAATAGGGAGCTGGGAAAAGATTTGGCTCTCATGAGCCAGTACACATCAGCTCCAGTACACAGCTGTTTTTTTTGTTTTAATTAATTGATTATTTATTTATTTATTTTTGGCTGTATTGGGTCTTCGTTGCAGCGCGTGGGCTTTCCCTAGTTGCAGCTAGTGGAGGCTACTCTTCGTTGTGGTGTGCGAGCTTCTCCTTGCGATGGCATCTCTTGTTACGGAGCACGGGCTCTAGGCGCGTGGGCTTCAGTAGTTGTGGCTCGCAGGCTCTAGAGCACAGGCTCAGTAGTTGTGGCACATGGGCTTAGTTGCTCTGCAGCATGGGGTATCTTCCCAGACCAGGGCTCGAACCCATGTCCCCTGCATTGGCAGGCAGATTCTTTTTTTTTTTTTTTTTTTTTTGCGGTATGTGGGCCTCTCACTGTTGTGGCCTCTCCCATTGCGGAGCACAGGCTCCGGACGCACAGGCCCAGCGGCCATGGCTCTCGGGCCCAGCCGCTCCGCGGCATGTGGGATCTTCCCAGACCGGGGCACGAACCCGTTTCCCCTGCATCGGCAGGCAGACTCTCAACCACTGCGCCACCAGGGAAGCCCTGCAGGCAGATTCTTAACCACTGCACCACCAGGGAAGTCCCTAGTACGCAGCTGTTTAACGGCACTGGTGTGTGCCAGATACTAAGCTATAAGTGTATTAGCTCATTTAAACCTCATGTCAGCCCTTTTGAGGTAGATGTACTACTATCATCCCCATTTTGCGGGTAAAAAAACTGAGCACAGAGAGTTTAAGCAACTAGCCTAAGGTCACACAGCTGGTAAATGGCCAAGCTGGGTTGGAGACACAGGCAGCCTGGGGGGCAGAGTGCATGCCCTGCCCCTCAGCATTATACTGTCATCTCTCAGAAAGCTCTAAGGAGCCCAGAATTACTTCTGAAAGGCACGCGTTCCTCCTGGCTCTCTCTTCTCTCCCACACATGCAGCTCTTCCTTCCCTTGCCAATGCCAAGAACACATCACGCTCCTCATGCAGGCGTGTCTCTGATGGCTCCGGAAGGTAAAATTAAGTTTTACCTTCTGGCTGCTTGTCTCACAGGAGCTGGCCACTGTGGAATTTTGAAGAACCGAACTCTTCTCTGCATTACATTTGTTCATCCTGTTCAAACCTCAGTGAAACCACCCCCTCCCATATCCCCAAAGACTAGTCCCACTTGTCCATTTCGAATTGTCCCTCAAGGCCTAGCCCATTGCTTCCTTCTTTATGGAATCTCTCCTAATGTCACCAAGTTACTTAAATAAAGGCCTTTTGAAAACGAAATTATCCTATTTTGAAGACTTTTTCCCGCTGTTCTGATTCGAGGCAGAGGGAAGGCCATTTGTACTCCATGTGGTCTACGGCCATACCACCCTGAACGCGCCCGATCTCTTCTGTACTCCATGTGGACGAACAGGACACTGCCGTTTTTCTTGTATAAGACCATTCTTTTGTCATGCTCAGCTCTCTCCGTGGGATAGTTGTAGGTGTTTCTCAAAGACTAAACCTGGATCGCATTGTCTAGTTTCGGATGGATATTGTCATGGAGAAAAGGGAAGTGAAGACCAGTGCTCATCTCCCCCTAAGGACCCTTAACTGTGGTCATGCAGCAAATGGGGCAGCTGTGGGCTTTCTGAAGGGATTGAAAGCTGGGTAGTGACTGATCTGCGATGAATCCTTATGTTGAGGAGTCCTAGAGGATCCATGAGAGCACTGAAGGGCCCACTGGTGGTGGATGATTGTATCTTTCTCTGTGGCCTCTGGCACCAAGATATTCAAACAACATTGTTCCCTGGAGTTTTAAAAGAAATCCATCGTCAGCTAAGCCTGGGAACTGCTTACTGAACCGTATTTTAGACATGTTTCCCTCCTATACTGCCTTTAGGGACTTTCTGAGCTTTTTTTACACTAATATGTGATGGAATGTCTGCAAGGTTTTACTTAGCAATTTTCCTAGACTCACCTGCCATAGAAGTCTTTCTTCTCAAAGAATTTTATGGGACTTGTGTTCAGTAGAACAGCCTCTGGGGAATTCTGTATTGAAGATAAAAATTATTGGACATTTGGGGATGACCCTGAGATCCACACTGAGCAGGAGTCTCTTAAGAAAATACATTTCCAGGAATTCCCTGGTGGTCCAGTGGTTAGGGCTCCGTGCTCCCACTGCAACATGGCCAAAAAAAAAAAAAAAGAAAAGAAAAGAAAGAAAGAAAATACATTTCCAAGTCTTTATTCATAGTCCTGTCATTTGTGTACTGCTCTGATTACTAATGTATTAGTACATGGTAAACATGTGCGCAAATGGAATGTTTTCAAGAGGTGGGAAATTTAAACTTCCTGAGAGTGACCAAGAGTTGATGATGAACCCCTGTTATGTATTGATAAACACAAGTCAGTGTAACTGGTTAGTACAGGAAGCCTTCTGCCTTAGCAAGTAGACTTCTGTCTGGAATTTGAGGTGGGACTACTTTTTGAATGACCATATGGAAGGTGATGGAATTTTTTTTTCCTACTGGTTTAGGTAAATTGTTGCCTGGTAGCAAAGATATGATAACCGAATAGTTTCACAACATCAGCTTGTATGACTGTAGGCAACTGTCTGTGCCATTCACATTGAATTCAGGGTGATGCCAAAAGCTAGGGTGAATAGTTAAATTTTGTTAGACAGCATCTTTTATCCCAGTTTTTCATAAACACAGGTCTGGATGAAGAGCTTTTCAAACATTTAGATTTATGGACCCCAGTGCTGAAAATTTTAATTCAGAGCACTGAGGTGAAGCTTAGAAATGTTTGATTTCTAAAAGTAGTCTAAAAACAATTGATGCTTGTTATTTGCAGTAGTTATGTTCTGTACAGTTGCCAGAATGCTGAATTTGCAAACATTGACCATTGCTCCTAGGGGAAATACAGGGTTAGGTTCCTGTAAGCTTCTGGTCACATTTTTTTTTTTTTTTTTTTGCGGTACGCGGGCCTCTCACCATTGTGGCCTCTCCCGTTGCAGAGCACAGGCTCCGGACGCACAGGCTCAGCAGCCATGGCTCACAGGCCTAGCCGCTGCGCGGCATGTGGGATCTTCCCGGACCGGGGCACGAACCTGTGTCCCCTGCATTGGCAGGCCGACTCTCAACCACTGCGCCACCAGGGAAGCCCATTCTGGTCACATTTTCATCAGTCACTCAGTAGATGTCCTTATTTTATTTGTGTTTCTGTTTAAAGACACTTTATGTAACATATAACTCTAAAAATCATGTATGTAGTATTTCTTTATAATAAAACAGGAAACAAGAAAGATTTAATAATTTCCTAACCCTGGATAATGTGACTAAATTTCTTTGACTTTCAGTCTCACAGTGCTGTCTACTATGCTTTTTTTTTTAATCAGTTGTCATCTCAAGAACTCACAAATACAGCTGCTTTTCTATTTTTCTGTAGCTTTATCATGCACTATAAATGTTACTTTTAACACTCTTTGGAGTAGCCTCATGTACAGATGGGCAAATTTTCTCTTTCTTTTTCTGGATGTGCCTTTCTGTTGAACTCACGGCTAACAGCACTATACAGTCCTTCGATATCTGAGGGGGATTTGTTCCAGGACCCCTGCCCTGGGGATACCAAAATCTAAGGATACTTAGATAAAACGGAATAGTATTTGCACATAACCTAGGCACATCCTCCTATGTATTTTAAATCATCTCTAGATTACTTATAATACCTGATACAATGTAAATGCTATGTAAATAGTTGCTGGTGCATAGCGAATTCAAGTTTTGCTTCTTGGAACTTTCTGGAATTTTTTCTTTTGAATATTTTTGATCTGAGGTTGGTTGAATCTGCGGATGATCAGAGCCACCTGCAATTCATGCCTAAATGAAGCTTATCTAATGCATAATTTCTCTGTAAGACACATCACAGCCTTCCTGCACTTTGGGACACAAGACAGCCTTTTAGCACTACACTTGAGGGTTCCTTTAAATAGAGAAGTCATATCAAAAAGCACAAAAATGTGAAAACATGGCACTTAATAGATGCCATGGAAAAGGCATAGATGCCAACGAAAAGGACACTTGTTTATACTGAGAGCTGAAACAAGAAGGTAGAACATCACCTTATTTGATCTCCTGTAGCATGCATGTTGGTCAACTAAAATTTTTCACTGTGTGTCTGTGAATCACCAGGAGAGTGCCACAAGTGTTGATTTTGGGGGTTACAGATAGGTGAATTCACAAATATCTACTCCATGAATTATCAGGAGCAACAGTATTTCTCCATGTGAAGCTAGATTGGGGAACCACTGGTGTGGCAGAATTCAAATCCCTCTTCCATCAGTTTGTCTGAGAGTAGTGTGACCTCAGACATATTATTTAGTTTCTCTTAGCCTCAGTTGTTCTTCTATAAAATGTGGCAATATCAGATGCTCCCTCATTGGGTTGTCAGGAGCATTAAATGAGATAACAGTCTTGGAACAATAGTTTACATAATATGCATACTCAATAAATGTTACCTTTTGTGTTATTGGTGGTGATATTAGACTTGGAGTAAACTGGGATATAGAACTACTTCGTGCAAATGGGTTAATTTCTCTGGATCTGTTTTCTGTGCAGTACGTACTGTAATAATCACAGTTATTGTACAGTGCTGAGGTTAGGAGGGACCAACCTTCTGTGCAGTTGAAAATCCATGTATAACTTTATAGTAGTTTTGGTTCCACATCCACAGATTCAACCAGATCATGTAGTAACTTAGTTATTTATCAATGAAAAAATATCTGCATGTAAGTTGATCTACCCAGTTCAAACTTGGGTTGATCGAGGTTCAGCTGTACTTAACAGGGCTGCGGTGAGCATTCTGTGACATACCAGAGGTGACAGAATTTGTTTAGTTCTGAAGCCCAACACAGTTGGGAACAGTTGCAATGTTACAGAGAAGTATGAATGCAGTCTACCATTTTCCTAATAATCATAAATATCACTTAGTTAGCATTTACAGTATGTTTCCATGAGGATTTAACATTTTGGGGTTAAAATGCTTTCCTCACCACTTGGCATATTATAGTTCTTGTTAACTGTAATTATCATTCCTTTGCTTTAGGCTAGTGGTTCACAATGGAAGTGATTTTGATCCTCAGGGGGCATTTGGCAATGTCTGGAGACCTTTGTTGGTTGTCATAGCTGGAGGAGGTGCTACTAGCTTCTAGTGGGTAGAGGCCAGGCATTCTGCTAAGCTTCTTACATACACAGGACAGCTGCCCACAGCAAAGAACTATCCGGTTCAAAATGTCACTAGTGCCCAGGGCAAAAAACCCTAAACTAAACTGACAGTTCCCTGAGGTCAGGTACTATGACTTACCTCACCCTCCTGAACCCTGGTACAGAAGTGGAAGATTCTACAAAGGCACTTAGCCCTTTGGTTTGGTGTGTCCGCAGATTGGCTTCATGACCTCCAAGTCTTAAGACTCAATCCTTGACATATCTCCTCCCTTCTGATTTTATTATTTTAAAAGTTTCAATTGTGCCATATTTGAAACATAAGGAAAAAAACAGAAAATAGTATAAGCAGTGCTTGCAGTGTGGTCTGTGGACTGGTGCCAGTCTGCAAACTGTTATCAGCCCAGAAGGAGGCCAGTAGAGAAGGTGGGAGAAAGAGTTTAGTCATTGTGAGAGCAATTGGCCCATCCTGTGGTGCTTCTGTTGCATATGCAGAAGCATCAGGCTGCAGCAGGTTGGACATTTAAAACTACCCTTCTCTTCTGGTAGTTTGAGAAGCACAGATAACCAATGGTCGGATTCTGACTTTCCAGATGTCACAGATGTTGACATTTTGCTATCTTAAGTTCATATTTGTCCCTCCCTTTGTCTCACTCTGTCACCTTTTCCCTCTTTGTTAAAGACGTAGCACACTGCAGACATACTTATTGAACCCCCAGTCTGTGCTTGGTACAGGATTCGTCCTTCTCTGGAACAGGTGTTGCAGTACTCTGCCCAGCACCCCACATCTCTGCTCCACCCATTCCCTGCCCCACCCCTGGCCCCCCCGAAATCACAGCGAGTCCACAGAACCAGCAGGTAGAAAAACAACAAACACATACCTATCATTCTGACCTCTCAAACTTCCATTAAGATCAGAGGTTGGTAAACTGCCCCCATTTCAGTAAAGTTTTATTGGAACACACCCATGCCTACGCGTCCTTGCATTGTCTGTGGCTGCTTTCACACTAAATGGCTGAATTGAGTGGTCGCTACAGAAACTGTATGGTCTGAAAAGTCTAAAATAATCAGTGTGGCCTTTTATAGAAAACATTTGTTGATCCCTAATTTAGACAAGTACTTTTTCATGTAAAACCAGGCTAGGGTGCTCATTTGCATATCAGGTCTAAGCAAATGGATTTCTCCTTGGACTGAATAGGTCCTACTTGTTACGGTGGGGCTGAGGGGAATGGATCCAATTTAATGACTATTTTAATTTTTTTTCCTTTAATTCACCCTTTGGTTTGTTCTGATTGAGCTTCTATCCTGAATTTGTTAGTGGAATTCTTGGTAATTCCTGTTTTTTCAGTATGTCCATGGCCTGCTCTCTTGGTGGCAATAATAAAGAAATACAAAGATGATTATGAGACTAGAAGTAACAGGTAATGGTTACTAATACCAAGTGCCAGGTTATGTACTTCATATGCTTCATATCATAGCAAGTCTGTCATCCCCTATTTTCAAATGGGGAAACTGACGCCCACAGATGAGATGCCCAAGGTCTCCCATCTTGGAAGGAGCAGGACAGGGATTCCAACTCAAAAGTCTTGACCTGAGTCCAGTCGTAACCCTTATGCAGCAGAGCCTTTTGCTTGTTGATGTGTTGCTGTGGTTTCTGTTTCCCCATATATTTTAGAGTGTTAATTTTCCAGCTCTTTTTCTGAAAAACCAAGATGTCATTTTAAATGGCTGTTTTCTGCTGAATCTGTCCTTGTTTAATTATGAAGATGACTTGTGTGTTTAATAAGATGCCCCTTCCAAAACAACATACAGAATTCATTTTGTTGACAGGAAATCATCTATTCTGTAATTTACGTAGGATAATGGAGGTATGCTTTGACATTTGCTTTTCTCCCCACTCATTCTAGATTGAGACTGGGGATCAGAAAAGGCCCAGTTCTACCCCCGTGAGGATATATACCCACAATTAATCTCTTTGCCAACCACCCGGTGCACAAATGTGTAGAAGACAGACATTTGAGCTTTGCAATTTGTTTTTTATTTTCTAGAGCTCTAAACTGATGTCATGAAAGATGGTTCTGTGTCCTGAAGGGTGCCTAATTTGCTTCAGAAAATGAGTATTCATGCTGGAATCCTGGAGTGTAGTTTAGTGTTTTGTTTGATGTGCCTTTGAGGTGCCAGTTTGATAAGTGTGTGTTTGTTTGAACTTGATGCTTTCCCCCCTACCATTCTTATTCCCAGAATTAAATTCTAGTAATAATTGGTTCTTTGGCATCATATAGATGATTCTATCATGTTGTAATAGCTTGTTATGGAAGACTAGACATTGTGGCCTCCCATGGAGATGATGTTCCTTGTTAATCTTGTTTCATTACAGCAAAATTTGTCTAATATGAAAGTGAAAAGAATAATTAGAAGATGTCAGAAAACTTTTTGACACTCCCGCTTTCTGTGATTTTAAGTATAGCTTGAAATAATCATATGATAAGAGCAGAAATCTGGCCCACTTTCCCCTAATGAGATCTGGAAACTTTTTCAAAAGACAATAATGTTCTTCATTCCCAGTGAATGTAGAGATTTCAGAGTAGTCAAGGGACAGTCACTTTGTATAGCTAGACACCGCCCCCACCAAAGGTGAATAAGTATGGGTATTTGTGTGTTTATCTTAACCTTGTCTGAGTTTTCTAGGATGTTTTTTGTCTGTGGCCCTAGACAAGGCCGTGTCTCCCCTGGCATTTTGTATTTGACCCTTGTTGCACTCACCACAATTGTGATTATTTGTATAATTGTGCATTTAATGTGTATTTCTATTGCTTGACTGTGAACTCAGAGAGGGTGAAACCCTTGTCTGATGTCTTTACCTTCATGGCCCTAGGACCCTGCAGAGTGGATGACATGGGATATTCACTTAGTGAATATTTGTGGAATGAATGAATCAAACCAATGATCTTTTACCACCCCAAAAATATTGGGGTTCCCTTGGAGGCTGAAACTATGTCTTCTCTTTCTTGTATGTACCCAACAACAGAGCACAGAGGAGTCTTTTTCTAAATAGCAGTTAAATTGGATAGCTGAGTGATTTCTATGTGGCCAATTTATAATCTGTTTTTTTTTTTTTTTTTTTTTCGTATTGTTCTGGGCAGGCTATAAACCATGGGTTCAATCCATCACCTGGAGAGACCCAACCAAACTCTGGGAACCTGCTTTCTTCACCATCTACTCATTTGGAAATTTGAGGGATGAGAAAGGTAGAACCTGGGGCTGACATCACTGTAACACAGGGAGTGGTTTGGTGCAGATTTTCTCCAGAAGCAGAATTGGCAGTTCTGGGTTAATTACACATCACAACATAGTGGGTATGAGCATGGACTTGGTAGTCAGACCCACTCGGTACTTCCTGTCTGGGTGACATTGGGCAAGTTATTGAATCTGGCTGAGCCTCACTTTCCTCTTCTACAAAATAGAGATAAATAGGACCTACCTGGTGGTTGTTGGGATTAGATGGGTATACAGGACTGGCATGAGACACGTAAAGAGGGAGCCACTGTCATTGGTCCTTAAAAGAAGGAGTTGTGGATATCAGTTCTGGTTGATTTCTAGTAGTTATTGTGTCTGTCTTCATCCTGATGTAGTTATATCAAGGTACTGGGACAGAAAACCTTCAAATTTGGACTCCACACAGTTCTGTACTTCAAAGGTATTTCATTCGGTTTTGGCATTGGATAGAAACTTAGGTAGGAGGACAAAAAGTGGCTTATGCGCTGATAAAAAAAATTCAAAGCTGGATTTAAGAGAGAGTGAGCACACGTGATAGACGACTGGTATCCCACATCCTTGCTACTCAAAGTGTGGTCCATGGACCAGCAACGTTGGCATCACCTGGGAGCTTGTTAGAAGCTCAGAATTTCAGGGCTCGTCTCAGTCCTAAGGAACCAGAATCAGCATTTAAATCAAATTCCTGGATTATTGAAAGAAAGGCACATTAGTATCTCAGAAGAGATATCCTATAGAATTCATTTGCTCATTACCTTAATTTGGTAACTAGCAAGTGGGAATCTTGGTGCTTATAGATGGTAAAGCAGGACAGAAAAGGTAAAAAATCATTTTTAAATTAAACTTGATTGTGAAAATAGCAGCATTTTACTTGACCACTGGATTTTGACTGAAGAGCAAACTGGAGCTTTCATTCCTCCACTGACATACTGATATTTGGTTCATCACATCCTTATGAAAAGTCAACAGTGATATTTATAAAGAGAACTATATAGTTCTCTGGAGCCCAAAAGAAAGATTTTGTAAGTGATTTTGAGCCAAAAAACCAGAATCAGTTAATGTTAAGAAACCCTCACCTCATTCCACCTTTGCAATCCAGGTTGTTCTTTTCAGCCTTAAATCTCTTTCCCCAGGGTACATAGGATTAAGTCACTAATTTTCCTTGGTGTGGCTTCCACATCATTTTAAAGTCCTAACATACTGAATCCATGTTAAACTCCAAATGGTTTTCGGTGTGCACACAATGATTCTCTGATAAATATATCAGATGTGGTGTAAGCGTTTTACATGCATTATCTCAATTAACAATGACCCTCTATGGAAGGTATTGCTATGCTAGTTTGATAGATGAGGAAATTTCACTCAGACTATTGGTGACCTTCCCAGTAGCAGGTAGCCATTCAATGACAGAGTCAAGATTTAAACCAAGGTCTTAGTGCTGTTGCTTCTGTTGCAGGTTTTTATGCAAGTTGGTTTGATTTTTATTGGGCTTTGCTCCAGACTTGGGAGCAGGAGTCATTGCTACTGGATTTTGGCTGTGCAAAGCTCAGGCTAATTAGGATGCAGCCAAGTAGAGATTTTTATAGAAACCAAAGTTTAACCAGGCTGTTGAAGCGGACGGGGTGGGGAGGTTCACTGCACTGGCTCCCAATTGCTTGGGGATCCTGCTTTGTGTTCCCTTTAACAGAGGGGTTTATTTAGGAAATAAGTGCAGCTTTCTCCCTCAGTGACCAGCTACATATGCCTCTTGTACATACAAAATAGAGAGCATTTTCCCCCATCCCTCTTAATTAACTCAAAGGCATATGTTCTGTTTGTTTTACCTGGGAGGCATTGTTAGCACAGGCTCTGGAGGTGAATCCCAGCTCCACATTGACTGTGTACGTTGGGCAAGATACTGAGCCTGCCTCTGTTTCTGTTCCCTTTCTTTACACTGGGGCTAACAGTCGTATTCACCTCCTAGGGATGTGGTGGGGTTGAAGGTAGGGTGGCATATAAGGTTCTTAGTCCAATACTTGGCAGGTAGTAGGCATTCCATAAATCTTAGCTGTTGATATCATTACCCTTAGCCTCCTTATCATCATGTTTGCTATTGTATCTCTTTTTTGATGCCTCCAGATATAGCCTATGTTTGCTGTGGAACACAATAGATATTCTTTTTTTTTTTTTTTTTTTTTTTTGCTGTACGCGGGCCTCTCACTGCTGCGGCCTCTCCCGTTGCGGAGCACAGGCTCCGGACGCACAGGCCCAGCGGCCATGGCTCACGGGCCCAGCCGCTCCGCGGCATGTGGGATCCTCCCGGACCGGGGCACGAACCCGTGTCCCCTGCATCGGCAGGCGGACTGTCAACCACTGCGCCACCAGGGAAGCCCCAGATATTCTTTAATTTATTCCCATTTCTTTGTTAGATAGCCCTTCTTCATTTCCCCCCCGGAATAAGAAGTTTGTACTAAAAGATTCTTTTGTCCTTTTACCTATGATAGTTATCTTAATTCCATTAGCCTCTTTTATATTCCATAATATTTTATATGCATAAGATTTAGAATTGAAAATTGCTTAAAAGATGTATATTCGTCTGTGTTTAATGATCGTTTGGCACATAGAATTTGACTCCCTTTGAATCTGAGATCTAGTTTGAAAACTGACACCAGACTTCACCTCATTTCCAATATTAAGCCTTCTGGGAGGCCAACTGGAAAACACAAACAGAGCTGACTGACATCCTATCAGTGTCATATGTAGTTTGAGAGACAGTAAAATGCATCAGAGGCAAAGGGGCTTTGAAATCGATGCAAGTTTTCTAACTTTTGGTTGAGAAGAATGAATTTTCTCAACATATGGCCTAGAATTTCTGTGGTGATATTGAGGGAAACTTTTTTTTTTTAATTTAGCACTTCTGAAACTTCATTTCTCTTTCCCTAAGGCAGACTTAACGACATTAGAGGATTATGTTTTTATTACAAAACTGAAATCTGGAATGGTTAGCAAGAAGACCCATGCCTTTATGCTCAGATGTGTCAGATGTCTTGGACACAAGAGCTTTCCAGGTTGTCAGTGAACTCAAGGTACAGCAGCCAACCTTTGAGAAGAAACTAAAAAAAGAGCAAAACCAAAAAACTTAGGAAGATTGTTTCTTTGCTAAATAACATGACTTTTCACAAGAGTGTGAAAGAGCCTGGACACTGGAATTGAATTGCTTAAGTTAAAATCCAATTTCTACCTCTTACTAAGCTTTGTGAACTTGGGCAACTTTCTCAACTTGTCTGTCCTTCAGTTTCTCTTTCCTAAAACAGGTAATGATAATTCCCATTTCAAAGAGTGGTCAGGATTGAATTAAATAATGTATGTAAGCACTTAGCACAGTCCTGCAATAAATTGCAGTCATCGTGGTGATGGATGAGGATGACTCAAAATTCTCCTCTACATGTCAAAGTGAGCAAAATGGAAAAACTTTGTGAGTTAACAAAATCTGTAGGCATTGTACCATTAGTGGAAAGAAGAACAGAAAAGCTCATTTTCTCATCTGTGTTTTGCTGAGTTTGGGTTCTCTTTCCAAAGTCACAGTTGACTGTGTATGTAATAATCTGTACCATAACTCTGTGTGGCTGGATGTAGATTTTTTTCCTTTTAATCAGTGCATTACTTTATATTTTCTAAAGTCTTTATGGGTTTTCAGTGAAGTGTCTTCCAGTGCCATCTGGGACTACAGGTGGTGAGATGATGTTTTTTTCCGCCTCTCTCCTCTCTCTGTCTGTATTCCCAGTCATCATACTGTTCCAATGCCAGGGAGTTGAATGAGAGCCCCCCGCTGGCCTTCACACTGGTAGGAAAATGCATTGTGTGTAATAAAGGGAGCTTATAAAGGCTCCTGTAGCGATTGCAACTGGGCTTACTGTTCTGAGGCAGGAGACAATTTTCACTTTTTGAAATTGATATGAAAGAAATGGGGTAATAGCAAGAGCGTTTTCAAGTTGAAGTTTAAGTTATTTGACAGTTGCAAAATACATATATCACTCCACGTGTGCTTTATGCTTAAGATTTTACATTTCTCAAACCACTGGACAATGAAGTCAGTAGAGCTTGTATTCTTATAGTTGGGACCCAACACTCAGAAATTTAGGAAAAGGAATGCAGTGAGCAGGAGGACGCAGAGGGGTTGGTGGTTCCTACACAAATGTGCATTTCATGCCCTGACCAAGGTTCATACTGTGACTTTGGGTAAGAAGAGTCAGAGCAGGTAAAATTTGGCATATTGGCATATCACCATGCCCAGAATGAAAAAGACATTCTTCAGGGCAAAAAGTGGACAGACAATACTCTTGTCACTAGCACCCAGAACAAGACTCAGTAGTGTGAGTTGAATGAAGTGTGGATTTGAAGCTTTTTACTATTGATGAAACCTTTGATTTGAAAGTGGCAAGGAATCCTTTTTACTGATCATTATCAAGCACTTCTACTTCAAAACTGTGCTTCTCCTTTTGTTTATATTCCAGATGAGTCAGCATTCCACAGCTCTCTCTATACCTTTAACACGTATGCTAGTATTCTACTACTACCATTTAAAATTTTTACTGGAAATTTCTCTGTCCTCGGTTTTGTGTATCTTGCTGTGTGTGTGTTGAAAACTTTAGGGATGATTGATTAACTTGTGAACACACCACACAACAACAGTTTCTATTCTGTGCCCCCCGTTATCTGGGCATAAAGATCTACACCTTAGCAGAATAACGGCAAGTGATCAATCTTTCCATTCTAGAACAATTTGATGCTACCTTTGCCGTCTGTTCTGTATCTAGGCCAATATATAAAGGTGACTTCCAGGTACAAGAAGGTGCTCTTTCCCCCTCATCAAGTTGTGAGTTCAGTGCAGATTTTCATTGGGAAAGAAATAGAAAAATAACATGCAGGGTTGCTTACCCCCTTGAATTTATTTTATAACCACAGGTGACCTCTGGATGAATTAGCTCACCTGGTGAACTTCTAACTACTCAGAGTTCCTAGACTTCAGCAATTTAGGCTAATAGGGGGTCATATTTTGATGATAACTGTGGCGAGGGTTGCATTCTGCTTGCCCACAGTTTTGGGCATAGTGACCTTTTCAGGTATGCCTCACAGTAACTCTGGTCACTGGCTTCAGCCCTCAGAATTACACATACGTTCAGCCTCTAGAAAACCAGTGAACAGTTAACATCACCGTTATTTCAATCCCTGTAAAGCTGAGACCTCTTCATGCATGGACTTGCATTGCATGAAATCTCCTAATACTTGGATAATTCCTCAAATGCAGTCATAGGAAGTTCAATGGTGACAGTCATTCTGTTGCGTTGGCAAACCATTAAACCACAGAGGCCTAGGGAGATTTCAGTTTCATCTCAGGATTCGACTAGGCTGCCCTTTGCTTAAGTTAAAGCAGTGGTTCTCAACTGAGGACAGTTTTTTCCCCAGGAGATGGTTGACAATGTCTGGAGATGTTTTTGGTTTTCAGAACTGGCAGCAAACAAGTAGTAGCATCTGGCATCTAGTGGGTAGACACCAGGGATGCTGCTGAAACATCCCACAATGCACAGCACAGCCCCCTACAACAGAGAATTATCTGGCCCCATATAAAGTTGAAAGCCCTGAATTAAAGTAAAATTTTATTTTTTCCAGGTGTTATGGTGTTATTTCTCCCCTCTGTTATTTACTTTGAATGACTATGAATCTCACTTTCTTCTTGAAATACTTAAATAATGGCAAGTGACTTCATTTATAGAAAGTGAAACCAAATTTTCTTAGAAAAGTGTTTATTTATCTACCCTTTGATGATCAGAGTTTAAAAATATTTAAATAATGACTTCATAGCATGAGTGTGACTAGTATAGAAACAATAAGAAAGCTCATTTAGTTTTCATTTTGGATGGCATGTATATAAATAATTGCTGAAGTTTGGAAGTAGATATTGTTTTGTTCAGCCAACTTAGCATTATCCCTTTAATTAAAGTGTTTTTTTCTTTTCCCTTCATTGTAGTAGTTAAAGAAGATATGTTTTTAGATGTTTACATATAAGTATTCCCGGAACATGTTTGAACTGGGGCACTACATACTCTAAAGCTGAGCTGAAGAGTTTATCTGAAATGTAGTCATTTTAAGATGGGGGGTGGGAGGAAGTTGGCTTGCAGTAAAAAATCATTTGAAGAATTAACTTTGGGGTTAAGTGAAGCATACAGTTGCTTTCAACTAGGGGACAAGGATTATCTCTTGGATCCTCTGAAAATCTGGTGGTGTTTTCTTGGTGCCATTTACAAGGATGGCATGCTTGGGATGTCTGCCTGCAGTGAGAAAAAGAAGGAAGCAAAGAATTTAAAAGTTGATTCACTCTTAACAGTCAGCTGATTTCTTTGTTTGGTGTTGCTGATGCCATGTGGCTGAAGAGTGGGCTTAATGTATAAGCACATTGGCTGTAATGTCCTGCTAACCACCATCCCAGTCAGGGCATTGAGAGTTTCTGGTGAGTACTGGGCTCTTGCTACCAGATCTGTATCCTGGAGCAAGTGTAGACCCAAAGACTTTGGACATGCAGGGAGTATGACTCTACTGGCAACTTAGACCTTACCTCCAGAGTGTGTTTGAACTGCTTTGGGTGTTCCTTCAAATGAGAAGCCTCTGGACCACTATTTTGTGTTGTTCCTTTTACAGGTAGTTGAACTGGCTAAAACCAAGCCAGGGCCCTTGTAGACCTGGTTGTTCATGAGCCTGTGTAAGCCCAGTGTGTGGGATTTCATTCCACCAAGTCATCATGATCCTAGGAAAGCAGTAAGCAAAAAAGTCAAATGTTCTTGAAAAATTATCATATAACATATTAGCAGAATTATAAGAACAAGAAGTGGGGGTCTTGAGGGGGAAGGAGCCACAATCCCTCTGTCCCCAAACAGCTCTTTTTACGTTTTGCTTATTTCCTGCAAGGCCTTGACTTGTATACACACACACAAATCACATTGGCAATATGGAATTTCAAATGTGTACCCTGCTTATTTTACATACAGGGATATCATAAATGCTTTCCATGTTGGTGCAAAGTCATCACTATGGGGAGTCAAGAATCCTGTAGTAGGGAATTCCCTGGTGGTCCAGTGGTTAGGACTGTGTGCTTTCACTGCTGAGGGCCTGGGTTCGATTCCTGGTCGGGGAACTAAGATCCCACAAGCCGCGCAGTGCAGCCAAAAAAGAGAATCTCGTAGTAGTTCATATGAGTGCCCCTCAAAATTTATTTGCATTCTCGTCACCTGGCAATGTTGTTTAAATGCTGATTGTGACTCACTTTGCTCTGGTCAGGACCTGAGGATCTGGATTCCCAACAGGTTTCCATGGGCTGCTGATACGGTTGGTGTATTAGTTTCCTGTGGCTTAAAATCACAGAAATATATTCCCTCATAGTTCTGGAGGCCGGAAGTTGGAAATCAAGATGTCGGCAGGGATTTGTTCCCTCTGGAGGATTATAAGAGAGAACCTCTTCCTTGCTTTTTGCTGCCTTTTGTCATTTCAAGAATGTTGTGAAAATGCAATTATACAGAAAGTAACCATTTGGGATTGGTTTCTTGCTGCCTTTTGTCATTTCAAGAATGTTATATAAATGGAATCATACAGAAAGTAACCATTTGGGATAGACATTTTTCACTCATCATAATTCTCTGGAGATTCAGCTGGAGTGTTGCATGTATCAATAGTTCCTTCTTTTTATTGCTGAATAGTATTCCATGGTATGGATTTACCACCTCTGTTGAACCATTCAGCCACTGAAGGACATCTGGGTTGTTGCCATTTTTTTTGTATATTACAAGTTAAGCAGCTGTAAACATTCATGTATAGGTTTTTGTGTCAGCATGATTTTTCATTTTTCTGGAGTAGATGTCCAGGAGTACATGGCTGAGTCCTATGATAGTTGCATGTTTAGGTATTTAAGAAACTACCAGACTTTTCCAGAGTAGCTTTATCAGTTTGCATTCCCACCAGCAGTGTATGAGTCATCCACTTTCTCTGTGTCCCAGCTAGCATTAGGTGTTATCATTATTTTAGCCACTCTGATAGGTGTATAGTGATATCTAATGATCTTAATTTGCATTTCTCTATTCGCTAATAATGTTGAATACCTTTTCACGTGCTTATTTGCCATCTGTATATCTTTTTTGGTAAAGTTCATATTTGATGTCTTTTTGATGTCTGTTCATATCTTTTGCCTGTTTTCTACTTGAATTATGTGTTATTGCTGTTGAGTAGTAGTTTTTTCTCTGTTCTAGATACTAGTCCTTTGTCAGATATGTGGTTTGCAAATATTTTCTCCCAGTCTTTTCATCTTCTAAAGGTCTTACCCAGAAAAAAAAAAAAAAAAAGAAAACTTCTGTCTTGCTAGTCTACCTATTACCTGGTTCTTTAGGTAGAGAGAGCAGGCTTTTGTTGGACTCTTGTCATCTGCACCCAGTGACATTTACCAGTTTGTTGGCTTCTTCAGCTCCAATGCTGGGTTGTACGGGGTGTAAAGAAAACCCATGGAACTCACCTGCGTGCTGAGATCTTTCCTGAGGTTGCTAGCTGGTCTGCCTTCTTCTGTTTACATTTCAGAGACTTCCTGTTTGTTTTATAGATGACATCCAAGGTGTATTGTCCTTAGTGGGAGGAATAGGGAAATGCACCCCTGCCCCATCTTCCCAGAAGGGGAGGTGTTACTCCTTTACTTTTTATAGACTTGCAGGTGGAACATTGACTTGGGTCTATAATCCAGAACATTTATTAATGAGAACTGTTGAGTTGGCATGAGATGTTTGCTATCAGCATGGTTTTAAAGGAGATAATAATTACTCAGAACACTGGTTATATGCATTTATCCAGTTATTTTCTTTCCAGCCCTTCTAAGGGACCCTGAACTGTAGAGGCACTAATGGAAGAGCAGAAAGGGTGAGAAGCTGAGAAATGAATAGTCTACCCCACCATCTGGCCTGCTGCAGTTCAGAAAGTCACATGGCACAGCCAAGTTAGTTCTTCTTCTCTGTGTTTATTTGAGGTGCCAAATGCTAGACTTAAGCCAAGAACTGATTTTGAAAATATTTTTCTACTTCTGTTTTGTCAAACGTGTTCCTTGGCGTATTATGTTAGGGCTTGTTCTGCTAAAGCTTAGCAGAGCCTTCTGTTTCTTCAGGCTGATTTGGCTTTGCACAATTCAAACATTAGACCCTTGTTTTGGAACAGAATTCTTCGCTAGAGATAGCACGAAGTGTGTTTTAATTTCCAGGCAGGTAATACCTATCAAATGAGAGATGGAGCTTTTATTCTTTAGCTGTTACTCTTTTATATATGGGACTTCTGTTTTAGTCCTTTTCTGCTCAAGCCTGTTTGACTACATTTTCTCTTTCTAATTACGGGAAGAAGAGCAAATGTTAAGCTAGCTTTCTTTTAACAAGAAAAAGCATTGAAAGCATAACTGCTTTACTTTCATAATTTGATTTTGCTTGAACTTTTAAGATACCAGTGTGATTTTTGTATAAATAAATAAAGTCTACATATCAAGGTTATAGGGAGGGTAGATGTCAAGGTAAGACAGTACATAGACACTTCAAGGAAAATTTTGCTATCAGGATGAGGAAAGGGTTTTCTGCTGGGGTTAAATATTTGTAGTTGCTGATGAAAAATATTTTAAAGCCTTTTCACTTATTCCCCGGGAGTCTTGGAGAGAAGGATAATTGTAGTAGCTTCTATATCTCTGACTAGTGGCAGAATAATATCTCATTAAAGGAAATTGATTGTTCCTGTGAGCGCTGAACAGCTTGATCAGGATCTGGGGGTGGCTGAGAGCCTCACTTGGTGTTGGTACTTGAAGAAATGAGACAGCCCATGGTTCAGTGTTAGCTTGAGTGTAGAATCCATCGACAGAATAATTACCCGATTCACAGCAGTCACATTTGAGTTGTGTTTAATTTGGGGGAGGCTTCTATTTGTTCTTTCATCTTCTCTAGTTCTTTCTAAATGTGCCGGTGCTTTATTCAGCTCCAAAAATCAGCCTGTACCACTTTTGAGAAATCAGCATTATTATTTCAGTGTGGGAAAGCCCTGCATTTGTGCTCTCAGCCCGCCCTTTCTCACCTTGTTCTTTGTCATCCATTACAGCCCCTTTCCCACCTTTTACATTTGATATGTGTTCTTCAAACTAAATATGTGTAACTTATTACTTTTCTCAGGAATTGGTGTGAAAGCCAAGAGGATGGCTGAGCTGCAGTGAGAGACATCAAAGTCCAGGTCACCCGCCATCCCCTGATCCTTTGAGATGAGTTTTCTACCCAGCTTATTTGAGTTTTCTTCCCTAGGCAGGGCAGGCAGAAACCCAGTTTAAATTCCCAGGGCTGTGACTCTAAGAGGGGGTTGGAATTATTATTTTTTTTTTTAGCTCCCTTTCCCCTTGATGTTCTTCACTGCCACCCATCCCTCCCTGCTCTTGGCTCAGAGTCTTATTTCTACTTTGAAGCTCAGGAAACTTCATCTTAGGAGATCCTACAGGATTCTCTGTAGACAGATGGTTCTGCAAAGATGTTCTCACAATTAGCGAGTCCACCGAGAATTCAAGATCAGAGAAGTAGGCTAGGCTTAGAACCCTAGCTGCACACTGGAATCACTAGGGGAGATGGAAAAAACAAAATACAAATAAACTCCACCAATGCCCAGTCCCTCCCCTAGATTCTTGCTCTGAGTTGGGGGATTAAGCACTGGTATTATTTTAGCTGTGCCCCAGGTGATTCTAAATGTTCAGCAATGTTCATAGCCACCCCTTCCAGGTAATGTCCAGTTACCTCTTAAATTCTGAGTAAGCCTGGCTGGTTCCCTGTTATTAGAACATTTGAGGTCCCAAGGAGAGAGCAGCTCTCTGCTTTTGCTGTTAGAGGCAGGTGAGGGAAGCCAGGTGAATTCAATTCCTTCAGGTTCTCATGGTGACTCTAAATCAACATCACCTAATTTTCTTTTTTAATATAGGCTTATTCTAAAGCAGGAATTCTCAAATGTGGCTTGTCATCTCCCTAGGGTGTAGGCTGGTCTCAAAAGGCATTGCACAATTTATTTAAAGTCACTTTAATTTCTAAAGATAATTTTGTGTCTCCTAAGGACTGGTCTGAAATCAAGCAGTGGAAAAGAGGGTGTCAGAGGTTCCCAAAGGCTGAGGTGTTGACATGCTTCTCTTTGTTCCTCTGACAAATGTTGGATCCCCTTCTGTGTTTTGGTAACTCTGCGGTGTCAGCTGTGACTTGCTTGCCTGATAACAGCAGTCAGTAATTGGGTTTACTGCCTCATGTGGTGTCTTTGCTGCAATTTTTTAAAATGTCATTTTAGAAGTGGGGTGAGTATGTCTGCATATAAGCTATTTATTTATTATTTTTTACTTTTATTTATGTTTTTTGGTTTGTTTTTAGCATCCTGGTTTTTTTAATTTTTATTGAAATATAGTTGATTTACAATGTTGTGTTAGTTTCAGGTGTACAGCAAAGTGATTCAGTTATACATATACATGTGATTCAGTTATATATATATATATGATTTAGATATATATATATGGTTCAGTTATATATATATGTTTTTTTCTTTTTTAGATTCTTTTCCATTATCAGTTATTATAAGATATTGAGTATAATTCCCTGTGCTATTAAGAATTCAGCTGCTACAACCCCTGTGGTGTGTAAACAGTCAAACAGCTTTGAACTGTCTGAACGCCTTAGCACTCTGCTTCCTCAAAGTGGGGGAAAGCAAGCCAGAACAGGTTTATATGTAGTAGGGGCCTGTTAGAGTGACTGCCGAGTTGATGAGCCAGGAGGATGCTTTGTCACTTTTTCTGAGAGGCCCAGCTGAATTAATTTTGCAAGAGGACACCCAAGGGAGAAGCCCTTGCAGGAACAGAAAGGTGAGACCAAGATAAGTATCAGATTTTTAGAATGGGAGAGATCTCTGAGTCTGTCAAATCCAGCCTATTCATTTACAGATATGTGAACCCAGCCAATTTATTAGGGATTTCAGCAACATTCATTAAGTACCTATTAGAATGCTACATGCTGCATTGGAGCTAGAAGAGGTAGATGATGTATTAGGGTTGGAGATTTTATCTATTTATGTATAATTTATTATAAGAAATTGGCTTATGCAATTATGTAGGCTGACAAGCCCTAGGATCTACAGTTGGTACAGTGGAGGCACAGAAGAGCTGATGGTGTGGTTTTAGTTAGAGTCTGGAGGCCTGACAATAGGGAGAGCTGATGGTGTAAGTTCCAGTCTGAAAGCTGGCAGGCTTCAGACAAGAAGAGCTCATGTTTTGGTTTGAGTCTGAAAAAAAGGAAAAAGCCAATGTCCTAGCTCAAAGCCTGAGGCAGGAGGAATTTCCTCATATTTGTTGGAGACTCAACCCTTTTGGTCCAGTTTGCTTTCAACTGATTGGGTGAGGCCCACCCAAATTGGAGTGGGCAATCTGCTTTACTCAGTATATTGGTTTAAATGTGAAAGTCATCCAGAAGCATTCTCACAGGAACATGCAGAATAATACTTGACAAAATATCTGGACACCTTCTGGCCCAGTCAGGTTGACACATAAAATTAGCCCTCACCAATGACTTTTCCAAACACAGATGACACAGAGGTAGACCTTAAATTCAGGTCTCCTGACCACTGCCCAGAGTTCTTCCATCTACTTCATGTTCCTGTTGTCTGACTCATCTTTAACAAATGAATAATAAAGACAAAACTAACCATAAAAATCGATAAATGAGACTTCATCAGTTATCAGAACTTCCACTCATCAAAAGACATCCCCAAGAAAGTGGATAGACAAGCCACAGACTAGTAGAAGGTATTTGCAAAAATATATTTCTGACAAAGGACTGGTATCCAGGATGTATAAGGAACTCTTAAGTCAATATTAAGAAGACAAACTAATAAAAAAATCAGCAAGCAATTTGAACAGGAACTTCACAAATCAATAGACAGTCCATTAGCAGCTGACAAGATGCTTAACATCATTAGTCATCAGGGTAGTGCAAATTAAAATAATGAAGAAACAACATAGCACCTATATGAAGAACATTAAAATAAATGCTGAAATAAAAAATGAATGCCAGATTTCCTAATAACTGGTGCTGGACTGAAGGGTGGAGGGCAATTGTTTGGTGCTCTGCACTGTCATCACAGTCCACACAAACCTGGAAATCCTGTCTTTTTGCTTGCTTAACCTTTGGCCATACAGTGTACTTTGAACGCTTCTGTTCGTAAGTGTTCAGTGTGTGAAAGCAATCTGGTGATTGCACATAAGTTTTCATTAGTTTTCAGCCTAGTGATATGGAAAGGTCAGCTTGTTTAACTTGTTTTACACTTTTAGTCACAATCATGAATCTTCTAAAAATTTGTCTCCTTGAGGACAAACAGAATTCCACGAAAGGTGTTTTTCGAAAGATGTTACTTTCAAGTCAGGGGGAGGGTAGCTAACATTTATTGACCATTGCATTGTATGTTTTAATTTATTACTCTTGACAGCCCTGTTATATGTACTGTCATTTTCCCCATTTTGCTGGTAAGGAAACAGAGACCCAGAGTGATTAAGGAACTTGTCCAAGAACACGGAGGTAGCAAATGGCAAAGTCAGGATGGGAATGCAGGTCTACCCGGTCCTGGATTAGCCACTGTGTGTATTATTTTAGTGTTTTCATGCTTCATCCATTCATTTAGTCATCCCTAGGTCTATGCCAGTTTCTCCTCTAAGCTGAGAGGGTCTCAGCTCTCATGCGAAACTCTCATGATGGGGGAGGACAGGTAATAAACAAGAAAAAGGAAAATAAATCATTTCAAAGAATGATGAAGGCTGTGAACACAGTAAACCAGAGCAATGGGCTAGACAGTGGTGGAGGGGTTTCCTATTGAGAGACTTGCCAGAGAGGGTCTCTGCTGGACCAGCGTGAAGATTAGCGCAAACCTCTCGTCTCAGCACGAAGCTCTGCTTCCTCGCAGTCAGTACCCCTATACTAGAAGACAGGTATGTTTATGTAAGTGTGTGCAGAGCAGATCTTAGCAGTTTGGAATCATCCCCAATACGTTTTTTTTTTTTTCTTGCAATATTCTTTTCTAATATGCTCTTGGATCTAAATGGAAAAAAATGAAAGAAAATTCAACAATTAAGGAATAACTGTTCCCGATTGCTATTCATTTACCCATCTCCCAGGGTGGGACTGCCTCACTAGGGTTGTCACAATGACTGGGGAGCACTTTAGGCATTTATTTGGGAGCTGCCAAAAACAGGACTGCTGAGGTCCAGAGGGTAAACCCACCATCAGCAAAGAATTTTCCTGCCCGTATAACCCTGGTACTCGGGCAAGAAACACTTGGTGAATCGTACAATGGGCTTAAGCTTATGTGTATTGAAGTCTTGTGTATTGAGAGGGTGAGATTTGGCCAGCGAGGTCTGAGTTCTTTTGTCCTTGGATTTCACTTAGGCCTTTCCCATTCTGTGACAAAGGCCAGGATTCTGACCAGATCCAGTTGATGATGTTCTCTGCTTTCCCTCCTGTTATCTGGATACATGAAATGGCAAGACAGAAAATGGTTTATTGAGTTTGGTTTTCTTTCCTTGTATATAAAATTTTAAAAGCTGTAGCACTTTGGCTTGCAGATCTGTGCTCTAGTTGAGAGAAAGATGGCTATTAAGAGCCATGTTTTCATCTGCAACTGTGGTCAATCCAGAGAGATGAATCTGTATAAGAATTCGTACCTACTGGATTTGCAACAAACAGCCCGAGAACCCTGCACATAGGCACATTCACATAAGTGCATTATATACATTTTTTATAAATAAATTCTATTTTGGAATATTTTAGATGCAAAAAAGTTGCAGAGATCATACAGAGAGTTCTGGAATCTCCTTCGCCTAGTTTTCCCTAATGCTAACATCTTGCGTAACCACGATACATTTGTCATAAGTTGCTTTCACTAGCATCCTTTTTCTACCCCTGGATCCAGTGCAGGACCCCATGTTGTATTTAGTTGTCATGTCTTCTTAAACTCCTCCAGTCTGTATCGTGTTCTTAATCTTTCCTTGCTTTTCCATGACCTTGATAGTTTTGAAGAATATCAGTACATGGTTTTAACAAAAAGTTTCACTCTTCACTGCTGGATAAACACCTGGTTTGGAGTCACAGAGATGGAAGGGGGAAAGTGTAGAGCTTTGGAGTTAGTACATGTGAGTTCTAAGCCTGCGTCTGATCCCTTCAGCACTGGGAGTCTCACTTTCTTCATCTGTTTTAAAGTGGGAATAGTGCCACCTTTCTCACTGCGTTTTATAAGGTTTAAATGAGATAATGTTCATGAAAGAGATTTATGATAAAGCATCAAACGTATGATCATCAAAGGGAAATTATTTAAAATGTATGAGTTTTTCTATCCTGCAGTTTTGTATAAGCTGGAGATTGATACCAGTAACAGACTTTATTCCAGGAATCATTTAATAAATTTCTCAGAAAGCTCTCTAAGTCTTGAAATGTGTGAAATTGTTCTACTTTCTAGAGGTCATGGGGATGGGGTATTTTTAAGCCATGGAGTCTTTTATGAAAGCCCCATCGGTGCAGGCCCATGGCTCGCCCTCCTACTCTTGTTCTAAGCGAATAGTTTATACACCAGCGCTACCTGCGTACACACAGATGCACAATCATGCAAACCCTGGCAACCTTAGGAGAACATAGCATGTTTTTGAGAGACACACAATCCTCTGGAATGTGGGTGATGATGAACTCCAGCTCTTGGGCCAAGTCCAGACGGCTGCCTGCTTTTGTAATAAAGTTTTATTAGAACACAGCCAGGCCCGGTTGTTTACATCTTGCCTAGAGTTGATTTTCCTGCTAAAAAAGCAGAGCTAAATAGTTGGAACATAGACTTTACAGCCTGCAAAGCCTAAAATATTTACTATCTGACCTTTCAGAAAAATTTTGCCTGCTTCTGCTGTAGACTCTTACTGATGCAAGATGTTTTTCTTTCCATTCTCGCCTGTCTGGAACCATATACTTGTGATTCTCTCACTTGTTTCCAGCTTTGAAAGATTTTTAAAGAGGGGCGCTGTGTAAAACATAGACTCATAAAGATGCTTTGCTCAGGGGAAGTGGTCTCATCTTTTTCAGACCCATCAAATGATGTGCAGATATCACTGGTGGTCTCTGTTCTCAGCAGAAATTAGAGTGGTGTGTGCTGATGTTACCCTGCTTGTATGAGATTTCCCAGTGTAGGTCAGAGGACCTGGAACTCTGGCCCCAGCCTACTGTTGCTTGAATGATATCAGACCATATTAGAATATAGTTTACCACCCAGATTATCCATTGCTGTCTGAGAATAAATTGGAGTGAGGTTAGGAGGGTAGGGGAACAGCTGTGTTATTTACTATGGATTTTCAAGGCTATAGAATGCCAATGGGATCTCAGTTTGTATTTGCATAAGCACATTTAAAACTTCTTACTTGTCAGCAGCGTCTTAAGACCCAAGAGTACAGGGCTTCAATCCGGGGTGCTGGTTCCTAGGAAGGAACCTTGCATACACTCCCTGGCTGAGTGTTCTCTGGAAGCTAATGCTGTTCAGATGTCACTTTCTTGGTTTCTACATATGTTGAGCATCAAGAGGATATTGGGACAACTGTACAATGTACCAGTTTCATGGGAAGTCAGTCTTTGGTTTTTATATTGAGATTCACATAGATGTTTTTTAGTGGCATGGTGAGTGTAACTGCTTAAGAAAAATAATCATTTTATTTTACTCTTTTTAAACATCTTTATTGGAGTATAATTGCTTCACAATGGTGTGTTAGTTTCTGCTTTATAACAGAGTGAATCAGCTGTACATATACATATGTTCCCATATCTCTTCCCTCTTGCGTCTCCCTCCCACCCTCCCTATCCCACCCCTCTAGGTGGTTACAAAGCACCCAGCTGATCTCCTTGTGCTATGTGGCTGCTTCCCACTAACTGTCTGTTTTACATTTAGTACTATATATTAGTCCATGCTACTCACTCACTTCGTCCCAGCTTACCCTTCCCCCCACCCCATGTCCTCAGGTCCATTCTCTACATCTGTGTCTTTATTCGTGTCCTGCCCCAGGTTCTTTAGAACCTTTTTTTTTTTTTTAAGATTCCATATATATGGGTTAGCATACGGTGTTTGTTTTTCTCTTTCTGACTTACTTCACTCTGTATGACAGACTCTAGGTCCATCCACCTCACTACAAATAACTCAATTTCGTTTCTTTTTATGGCTGAGTAATATTCCATTGTATACATGTGCCACATCTTTATCCATTCATCTGTCGATGGACACTTAGGTTGCTTCCATGTCCTGGCTATTGTAAATAGGGCTGCAGTGAACACTGTGGTACAAGACTCTTTTTGAATTATGGTTTTCTCAGGGTATATGCCCAGTAGTGGGATTGCTGGGTCGTATGGTAGTTCTATTTTTAGTTTTTTAAGGAACCTCCATACTTTTCTCCATAGTGGCTGTATCAATTTACATTCCCACCAACAGTGCAAGACGGTTCCCTTTTCTCCACACCCTCTCCAGCACTTACTGTTTGTAGATTTTTTGATGATGGCCATTCTGACTGGTGTGAGGTGATACCTCATGGTAGTTTTGATTTACATTTCTCTAATGATTAGTGATGTTGAGCATTCTTACATGTGTTTGTTGGCTATCCGTATATCTTCTTTGGAGAAATATCTATTTAGGTCTTCTGCCCATTTTTGGATTGGGTTGCTTGTTTTTTTTGATATTGAGCTGCATGGGCTGCTTGTATATTTTGGAGATTAATCCTTTGTCAGTTGCTTCATTTGCAAATATTTTCTCCCACTCTGAGGGTTCTCTTTTTGACTTGTTTCCTTTGCTGTGCAAAAGCTTTTAAGTTTCATTAGGTCCCATTTGTTTATTTTTATTTTCATTTCCATTTCTCTAGGAGGTGAGTCAAAAAGGATCTTGCTGTGATTTATGTCATAGAGTGTTCTGCCTATGTTTTCCTCTAAGAGTTTTATAGTGTCTGGCCTTACATTTAGGTCTTAGTCCATTTTGAGTTTATTTTTGTGTATGGTTTAGGGAGTGTTCTAATTTCATTCTTTTACATGTAGCTGTCTCGTTCTCCCAGCACCACTTATTGAAGAGGCTCTCTTTTCTCCATTGTATATTCTTGCCTCCTTTATCAAAGATATGTTGACCATATGTATGTGGGTGTACCTCTAGGCTTTCTATCCTGTTCCATTAATCTATATTTCTGTTTTTGTGCCAGTACCATACTGTCTTGTTACTGTAGCTTTGTAGTATAGTCTGAAGTCAGGGAGCCTGATTCCTCCAGCTCGGTTTTTCTTTCTCAAGATTGCTTTGGCTATTCGGGGTCTTTTGTGTTTCTGTACAAATTGTGAAATTTTTTGTTCTAGCTCTGTGAAAAATGCCATTGGTAGTTTGATAGGGGTTGCATTGAATCTGTAGATTGCTTTGGGTAGTATAGTCATTTTCACAGTGTTGATTCTTCCAATCCAAGAACATGGTATATCTCTCCATCTGTTTGTATCATCTTTAATTTCTTTCATCAGTGTCTTGTAGTTTTCTGCAGACAGGTCTTTTGTCTCCTTAGGTAGGTTTATTCCTAGATATTTTATTCTTTTTGTTGCAATGGTAAATGGGAGTGTTTTCTTGATTTCACTTTCAGATTTTTCATCATTAGTGTACAGGAATGCCAGAGATTTCTGTGCATTAATTTTGTATCCTGCTACTTTACCAAATTCATTGATTAGCTCTAGTAGTTTTCCGGTAACGTCTTGAGGATTCTCTATGTATAATATCATGTCATCTGCAAACATTGACAGCGTTACTTCTTCTTTTCTGCTTTGGATTCCTTTTCTTTCTTTTTCTTCTCTGATTGCTGTGGCTAAAACTTCCAAAACTATGTTGAATAATAGTGGTGAGAGTGGACAACCTTGTCTTGTTCCTGATCTTAGAGGAAATGGTTTCAGCTTTTCACCATTGAGAATGATGTTGCCTGTGGGTTTGTCATACATGGCCTTTATGATTTTGAGGTAAGTTCCCTGTATGCCTACTTTTTGGAGGGTTTTTATCATAAATGGGTGTTGAATTTTGTCAAAAGCTTTTTCTGCATCTACTGAGATGATTATATGGTTTTTATCTTTCAGTTTGTTAAGATGGTGTATCACATTGATTGATTTTCGTATATTGAAGAATCCTTGCATTCCTGGGACAAACCCCACTTGATCATGGTGTATGATCCTTTTAATGTGCTGTTGGATTCTGTTTGCTAGGATTTTGTTGAGGGTTTTTGCATGTATGTTCATCAGTGATATTAGCCTGTAGTTTTCTTTCTTTGTGATATCTTTGTCTGGTTTTGGTATCAGGTAATGTTGGCTTAGTAGAATGAGTTTGGGAGTGTTCCTCCCTCTGCTATATTTTGGAAGACTTTGAGAAGAATAGGTGTTAGCTCTTCTCTAAATGTTTGATAGAATTCACCTGTGAAGCCATCTAGTCCTAGGCTTTTGTTTGTTGGAAGATTTTTAATCACAGTCTCAATTTCAGTGCTTGTGATTCGTCTGTTTATATTTTCTATTTCTTCCTGGTTTAGTCTTGGAAGGTTGTGCTTTTCTAAGAATTTGTCCATCTCTTCCAGGTTGTGCATTTTATTGGCATAGAGTTGCTTGTAGTAATCTCTCATGATCCTTTGTATTTCTGCAGCATAAGTTGTTACTTCTCCTTTTTCATTTCTAAATCTGTTGATTTGAGTCTTCTCCCTTTTTTTCTTAATGAGTCTGGCTAATGGTTTATCAATTTTGTTTATCTTCTCAAAGAACCAGCTTTTAGTTTTATTATCTTTGCTATCGTTTCCTTCATTTCTTTTTCATTTATTTCTGATCTGATCTTTATGATTTCTTTCCTTCTGCTAACTTTGGGGTTTTCTTGTTCTTTCTCTAATTGCTTTAGGTGTTAGGTTAGGTTGTTTATTTGAGATATGTCTTGTTTCTTGAGGTAGGATTGTATTGCTATAAACTTCCCTTTAGAACTGCTTTTGCTGCATCCTATAGGTTTTGGGTAGTCATGTTTTCATTGTCATTTGTTTCTAGGTATTTTTTGATATTCTCTTTGATTTCTTCAGTGATCTCTTGGTTACTAAGTAGTGTATTGTTTAGCCTCCATGTGTTTGTATTTTTTACAGATTTTTCCTGTAATTGATATCTAGTCTCATAACATTGTGGTTTGAAAAGATACTTGATATGATTTCAATTTTCTTAAATTTACCAAGGCTTGATTTGTGACCCAGGATATGATCTATCCTGGAGAATGTTCCATGAGCACTTGAGAAGATAATGCATTCTGTTGTTTTTTTATTTATTTTTATTTTTTTTGCGGTATGCGGGCCTCTCACTGTTGTGGCCTCTCCCGTTGCAGAGCACAGGCTCTGGACGCGCAGGCTCAACAGCCATGGCTCACGGGCCCAGCCGCTCCGCGGCATGTGGGATCCTCCCAGACCGGGGCACGAACCCGTGTCCCCTGCATCGGCAGGCGGACTCTCAACCACTGCACCACCAGGGAAGCCCCATTCTGTTGTTTTTTGATGGAATGTCCTATAAATATCAGTTAAGTCCATCTTGTTTAATGTGTCATTTAAAGTTTGTGTTTCCTTATTTATTTTATTTTATTTTATTATTTTTATTTTTTATTTTTTTTTTGCGGTACGCAGGCCTCTCACTGTTGTGGCCTCTCCCGTTGCGGAGCACAGGCTCCGGACGCGCAGGCCCAGCGGCCATGGCTCAGGGGCCCAGCCGCTCCGCAGCATATGGGATCCTCCCAGACCGGGGCACGAACCCGTATCCCCTGCATCGGCAGGCGGACTCTCAACCACTGCGCCACCAGGGAGGCCCTATTTATTTTAATTTTGACTGATCTCTCCGTTGGTGAAATTGGGGTGTTAAAGTCCCCTACTATGATTGTGTTACTGTCGATTTTCCCTTTTATGGCTGTTAGTATTTGCTTTACATATTGAGGTGCTCCTATGTTGGGTGCATAAATATTTACAATTGTTATATCTTTTTCTTGGATTGCTCCCTTGATTATTATGTAGTGTCCTTCTTTGTCTCTCATAATAGTCTTTATTTTAAAGTCTATTTTGTCTGATATGAGAATTGCTACTCCAGCTTTCTTTTGATTTCCATTTGCGTGGAATATCTTTTTCTATCTCCTCACTTTCGGTCTGTATGTGTCCCTAGGTCTGAAGTGGGTCTCTTGTAGACAGCATATATAGGGGTCTTTTTTTTGTATCCATTCAGTCAGTCTGTGTCTTTTGGTGGGAGCGTTTAATCCATTTACATTTAAGGTAGTTATTGATATGTATGTTCCTATTACCCTTTTCTTAATTGTTTTGGGTTTGTTATTGTAGGTCTTTTCCTTCTCTTGTGTCTCCTGCCTAGAGAAGTTCTTTAGCATTTGTTGTAAAGCTGGTTTTGTGGTGCTGAATTCTCTTAGCTTTTGCTTGTCTGTAAAGCTTTTGACTTCTCCATCGAATCCTAATGAGATCCTTGCTGGGTAGAGTAATCTTGGTTGTAGGTTTATCCCTTTCATCACTTTAAATATGTCCTGCCATTCCCTTCTGGCTTGCAGAGTTTCTGCTGAAAGATCAGCTGTTAACCTTATGGGGATTCCCTTGTATGTTATTTGTTGTTTTTCCATTCCTGCTTTTAATATTTTTTCTTTGTATTTTATTTTTGATAGTTTGATTAATATGTGTCTTGGCGTGTTTCTCCTTGGATTTATCATGTATGGGACTCTCTGCACTTCCTGGACTTGATTAACTCTTTCCTTTCCCATATTAGGGAAGTTTTCAACTATAATCTCTTCAAATATTTTCCCAGTCCCTTTCTTTTTCTCTTCTTCTTCTGGGACCCTTATAATTTGAATGTTGGTGCACTTCATGTCCCAGAGGTCTCTGACCGTCCTCAGTTCTTTTCATTCTTTTTTCTTTATTCTGCTCTGCAGTAGTTATTTTCACTATTTTATCTTCCAGGTCACTTATCCATTCTTCTGCCTCAGCTATTCTGTTATAGATGCCTTCTAGAGAATTTTTAATTTTCATTTATTGTGCTGTTCATCATTGTTTGTTTGCTCTTTAGTTCTTCTGGGTCCTTGTTAAACGTTTCTTGTATTTTCTCCATTCTGTTTCCAAGATTTTGGATCATCTTTACTATTATTACTCTGAATTCTTTTTCAGGTAGACTGCCTATTTCCTCTTCATTTGTTTGGTCTGGTGGGTTTTTACCTTGCTCCTTCATGTGCTGTGTGTTTCTCTGTCTTCTCATTTTGCTTAACTTACTGTGTTTGTTTGGGGTCTCTTTTTCACAGGCTGCAGGTTCGTAGTTCCATTGTTTTTGGTGTCTGCCCCCAGTGGCTAAGGTTGGTTCAGTGGGTTGTGTAGGCTTCCTGGGGGAGGGGACTGGTGCCTGTGTTCTGGAGGATGAGGCTGGATCTTGTCTTTCTGGTCTGCAGGACCACGTCCAGTGGTGTGTTTTGGGGTGTCTGTGACCTTATTATGATTTTAGGCAGCTTCTCTGCTAATGGTGGGGTTGTGTTCCTGTCTTGCTAGTTGTTTGGCATAGGGTGTCCAGCACTGTAGCTTGCTGGTCGCTGAGTGGAGCTGGGTCTTAGCGTTGAGATGGAGATCTGTGGGAGAGCTTTCTCTGTTTAATATTACGTGGAGCTGGGAGGTCTCTGGTGGACCAGTGTTCTGAACTCGGCTCTCCCACCCCAGAGACACAGACCTCACACCTGGCCAGAGCACCAAGACCCTGTCAGCCACTCGGCCAGGTACGTGGGGAGTTTCTTGCCTTTTGGGAAGTCTGAGGTCTTCTGCTAGTGTTCAGTAGATGTTCTGTAGGAGTTGTTCCACATGTAGATGTATTTCTGATGTATTTGTGGGGAGGAAGGTGATCTCCATGTCTCACTCCTCCACCATCTTGAAGGTCCTCCCCTACTCTCTTGTATTTAGAAAAATTTCAAACCTATATGGCTAGTGAAAAAAACAGCATAATGTCAGTGACCAGCTATTAACATCTTGCCACGCCCATTTCATCTCTCTCTATTTACACATATTTCTACTTTGCCATATTTCTTGGGTGATGGGGCAATTTGTGAGACTAGTTTATTCTTCTGTAAAATAGGATTGGAAGTAGAACCAACCTCATTGGGTTGGAGTGAGGATTGTGAAGTTGTTACTTAGCACTGTGGCTGGCGTGTCAGAAGTGCTCCATCAATGTTCACTGTCAACACTTGAGTCCAGCAGGTTGCCTGAGCACAGTTCTGTTAGATCCTGATGTCTTTTAAAGTATTTAGTGTCTTGTTGAAGGACACACACACATCTTCAGATTCCATTCAAGATTCTGAGTGTAGAGATATCTGACTTCAGCTTTTGGTGAGGTCATGCAGCTGTTTGTTGGTTAGGGTAGGCATAAGCTCACATCAGCTATGTAGTGTTGCCAGCAGGGGAACATTGTCTTTCTTCTTTCTTTTCGTAAGTATTTTATTTTTTTCCGAACAGGTGTTATCCTACTGCACTGGTTCAACTGGAATAAATATAAGAATCACAAAAGGCTGGAAATAGTGAGAAAAATAGAGATGATGGAATTTAAACCTTGTTTTTCTTTCCATGCTTAATTCAAGTTTCCTCTCACTGTGGGATAAAATTTGTTATCAAAAGATTGACCAGGAAAAAAGGAACAGAGAAGACAGGCGGGAAATAATAATACAGCAGATATCCTGAAGTGCTTCCAAAATGTTTCATGCTCGTCCCTGTGGGTAGTTAAATGTAAGAGTAGTTTCTGGAGCTTCATCAGCATACGTAAATCTGTCCCACAGACTCTATTTCACATGACAGACTTGCTGCACATTTTTCTTTTCTTTTTCTTTTAAGTTATACAGAAACAAGACTGAAAGAACAATAGTCTTTGTATCACTAGGGGAAAGGATTTAATCTCTTCAGGTCTGATGAGGTACCACCTGCCAGGAGTCATGTGTGCTGTGCCTCTTATTATAAGATGTTATTACTAGTCCCCTAGTGGAGTGGCAGCCTCTCTTGACGTTTGCAAGAGATGAAAGAAGTAGGAAAATATGCTCATCCTCAGAGCCTAGCTCCCTACGTTTTGTTAAGGGACTTTGCTGGGCTTAGACCGTTGGTTTGAAAACTTTAGCATGTATTAGAATCACCTGGAAGGCTTGTTAAACCATAGATTGCTAAACCTGACCTTCAGAGGTTCTAATTCAGTAAGTCTTGGAGTCCAGTAATTTGCGTTTCAACAAGCTTCTGGATAATGCTACTTAGGGTTATCTTGGAGACAATGAATACCCTCTACTCTAAGAATTACACAAGGAGATGCTCATCTAGAGATGCAGGACCAACATCTGGACCAAGAGTTAGTCAACTATGGCCCTTGGGCCAAATCTGCTGCCCGTGTTTGTAAATAAAGTTTTAATAGAAAACAACCTTGTTTACATATAATCTATGGCTACTTTTATAATACAAAGGCAGAGTTGACTAGTTGGACAGAGTCCATATATGCTCCCAAAGCCGGAAAATATGTGCTATCTGGCTGTTGGCCCTTTACAGAAAATTTTTGCTGACTCCTGACCTAGACCAATGCTTGCATATCATTTGGGGGAAGGGACTTGGAAGTAATTCTGTAAGTAACTCGCACATTGAGTGTTCCCAACTTGTGTGTGTTTTAGACAAAAGGGTTCTTTTGTTTGTTTTCATTTTTTTTACTTAAATACATATGATGATGGAATTCATTCATTATTTCTCAACAAGACATTCTCCAAATTAATTTTCTCATCAGAAGCAACAGTTTCTCAGAATGAAAAGAAACTTAGTTTTACCATCCATGCTTCCTCTCTAATACAGGGCTGGCATCTCTTTGAATTATTGGTGGAAACTTTTTTTAAATCACATAAT
This sequence comes from Mesoplodon bidens, assembly GCF_964165515.1. Lineage (NCBI taxonomy): Eukaryota > Metazoa > Chordata > Mammalia > Artiodactyla > Ziphiidae > Mesoplodon > Mesoplodon bidens. Next base: position 24,673,702 of record NC_138172.1, read on the forward strand.
TAAAAGGAGAAAATCATTCTCATTTGAACACTGTAATTGTCAAATAAGTGATATTATATTTCCTTCAGAAATTGCTGTATGGAATGCAATTTGTTAGTATGTATCAAGAATCTTTAAAAATAATGTTCATACTCATTGCTTTATTTATTCTGCTTTCAGGAAATTTCAGCAAATATTCATTTTCAAGGTTTTCCATTACAGCATTGTTTATAATTGTTTTTTTTTAAAGGAAAGACATCTAAATATCTATTAATATAAAGCTAATAATATTACAGTGAATCCACACTGCTGTTTTGGAGCCATTTAAAATCAAGCTGGATGAAGGGAAGCTGATACAGTCTTTTTGGAGGGGATTTTCTGTCAAGAGCCTTAAACATTTTTATGCCTTTTGTCCCAATATTTTCACTCTAAGAATCATGAGAAAGTAATCAGAAATAACGGTAGATTTTGTATAAGGAGGATAAACACAGTGGAAACAATTCATATGCTTAATAATTGGTAAGGATTACATAGGTTGTGCTACACTGATAAGCTAAAATACTATGTAACTATTAAAAATATATTTTGAGTACTAATAGTATATTGGAAATGCTTATGAATTACTTGTTAGAACATTTGGATATAAATCACATACATCGCATGATCCTACACATCTCATATTAAATAGGGACCTCGTGGAACTCTGAATTCCACTCAGACCTGTTCATGACCAGTTAAGCTCAGACATTTAAGTCATTTTGTTTTTTTGGTTGTGCTGCGCGGCATGCGGGACCCTGTCTCCCTGACCAGGGATTGAACCCGGGCCCCCTGCCGCGGAAGCGGGGAGTCCTAACCACTGGACCGCCAGGGAAGTTCCTAGAAGTCACTTTTGACCTCCTCCCTTGCATTTGGTATCTTCTTCTATCACAGTGATGAACACTGTCAGTTTCAGCTTTAAAGTACATCGCCTCTGTCACCTCCTGCCTCTCTTCCCAGCCGTTTCTTTAATCCAGGTCCCTTCAGGTCTTATTGGGTCAGCTTCACTGATTTCATCCCATAACCTGCCTGTACGCTTGACCCACTGCACAGCTGCAAGAGTCCTCTCAAAATTTAGACCAGACCTTCCCACCTCCCTGACTAAAATCCCTTGAGTGGGATTCCTACTGAGCGTAGAATAAAATACAGATTCTTTCTCATGGCCTGCGAGGTACAAAATTATCTGGTCCCTGCCTCTCTTTGTAACCTCAGTCTGAGCCTACCCCTTGTCCAAGCATCGTGCTGTTTCTCTAACATGTTAACCTCTTTTCTGTTTCTAAAACTTTTGCACATGCTGTCCTTCTACTTAGAATGCTTTCCCCCCACACTTGGCAAAGCAAACCAGCTTCTTGTTTTCCTTCTCATCTTTACAATTACCTCTGCCCAGAGGCCAGCACTGTTCATCCTTCCCAGCACAGGCGTGTCAGTCCCTAGTCAGAAACGCAGTGTTGTCACACTGTGTCTTCAGGGCCCACAGAGTATCGGGCTGAAGGCACTTAAGAAAGATTTGTTGAGTGAGTGATTGAATGTCCTCCAGTGTCTAAGCATATTATAAGTGTATATTATGTATACATGTGTATACATACCTAGGACATATAGTACTGTTAATGGTGATGCAAATTAACAGGTGATTTTTAACTTCCTTTGTTGTACTTTTGTGCTTTTCAAATCTTGTAATTAATCTATCTGATTTCTTTATTGTAAAATCTACATAACATAAAATGTATCATTGTTGTTGTTGTTGTTGTTGTTGCGGTACGCCGGCCTCTCACTGCTGTGGCCTCTCCCGTTGCGGAGCACAGGCTCCGGATGCGCAGGCTCAGCGGCCATGGCTCACGGGCCATGGCCCGCGGCACGTGGGATCTTCTCGGACCGGGGCGCGAACCCGCGCCCCCTGCATCGGCAGGCGGACTCTCAACCACTGCGCCACCAGGGAAGGCCCATTTTAACCATTTTTAAGTGTACAGGTCTGTGGCATTAAGTACGTTCTCATTGTTGTGCAACCATCACCACCATCCATTTCCAGAATTTTATTTTTCATCTTTCCCAGCTGAAATTCTGTACCCATAAACACTAACTCCACAGTAATTTATCTTATTTTTACAATAAGAAAAATGTTAGGAAAAGGGTGTTAGAAACAAATAGCAAACATATTTTTCAGACAAAGCTCATTTAAGTATATGTCAGATTGTAAGTTTGAATGACTATAAAACTGGTAAATTTGTACTTCACTTTATAATTTTGTATTTAAAAAAACCCTATCCTTTATAAATCCAAACTGCTGAACTGACAGTTTTTGTTTTTGTGTTTGCTGTAAGAGCTCCACTACAGTATAAACCATTTGTGTTGCCTTAATAAATATACCTTTCCTGCAACTACAGCCATTCCTTGAAAAAGCAGGGTGCTAAAAGCAGAGAGTCATCTGGCGGTGTGATTAGCTTTATTTCCTGATGCATGTTTTTTCTTTAGCCTTGAATATTTGAAATGTATTAAAGTCAATTCTAGTTGTAATGAAACACTACTCTTTGACTTTCTAGATGTTCTGGAGCTCATATGACACAAGGAGAGTTGTATTTTGTCTTCTCACTCAGAAATGAATGAATGAAGAGAACTCAAAAATGTTCTCTCTGGAAACCTAATTTCTTCTTTTTTTTTAATTGAAATATAGTTGATTTACAATGTTGTGTTTCAGGTGTACAGCAAAGTAATTCATATATATATATATATATATATATATACACACACACACGCACATATATACACATATACATATAGATGTATATATATATTCTTTTCAGATTCTTTTCCATTATAGTTTATTACACGATACTGAATATAGTTCTTTGTGCTATACAGTAGGTCCTTGTTGTTTATCTGTTTTATTTATAGTAGTGTGTATCTGTTAATCCCGAACTCCTAATTTATTATCCCCCCTTTCCCTTTGGTAACCATAAGTTTGTTTTCTATGTCTGTGAGCCTATTTCTGTTTTGTAAATAAGTTCATTTGTATCATTTTTTTAAGATTCCACATATAAGTGATATCATATAATATTTGTCTTTCTCTGTCTGACTTCACTTAGTATCATAATCTCTAGGTCCATCCATTTCGCTGCAAATGGCATTATTTCGTTCTCGCTCTCTCTCTCTCTATATATATATATACACACACACATATATATACATATATATGTATATATATACACACACACACACACACACACACATATATCTTCTTTATCCATTGATCTGTCAGTGGACATTTAGGTTGCTTCCATGTCTTGGCTATTGTAAATAGTGCTGCTGTGAGTATCAGGGTGCATGTATCTTTTCAAATTAGAGTTTTTGTCTTCTCCAGATATATGCCCAGGAGTGGGATTGCTGGATCATATGGTAGCTTCATTTTTAGTTTTTTAAGTATCCTCCATACTGTTCTCCATAGTGCCTGCACCAATTTACATTCCCACCAACAACGTAGGAGGGTTTGCTTTTCTCCACACCCTCTCCAGCATTTATTATTTGTAGACTTTCTGATGATGGCTAGTCTGATTGTTGTAAGGTGATACCTCATTGTAGTTTTGATTTGCATTTCTCTAATAATTAGTGATGTTGAGCATCTTTTCACGTGCCTGTTGGCCATCTGTGTGTCTTCTTTGGAAAAATATCTATTTAGGTCTTCTGTCCGTTTTTTTATTGGGTTTTTTTTGTTGTTGTTGTTATTGGGCTGTATGAGCTGTTTATATATTTTGGAAATGAATCCCTAATTGGTTGCATCATTTGCAGATATTTTCTCCCATTCCATAGGTAGTTTTATTTATGTGGAAACCTTATTTATTGACCATGAAGACTATTTCTACTGACTAGCATTCTCCCTTAGGATCTTTATTCTAGGAGATAGAAATCAGAGCAAACAGAGTCCCCTCATAATCCATCACCTTAAAAATGATGCTTCAGGTTGAGTTGGCAGAAAACTATAGCATGGGAGAGGAAAACTTGGAGAAACAGCATAACTCAGTTATTTTTAGGGGATTGTTTCATGTTTAAATAATGAGAAGCAAAGTTCGTAACATAAATAATTGATGAAGGAATCATATCCAGAATATGTAAAGAGCATCTTACCAAGAATAACAAGACAGCCCATTAGGAAAATGTGCAAAGAATATGAACAGGCAAGTTACAGGAGAGAAAACATTAAAAAAAATGATAGGATGTTCAATTTCACTAGTAATCAGTAGTTGTAAATTAGTATAACGTCAATATATCATTTTATCTTTATGAGATTAGGAAGATTTTTATAAGGTGGACAGTGCAGAAAAGAGTTAATGATTGCTAGTTTTAAGGCTGGCTTACCAAGTTGGCTCTTGGTTGGGATCTGGGAACTTGGATTTCAGGACGGTTCCTTCCATTCCCAGAACTAATAGCAGCTCAGTGTGCTCTAACTGTTCATGCAAAAGATATGCTTTATTCTTTCCTTCTGAGGTGTGGAGCTTAGTTTCATGCCAGGCAGAGGCTGTCTACATGGCCAGTTCCTAATAAAAACTGTGGGCCTTTATGTGTAATGAGCTGCCTTGAGTGTCTAACGGGCACATTTCACACATTGCCCTGGGAATTAGAGTGACTCCCCTGGGGAGGAGACCCTTGGAAGCTTGTACCTGATTTCCTTTGGACTTTGTTCCCCCTTGAGCCTTTTCCCTTTGCTGATATTGCTTTGTACCCTTTTGCTGTAATAAACTATAGCTTTGAGTACAATTATATACTGAGTCCTGTGAATCCTCCTAGCGAATCTTCAAATCTGGGAGTGGTCTCAGGACCCCTGATACACTAATAATAGCAATATATTGGCCTAAATGTGAGGAAATGGGGTCTCCAAGACTTTTGGTAGAAAAGTAAGCTGGCACTACCATTTTGGAAAATTTAGCGATACCTAGGTAAGTTGAAGATGGCTATGTCTATTTCCAGGTTTGGATAGTTTAGAGGAAAAGAAGATTCACACATTTATTTAAAAAAAAGCATTATAATGACACTTACTGCAGCCTTGTTGTATTGTCAACAACATTGGAAATAACCTAATTCTCTCTGAAGGAGAAATAAAATTGCTATGTTTTTAAAATGGAATATTATACAACATTTAAAATAATTCAAAATTACATCGATTGACGTGGTTAGATTTCTGTAGACTAATGTGAATCAAAAAAACAGCTATATTGTTGTAAATTTAAAAGCCACAGAATTCCAGGTATATACATATGAAAATATGAAATAATGGCTAAGCCAGGATAGGATCTAAGCCCCCCTTTTCCTATTTAAATGATAAAATTGTCTTAAAGTAAGCTCCAAACCCTTTTCTTGGAAAAAATTCCACACATTTCTGATCTGTGTTCTCTTTTCCATTTGCAAAACAAATCTTGAATTTCATAGTGAGTAAAGATGCTACGACAAACTCTTTCTCTAGCAATTTATTACTTCATTGGCTCACTGCCCTTGACAATTAGGAGAAGATTTATAGACATGTCCCCTTAATAATTGGCAATTAATTGGAGATTAGATGCCAAAAAGTACAGTATTTTTAATGTAATGAGAAGGTTGAGGCTTTTCTCTTCCAAATGTCACGGAACACAGAGTAAATGTTAACTGGCAGCATAGTTAACCCTGCCCTTTTGCACTTCCACAGTAAAGAGGAGTTCTAGTTTGATGATCATAAACTTTAGCTAGTGTGGCTAGTTTGAATGTAAAGCTCAAGTGTAAACAAAGAGGGCCTATGTCTTAAGAATGCTTCCAATCTGTGTGCCCCTGGTTCACCTTGATAGGTACTGAATATGATCAGTAAGGATCTATGTGGGATAAAGAGATACTGTATCCTGAGTCTTCTTTGGAATTTTGTGTCTCACTCATAAGGACCTATATGGGATAAAAATATACTGAATCCTGAGATTTAGGAATGCTTTTGTCTTAGGCGGCAGTACATTTGGATCCCATAACATCTTCACTACTCACAGTTCAAATGATAACTGTTAGTGTGTTTTTATCGTCTAGAACTCTGGTCTCCTAAGGGGAATATATATCCTAGGCTCTAGGCAATGGAGATTTTGCTGGTAAATACTTTTGTCCTGGTGGTCAAATGCAAGAGTGCCTTAGACCTAGGAGTAGAGTTGGCAGGTGTGACTGTCACATATCAGTGATTGACCAGTTGGTTTTATTTTCTGAACTACAATTCCAGCACAGTGCCAGGAATATATTAAACATGCACTAAATGTTAACCCGTTTACATGTGTCTAGACAATTTTAGCGCAAGTAGAGTTTTATTCCCTTCCAGAAACTCTAGAAGTATCCTTTAATCCAAATTTCCCTGTGCCTGTATTTTGTTTCTGGCCATGTAAGTCAATAGGTTTTAAGTTTATCTGCGCGCGCGCGTGCGTGCGTGCGTGCGTGCTTGCGTGCGTGTGTGTGTGTGTGTGTGAGATTTGCGGGCCTCTCACTGTTGTGGCCTCTCCCATTGCGGAGCACAGGCCCCGGACGCACAGGCCCAGCGGCCATGGCTCACGGACCCAGCCGCTCCGCGGCATGTGGGTTCTTCCTGGACCGGGGCACAAACCCGTGTCCCCTGCATTGGTGGGCTCTCAACCACTGCGCCACCAGGGAAGCCCCTGTCTGCATTTTTAAAAAGAGTAACAGTCCATCTTTGGACTGATCTCAGCTATTTCTCCACTGCTTCAACTGTTGTCCACTCTAGGGGTAATCTCCATCTTTCAATAAGTACTTTCTCTTTGCTAAGCAGTGTCTGAATCTCATTTAATCCTCACAACAGGCTTGTAGCAGAACTACTGTTACATCAGAGCTCTGTTTTTACAGATGAGAAAAGTGACGTTCAGAGATTAAGCAAGGCACTTGGGTTCACCAGCTAATAAATCGTAGAACCAGGATTTACACCCGGGCCTGTCTGTTTTAACCACCAAGACTTACTCCACTCTTCTTTCAGTTTGTTTCTCTAATGGGAAGTTAAAAACTAAGCATTTACAACAGTGCCTACCACAGAGTCATTCAATAATAATGTATAGTTTAAACTTTTGAAATTGATTTTATGAAGTGTAATTTATATACTATAAAATGCACACATTTATATATACAGTTCCGTAAGTTTTTTTTTTCCAACTCTCTTGAAAGTTTTTGAACATCATAGAAAAACTATGTACCAGGATATATGCTGTTACTAAAAAAACAACAAAATAGAATAAATCAAATATAACTGATACACATGCTACTACTGGCTTCCACAAGCTGAGAAAGGAGTTAACACTTGGCAAAAGAAATAGTCCTTGCTAGACTCTTAGAATACATACTTCAAAACCCATTATTAATGTCAATTTAGAAATTGGCTAAAGTTCATTTTCCAGATGAAACAAAGTTGGAATTTGCTTGCAGTCACATTTCACAGGCATAGTGAATTTTATAGCCATTTATGTATCACTAAATGCACGTGTTCAATAATGCACTGAACCCCAAATGTAGATGCTCATTGAACGTTTTTGAATGTTCTGGAGAAAGAAGGACATTTTGAATATGGAGTCATTTGAGGCTGTCACTATTTTACATTTCTTTACTTCAGAAGACTTTGAAGTATCTTAAATAAGTTTCCTTGTAGCTATAAGATTCACAGCAGGTTTCTTTAAACCCAGCAACTGGAAAACAAGTGTACGTAATCACATATATATAATCTCATATATCCCATCATCTTTACATAATTCTGTTGATTAAAAGCAAGTCGTAGGTGCTCCCCACAATCAATGAGAGGGGATAACACAGTCATTAAACTCCTGGCCATGAGGAACATATGTGCCACTTTAATGTCTGTGCATTACAGTTCCAGTTCCATAAGTTTTGATAAATGTATAACCCTGTGTTATTACTACCACAATTGATATTTACTGTATTGGAATCACCCAGCCTCCCAAGTTTCCTTGTGATTCCTCCTTTCAAAGAATTTTTTTTCTTGAAATCACTGTTGACTCTCAGGAAGTTGTAAAAAAATAGTTCAGACTTCCTGTGTACCCTTCACCCTGTTTCTTCAGTGGTAACATTCGTATATAACTACAGTACAGTTGCAAAGCCAGGAAACTGACATAGATACACTCCATAGATCTTATTCCCTTCTGTGTTAGTCTCTGCCTACCCTCAGCCCCAGGTAACTGCTGGACTGCTTTCTATCACTATAGTTTAGCCTGTTCTGAAGCTTTATATATAAATGGAATCATACAGTATGTTCTCTTTTGTGTCTAGCTTCTTTTGCTCAGCATTATGTGTTTGAGATTCATCAGTATTACTGTATGTGTTAGTGGTTTGTTCTTTTCAATTTTTGTGCTGCATCCTATTTGAATATAGTATAGTTTGCTTATCCATTCACCTGTTCATGGACGTTTGGGTTGTTTCCAATTTGGGGCTGTTATATAATGAATAAAGTTGCTGTGATGATTCATCTATATGGTGTGCGTGCATATGCACGTCTGAGTGTGTCTGAGTACTTGTTTTCATTTCTCTTGCATAAGCAATAGTGGAATTGTTGGGTCATTTGGTTAGTGAAGGTTTAACTTTATAAGATACTGTCAAATTGTTTTCCCAAGGGAATGAAACGTTTTATACACCCACTAGCAGTATAAAAAGAGTTCCTGTTGTTTCACAGTCTTGCTCACACTTGATTTTGATTTTGCCATTCTGGCAGGTAGGTGCTGGGATCTCATTGTGGTGTTAATTTGCCCTTTTCTGATAACTAGTGAAATTGAATATCTTTTCATGTGCTTAATGGACAATCATATATATATATATTTTTATGAACTGTCTATTCAAACCTTGTGCCCATTTTAAGGAGGGCTGGGAAGTGGGGTTTGTGTGTGTCTTCTTCATTTAATAAATATTTGATGACTAATTAAATGTTTATTGAACGACCTGAGATTGACCTATGAATTTTCGTTTTGGCCACTTGAAGCCTTACATGTACTACAACTCAAATAAAAGAGTCAAATTGGGTTTCATTAGTCTATTCTAAAATGATCAACTAAAGCAGGGAATGTGGTTTTGAACATGATACTAAAATAAAGATCAGTAGTTTCCTCCCCTACATAGGTCATAGCATCTTCTGAACTATCACTGTCATCCTCATGACTTTCTCTTTTTGACCATGGGAAAATTATCATCTGGGGCTTCCCTGGTGGCGCAGTGGTTGAGAGTCTGCCTGCCAATGCAGGGGACACCGGTTCAAGCCCTGGTCTGGGAAGATCCCACATGCCGCGGAGCAACTGGGCCCGTGAGCCACAGCTACTGAGCCTGCGCGTCTGGAGCCTGTGCTCCACAACGAGAGGGCGCGATAGTGAGAGTCCCGCGCATCGTGATGAAGAGTGGCCCCCGCTCGCCGCAACTAGAGAAAGCCCTCGCACAGAAACAAAGACCAAACACAGCCAAAAATAAATAATAAGTAAATAATTAAAAAGAAAAAAAAGAAAATTATCATCTGAAGATGTGAATTTTGTGGTTCACATGGATACTGCCTTGCTGCATTGTTTCTCTAATGCTAGAAATGGTCTTACCTAATTTTTATCTTGTCAAAAAATGGAAAGACAATCTTAGCCTTGTTATTTTTAGCTGTCACTGAAGCAGTTTTCTCCATTAAGAATGAATGTTAGCGAGGCTGATCTATAAGCCTTCTGCTGATCCTGTGGACTATAATTTGTGTTTATAATTTAAAAAAAAAGTTTGGTTACCTTCTCCTTTCTGTGATACACTTTTGTAACAATATACTTTTTTTTAGCTTTTGTTTTGTTCTGTTAACTGTAGAGAATTAAAAAGAAATAAACACATAGACCAGCGCAGGTAACTACTGCTTAAACAGCAACAAAATTTGAAAAAATTATGTGTTTAGTGTTTATAAATCAACACAGAAAAGTAACATCTATATATCTGTCTATGTAATGAAGAATGATGTCTCCTCCTTTATTTCCCAAACTCAAGTCCTTCTCCCTAAAGGAAATGATTGTTAAAACTTTCTGATGATTCCTTCCATTAATACATGGTCTCTCCTTTTCTTTATTCTTCTCACACAAAAGTGGTCAGATAGTAGGTACAATTCCACATATTTTCCTGGAGTACCAGCACATGAAGATCTAGCTTTTGCAGAGTAGTTATGTGGATGAACTGTGCTTTACTTAGTTGATCCCTGGTGGTTGTTTCCAGGTTTTTGGTGTTTATTTTTATTTATTTTCTGTTATAAAAATGCTGCAATAGGGCTTCCCAGGTGGCGCAGTGGTTGAGAGTCCGCCTGCTGATGCAGGGGACACGGGTTTGTGCCCCGGTCCGGGAAGATCCCACATGCCACGGAGCGGCTGGGCCCATGGGCCATGGCCGCTGAGCCTGCGGGTCCAGAGCCTGTGCTCCACAACAGGAGAGGCCACAACAGTGAGAGGCCCGCGTACTGCAAAAAACAAAACAAATCAAAACAAAACGTGCAATAAACAATACTGGAGATTTGGGCAGACTTTTGCAAATATACCCATAGGGTAAATTTATTCCAACTGGATCCCTGGTCAAAGAACATTTTGTAATTTGTCAGCTATTGCTAGATTGTCCTCTTTAAGGTTTCAGCCATCCATTCCATCTAATAGTGTCTGCAAGTGTCTACGACACATATTTTAAATGTAATAGCCTCATTTCAATTCTTTGTTATTTGAGCCTCCTAGTGTTATGTGAACTGGGACCTCCAGATTAATGCTGTTTCAATGCTATTTTATCTTTATTACATTCTTGCTTGCTTTTTCCCCTGCAGAGGAAAACCTGAAGTAAGTCTTCTTGATGACTGAGGGTGGCGGACTAGAATGGCTTTGCGTGGCTTTCCCTCACACAGCTCTCAGGCTGCTCAGTCTCTAGGAAGCCCGATGGTTGATGCATTCTGTTTTATGTATTTCCTGTAGGAGGAAAGCTGAACAAGGACCTGCGACATTTTCTCAATCAGCGGTTCCAGAAAGGGTCGCCTGATCATGAGCTCCAGCAGACCATAAGAGATAACCTTTACCGCCATGCTGTGCCTTGTAAGTAGCCAGTTTGGAGCGTCTTGCTGCTGGCTGGGTGGGTGAAAAGTTGAGGGGAGAAATAAGAGCTCAACAGCTGGTTCTGGGACACTTGGCAGTTTGCTCACGTAGTGACTCCGTAAGTCCAGGGAGTCATGATTGACAACGGGACATACAGTACTGTGCCAGGTAAATTACTCGGTTTTCAAGTTCTGGCTTGAGAATGCTGGGCAAATCATTCATCCTTTGTAAGGTCCAGTTTTCACAGCAGTGAAAAGGACATCTCACTCCTACTAACTTCACAGAACTGCTAGGAAGTCAAAGTCAAATGCTCTGCATTTGTGTACAGTATGGGCATGGTGTAAGCCTCATAAATGTTAACCATGATTGTCATTAATGGGGTGGACCAGGCCAGAGGACTTCATACTGACCTCTGAGGAGATCCATGGGGCTCTAATAGCCTCTCAGCAAAGGGAATGCCTCAGTGGACTCTCTCTTCCTCCCCACCTTTATCAGATTCATAAATCATGATTTCACATATGATTTTCTTTGAAGAAATGGTTTCCACAGATTAAAAAACCCAAAGCCCCAGACTCATTAGATCAGACCAAATCTGAGAAAGCAAGACATAAAATGTAGGGACTATGAAATCAGGGATTTTGCGGCACGGAAGGAAGAAAGGAAAGAAGGAAGGGTGGAGGGAATCAGCCTATGGGGTAGATGAATTGGCAGCTCAGTGGTCATGAGGTATTGCCATGCTCTACCAAACTACATTGCTGTACAGCTCATTTTGAGGTGGGAATTCTGAGAAGACATACAGTTATTTGCTTTCATTCAAAAGAAGAAGAAAGAATGATTCTGATTTTATTGCTTGGGGGTTTTCTTTTCTCCTCTCTATTACCCAGTCCTTCAAAGTTTGACAGGTTTTTAGAAATATTTTTTTAAATCAGCAAAAACAAGGAGGAATAATTTGAAGTTCAAGGTACCCTGCTTATGGCTGTGATTTGTTTGCTATGAATGATTTTCTTTAAAAAAATAATATTTTGCTAGTGATGTCCTAGAGTGCTATTGTTTCCTCGTACTACTGCAAAATAATGAACAGAACTGATTTCAGGCATACCATGGATCTGCAAAGACTTAGACTGGAAGTCTAGATGGGAAACTTTAGGGATCAGATTTTAGAACAGCCCTGCCTTCCACTTCACTTATTAATAAAACCGAGGCTTCAAGAGGAAAAGAGGTTGACTACAGGTAACTTGGGTCAGTGCTCCAAGGTTGCTTCTTTCTGCTGAGTGGCAGACCTGCATTTGACAGAGAAAACATGATAATGTATTAATGTGGATCTCTGGCCCTCAGTTCTTTTAATTTTGCATCATTAGAATTGAAAACTATGATTCTAATAATACCCTAATAATAATTCCTTACACTTGGATTAGTAATAATAATTCCTAATGTCAATCTCATGAATGAGGCAGGGATTATCTATCTATTTTTTATAGATATAAAGAAAGAAACCAAGACACAAAGATAAGCCAATAAAAACAAGGCTAAAGGTGATCAGGGCCTTACGTCATTGCCTCATCTCTGATATACTGTCCAGTTTTACTCTTAGAATATTCCTTTGAGGTTGGGGTTTTTAATACCCATTTTACAGGTGAGGAAACAGAGACACAGGACGACCAAGTAACTGTTAAATCGCAGATCCAGGGCTTTGGAACTCGTAAGCCATCCAGGACTATTTTTGTAGCTCGACCATTGCTGCCTCTGAAGTTCTAGTACAGCAGATTGGATGCAGTTTTGCAGAATTCAGTAATTGCAGAATCATGATTGTTCTCTGTGTAATTTTTCCCCTACTCAGATTCCAATTTAAGAAATGGGGAATGAAGCAAATGAGCACACCATTTCTTGACGCATCTGTGGTGTTACTATGGTTACATTTTGGCAAGCTTTTCCATTTATTTTTGCCACTGATTTATTGGACCTGACTGTGAGCTAAATGGCTTGAGTTTAAGCTTACCACTGTGTAGGAATTGGGGCAAAAATGACCTCAGCCTTTTAAAACAGTGGAAAATCATGTTTTGTCTTTGCTTGTATAATGCCGTTGGTATTGATGTTTCATTTCTATGCAACCAGTAAATCAGGAACTGAGAATGAGGAAAGGGTCTTCCTACTAAAGAGAAAACAAGAAACATTTCATTTTATATTTCCTGCGTAAAACAGGAAGGAAATTCAGGAAGAGGTCTGTTTCTGAGTCTGGCACAGTGTGTGTGTCTTTGAACCTGAGTAGACCAGGGGTGACTTGGGATTCAGTTATGGGCTTGGGTAACTGGGGCCACATTTGTGTTTATTTTGATTCTTTGGCCCATGTGACTGGTAGAGCAGAACTCTGTACCAGGCTGTTGTGCTCATGGACTAGGAAGCCCTTGATTGGAGCATGGATCCTCCCAGTGATACTGTAACTGTGCCACAGGGAAATGAGCTCCTGTAATCTGTATTTTCCAGAACTTCCTGCTGCCAATAGTACAGTGACTTCAGTCTTTTGAGAAGGGATGATCTCATGAACAGGTGCTTGCGAGCTGGGGTAGACTTCCTGTACATTTTAGGAGGCTCACATGTCATTAGAAATTAACAAATAAAACCTGTTTGTTCTCAAGTTTGTTTTAGTGTCCTCATAGTGTAGTAGAGCCTTCTGGGCACCATGATGGATTTTGCCATTCAGGATTCCATTTTATCCTAATTCTTTGGCAAAGGCAATGCAGGTAATACCATCCCTCTTTTACAGGTAAGAAAGTGAAGTAACAGATGTAACTTCCTGAAAACCTTACCAGTTCTAAATGCCACATTACTCACTTCTCAATACAGTGCTCTTTTTTAAAATTGACTTTATTGAGATATAATTCATATATCATACAATTCACCACTCAGAGTGTTCATCCAATGCTAATTTTGCTATAGTTATTATTATTCTCCACTTCTCTTTTATTTTGCTTTGATTCAAAAACATTTATTATTCCCATGGTATGAAAAATGTCATCGTAGTTAAAATTTAATTATATTATCATTGAAAATCACTACCCCCCAAAATTTATGGCAAAAAAAATAAATAAAAAGAGCTAGATGCAGAATGAGTCAGCCCTGGTGTGAAATCTGAGGGCTGTTCTGTAGCTGGCTGGCCTGGTGTGGGTCATGTAACCTCTCTGAGTCTTTCTTTACTCTTCAGTAAAATGGAACCAGAAATACCACCTCCATCATTGTCTCACCAAGTACTGACAGCAGCCCTTAGAGATGGGTCCATTGGAGGAAACAGAGGCTCAGAGCTGTTCAAAATCATGGGGTTTTATGTCTTGGGGGTGGGGGCTAGTTAAGGCACCATATCTTACAAATAAGTATCTTCTCTGTGATTTTCACATATTTCACTGGTGTGTACAGTAGAATTTTAATAACTGCCTAATAACTGCCTAATGATTATTCAGCTTTTAAAAAATCACTACAGGATTCTCTTGGGATCTCTCAGTTTATCTTATTTTTCATTAGATCTTTTTTGGTATACACATGAAAAACCACCTTAAGATAAATGGATTTGAAATGCATGTAAACGTCATCGGTGTTGCTCACTTCTCTCATTTCTCAGAATCATCTGGATACCATTCCTGTCTCCTGCCCCCTCAAATTCTGATTATATTCCCAACCTGTTCCTCCTCAATTCTTTAGTCATACAAACTTCGTCCATTGCTCGAATACACCTGGTATCTTCTTGTAACTGGGTATAAATTATTACCTCTTATCTCTCCATCTTTCCATCTAGCCAATTCATAGCCTTCTTGTAAGCTTTAGCCTAGAGGCCAGTTCCTCCAGGAAGGCCTCCATAGATTGGCCTATTGCCTTCCTCACTGCTCCCACAGCGCCCCCTCTGACCCCCTTCCACCGCATACACGCCTGCTGCGTGTCTGTCTGTCCTCTTAGAATCTAATTTTTCTGAGGTCAGAGACTGGATCTACCTCAGTGACTAGCCCACCCACCCCTAGCTTAGTGTCTAGACCATGGGATAAATATCTGTTGAATGAATGATCAGATGAAGAAATGGATAAAGACACTTTTTGTTTTTCTTGTTTTATTGTTTTTTCTTGATTACATAACATTTGGGAGAAACAGCAGAGCTGCTCTTACCATAAAGCTCTCAGAATAAAGGGCAGCTCAGAGGCTTGAGCTCCGAAATGGCTGATGAGGACCACACTGATTACTTGGCTGGGACTCCCAACCCAGAGGAAAAAAATCAAGGCTCCCAGTGAGCTTGGAACTAGAGTACCCATTCACAGCTCCTCCTAATTACAGTCTAGCTATCGCTGTACCTCCTGCAGTGATAGCGGTCCTGCTTTATGACTTCTTGTCCTAGCTGATGTGACGACATCTGAGATTCTTGCTTTGGAACGGCTGCTTTGCCCATGAAGATAAATGCATTACCTGACAGGGCTTTTCATTTACTCTACTGCTGCTGTCAAAATGAGATACAGCTCATCCAGGAGTCCTGGGGCTCCGGAATACTGAACCAAACCCCTCCTGTTCCTTCCCCCTTCTCTGGGCTCAACAGCGATGGAACGCATCTTTCTTTTCAAGCAGAGGTCATCTGAAAGAGGAAAGGATAAGTCAGTTTTGTTCTGTAGATTAACACGTTGTGGATCAAGGCTCTCCCTAATACCGAGATCATTATAATCTGTGGAAGAGGCACTGATCATTGACTTAAAGGAGTTTACAAAGGGATTAAACATGTTTGATCTCCAAGACCATTTAAATCTGATGCAGTAAACATGGGTGATCCTGGTCCTTATTTGTAGAAGTGCGATATTCTAATGGGCATGTTAGCGTTTGCTAACCAACAGTTGGCATTGTTTATTATTTTTGAATGTGACTGTGATGTCAGGACCATAAATTACCTTTGGTATTATTTGAATGTGTAGGTTTCTCTTAACCATAGCTGTTTCCAGTACTGCTTGCCTAGAACCAACTCATTCTACAATTAGAGCTCATGATATGAACTAAACCAGTATATCAGCAAGAGGCCAGGATAAAGAACTGGGTGTTGGAACATTGCTTCTTTCGTAGAATGTGCATCTCTGTGTTCAGGTTGTGTTTGACCTGAGTGGAAGGCTTCAGGTTGTCATACATGAAGTAGACAGTTCTGTAAGCATCCCCAGGACTGATCAGATGAAAGTCACTGGAAACTTTCTCACTGTGGCTATTGCCCTTGTCCTCTTAGGAGAGTTAAGTGCTGTCTAATATTAAAGGATCACTTTAGTCTTTACCAAGCCTAGCCTTGTTGCAGAACTCTGACTAGTAACAATAATAACTGCTCTCCAGGTTTTGGACTCCTACTGTGTACCAGGTACCCTGCCATGATGCTTGTACATAGGTCATCTCTCACTCTGGCCTCATGGAGGCCACACAGACTATTAAAGATCTAAACTCAAACTCACTGGACTCTTAAGCCCTCCCCGTTTTCTATTCAATCGCAAATGTTTGTTGCTCATAAGAGTGTATGTCCTCATCCCTTCTCCATCAGTTCTCAGCTCTTTCTCTCGCCTTCCCTTTTACCCGTCAGTACTGTATTTTCCCCATGTGCCCCCAGCCAGTCTGTGGTCTGGAGACTCCTCTTACCCACCCTTATTGCCTACACCTGACCTTTCCTTCCTTCTCCATCAAATCTTACTTGTACGTTGGTGTCCCATTGGCTGTTCTCTAAGATGCCAAGAACTAGAATAAAGAAGTGAATCGTTCATATTATGGTATAGGGTTCTCTATCCTACATAATACATATATTTTAACAGATAACTTTAAATGTGCCACTGCTAGAACGACCCTGTGAGATGGGATGTTCTGGCAACAAGGCAGATTCAAGGCAGATTCATAGGTAGGGATGAATTCTTATGGTTTTGACTTGGTTTTGTACTTTTTCTAGTGCTTAACACAGTATAGTATACATAGAAAACATTTTAAACACAAGATTGTCTATGTCAAAGGGCTTTCCCCCTCTGCTTGCTGTTTCATTTCTCAGACCTAGTTTCCTGTTCCACCAAGTTTAAGCTGAGAAAGTAACTCAATAGTCTAGGCAAGGAGTTTTGTGCCAAATTAAAAAATAATGGGAGCACTTCCGTGGTGGCACAGTGGTTAAGAATCCGCCTGCAATGCAGGGGACATAGGTTCGATCCCTGGTCTGGAAGATCCCACATGCCACGGAGCAGCTAAGCCCGTGTGCTATAACTACTGAGCCCACGTGCCACAGCTACTGAAGCCCCCGTGGCCAGAGCCCATGCTCCGCAGCAAGAGAAGCCACCGCAGTGAGAAGCCCATGCACCGCAAGGAAGAGTAGCCCCCGCTCGCCACAACTAGAGAAAGCCTGTGCACAGAAACAAAGACCCAGTGCAGCCAAAAAAAAAAAACCAACACCAACTGAGGCTAAATATAATAAAATATATTTAAATTCTTAAAAAAAAATAATGGGATTAGACAAAAAACCTTTTTGTTTAGATGTGATCTGCAGTTAGAGTTTGGGCTCAGATAACTATGAACAAATTTTCATCCACTTGAATGTCTGCTGGGGCATGGAAAGATCACGAGGGAAGCAGGACGATCCTTTGTTATTCTGATAACAACCATCGGATAAATGCCAGGAGCTCACCACTTCTCATTTCTGTAGTGCCCCTTAGGGAACATTGAAACCATTAGTGTGGAATCTATTCTTACTTCTCACCAAGGGAGGAGACAGTTATCCCATCAGTGAGTTCCTGAGAAGGACTTGGACATTGCTGATTTGAACATTTTCTCTTCTCCTTGGGGCTGGATCATCAGATGTGCTGGGCTTTCTGGTATGGCAGACTGGAGCGGCTGGCAGGCTCTACCCCTTACCAGCGTTGTTGACTTGGGTTTTCTGGGACTCTGTTGTCTCATTACCTGTATTGATGTTTCTGAGGTACCTAAGGCCCCAGCAGTGATCATGGCACTTCATAGGTCCTCTATTTAAAGGTCCTGTATGTGTATGTTTTTTGTTTTGTTTTCAGCCACACCGCACAGCTTGCGGGATCTCAATTCCCTGACCGGGGATTGAACCCATGCCCTCTGCAGTGAAAGCGCCAAGCCCTAACCATTGGACCGCTAGGGAATTCCCAAACGTCATCCTCTATGTAGACCAGTCTTCTTTCTTCTGTACCCCCTTTCCCTACCCTTTCTAACATGACTCCTCAAGTCCAGCATTCTCCCTTTTTTCTTTCAAGTTCTCTTTAGACTTTGGGCCTTATGTACATGATTCTCCTTTTTATGATTTATATAATTCTTTTGGGGGGGAAAACTAAGTTAAAAAAATGATTTTCCAACATTTCTTGAGTAACAACCCACCACTAGATGCTAGGTGAGAACATAGTGAAGATTAATAATTGGCTCATTTAGCCAATAATAGGCATGCTTGAAATAGCACATTCTCCGCATATTCCTAGCATCAGCTGATCCCCCAATGTTCTTTTTTCTTTGTATTTCTTATTATATGTTGTTAACCCTAATTGCCATTGTGTATTTGCTGAGTGGATGGAGTCATATTGGAAAAAAAAAAAGGAAAGAAAAACTATGTGGACTTGATTTGTATGTGTCTGCTAATACACTCACATAAACACGGTTTGGCTGGTGTTCTTTATTCTAAGGTTCTCAGGTGTAGAACGAGGCAAAGCCATAGGAGTTTAGATTTAAGTTTAATTAGAGTTGATGTAATTTATAATCTTCTTATGAAAATATGTTAGACCAGCCTTATTGCTTAATAACATCTCTCGTTAACTGAGTGCTTACTATATGTACCAGGTACTGTGCTCAGTGATTTACAAGTTTTGTCTCTTTTAACCTTCGCCAGACTCTGAGAGGCATAATGTTATCAGCCCTGTATTAGGAGCATGGCAACTGAGGGGGGAGGAGCTTATAAGTGGGTTGTTCAAGATGAGCAGTTTAATAATGATGGAATCCAGATTCAAACCCAGTTCTCACCTCCCCCGAGAGTCCATGCTCTTGGTTTATACCTCTGGGTCCAGTGAGCTTAAAGACCATTTTTTAAATTAACGTATTGAATTTGAAAAAGAGTCTTCTATTAATAACATATGGATTAGTCCTTGGCTTGGGTGTAGGATACTAATATATCTATTTGGCAGCCATGTTAATTTATTAAATTGCTTTATAATTTTAGCTGACATTTTTCGTCAAGATTTGTTGCAATTATAAAGCAATTTCCACAGCAATTTATGTAGGGACAGAGAAGTTTCGTAGTATCCTTACCATCTATTATTTATTTTAAGAAAAGTTTTTACCAAATTTTAGTAATTTTAGATTTAGTAAGAATTATTTAAGTCAAGAGAATGAAATGCAATACATTTTTAAAGAAATCTTGTATCAAATGTGTTTAATAAAACTACATACAAATAAAATTTCTGGCTTCTCTAATGGATAATGTGCATTTATGCTGAGATCCAAGTAAGAACACTTCACCAGTTATGCTCTGATGGGCTTACCTAAACTCCATATGAAATGAGTTACCCAAAATGATTACCTTAAATTTAAACAACAAGAAAATGTCACTTGTGTTAGTTCAACCGTAATATGAATAAAGTAGACTTATTAACCACTCAATGACATTTTTTCATCTTGCATTGAAATGAACTAATTATACATCTCTTATTTTGAGGAAATACACTCTAATGTATTTAGAGATAAAGGGCCATGGTGAATGCAACTTACTCTCAAATGGCTATAAAACATTAAAAATGGTTAAAAATTTGTACTATTCTTATTCTTGCAACTTTCTGTAAATTTGAAATTATTTCCAAATAAAGTGTTTTAAAAGTAAACCCATACCAAAAATTTTTTTAAAAAGCAACCAGTATAGTTTTGGGAAAGGGGGATTTTATGTGAATGTTATGTTTTTGTTTTTCCCCCTTATTAATATTAATGTGTTTTTAGCCTAGAATTGAGATTTTGTTAGTACTTTGATATATCTTGTCTGTTAAACTATAGCAGGACTAGCCTGAAAGACGTCGTGCACATATTAAAACAAAAATCTAACACCTATGGAATACCAAGTACATGCTAAGTGTTTTAATTATGGTTTCTCATTTAATACTGTAACTGTTATTATTTTCATTTACAGATGAGGAAACTGAGGCTTAGTAAGATTAATGACTTGTCTTAAAATTGTGGAATGGGACTGGAGCTCAGGCACTCAACATGGATACTAAAGCTACCACTAGTAACCACCCCATTTTCTTTGCTCAGACTATGTGTACATCTGTGTGTTTGGACACATATACACCTACTGAATACATCTCAGAAAATAAATTAGGAACACTTTTTTTTTTTTTTTTTATGGCCATGCCGCCTGGCATGTAGGATTTTAGATCGAACCCATGTCCCCTACATTGGGAGTGTGGAGTCTTAACCACCTTACTGCCAGGGAAGTCCCAGGAGCAATTATTTTAAATGGATCCTAAATATCTGCTAATGGGATTCTAGAGGAATATGAGTATAATAATCATCATTAGAATTGTTAACATACATTAAGCACTTACCATGTGCTTGGTTTTATTCTATATTAGTGTAATAACTCATTTAATCCTCAGGATGGTCCTGTAGGTATGTGCTATTACTTTCCACATTCAGGGCAACCGAGGAACAAAAAGATTAAATAGCTTGCTCAAGATGTCACAGCGAATATGTGGTAGAGCTGTGTTGTCTTCTTCTAGAAATTTCCCTCTTAGCCAGTGGCTCATATTGCCTATTATTTATAGCTCTAGAGAACATTTAAAAAAAAAAAAAGGAAAAAGAATCAGTAATTAAACATACTCCTTTTCTGGGGAGGGGAGGAGATACCTTTTGTTATGCTTTTGAAGATAATCTCATCTTAGTCTTAGATCCCATCAGAGCCACCACATTATACAAATCCAGGGGGAACTATTCAGTTCGTAATGTATGTGAATGGCGCCCTTGGTGGTGGACACCAGACGCGCAGGCTCAGCGGCCATGGCTCACGGGCCCAGCCGCTCCGCGCCATGTGGGATCCTCCCGGACCGGGTCACGAACCTGTGTCCCCTGCATCGGCAGGCGGACTCTCAACCACTGCGCCACTAGGGAAGCCCCAAGATCTCTCCATTCTTAATTCAGCTAACTAAAGGTTTGAGACATACTAGAATTGGATCTTTTGGGGTACTAAGTGTTATTTCTTTCGTTTACCCTTCCTTCATTCAGTTGATCCATCTACTCACCCAGCCATTCTCCATTTATTCCATTTATCTGTCCTTTTAACAAACACATATTGAATACTACTATGAGCAGGTCACAGTAATAGAGGCTCAACATTTAGGGGTAAACTGGTTACCTTTCCTGCTCTCGGGGAGTTGTTAGTATAGTGGGCAACCACTGTAACAAACAAGAGGCAGCTATAAGAGTAAGGTAAATCCCACAGTAGGGTAAGCCCAGGACTACATAACATACAAGGACAGGCACCAAGCTCAGGCTTGAGACCAGTGAATCAATGTGACTAGGAAGTGAAATAAAAAAGAGAGACAAAAGGAAAAGCAGCGGAACCTCTTTCCTAGGGAGAATCAGGAAACATCTACTCATGTAACTGTGGGCAAATGACTCTATTTAACATCTCTAGGCTTAATTCCTCTTTAAAAAGAAGTCTTTATTAGGGGTATAATAGACTCATTAAGCATCTTAATATCCCAGGCCCAGTCCGAAGATAATGTAATCCTTTGCACAGTGCTCTCTCCTTATGACCCCTCAAGAATAGACCACTCATGTTTTTGAGTCTTCTGACATATTTAAAAACAACAACAACAACAAAAATCAGTGCTACAGCAAAAGATAGGACATAGTTTTAATGTTTGCAGTTAATTAATACTTTTTACATACACATAGCAATGCAGTATAATTGTGCTGTTCATCAATTGCAAGATGTATAAAACATTAACTCAAGGTACTCTAAAGGCAGTATAGTCTAGACCCCAAGTTCAAATACTTATCATTCCTTTTACGGTATCTTTGTAACTGTAGACATAACTTTATTTGACCATAACAAAAGTCTAAATGTAAGGCTCTTCATGAATAGGAGACCCGGGTCAAAGATCTTGCCCCTTCCCCTTCTCGGCAACCTCAGTAGGTATGGGATGCTACAAGATGACTCTTTGGGCCGAGGTTTCGCTCTTTCAGATCCAGGTTCAGTTGCTTGTTAATGGAAGAAGCCAAAGTAGGGTAAGTAACAGTCATCCAAGGACTATCTAAGCAGCAAGATGGGCCCTGCCAGAACCTGAGTTGTACCAGGGCTCAGCCTTCTCATTGTATTTCTCACACTCCTGAAGGAAAACATTTAATTCCTTGGACCATTTCTTTGGAGGTTGCCACATTTCTAGTTGGGACTTCTCTCCTCCCCTGACCTCCCTATTAGAAGTGAGGCCATACTATCCTCTTAAGTGCTTTGCTTTGAAAAGTGAGACAGAATTTGGTTATACTAGAAGTGAAGTCATTTTCAAGGTCAGCCAGCTTGAAAGATTTATTACTTTGGCTTTCTAACTGTAGTTGCTGTACGTAAATGAACTTGGCATTTTTCTCCTTTTCTGTCTCATAAGATAAGGTCATTAAAAACAGACCTTACAGGATTGTCAGAAGTTACAACTTCTGTATTCTTAGTTTTCATCATCAACTGATCTGAGAGATGCACATTCCTTATTTCCATCTCTAAATGGTTTTGCACAGTGTCAACATCATTTAATTAGTGATTTGGGGGGGAAGCACATCTATTTCAGTGGAATTTTGAAAAAAATGTTGCCTAAGTTGTAGTTAAAATATTCTCTAGATATATGACTTGAAAATGAGACATCCTATAAAACCATCAGATGAACTGAAATTTGGCGTGAGTTCTGATGGTTTGGTGTGTGACTATAAATAAGTCTGAGAATCTACATGTTTTTGCCCCAGTGGAAAATTTGTGGCTAATATAGATTCTGTTGAATTTCAGGTTTGCTGCTTAATCTAGTCCTCACATAGGCTACCTGCTAAAAGGTGGGCATTCAGCATCCTTCATTAGGCTAGAATCAGACACCCCATGCAAATCCACCACCGTCTGGGATCCTCTGGGGGAGTTTTGTACCTTCTCACTGTAGATATGGATGATTTACAAACTGAGAAGCAAACTGTCAGATACAACTAAAAAATATGGTATCTTTAGGGAACATGGAGTAGTTGAAAAAGATAACTTGTTGATATAATTCTTGCTGTTTTTTTCTGAATTCATGTTGTATGTGTTAGGGGCCTGGCCTGGCATGCACATCAGCCTTTCTCCTTTCCTCTGTTCTTTCCTCCCTCCCACTGTCCTTCCCTCCTTCAACTTCTTACCCCCTCTCTCTTTTTTTCCTTTCCTTACACCACAAACTGGTCCATTTCTTCCCCTTGTTCCAGACTCTGGCAGTAGAGCACAACACTCAATGACCATTAAAGGAGCTAGGTGTATTTGGGTTCTAACAGAGACCTTTAAAAAAAAAGTTAAGGTAGAAAATAAATAAAACACATGTAATAAGTTACGTAAGTCTTAAGTGCATCTTCAACAGCTGTTAGGAGGCTTGTTGCCAGCCCAAGTGTATAGCTGTTTCAGGGGTGGAGGCAATGGCAGTTTCAGGGAGTAGTGTGAGCTGCAGCATGAGGTGAGAAGGCCAGAAAGGGGGAAAGAGTCCTCTACTGTGGGAGCAATCAGCACAGGATGCCCATTTGTACCCCAGATTCGTGTATGTTGGAGTTGATATGGGCATCCCAAAGCATATTACTGTGATGGATTATATATTCCTAAAATATATAGAAATCAGAATAGGAAACATATCCTAGTGACACAGGCAGTTATTGAAACGCCTTGAACACCCATATCAGCAGTGACCAGAACCTGGTTTCAAGGGAACTTCCTGGAAAAGCAGCCTCCTTCAGACTTTCAGACTGCTGAGAGGCACAGGGTTGTGACCGCTGAGTGAACACAGGCTTTGGATGTGGACAGAACTAGGTTTGACAAACAGCCCCTCCATTCTCTGGCTCTGTGATCTCGGATAAATTACTTCCCGGAGGTTTCCTAATTTATAAAATGGGGACAATAGTATCATCCCAGTAGAATTGTGGTAAGAATTAAGTGACATAATACATAAGAAGCACCAAGAGAGGCCCTGGCAGGTAACAGGTGCTCAAACTGCAGAAATATATCCACGTATCTGATGAGTCGATGTGCACACTCTATTTCCATGACAACTGTTTAGTGAGCACAGTGGAGTGATGCAGAGGAGGAGAGGGTCTTTCCATGTAACCAGGAGCACTTGCTAGACCTTATCTCTGGGTTGTGGATAAAAATGGGCTTTCTTGGGCTTCCCTGGTGGCGCAGTGGTTGGGAGTCCGCCTGCCAATGCAGGGGACATGGGTTCGTGTCCTGGTCTGGGAAGATCCCACATGCCGCAGAGCGGCTGGGCCCGTGAGCCATGGCCGCTGAGCCTGCACGTCCAGAGCCTGTGCTCCGCAACGGGAGAGGCCACAACAGTGAGAGGCCCGCGTACCGCAAAAAAAAGGGGGGGGGGCTTTTTTGCAGAATTAGGTCTCTGTAATTCTTCCACTACAACGTTTAGTGTTAGAGCAGTTACAGTTGAGATAAGTCTGCTGTGTGACTCACGCACCATCAAGGCCAAGTTGGACAATTTATAATTTACTAACATAAGGCCCACTGATAGGCACATTCAAATGGTGCACACTGTAGGCTTAACTCATTCTGTCTTCCTCATGAACTCTGATCTGCTGAAAGCCCTTCGGCACACCCTAAAGGTAGGATAGGAGAGGCCAATTGGAAAGGACTAGTTGGCCCCCATAGGCTAGTTTTTCTTTTACTGCCAGCCCTTGTGCTCTCTCCCTGAGTCTTTGCATATCTGCAAGAAGATAAGCACTCCCTGCAGTGGTGCCCCACCCCCAAGAAGCACACTTACCTTTCACATCACGCTCCCTGGCAAGTATCAAATCTGTGTTTCATGCCCCCTTTACTTACTTATTGTGACAGATGTATTCAGAAGCTCATTTGGCTGGTATATGAGTATAGTGATAAGTTCTAACATGCACATGGTGAATATAGTGTTGGGAGTCCTAATTTGTGTCCTGAAGGCAGCAGGAGTCAAAAGACACAAAGATGATACTGTAGGTTCAATGTTAAGTTGCACAGCTTCAAGGAGGGAGGGGTGTGGTCTTGTAAAACAGGTCATTTGTAGAGAGATATGGTCATACAAATGTAAAGAGTCAATTTTGACAGCGTCCCTTGTGCAATCAAAGTCTAAGGTTCCTGGAACTTTGATCTTTGTGCATTGCAGGATCATTCTTCTCCTTTAGCTATCTTAAATTGCATATTTGCATTGCATGAGCCACTTTCGGTTGTAATAGCTGGAAGCTTGCTTTTTCTGCATTTTCTTGGAAAATCTGTAGAGAAAACTCATTTGTGTTCCATCCAAGAAGATGGTCATCTTTCTCACCTTGAAGAGAAGTAATGCTAGACTTGTGGCACTTGAAGGTAAGTGTTCCATGTCTGCCCTATTTCCATTTCTTGTTGAAGAAAGCCATAAGAATTCTGTTGATTTCCCATTTGCTGTTTGGTCCCCCTGTTGACTTACAAAAGCCAGAGAATTGTCAGTGGAGTTGTTTCTTCATAAAGGGGTTTCTTCCTCACACTTTCATGGCAACTCAAGTTAAAATCCAGCTGGAAAATACTATCTCAAGCTGATATATATCTATATATCTATATATCTATATATATATATATATATTTTTTTTTAATGGTGGAAATCAAAGGTTATTATAAGGAAAATACCCATCTCTTTGGGTATATAAATACCCAAAGCTAAGTGATATGTCATTTATCTTCGACATATGAAAGACATTATCTTCCATAAGTCATGAAAAAACATAGAAACAATAGAAACTCTAATATCACTCTTCTCTTACATGTTGATCTTATTATATTCAGGCCCTTTGGTCACTTTAAAAAGCATCAGATATAAGGAGACACTTCTGTTTTCCTTCCTAACACTATTTTCCTTAATAACCAAAATATTTGTTATTTCTTATAATCATTATAAACTTATGTCCATATCTAACTAGACATCATTTTCCAGACAAAACTTGGCTGCAGAATCTAAACAACACAGATTAAATTATTATTATTTGAAGAGTGTTTTTCATTTTTATCAGTATCTCCCTTAGTCTGTTAGCACCATTATTTCTTGATTCTCAGTAAGAAATCAATAATTTTTTCTGCATTTGGCTGTTGTTGAACATAGATGTAGATGTTTAATGTGGTAGTTTTCTTTTTTCCTGGAAAGCTGTTAATTCATAGATGTATCTTAAAATTAATGACATCTTAGAACTAAGAAAATTTTGGTGTTATAAAAATTACCAGGCGGGGCTTCCCTGGTGGCGCAGTGGTTGAGAGTCCGCCTGCCGATGCAGGGGACACGGGTTCGTACCCCGGTCCGGGAAGCTCCCACGTGCCACAGAGTGGCTGGGCCCGTGAGCCATGGCCGCTGGGCCTGCGCGTCCGGAGGCTGTGTTCCGCAACGGGAGAGGCCACAACAGTGAGAGGCCCGTGTACCGCAAAAAGAAAAAAAAAAAAAAAAAAAATTTACCATGCTACTGCTTTAGTTCCTTAGGGATTTTGCCTATAATTAGAATAAATTGCCATTCGGTGGCAATAATACTTCCCTCTTATCTACCCTCCATGGTTCACTCAATGGAACAGAAAATTTAGTACAAGTCTCCAGTGAACACCTTAATTTTTTTCATTCCAAATTAATTTTTCTCTTATGTAAGCAATATATACCCATTTTTTCATTAAAAACAAAAGCATCACAATAAATTTTAATATCCTCTTTAACCATCCCACCCTCATACTCTTTTCATTTGTCTTCCCCAAAGGCGACCATAGATTGCCATTTAAAATTATTCCTCTGGGATATTTTTCTAATCATAAGTATATATATGAATCCACAGAAAATGGATTATATATAGTAGAGAGAGAGAGTGTGTGTTTGGATGAACATAAAGGGTACCACACTCTTCTTTGAAAGTCTTGGTAAAATCTGTCTGTAAAGCATCCTGGCCTGGGACATGATTTTTTTCTTTATAAATGCTAGGAAAAGGGGGTGAGGAGATAATTCTTTAACTTCATTTCATTTTGGTTATAGTCATTGCTCTACTCAGGATTCCTACTGCTTCTTGAGCTAGTTCCATTAATTTATTGCCCTCAAAAATGATCTATTCTAACTAGACTTTGAAATTTACTGGTATAAAGCTGTACAAGGTATTCTCTTATACATGAAAATAAATCTCATATATTTTTAATGCCACCTTTTTTGCTCTAAAGTTGATGTATTTTGTGATTTCTCCCCACCCTCCCGAACCCAGGGTCATATTTGCCAAAGGCTTTTCAATTTGATTAGTCCCGTCCTAAAAATAGCTTTTTCTCATGATTTTTTCTTTATTGCCTACAGTTACCTGTCTATAATTCTACCTTAATTTCATTATTCCCTTTTACTACATTTTAAAAACAACTTTGTGGAAATGTAATTCACATACTATACAATTCACACCGTTCTCAAAAATTCAGTGTTTTTTAGTATATTCACAAGATTGTGCAGCTGTCACCACAATCTAATTTTAGATGTTTTTTATCTCCCTCCAAAAGAATCCTAGAGTCATTAACAGTTATGCCCTATTTCCTCCCAAATCCCATAGCTTCAGGAGACTACTAATCTATTCTCTGTCTATAAATTTGCCTGTTCTGGACATTTCATATCAATGAAATCATACAGTATGTAGCATTTTGTGTCTGGTTTCTTTAACTTAGCGTAATGTTTTCAAGGTTCATCCAAGTTGCAGCATGTATCAGTACTTCATTCATTTTTATTGCTGAGTAATATTCTATTATATGGATATACCGCATTTATTAATTCATCTGTTAGTTGATGGACATTTGGTTTGTTTCCACTTTGGGCTATTATGAATAATGTTGCTAGCAACATTCATGTACAAGTTTTTGTGTAAAGGTATGTCTCCATTTCTCTTGGCTATAGATCTAGGAGTAGAGTTTCTGGGTCCTCACCAATAATTTTTAATGATGGCCATCCTAATGAGTTTGAAGTGGTATCTCATTTTGTTTTTTTTTTTGTTTGTTTGTTTTTTTTTTGGTACGCGGGCCTCTCACTGTTGTGGCCTCTCCCGTTGCGGAGCATAGGCTCCGGATGCGCAGGCTCAGCGGCCATGGCTCACGGGCCCAGCCGCTCCGCGGCACGTGGGATCTTCCCGGACTGGGGCACAAACCCGTGTCCCCTGCATTGGCAGGCGGACTCTCAACAACTGCGCCACCAGGGAAGCCCCTCATTTTGGTTTTGATTGGCATTTCCCTAATGACTAATGATGTTACACTTGTCATTTGCTTATTGGCCACCTGTGTATTGTCTTTGGAGAAATGTCTGTCCAAGTACTTTGTCCATTTTTTAATTGGGTTATTTGTCTTTTTGTTACTGAGTTGTAGGGGTTCTTTATATAGTCTAGATGCAAGTCCCTCATCAGGTATGTGATTTACAAATATTTACAAATATTTACAAATATTCTCTCCCATTCTGTGGATTGTCATTTCACATTATTGGTAATACTGTTTTCAGCACAAAACTTTTTGATTTTAATGTAGTATAACGTACCTATTTTTCCTTCTGTTGCTTGTGCTTTGGTGTCTAACCCAAATTTATACTCCTGTGTTTTCTTCTAAGAGTTCTATAGTTTTAGGTGTTACTTTTGGGCCAGTGATCCATTTTGAGTTACTTTTTATGTATGGTATGAGGTAGGTTTCTAACTTGATTCATTTGTATGTGCATATCCAATTGTCTCAGAACTATTGGTTGACTTTTCTTTCGTGTTTTAAAAAATTCATTTCATTTTTATTTTTATAGCTTCATGAATAGAAAGCATAAGTCATTAATTTTCTGTCTCTCCTGTTCTCTAATAAATGCATTCAAGGCTATAATTCCCTTCTGTGTAGGAATCTAGGTCTATCCCACAGATTTTATTATTATTATTCTTGATAATTTTTCCTTTTTCTGTTCATTTCTGTTTTCATTGCATTTTACTCCATGAAGGTGGCCTGTATTATGTCACATAATAAAATTGAAAATAATTTTATCCAAAGGACATTTCTATTTAAAGATACCTATAAAGTCTTTTTTTCCAACCCTATAGGTGTATTATACTTCCTTTTACACCCAGCAGTACTCTGTACTTGGTATGTGCTAATACATATTTAAGGGAAGACATACGCAGAGCAAGCTTTTAGAGGAAATCCACACCTACATGTTAGAAATGATTGATGTGACGGTAATAACTAACACTTACTGAGTACTTTTCTCTGTGCCAGGCACTCATGTAAGTACGTTGCCCAGTATTTACTCGCTTAGTCTTCATAACAATCCTATGAGGCAGGAACTCTTTATTCCCATTTTACGGGTGAGAACGTGGAGGTGTAGCAAGGTGGAGTCTCTTAGCCAATGATTCACATCAAGAGAGAGCCAGAGGGGTGGGTTTTGAACGCAGCTAGGGTGGCGCCAAATGCCACTCTGATAACTACTACGTTCTATTGCCTTCCAAGTGGTCACTTTGCCACATTGTTTTTTTTAAAGGTGTCACATTTTTATTTATTTATTTATTATCTTTTGGCTGTGTTGGGTCTTCGTTTCTGTGTGAGGGCTTTCTCTAGTTGTGGCAAGTGGGGTCCACTCTTCATCGCGGTGCACAGGCCTCTCACTGTTGTGGCCTCTCCTGTTGCGGAGCACAGGCTCCAGACGCGCAGGCTCAGTAGTTGTGGCTCACGGGTCCAGTTGCTCCATGGCATGTGGGATCTTCCCAGACCAGGGCTCGAACCCGC
The DNA here is from genome assembly GCF_964165515.1 of Mesoplodon bidens. NCBI lineage: Eukaryota > Metazoa > Chordata > Mammalia > Artiodactyla > Ziphiidae > Mesoplodon > Mesoplodon bidens. The sequence goes on from NC_138172.1 coordinate 24,703,759, forward strand.
GTCCCCTGCATTAGCAGGCAGACTCTCAACCACTGCGCCACCAGGGAAGCCCTTCCACAACATTTTAATTGGTCCGATTCCTAGTCATTTCTGTAATTGCTTTGAACACAGTCTGTGAAGGAAATTCTTGGCCCTTTTCTTTCAGTTGTTTGTTAAATAGTGTTGTAAAGAAGTGTCTACATTTTGCTGCCACTCTAAACTGTGCCCTCAAGACACTGCATAGCTCGACCTTAAGGTTTAGAAGTCAGACACCCAGCAAGGAAGGCTAGCCCAGGACCTTACTGATTTTCATTTTCTGTGTGTGACAAAAGAAAATTCAGAAGAAATGCAGTTAAGCATCTCTCCTGGCTTAGGCTGGAGACCACACAAGCTCAGAGTCTCAGTTTTTGAGATCAAGTGTCTACACTGATTAAAAACCAAGTAGATTTTCATGGAATCTTTTCATTGTGCCTCACTTATACATAGAGAAACCTGGTCTCTGGAGCTGTAGTTGAAAATAATTTGTTATTGTTAGGCGTATTTCCAAACCAAATTAGGGCTATTTTTCTCCCCTTATTGAAGACTGGAAAGCTACATCCTTGAATACTTATTGAATAAAAGTTCCCTTCTTTCTTTCATAAAGAGAATGGCTTTTATATTTTTGTTCCCATCGGTGCAGTCTCTAAGCAGATTCCTAGCAAAAGAGCAATTTAATTTGTTCTGCACAATCATTTTCTTGTGGAAAACTAATAACACACAAATTCCATTTTTCAGCATTAGGTTGTAGCTAAAGGCTTTTGAGAGTTTTATGTGGAATCACCTTTCCTTTTTCTTTCTTCTTTTTTGATGATGATCGAGAGGGGAAATGATGTAAATGTTCTCATGTATTATGTACATGGTTGATAAAGAAACCATCCCCTTAAGTTTTTATTGTTTCTCGCAAACCAGAATGTAAGCTAATACTTTGCATTCAGCTCTCAAGGCCTTTCCATCTTCCTAAAAGTTGATGTGAGACAAGAATGAAGCAAACAAAAATGTTTTTCTTCCAAGGTGTCTCATTCACTGTTTCTGACGGCCGAGTGACATCCAGGGTGCTGGTGTGTGCATTTTGCTAAGCCCTGGGAGCTGTTCCAGTTTGCAGGTGTCCTCCGAAGTAGAAGATGGGGGCTTTCATTTTGTGAGTACTCTTTATACAGAGATAACGTCATAGTAACAACGATAGGTGACATTTAGAAGCGCCTTTTATGTGTGGTGAACTGTGTCAGGCACTTGTATATATTATCCTCACAAGTAGGTAGTTTTGGTACCTTTTACACACGGAGCAACAGGTGCAGACCTAGCAAGTAAGTTACCTCCATGCCCACAGCAGCAAAGTGGAGAGACGGGGCTAGAACCCAGTGAGTCTGACTCCAGAGTTGAGTCTTTTCACCATCATAAGTGACCAGAGGGTGAGGAGCTTTAGAAATGCCGTCCCTCCACATCCTGGTCTGTGCAGGAAACAGACAGCAAGACAGACGTGCACACAGTGACTGCTTACTGAGTAGCAAATATCGAAGGAACTCATTTTGTTTTTTCATCTGCTGCAAAACCCAGCTGATACTGCATTCAAGGGAAAGATTTATGTTACCTTGTGATCTGGATGGCTGTGCTGCCCTCTCGCCTTTTCCTCCCTCATTCCACTTTACCATCACATGAAATCTGGTCCTCTACCCATGTTGAATCTAGGTTCCTCGTTGTCCTTGTCCTCTCTTCCCGCCAGGAAGAGACGTGTCCCTTGCTTCCTCCCTCACTTTTCTTATTTTCTTGTCATTCGTCCCCTCAGGACATTCCTCCTGCCCCGTTATCTCCTCCTGTCCGAAGTGAGTCAGGAATTCTCCAAGGATGGTTGCACGTGGCTCTGTCACACCTGGGTTGGGGAAAGGCAGGCAGCAGACGCCTCCTTCCTTTGACGGTCTGCGGGGGTTCTCTGCCTTACAACAAGTGGCTGCCATTTCTAAGGACTGGCCATTTGACAATAGAGAAGAAATGTGTGTCTTTCGAGCCAGAGGGCTTTCAATAAAGTTTTCTTGCTAGGGAGGGTGGGGGCTATAGAGGAGGGATGCGTCATCAGAAACAGTGGAGATGATACCACTAGGCTCTTACACATTGTTTTAAAGAGTGGATTTGAATGGCACAGAGATAAGCCTTAAAGAAACAGCTTGATTCTGAACCAGTTTCCACCGTGAATTCTTGACGTGGCTATTCCTTGAAAGTAGATTTCACAAATGAATATGCTATTCTCCATCCACCTTTAACTCCAAGGAAAACTATTATTTCAGACATCAGCGTTATGATCTTTGAAATTCCCTCCAGAGTTGACGGAGAGGCAGACGGGCAGCAGTGGGTCCTACCTGAAGGCGCTCGGAAGCCTGCCGCCCCTCCCTCTTGGGAAGTCAGGGTTGCATCCCTAGCCAAGAGAGTCACCGCCCCCTCCCCCCCCCGCTTCCCCGACCCGTCCACCCAGCCTCCTGCGTCTTGCAAATGGAGCAGCCTCCTTTCCCGCCTTTCCTTGGCCAGGGGCTCCCCCAGGACCTCGCGGGCGATGGGGACCTGGCATGCCTGGCGGGAGAGGCAGTGCCCGCCTCGCTGGACTCCCGCCGCTCCGCAGGTGGGGCCCTAATCCCCCTGGCCTAGATATCCGGCAGCCTCTAGGAACCCGGGCTCTGTGATGTAATGCTCTTTTTTCACACTCCCGGCTTAAATACAGATGGAAATTGTTGTCATGTGTTAGAAATGTCGCCAGTAATATAAAAGGCGCAAGCTTGGGCATCTCCTCTCCCTTCTCGCACAGTCACCTGCTCCTGCCGCCAGCGCCTTCTTCCCTCGCAAAACCTCTCCGTGGTCAGGAGGCCGAGGTGCCCCCAGCTCGCCTAGAAAGGGGTTCGGATCCCCCCACTCCCCCACCCCCCCGCCTCTCTTACAGCCGCTGCAGAGCCGAGGACAGGAGTGGTGGGAGGCTCTTTCAGGCTCACAAAGGGAAGGATTAATCTTGGCGATTGGGCTGGGATTTGCAGGCAAGTACAAGTGGTCGAAGATCGCCCCCTCGCCGCCCCCGCAGGCGCCTGCCCACCTCTGGATTCGAACGATCCGCCCCTGGAGGAAGCCTGGGCACAGGCAGGCGGCGGCAGAGGCGCCCCGCCGCCCGACGTTTGCGCTTGGGTTGTGGGAACATCCATGGAGGTGAAGATGCCATGTGTGGTGTGTGGACCAGAGAGGAGGGGCGGGGAGAAACCGGGCCAGCTTGGGAGGGCCAGATGGCCGCGGCTGCGTTCTAATTCACCGGGCAGGCCCGTTTGGCCGGGCAGGGCGGGCGCGGGAGGGCGGGGGGAGAAAAAAAATCAGGGGTCAGTGGGTAGGGAGAGGCCGGGCTCTGGAGCAGATGCCTGGCGAACAATGGGGCTTTTGAAGGAGATGCTGGAGGAAGTGTGGCGCGCGCTTTGTATTGCCTCCTCCGCATTGCAGGTTGGAATCGGGCAGCTAAATTTTAATGAAGTGCATTCCAAAGTGTGCTCGTCAGCCTGGGCTTTCGAGCGAGGGGCTCGGCTGAATGGGGACCGGCGGTGGGAGGGGGAGGGGGCCGCCGAAATGAGTTCCCGATGGAGGGTAAAGGAGGAGATGAAAGCCTGCTCAGTGTGGAGGGCAGGGGAAGGGATGGGGGTAAAAATCAATACGTCCCCGTGCATATTAATAGGCTCCAGCAGGTGTTGGGAAATGTATGTTACTGCATTGTTCCGGCGCCCAGGCTGGGGAAGGCGAGGGAGAGGCCGAGCTACTTTTCCCGGGCGCCGTGGGCAAATGCCTTTGCACTTTGAAGGGCTTTACAAGCTCCCGGGGAAATGAAAGGGGGAATGAGCTGCCATACCCTCCTCCCGTTTTCCCCATTTTTAAAAGAAAGAGAGTACGTGCAGAAGGCTTTTTAAGTTTCCTGGAAATTAACGTGTGTGTATCAGAGCACTGTCTCATCTAGGTAAGGTATGCATGTCTGTGGGCAACCAGAAAATAGAAAGCAGGATCTAGAGTCTCTGGCTTGCTGAGTGCTTGGGAGCCCAAAGGCTCTTCTCTCATTTCTGGTTCTTGGAAGTGAATGGGCCAAGCCAGGAAGGCTGGGCGAGGGGGAGGCGGGTGTTTAAAGAGGCATGAAGGCTGGCCCTTCCCCTTCCCAAGTCCTCAGTCTGTCTGACCTGAGGACCAGGCAGCAGTGGAGTATGCAAGGAAGCTGTCATGTCCATGGTGTTGGAACACAGACTTTGCCTCAAACACAAAGAGAATGGATTTGTGTCTGAGCCAAATTATTTGAGGGTATGTGAGCATACTTAGAAGGATTAGGAGGTATGTAGTGTCCTCTTCTCTTTCCTAGAGTTTACCATGCTCTCACTTTGTCAATTGAGAATCATTTAGGAGAGTACTTATGAGCGTGTGCCGACCCAAAAAGCCTTGCTGGTTTTTGTTGTTGCCTGTTTGTTTGTTTGTTTTACACTCCTCTTGAATTCAGTGCTTTCAAAAGGTTCAGGCATGTTTGTTGGGGACTCCAATAAAACTGGAAGCTTTTGCATGAGATCATTATGACTTTTTAATATTAAAAATATTTGACTGGGGTTATGTATACAGTGCACATGAACCCATGTATATGCACTTAGCAACCCAAGAATAACATATTGTCTTTCTGGTTCTGGGAAAATAAATGCATTTCTTAGTTGAGAAAAACTTGTCTTTTATCACCTCTAAGGCTATTAACTTCTAAAAATTGGTGTTTTTTGATAACTTTGGAAGCCCTCAAGTATTGACTGGATATGCTCTTAGGTTTTTTTGTGACTTAACTTGCACTGGAACTTGTCAACAAGATGCAGCTCATCACTTGCCAATGAATTTTAGTGATGTTGAAAGCTTTAGCAGATGAATGGTATCAACAGAGACTTGATTCCTCCATTTCTCCACTGAGCAAACAGAAGCCGTCTGCTCTACCCCCCCAATATCTTTCCTCTTCTATTTTGGGGAAAGGGGATGGGCCAGAGGGAAAGCTTCCCTGCTGATGATACTGGTCTCTAATCCTGCACCCCCTACCCGGACCCCACCAAATTAAACACTGAAGGTTACACATTTGCATCCCTATGTAGTTTCTTTCTTAGGCTGTATTTCTGTGGCAGCAGCAAAAAAAAAAAATGTTTGGGTTTTGGTATTTGGATTTGTTGTGCTTGTAATAAAGTGATGTGGGATCAGTTTGTTGTTCTTTTCACTTAATTATAGCTCCTGAATGGGTCTATTATTACCTTTAGACTTGAGTCTTACCTGCTTGCTGGTCTGTGAGCAAAAACACGGGCAGTTGTGTTTATCATGAGACCTCCCCCGGGGGAGACCAGAGCCCCACTGTCTTTTAAGTTAACTGAGGTCAGATGAAGCCGTTTGTGATACGGACCATGGTGTGTTTCCTGGAGCTACCAACCATTGAACCCAGGTTCTCTGAAAACTTTCAGATAATAGTTTCATGAACAGAAAGGACCACCTCAACCCAGTGTATTTTTCCGATACCTAGGACTGTCTTTGTGATCAACAGCTGTAGCTCCTTGACATTCTTAAGTATAAGAAGACAAACTATGCCCGTGCATTAAAGGCACCACAGAAGCCATGACAGTGGCTGGTATTACTAAGGCACATGTAGCAGAGGCTTCTGATGAGGCACTCCCTCTCTCCCCCTTATTTTCCGTTCTCTTAGCATATGGATGTGGGTAGAGGAGAGGAAGAAGAGGAGAGAGAGAATGAGACTCCCAGATTCACAGAGGAGCCAATCACCTTGATTAAGTGATACCAGTGACTGAAAAATTAAATTGTAATTTCTGATTGCCCCTATGCTGTGTCACATAAAGCAGGTGATGTGATATCAGTAGAGATTGCTGATTTAATAATCCCAATAAGTATATAGGTCCATGATGCTGGCTTATTAGGGTTGCTGTAGGGAAGAGAATTTGGGAGACACCTATAACTAAAGGTAAAAGGATTTCTAAAGGGAAAAGTAGACATAGAGATGATAGTACTAGAAAATCACAAGATCCATCCCCCCCATCAATACACCCCAAGTATTTTTTTCCTTGTAACTATATTTTCATGGCAAAATCCAGTTAGAAAATGGTGATCACCATTTTCTCAGCATGTTTGCTGCTTCTTCTTTCTGAAAATGTTTTTATGTTGATAGTCAGACCCCAAATATTTGAATGTAAGCACATCCCTTGCAGTCACACTGACACCCTCTGGCACCAGAAAAACCGTCAGAGCATTTTTGAGAAGTCTGGTGGGAAGAAAAGCCAGCAATGCCAACCATTAATTCAGTAATTCTGCTCATGGCTGTATCTGACAGCCGGTCCGGCTCTGGGTGATTTTTCGGCTTTTGGAGTATTATCAACACTAAGTGCAAAGATCTTGCTGGCTTACCGGGTCTTGTGCAAGTTTCTGCCCTTGGGAATCTCTAGCACAACTACATGATCAATTTAGGTTGCCCACAGCCAGGAAAATTATGCCCAAACAGTGACTCTGAAAGACTGTGATATGCCGTTTTCACTGATTTGATAAAGATGGCACTAAACCCATTCACCCCCCAGTAGTCTATTGAGTTGATGACTGAAGGCTATCTAGATACCTGTTTTTGTTTTTACCTGATAACAGTTCCAGAGCTACTGTTGCTGATTTTTATTCTTCTTCTAATGAGGTTGGTATCCCTTAAAGTTTCGATAGGCTGTCAGATTTAAAAACAGAATGGGGAAAATATTACCTAATTTTTACTAAGATGTTTGAGAAGATTGTAAGAATGAGAGTAAAGAGGAGGTCTTAAAAATGAATTACTAGGCTGAAAGTTCTTGAATGAAAAAATTTTGAACATGTTGACATTTGTGGTTATCTAACCTGCAAGGGCAGCAAAAAAGCATAGTGCGTGTAACTCTGTTTTGTGAGGCTTAGCACTTTTGTCCCTGGGAGTTTTCACTATTTCTCTTTCTATATCCCAGTTCTAAGCCCAACACTTAGCTCGTAACATGTGTTCAACAAATAGTGGGTGAATGAGTGGAGGCACTGAGAACTTAGACCAGTCATTGTTAAGAAGTTTGAGTTATTTCCTGGAGTGGAGCTACTCTTAGCAAAACAGAGCAAAAAGCACAACTCCATGAAAAATCATTTTAAAAATAATAAAAGGAAACACCATTTTCCCTCATTTTTAATAACATACATTCTTTCCCACAAACCAGTTAGGTTTTCCTGTAGTTCTGTTGGAAATTTAAAAAGCATTTAGATTTCTACTCACTGTTTAATTGATCTTAAATGCTGGGCTGTTCTCCTGATTAGAGAATCTCCTTTTCCCACGACCTGTCCCACTATAGTTGACCTGGGTTCTGAATTATCACACTGGGTATACTTCTTTGCCGCAATAAAGATTAGATCAGTGGGAATCTACAAATTTGACAGCAACCATATTAAGTAACTTGCCTATGTGACAGTAAGTGCCATAATTTTCTAATTAATTGTGGAGCAATGCCAAGGAGAGTTGCTTTAAAAACACATAACGATTGTAATAGAGACCTGAAAGGGAAGCAAAAACGTCTAAAACGTTTAACTCCTTATTTTGAGGCTTAATACTCTAGTTTATGGTGGCCTTTGCTATTTCTTTTTTAAACCCTTTCATTCATTACTTATATTTTTACCTGGAGGTGGTCTCATATTAGAACTAACTTACTTTATAAATATTTGAGTGCCTACTATGTGCCAGGCACTTTTTAGGTATTAGGGATAGCTCAGTGACCAAAACAGACAAAATCCCCCTGCCCTCCTAGAGCTTGTATTAGAATCTGTGTTAATTTAGTCCTAATAAGATCAGGGAGTAGGGAATAAGGTTGAAATGATTAGTTAAAATGAAATCTTTCAGCTTTGAGAAGTTTGTGCCTAAAAATTACTGTGGTTGGTAAAACTGAGGTTTGCTTGATTGCTTGCACAATGAAACAATGCAGTATAAAATTACACATGAGCCTCATTCCCTCCTTATTCTCTCCTTACTCCTCAAAAATAACATTTTTTTTTTTTTTTTTTTTTGTGGTACGCGGGCCTCTCACTGTTGTGGCCTCTCCTGTCGCGGAGCACAGGCTCCGGACGTGCAGGCTCAGCAGCCATGGCTCACGGGGCCCAGCTGCTCCGCGGCATGTGGGATCTTCCCGGACCGGGGCATGAACCCGTGTCCCCTGCATCGGCAGGCAGACTCTCAACCACTGCGCCACCAGGGAAGCCCAAAAAATAATATATTTTTAAATATAAAAATTTATATATATATACATAAATTTGGTTTCTCTCCCTTTTTACATTACTATATACACACACAACTTTTTTTCTCTTTTTTCTTTCAAAGTAAATGGTATCACACTCTACATCCTGTTCAATCAATAACAACTTTTTTTCCCTACCTGAAATTGACACCTTAATATGATAAAACAAATATTCCTACCTAATTCTTGGTAACAACGACCTGGTAGCCAAAGCCTGGGCTTGAGGGTTGATGTAATCTATTTAACTATTACTTAGATGGAGAGATTTAACATTGTTTCTATTTTTTCAGTATTACTAACAATGCTGTAATAACTATCTTTGCACACTAGTAGCTTGGTTTTTCTTATTGCCATTACAGATGGCCAACTTTCCACATCAGTACATGTATGCTTAGTTCATTCTTTCTAATAATTGGAACCTACATTTATTAGATGACTCTTTGCTAGGGCTGGTTCATTTTGTTCTCACAAAACCTCTAAGGTACTCATTCAGCAAATATTTATTTTAGCAACCTTTATGTGCTAGGAACTGTTCCAGGTACTTGAGATATTATTGACCAAAAGAGATAAAGATCCCTCGTGGGGTTTATGTTCTAGTCAGGGAGACAGACAATAAACAGTAGATGTACTCAAGTGAGTAAATTATTTTGTATATTAGAAGGTGGTATGGGGGGCGGCAGAGTAGAGTAAGGTGGTCAAGACCATGGAGATGGGGCATGTTGCAATTTTAAACAGGGTTGCCAGGGTAGACCTCACTGGGAAAGTAGCATTTAAGTAGAAATTTGAATGAATGAAGGAAGGAGCCTTGTGTGTATCTGGGTGAGGTACAGATGCCCTGTGGCAGAAGTACAAAGCCCTGAGCAAAGGCCCTGTGGCAGAAGTGATACCTGCATTGTGGGAAGAGGGGCTGGAATAGAGAGTATAGTGGCTAGAACTGTGGAAGGAGAGGTCAGAGTGTAAGGGAGAGCAGACAGGTCATAACAAGCATTTTAGACCATTTTAATTACTTTACTCAGAGTGAAATGATAGTCATTGCAAGGTCTTGATTGGGATAATGACATGCCTCAATTAACATTGGAAAAGCCTCACTTTAGGTCATGTGTTAAGTATATATGGATGGGTGGAAGCAGAGAGCACAGGTAGGAAGCTGTTATGGAAATCCTGGTGCAAGATGGTGGTGGTTAGAACAGAGTAGTAGTAGTAGTAATAGAGGTGGTGTAAGAAGTGGCTGGATATATTTTGAAAGTGTACCCAAAACAAGGATGTTTAACCCATCTTAACCTGATGGGTTAAGATGAGGGGTGTGAGAAAGAACAACAGGTTTTTTGTTTTTTGGGTTTTTTTCCAACTGAACACCTTAAAGGATGGAGCTGCTGTTTGCTGGATGGGGGGAGCTGGGGCTGTGTCATCTCTTGGTTTAAGATCTGGAGTTTCATTTTGGACTTAACTGAATTTGAGAGATTTATTAGACATGGAAGTGGGCTGTCAGGAACACAGTGAGCTTGGTGTGTGGAATTCATGGAGAACATCACTATACCATGATTTCTGTCATCATTCCCAGGTGTGGAATGCTAGAATCAGTGCTGAAAAGGAGCATCCTTGCACATATACCTGGGTGCCCAACTGTGAATCTTAACTTAGGTTAAACTGAAGGTGGCATCACTGAGTTTAAGAGTGTGCATTTTAGGATTCGAAAATACTTCCAAATTACCAAAAGAATTGTATGATTTACGTTCCCATCAATGTGTATAAGATTATTTATTTCCCTTCATCTATGCCAAAACTTAATATCGTCTTTTAGAGTTTTGCCACTTTGATAGGTCAAAGACTTTTTATAGCCTTTTACTACAAGGTCATGTGTCTTCCGGTCTCAGAAGCTCTATCCAGCTTCTGGAAGACGCAGAAATTTTCCCTGCTCTGTGACGGTTTGTACAATGGTGATGCAGGTCATACTTCGTAGGACAAACTAATTGCTTGAGGATTTAGCTCTCTGCAAGAAGGTGTAACATATTCAGCATTGTTCAAGCAGCTAATTAAACACTAATGGGGAGACAAATCATGGCGTGAGAGGCTAGTATTTCTGGGAAGCATCAAGTCATTGATTGTTGAATGTGCAGTCATAAGAATTGTGAGGGACCAGCGAAGGGAGAGACACAGAGGTCCTTGTATGTCCTGCCAGGGAGCCTGGAACTTATCCTGAGGGCAGTGGCAGTCTTAGAAGAGTTTAGGGTGGGGCATAACATGGTCTTATTTGTATCTTGTGAAAACCACTCTGGCAGACATCTAAGACAGGGCTCGTCAAACTATGATCCTCAGGCCACTGCCTGTTTTTGCTAAAAGACGTTTTACTGGAACACAGTCCTATGTTTATGTATTGTTTATGGCTACTTTTGTGCTACAGTGGTACTGATAGTAGTTGAATCAGAGACTGTATGGCCTCCAAAGCCTGAACTATTTACTGTCCAGCCCTTTCCAGAAAAAGTTTGTCAACCCTTGGTTTAGGGGATGAAATTAGTGCAGCGGGGGCCAACAAGGAAGCTATGGCCAAAGTGAAAAGTTAAGGCAAAGGAGGCGGGGAGGCCCAAGAGGTATTCAGGAGAGAGAACTTAGTGAGTGATGGAACAGGAGGTACAGAAAAAGGGAGGAGTCCAAGGTGGCATGCATGGTCCTGGGAAGAGTGACCAGGCGGACCGGAAGGTCATAAGGGAGGTCTCAGTGGAAATGTCCAGCTGGTGCAGGATAAATGAGCCTGGGTATGGTATAAGTGGGTGTTCAGAATGTCAAGTTTGGACCTGTTTTCAAAGTATCTTGTTAATCCATAAAAGTCCAGAAACATCTTAGCTGCTGCCCCATCTAATATCCTATTCTGGAGGTGCGTCCCGTCTCTGCCATTTTTGATCTTTCTTGACCAGTCAAGGCTTGGCTTCATGTCTGTGCCCTTCAGGAAGCCTTCTCTGCAGACTACAAGCTGTTCACACTGACCTATCCCTGCTTTGAACCCTTATATAATATAGTGGAAATCCTTTACTGCCTACATGGTTCTTCTCTCAAGTAATCATTTCTTATTTCCCTATCTAGATCATAAATTCAAGGATAGTTTCCATGTCTCATGCATTTTTGTGTGCCTACCAGGTCTACCATGAAGTCCCAAATGAGGTTTATAAATGTTTATTTCTTATTTACAGAATAGTCAAATGATGGGACAAAGCAAACTTATTCTACCTCAAATATCATTCATCAGGAATTTATTGAGTTACATTGTATATGCCAGGCACTCTGCTAGGTATCAGGTGTATAATGAGTACCCTCATGGAACTTTATTTTAATGGAAGATAGAAAAGATGTTACCCTCTATGCTCTTCTAATTCATAAAACTATAGAGCATAATATTGCAGGAGAACTCTGAGATTGTATTCTTGCTCAGCCCTCTTATTTTACGTATGTTTAAACTGTATAGAGGTAGAACTTGAACTGCCCATCTCACCAATAGAATGGTGAGGCTTTCATCTGCGTTGTTCAGATTGAACAATGTGATTTGGTTTCCATTCAAGAGCATAGTAATTCATTGTTTTAATGCACTTTTGTATATAGGGAGTTGCTTGTCATCTTTATTCTGGTGAGTGTCCATTCTAAAGTGGGGTTTTTTTTCCCTGCTATTAATACAACCCTACCAGACTTGTGTTTTACTGCAAAAGCTCTGCCTTAATGGGGTCAGATTTAGGGAGGAATGCTTCACCCTGGTTCCCATTTTATTCTCATATAACATACTGATATCTGTATTCTTGGAAACTGACATGGAAAATGAAGGAACACGGAGTCTCTGGCAGCTTCCTGTTTTCATCTTTACAGGAGTTGAAGGCATCAATTTTCATTTCATGCTTTGAATTACTTGTAATATAGGTTTTTAGAGAGGCTTTGGTAGGCAGATGAGCCTGAGCTCTGGGCCTGTTCACCAAGGAGCCTCTAAGGAAAGCAAGAGAATAGGCTCTCAAGCCCCAGGGAGGGGACCATATGTGTGCTGGGGAATTGAGATCCGAGAGCGTTGCTATCCCAACAGTGCCAAGGGGAGCTGCTCTGGCTTGCCAGGCACTTCGTAAAAGTGCTTGTTGATTGAGTGCTTTTACTTGGTTTCTTTGTGTTATGATATGTCATGCAAAGAAGAGGAGTAGAAGGTGCGGCTAATATTCCAATGACAGTAAAAATGCATCAAGGTGAAGAGAGATTTTGGGGCCCAAAGATATCTTATTGGGGAATGGCAAAAGATGTCAAAAGGAACTAACCATGACTTTGATAGCAAAGCACTGACCCAGCAGTAGATAAGGATGGAAACTCCCAGGGCTATTGACCAGGGTATTCTTATGGTGCATCTTCCCTAATGGGAAACCAGCAAGCCTTTGGAAAATTCCAGCTTCATGACAGTTTCTCCCCTGTAAAAACATACATTAGCTACAGCAGATTTTGTGACATTACAGACTGAAGAGAAACCTGCCTCCCCCCATCCCAGAAGCTCTCCTGCACCGTGTTTTTGTATTTTCCAGTATCCAGAGTGAAGGTGCTGGAGGGAACTGTTCTACTTGCCAACTAGAAAGAAGGTGTTAAAGAAAAAAAGTCTGTTACTTGCCAGTTGGAAAATATGTATGTTCCAACATTTTGTCTTTAAGAAGACTACTTGTAGTTTGAGATGGCCGTAATCTAGGTGAGTGTTAAGTATTTTAATGCATCTATGTTTAATTTCTCATGTTAAAATCACAGTTTTTTGAAGTGAATTTTATTTACCATTTAGAATTTACTTACAATAAGGTTTGCTCTTTTTGCTATATAGTTCTCTGAGTTTTGGCAAATGCATACAGTCTTGTAACCACCCTTCCATTCAAGATACAGAATAGTTCTATGTGTCCCCACCCCGAGGCAAAATTCTTTCCTCTTACCCACCCCCCCCTTTTTTTATTAAGTTATTATATCTGCAATTTTTTTTAATTAGCTTTTATTTTTGGCTGTGTTGGGTCTTCATTTCTGTGCGAGGGCTTTCTCTAGTTGTGGCAAGCGGGGGCCACTCTTCATTGCGGTGCGCGGGCCTCTCACTATTGCGGCCTCTCCCGTTGCGAAGCACAGGCTCCAGACGCGCAGGCTCAGCAATTGTGGCTCACAGGCCCAGTTGCTCCACGGCATGTGGGATCTTCCCAGACCAGGGCTCGAACCCGTGTCCCCTGCATTAGCAGGCAGACTCCCAACCACTGCGCCACCAGGGAAGCCCCCCCCCCTTTTTTTGGCTGCACTGCGTGGCATGTGGGATCTTAGTTCCGCAGCCAGGGATCGAACCCGTGCCCCCTGCAGTGGAGGCACAGAGTCTTAACCACTGGACTGTCAGGGAAGTCCCTCCTCTTACCCTTTCATTGTCAGTCTCTTCCCCCACCTGTAGGCAACCATCAATTTTCTGTTCTTAATAATTTTGCCTTTTCCCTAATGTCGTATAAATGGAATCATATAGTATGAAGCTTTTAGATGTAGCTTCTTTCACTTAACAAAAGGGATTTCAGGTTTATCCATATTGTTGCTGGTATCACATTTGATCCCTTTTTCTGGCTGCATAGTATTCCATTGTATGGATGTACCACGGTGTGTTCATCCATTCACTAGCTGAAGGACAGTTGAGTTCTTTCCAGTTTGGGGGGATTATAAGTAAAGGCAATAAAGGAGCTTCCAAAGAAAGCAAGAGAACAGGCTCAGAGCCCCAGGGGGAAAAATCAAAGGTGTACTGGAGAGGTTTTGTGTAAACATAGGTTTTCATTTTGCTTGGGTTAATACCTAGGAGTGAGATCACTGGGTCATGTGGTAAGTACCTGCAGCTTTATAAGAAACTGCCAGAGTCTTTTCTAAAACACTGTACCATTTTGCATTCTCCCTTAGCAATGTTTGAGCGTTCCAGCTGCTCTGCATCTTCACTAGCACTTGGTATCGTCAAATTTAAAAACAGATTTCTCCCCCCTAGACTTTCTAATACATAGTGTAGGGGTATTTCATTGTGATTTTAACTTGAATTTTCCAAATGACTAAGACATTGAACATGTTTTCATGTGTGTATTAGCCATCCATATGTCTTTAGTGAAGTGTCTTTTATCCATTTTTTAGATTTTTTTTTAATCACAAATTTTAATGGAATGCACCAACTGTCACTCAATCCTGCTAACATTTGGCTTGCCTGATTTTTTACAAAATACCAAAAGTTTGATACTTTTAAACATTTATAAACATCTTATTTTCGTTTTTTAAATTGAAGTATAGTTGATTTACAATATTGTGTTAGTTTCAGGTGTACAGCAAGGTGATTTATATATGTATATATGTACTTATGTGTGTATGTGTATATATATATATATATATAAAAGAATCTGAAGGGCTTCCCTGGTGGCACAGTGATTGAGAGTCCGCCTGCCGATGCAGCGGACACGGATTCGTGCCCCGGTCCGGGAAGATCCCACATGCCGTGGAGCGGCTGGGCCCGTGAGCCATGGCCGCTGAGCCTGCGCGTCCGGAGCCTGTGCTCCACAACGGGAGAGGCAGCAACAGTGAGAGGCCCGCGTACCACCAAAAAAAAAAAAAAAAAAAAAAAAAAAAGAATCTGAAAAAATATATCTATAAGGAATATATATATGTAGTTTTCATATTCTTTTCCACTTTAGGTTATTACAAGATACTGAATATAGTTCCCTGTGCTATACAGTATAAACATCTTGTTTTCAAACATTAAGCTTATGACAGGAATTAGTCAAGTCTGGACTTACATCTTGGCTCTGTCATTGACTATCTGGCTGACATTAGCATATCATTTGACCTCTGTAAGATTCAGTTACTTCATCTGTAGAATGGTCTCAATGCCTAATTGCTGATGGGCGTTAGGATTAAATTAGCTAATTGCATAAACACAACATGTAGTAAGCATTCACCAAATAATAATTCTTCTTACAAATATCAGTATCACTGACTCAGGTGAACTTACGTAGTCAGGTCCACGTTATCCATTGTAGCACCAGTGTCTAGTATAATACCAAGTGCACGAAAGGAGTGAATGAAGTGGTTGAATGAATAAATGAGTCAAGGAAAGCATGCCTACTCTTTATACTCAACTCACCAAGGATATCACAAATACAGTTTTGTGAGGCACTGTCTTTTTTTTTTTTTTAATTTTATTTATTTATTTATGGCTGTGTTGGGTCTTCGTTTCTGTGTGAGGGCTTTCTCTAGTTGTGGCAAGTGGGGGCCACGCCTCATCGCGGTGCGCGGGCCTCTCACTATCGCGGCCTCTCTTGTTGTGGAGCACAGGCTCCAGACATGCAGGCTCAGTAATTGTGGCTCACGGGGCTAGCTGCTCCGCGGCATGTGGCATCTTCCCAGACCAGGGCTCGAACCCGTGTCCCCTGCATTGGCAGGCAGATTCTCAACCACTGCACCACCCGGGAAGCCCGAGGCACTGTCTTGAATCTAGCGGTATTTGCTGAATTGTAGCTCTCTTACATTTTCCATTTATTTTAGTGCTGTAGCTCTTGATATCTTTTTAGCCATGCACTTCACATTTATTTTTAGAGAGGCTGAGGGTATAAGGATTTGTGATGTCACATGATTTTCTTCTTCTTCCCTCTGTTTTTATATGCTTTTTCAAAGGTCAAAGAACCATGACCCATGACTCATTCTTAGGTTTCTGTCCCACTTGAAAGGGATACTTGCAAGTAATTGCAGATAAATCTATGGCTTCCCAGCTTTGTTAAACTCTGCTTATCACTCAGTTCTGCTGGAGGTTGCTGCCAATTATGCCTTGGCTGTTTTTTGGGTAGTGGGTGTGTGTAGACTGGTCTTTGCCTTCTCCAAGACAGAGGGCCTGTAGATAGAGCATCTGAGTTCCTATAACCTGACCCCATTTTGAAGAAATTGCTGACTTTGGCAAGGGCTTTCAGAGCCTCACCCATTCCAGAACTGGTCTGAAAAACCAGCTGGTTGCTGCTTAGTCAGCTGTTAGAACTGGGCCAGAAGATCTCATATTGGAAACCAACCTTCCACCCTAAAGGGAGGAAGTTAACATTAAGCCAGTTTGCTCTCTTCTGCAGAAGTAGCTTTTCTAGGTTGTGGGAAATGGAAATAAGGGTGGAGAATGTCTGAGTCTGGATGTTCTGTGATGTGTTAATTATTTTATGTTCCATCTGGCTTCGAACTTCACACCACTGTCGCTGTGGAAAGTTCTCCAAATTGAACTGCCTTTCATATTCCGGTAATCCATTTCACCTTTGAGAGTCTAGCAGAAGCAATAATCTCATCTTTGAGGAGAAAATGACAAAGCTCTTCTTGGTATAGATTTTCAAAGCAACTCTCACACTTGGTAAATTCCCACCTAACCTAAATGTGTTTTCAGTTCTTCTTCATTAAAAAGTTGGTTAGGGGGGCTTCCCTGGTGGCGCAGTGGTTGAGAGTCCGTCTGCCGATGCAGGGGACATGGGTTCGTGCCCCAGTCCGGGGAAATCCCACATGCCGCGGAGCGACTGGGCCCGTGAGCCGTGGCCGCTGAGCCTGCGCGTCCGGAGCCTGTGCTCCGCAACGGGAGAGGCCCGTGTACCGCAAAAAAAAAAAAAAGTTGGTTAGGGGCTTCCCTGGTGGCGCAGTGGTTGAGAGTCCACCTGCCGATGCAGGGGACACGGGTTCGTGCCCCGGTCCGGGAAGATCCCACATGCCGCGGAGCGGCTGGGCCCATGAGCCATGGCCGCTGAGCCTGCGCGTCCGGAGCCTGTGCTCCGCAACAGGAGAGACCACAACAGTGAGAGGCCCGCATACCACAAAAAAAAAAAAAAAAAAAAAAAGTTGGTTAGAACATTCCTCCGAGTTTTTACAGAGTCCTGTTCTTCTTAAGCCTCATCTTGGTTGTATCTATTAGACCCCTAAGAGCTGGCCTATAGGGGTGCAATTATAATGAGGAGGTAAATACACTTGAACTTTGTCCCGCTCTAGCCCTTTTCTGTTGCTGTTCATTTGTTTTGGTGATGTTGGCATAGCTGTTTCAAAAAACCTTGCACTCAGTGCACACTTGCCCTTGCCATTGGTAAGAAACCCCACTATAAGGAACTTAAGGAAGTTGATGGAATTCAGTGAAATGGGCTCCAGTTAGAGGTTATTTTCAAATAGCAGAGACAGGTTAGCTCTGTTTTACTCAGCTGTCCTTTCACGCTGTGACATTGCTTCATTTAACTGCCTTGCAAGGAGCATGTTTTTGAACCTGAGGATAATGCAAGTGATGTCATTATGAGTTAGAAGATGTTTTAAAATTAATTCTAATATCTTTAAATGGTACACCTCTGAGAGCAGCAGTAGCATCCTGAAAGAGAAAGAACTTAACTTCCAGACTTGGGCTGTCCACCGTGGTATGGTAGCCAGTAGCCACGTGTGACTGTTGGAGCATTTCATATGTGACCAGGCTACGTTGAGATAAGCTGTCCATGTAGAATATATACCAGAATTTGAAGACTTAGTATGAAGAAAGAAGGTAAAATATCTTATTAATAATATTTGTTGATTTTATGTTGAAATTACAGTATTTTGGATATATTGGGTTAGGGTAAAAATTTAAACAATGTTAAATTTATTTCACTTGTTTCTTTTTACTTTCTTCAAATCAGTTTTAACTATAGTTAATTTACAATGTTGTGTTAGTTTCAGGTGCACAGCAAAGTGATTCAGTTATATATTTATATATATGTATGCAGTGTATATATATTTTTTAGATTGTTTTCCATTATAGGTTATTACAAGATATTGAATCTAGTTCCCTGTACTATACAGTAGCTTCTTGTTAATTATCTGTTTTATAGACAGTAGTGTGTATCTGTTAATCCCAAACTTCTTTTTAATGTTACGTGTGTAATTTATTTATTTATTATTATTTTCTTTTAATAAATTTATTTATTTTTGGCTGTGTTGGGTCTTCGTTTCTGTGCGAGGGCTTTCTCTAGTTGTGGTGAGCGGGGGCCACTCTTCATTGCAGCGCGCAGGCCTCTCACTGTCGTGGCCTCTCTTGTTGCGGAGCACAGGCTCCAGACGCGCAGGCTCAGTAGCTGTGGCTCACGGGCCCAGTTGCTCCGCGGCATGTGGGATCTTCCCAGACCAGGGCTCGAACCCGTGTCCCCTGCACTGGCAGGCAAATTCTCAACCACTGCACCGCCAGGGAAGCCCTACATGTGTAATTTAAAATTTCGTATGTGGTTCACATTACGTCTTTTTTTTTTTTTTTTTTAATTTTGATGAAGTGTATTTATTTATTTTTGCGGTACGTGGGCTTCTCACTGCTGTGGCCTCTCCCGTTGCAGAGCACAGGCTCCGGACGTGCAGGCTCAGCGGCCATGGCTCACGGGCCCAGCCGCTCCGCGGCATGCGGGATCCTCCCGGACCGGGGCACGAACCCGTGTCCCCTGCATCGGCAGGCGGACTCTCAACCACTGCGCCACCAGGGAAGCCCCACATTACGTCTTTATTAGACAGTGCTGCAAGACTGAGTATGACAGTGGTACCCTTCATTCCGAAGGCTGTAGATGTCGTAGTCCTGTCTCGTGGCAGTGTTAATTTGCTGAAGAGGCCTCTCCATCTGTGGAACGTTCACATTTGTGGAGCACAGCCTGTGAGAGCTGTGGTAGATCAGAAGCACTGGAGGGAGGTAGGTGATGGCTAAGGTTTCTTCCCTGGATAGTTGGGCTCATGGCAGCCTCAGTGTGACATTCAAGATAGAGAAGTGAGGTCACAAGGTTAGAGCGTGAAGGGAAACCCCAGCAATTTCTCTGGAGAAGCTTGCTTTCCACAGGAGTCTTACTTGACCTCGTTTTCGTGCTTGGTATCCTCGCACATTGGTGAGGCTCCCTCTGATGTGATGAGCTGAATAGGAATTCTGGAGGGCTGCCACCTGCGGTGACACGCTTCCGTGCCATGTCTAAAATCATCCCTTTTGCTAATACTCCTGAGAGTATTGAGGGAGGCCTGTGTGTGGTGCTGCCACCTGGGGTTTGTTCGGATCTGGCTATTAGGAGACTAGACTAAGTTCGCCCAGAGCTGAGCCTGTGTGCTAGATAGGACCAGACACTCAGAACCAACAAGAGCTGTATTTCTTGTGCACAGGGAGCTTACGATATGCCACACATGATTCTAGGACCGAGGATGCAGCAGCAAGAAAGCAGACTAAAATCCCATCTTTAGGGAGCTTACATTCTGGTGGAGCCTATAGTGTACTTAAAAACTCTGATTTCGAATAGATTTGTGAGCTGGAGGGGGTCTTGGGGATTACGTAGCCCAACCCATTTATTGAACAGAATAACTGTCATTTTACATGTTGAATCTATCATAGGGACTAGTGCAGTGCCTCACATATGGCAGACTCCAATTGTGTACATTCATTTATTCAACAGGTATTTATTAAATACCTACTACATTTTAGGCACTTTTCTAAGCATTAGGAATATATTGGCAAACAGAAGAAAGATTATTGTTCTCAAGGAGCTTCGATTCCATCTGGGCGTGGGTAATGGGGTGTCAGACGGTGGCCATGAAATATAAGTAAGTTATGTGGTATGTCTGAAATTGATAACAATCTATGAAAGGAACAAGGTAGGGGGTATTGGGAATGCTGATGGGAGATGGGTGGCAACTTTCAGTAGAGCCTAATTTGGGAGGTGACTTTTGTGCAAGAGTTGGGGTGGAGGATATTTACCGTGCAAATATCTGGGGTTGCGGTTGGTGGTAAGGGCACTGGGGGGTACCTTCCAGGTGAAGGGAGCAAACCAGTACAAAGTCACCAAGGCAGGAGCCTACCTAATCTGTTTGAGGAGCAGTCAGGGGGGCCTGTGTGGCTGGACCACAATTTGCACAGAGGAGAAAGAGTATTGGAAGATGAAGTCAAAGAGGTGATAGGGAATCGGATCATGGGTGGACTTCACTTTTACAATACAGGATTTTGAGCAGAGAACTTCTGTGGTCTGACTTACACCTTTCATTTGTTTTTTTAAACATACAGTTAAATTCCTTTCTTATTGGTGTACAGTACTCTGAGCTTTAATAAACGCACACAGTCGTGTAACCACTATGATAATCAAGGTACAGAATCAGTCCTTCCTTCCATCACTCCAGAAACCTTCCCCGTGCTGCCTCGTGGTAGACTTAACACTTTAAAGGCCAATTCTGGGTGCTCTGTGGATCTCAGACTATGGGGAGGCACCTGGCACGCAGGAAGGCCAGTTGGGAGGCTTATGCAGCTGTGGGTAAGCAGTGATGGAGGCTTGCCTAGGATGAGTTAGGAAGGTAGATGTTTGATGGGAAGTGTGAGAGAAAGAGAGGAGAAAATGATGACGTGATGATTTTTGCCCTGAGCCCAAAGGAAAGCTGGTACCATCATTTACTGAGATGGGGCAGGTTGCAGGTTTGAAGGGGAAGAATATTGTTCAACTTTGGACATTTTTGGTCTCATAAGCTATAAGATATCCAAGCAGAGACGTCGATGGGGAAATCAGATGAATTGAAATGCACAGATGATGTTTAGAAGCCAATTTTCACATCGTGAAACAGTTGGGAGAAAAATGTGCTATTCTTATAGGAACCACTCGTGAGTCTTTAGGATTCAGAGGTGCTTGAGTCATCTGATACCCAGGATTTTTGTCTGCACATCTTTTTTATGGTCCTTCAGTTCATTTCTTTATTCATTCTTTGGTAGATAGATATATATCCTTTCTATACAGAGAATACCACAAAGTTCAATACGACTATAGTGGTCCTGGTGTTTGTTTGACTTGTTAATTGAAAAAATGACCTGTGTTAAGAGTAAGGAGGAGCTAGTTCAGAAGGACTCTTTATTCCACCAAAGATGTTTAACTCCAGGAAGAACTTCTGGTGTTTGACTTTGGGTCACTGTGTATCGATTGACTCGCTTCTGGTGCCTTTAGCTGCCAGTGTACTTGAGTTGAAGCAGAGAGAACTGAAGGGAAGGCTAAAATTAAAAGCAAGATATGATGTTAGTTGGCAAAGAAAAGTAGAATGCAAAATTCTATATATGGTCTAATCTCAAATTAGATTGAAAACTAGTATGTACATGTACAGAATACATTCTGAACAGAATATCCTAAAATACAACCACCACTGTCTCTGTGTTGTGAAATGATGGGACACGTTTGCTTCATTTAAAATATTTTTCCACGTTTTGGGGAATTTCAATAAATAGATATATTTTTCTTTCTTTTTAAAAAATTTTTTCAGGAAATGTTTATTCAACATGAGATTCAGACCTGGTTGGGGATAGATCAGTGAATAAGACAGGAAAAGGCTTTGCAACTTCAGGGAGCTAATAGCCTTGTGAAATCATTACAGTTTTATAATTAGAAGAAAGACACACTAATTAACGAAGAAAGAATGCAAGTGAACTTGTCTAGTTTCATTGGCTTTATTAGGCACACGAACTGAGCTCGTTTTTTATGAATCACTCTCCATCCACGTTTCTCCCTGTGATGGTCTCAGAGGAGTGAGCCTTTGTGACTGTGTGACTCCTGGCTGCATTTCTGAAGCCACTCATGTAATATGGAATATCTTGTAGTAGTGGGGTGAGGGGTCTCTTCCCCCTTACGATGGAGAGGGACCGCATAAAGCCCAGACATGTGCCAGCCTTGGGCTTAAATGATCCTACCACAGGGCAGCCGAAAAGATCATGGTTCCTTGGCAGAAGTTTTGGGGGAGGGTCATACCTGCTGTCAATCTGACCTAAGATGAGTTACCCAGTCTTGCTAAGCAAGACTCTGCTACCTCATCTGGAAAATACCTGGAACTAGGCGAATCTGATTCTCTATGACTCCAGAATTTGCACAGCGGTGGTGCTGGACAGTGCCTACTTTGGACTTCAAGAATGTTCACCTCATGGGTATTATTTACATGAACATATTTATCCAACCTCCCTTCTGTTAAGAGATGTCCTGTGCCAAACCCATACTTTGTTTCAGTGACCCAAAAAATGGAGCTGATTTCAGAGAGTTTGCAGAGAATATCCGTTCTCACTGAGAGACTTGGACCAGGGAGATTTAATTTTCCCCCATGACTGTCTCACCATTTAGGTTGAAATGTGTTTAATGGAATTGGCATCCAGCTCTTACATTAGTTGGTGACTGGCTAGATGCCACAAGTGGGAACCAAGAGGAACAGGAGGGGTTATTTTGTACCTGAAGATTTGAATCCTGCAAGAAACATTTTCTCATACCTTCTCTGTACTGGATCTTGTAGCTGGTTGAGTTTTGCTTTCCTCCTTTTTTTCTCTCTTCTTGTGTGAAAATGTTGATATGGTGACTTCCTTCTAATTTTATCAAATACAGTATGTCCAGAAACAAAACAGAACCATGTTTCCGTGTGTGATTCCTGGCAGAAATGGTGCGATTTCATCTCTGGATAAAACTGTGAATTTGTGGGAAGCAATATGGTACGGGTACTTAGGGAAAGCAAAAGGAATACAGAGCCTGGCTGCCAGTCAGTCGCCTTTGTCTTGGTGGCTGGAGGAAATCACTCGTGATTTGTAGGAGCTGAGGCTCCGGAGGGTAGATTCAGTCAACAAGCAGGCAAGCCGGGTGAAGCCAAGGAAGGGCAGTATTATATTTCCAGTAGAGCCACATTATTTATGCATTCATATTGCACAAGTGTATGTGTTTGTGTGTGTGTGTGTGTGCATGAGAGAGACAGAGACAGAGACAGAGGGAGAGAAGGAACACAAACAAGAACAAACATAGACAACTATCAATAAAATAGTATTGCCTTGAAGGCTGTCCCTAGAGTTGGGGTGACATGGAAGACATGATTCTGCTGGTCTCAGTTCCCAGGAGCCACACGCAGCATTAGCACCTCTTGAGCTGAGTATGACAATGCTGGTTAAAGACACATTTTGTATATGGCAAGGCTCCTTGAATGTAAACCAGCTTCTTCATGCTGGGCTCATCTGGAGAAACAGTGAGCTGTTCCAACACTGGAGACAACCTGACTGAGTTTAATGTATTGAGAGTAGAATATTACATTTCATAGATGGTCTAAGGAATTTTTCAACAGTTTTGGCTGTTGTGCAGTGCTGGGGTTAGGTGAAGCCAGTGAGGCACTCACCTTCAGCACAAAATTTAAAGAGGTGCTCAAAAACTTCATAATCAAGAGAAATAATATTGTAATGCATTATTTTTTAAAAGTAAAAATTATTTTAAATAAAGGTAGATCAGTGTTACTTTTTTCCTTTTGCTTCAGGCTTTAATACAGCTCAGCATGGCACTGTTAACTGATTTTGTCTTTATTTCAAGCTGATATTTGGTTCATCAGGGATTTTTTACATTAATTTTTATTTTAAAAAAATTGCATGAAAATAACTGTTTCTCTCAGTTACTGAGTTTTGGGGACACTTCTGTAAAATTTGTACCCCAGGGTTGTGCCTTATTTGTTTCACTCTAGTCTGGCTCTGTTCGTGATGTTTGCCTTAATTTTTAACTTTAGAAGCCTTGAGTAAAAAATGATTCTAAGGGACAAATAGAGCACCCAGGGTGGTGACTGACTTCAAGAAGCTCAGTTCTTATAGAATATTATCTATGTTCATGAACTGAACTCCTTTTTATATGCCATGATATGGGAAAGACTACTTACATATTCATTTATTTAATGGTTATTTATTCAACATTTACTGTGTACTTGACACTATTTTAGGTACTGGGGCTACAGTGATGCACCAATTAGACAAAATCCCGGTGTTCATAGAGCTCACACCCCATTGGTAACCATACATCATCTCTAGTTTTCACAACAACTCTGCAATATAGGTATCAATTTCACCATTTTACAGGTGAGAAAATTGAGGCTCAAAGAATAACTCTAGCTGCAGATAACTAAGTATGGCATCGTCCAGCGTAGAATCTAGTGTTGAAAGGATTCAGAGAAAGCCACACTTACTGTGACGTGGGCTTAGTCAATCGGAAGCTTCCTGGAATAGGAGTCCTATATTGGTTCTTAAAGGAGAACATTATGGAAACATTTAAATGCAATACTGAATGTAGGCAACAATACAAAATCCCTTTTCCTTGATTTTGGCAAAGCAATAAAGTGGCACAGAGAAAGCCAGGCAAAAAGATGAAGATAGAAAAGTATTTACCTATCTCAATCAGCAGCAACCACTAGATGTCTGGAGTAGCAGTGAGAGTTCACCTTTTATACCAGCTCCAAGCTGTTAGAATTGGAAGCCTTTATCCAGGTTCAGAGAAGAAGAGTACAGTGATTGATTAGTAATGTCTGCATGGGATTGCCATGGATTACCACTAGTTTTATGATAGTATGTTACATACATTATGATATTGGTATCACTATGTTGATTGTCCTAGTGCCCTAAGCTGAATTTCCAGATTGTCAGTATTAGGATGTGTAGAAATTATTGTTGAATGGGTTATTAATAATTGTTACTTGATGGGCGAGTTCGTCCATTTCTACAAAAAAGTATGGTGGAATTTTGATTTTGATTGCACTGAATATAGAGATATAGATCAATTTGGGGAGAACTGACATTTTAAAAATATTGAACATGAACAGAGTACATCTTTTAAAATATTTCACAGTAAAGTTTTATAGTGTTTATATAGGTCACTCACATTTCTAGTCAGATTTATTCCTGACTATTTTTTGTTTTTAATGCTGTTATAAATATTATTTTAAATATTCAATTTCTGATTACAAATTACAAGTACAGGTATACTTTTGAGATATTGTAGGTTCAGTTCCAGACTACTGCAATAAAGTGAATATTGCAATAAAGTGAGTCACATGAATTTTTTGGTTTCCCAATACATGTAAAAGTTATATTTACACTATACTGTAGTCTATTAAGTGTGTAATAGTATTATGTCTAAAAAACAATGTACATACCTTAATTAAAAAATACAAAACAAAAGCATAATTGCAATCATCAACGATATCTGATCATAGGCCACCATAACAAATAAAATAATAATGAAAAGTTTTAAATACTGTGAGAAATACCAAAATGTGACCCAGAGACATGAACTGATCAAATGTTGGGAAGATGGTGCTGATAGACTTACTTGATGCAGGGTTGCCATGTAGTTTCAATTTGTAAAAATGTCAAGTGCAATAAAGCAAAGCACAATGAAACGAAGTATGCCTGTATATAGAAGTATAATTGATTTTTGTATAGTAATCTTGTATTCTTCAGTGTTGCTAAACTTGCTTATTCGTAGATAGTTTTATTGTATATTTTATCAAATTTTCTATGTAGATGAGGAGTTAGCAAACTTTTTCTTAAAAAGCCAGAGAGTAAACATTTTAGGTTTGTGGGTCATATAACCTTCATGGCAACTTCTCAACTTTTCCCCACTGTATGGAGAAAGCAGCATAGACAATACCTAAGTGCACGTGCGTGACTGTGTTCCAGTAAAACTTATCTAGAAAAACTTTTGTGGTTTGCCATCTCCTGACATAAATATTTTGCCACCTGAGAAAACAATATAGTTTTATATCGTCCTTTTCCAATCTGGATGCCTTTTATTTCCTTTCCTTGCTTTATTGCACTAACTAGTATTTCTAGTAAAATGTTGAATAGAAATGGAAAGAATGGATGTTCTTGTCTTGACTGCTCTTTCATCATTAATATGGTGTTAGCTGTAGGTTTCTCATAGATTCCCTTTCTCAGGTTGAAGAAGTTTCCTGTTACTTGTAATGTGTCAAGGATTTTTACCAGGAGTCAGTGTTGGAGTTTGTTAAATGCTCTTTCTCTGTCTGTTGAGATGATCATATGATTTTTCTTAAGTTTATTAAGTATGGCAAATTATACTGATAGATTTTTCTGATGTTAAACTGATCTTGCATAACTAGGGTAAACCCCACTTTATCATACTTTATTACCCTGTTTATTTGTTGCTGGATTTGATTTATTGATATTTTATTAAGAATTTTTATAGCAATGTTCATATGAGATATTGCTCTGCAATATATATAGTTTGCTATTATTTTGATGAAAAGAAACAAACCCCTTATATATATATATATATATATATATATATATGTATATATATATATATATATATATATATATGAAAGGAGTGAATATTAATGCCAGGATATTTACATTGCTTACTTTAAACATATGATTGGGGAATAGGGATAGGATAGTTTAACTTTGCCTTCACGTAACATGTTTCCTTTTTCTTTTTATTTGTGAATAAAATGTGTAAACCCAAAGTGAAATTCATGATAACTTCTGGGAAATTCTTTGGGGACTGTGTAAGTTGGAGAGAAATTATCTGGGTTTAGGTGAGAATTAGATCCTTCCTAAAACTGTTGAACAAATCAAGTGTTTCTATTGTCTGGTTGCTCCTTTGGGAAGGAAAGTAGTGTAGTGGGCACAGATTTTTTGTAACAGACAGATCTGGCCTTGAATCTTGGTCCTGTTAACTGACTTGCCTGTGGGCTTTTAATTTTTCTGTGTTTAAAATGGGCATAAGATCTACCAGACAATATTGTTGTAAGGATAAAGGGTACTATAAGGAAACTAGCATATAGAACATTTTTAATAAATGGTAATCTCTATTACCACTATTGCTGCTGGTCTATTTATAGGATCAAAGAAACTCAAGGCCTCAAGTTTAACTTTGCACTCAGTGCCTAAGTTGTCTTCATGTTTGACAGGTGATCTTTTGCCAGTGTGACCTTGGATCATCCTTTAACTTCTTTGAGTCTTAATTATCCATGAAAATAGGATAATAGTGGCGCCCTCCTAGTTGAGTGGTATTGATGAGATATTACTTGTAAAGTGTTGAGCGCTGATGGTACTTGACACATACTAAGTGTTCAGTATTATCAACTAGCCTGGTTGGCCTCATTCTTGTTAGTCACAATTTAGTAGGATTAGTTCCTCCTCTGTTTTTCACATGACTTCTCTGTTAAAGGGTAAATCCTTCCTGTCCTTTTCTCCTAAATGCCCTCCCCTCGTTGGCATGTATGTGCTCATATATATGTGTATATGAGCACATATACACCAATGGAGGCAGGGCATTTAGGAGAGGTTGGGTATATTTGTCTAACTGACAAAATGATTTTAAATCTTTTATGCAGCAAATTATCAGCACTGTCTTAGAGCTATTTTTGTTTTTTTTTTTTTTGCGGTACGCGGGTCTCTCACTGTTGTGGCCTCTCCCGCTACGGAGCGCAGGCTCCGGATGCACAGGCTCAGCGGCCATTGCTCACGGGCCTAGCCGCTCCGCGACACATGGGATCTTCCCAGACCGGGGCACGAACCCCTGTCCCCTGCATCGGCAGGCGGACGCTCAACCACTGCGCCACCAGGGAAGCCCCTGTTAGAGCTATTTTTGATTCAGCATGCCATTTGTGTTTTCACTGAAGATAAGCATGCATCTCTGAATGGGTTGGAGTTAAATGTGGAGATTGTTGACATCTCTCAAAATTGATGCATCAATCTGGAGGATCTTTAATATATACATTTGTAATAGATGAAGAATAAACCAGATTGCAAATCTTTTTTTTTTTGAAGCAAACCATGTACCAGGTTTTTGGTCCAAATTGTGTAGGATAAGTTAAATTGCATTCTATTAACCCATATGAGTATATTTCTGTAAGCATGGTTATGTTGAAATAAAGTTTTAAAAAGCAAACAAAAAAACAATTTGAGCCATCAATGAATACTCTCTGTCCAGTTAGTTACTCTTGGCTCCACCATTATCAAGGATGTCACAGGAAAACCCTACCAAATGGCTTCTGAAATCCAGATACCCTTTGCTGTATTCTTTGACCTATGATCTGTAATAAAGAACTGTAAGAGGGCCTCCCTGGTGGCGCAGTGGTTGAGAATCCGCCTGCCGATGCAGGGGACATGGGTTCGTGCCCCGGTCTGGGAAGATCCCACATGCCGCGGAGCAGCTAGGCCCGTGAGCCATGGCCGCTGAGCCTGCGCGTCCGGAGCCTGTGCTCCGCAACGGGAGAGGCCACGACAGTGAGAGGCCCACGTACCGCAAAAAAAAAAAAAAAAAAAAAAAAAAAGAACTGTAAGAATTACTGAAAGAAGCTAGTTGGTTATGGTTTTTTCTTGCTAATCTCATGGTATATCCTGTTAGTCATTACATACTTTTTTTCTCAATTTATTTTTGGCCGCACTGCACGGCAAGCGGAACTTCCCCGACCAGGGATCGAACCCGTGCCTCCTGTATTGGAAGCAAGGAGTCTTGACCACTGGACCACCAGGAAGTCCCATTACGTACTTTTGAAGGATACATTTAATAAATTTCTGAAGTAGAAAGGTCTGTTTAATAAAGTGTTCTGAAAATTTCATCTAAGGATTCATTTGAAAATCATCTGGATACTTTTACGAATAACACTATACAATTTTCTTTGAGTGATAGGCCTTCATTATATGTATTTATGATGTTTAAAACCATTTAAAGAACACTTATTTTCTTCTATGCTTTCCAAAGTATGAGGAACAATTCCTATTATATATTTGTATTGCCTTGATAGGAAGTTATATGAAATAATTCACATACAGTTGAGTGATGGGGGAAAAATGCCCCTTAGTTTCAACCACTGCGATTTTTAAAATGGAATTTTCCAAGCAATTAATCCCCAAATGTGGGCAGGTGCATTTGGGTTTTTCATTTGCCAGAACATATTTCATGCTTAAAATTTTAATGAAAAACAATAAAAAGCAAACTGTTTTTTAGGTTTCTGGAAAAAGAGGTGACCTTTCTGTCTGCCGTCTTTAAGGTAACAAAATTAGTAAATGCATCTGATTTTAAAAAACATTTAAACCCATTTTTCTACAGATACAGTGGCAAAACTGAATTTTTTATTTAGCAGTTGACACTTAGGTTTGCTTCCTTTTTTTTAGTAGTTCTTTTGAACCATTAAGTTTAAAAGAGACCCAAAACAACTTGACAGCTGGAAGTCGAGTGGTGTAGTGGGGGAAAAAATAGTTGTTTTGGGCTTCCCTGGTGGCACAGTGGTTGAGAGTCTGCCTGCCAATGCAGGGGACACGGGTTCGTGCCCCGGTCCGGGAAGATCCCACATGCTGCGGAGCGGCTGGGCCCGTGAGCCATGGCTGCTGAGCCTGCGCGTCCGGAACCTGTGCTCCGCAACGGGAGAGGCCACAACACTGAGAGGCCCACGTACCGCAAAAAAAAAAAAAAAAAAAAAAGTTGTTTTGTCTCTATCCATTGCTTATTCTGTTTTCTATTTTTAACTTGATTTTTTCCCCCCTGTAAAAGTAAAAAGAATGTTGTAATGAATCTAGATATACCCATCACCTTGCTTAACAATTATCAGCTCTTGGCCAATCTTGCTTCATCTGTATATCCATATCCCCCTGACACTGGGTTATTATTATTATTTTTTTAAGATTCTTTGATGTGGACCATTTTTAAAGTCTGTATTGAATTTGTTACACTATTGCTTCTGTTTTATGTTTTTTGGTGTTTTGGCTGCGAGGCATGTGGGATCTTGGCTCCCCAACCAGGGATCAAACCCACAGCCCCTGCACTGTAAGGCGAAGTCTTAACCACTGGACTACCAGGGAAGTCCCAGACACTGGATTATTTTGGAGCAAATCCTGGACATCGAATAACTTCATTTATAAACATTTCAGTGGGCTTCCCTGGTGGCGCAGTGGTTGAGAGTCTGCCTGCCGATGCAGGGGACACGGGTTTGTGCCCCGGTTGGGGAGGATCCCACATGCCGCGCGGAGCGGCTGGGCCCGTGAGCCATGGCCGCTGAGCGTGTGCGTCCGGAGCCTGTGCTCCGCAACGGGAGAGGCCACAACAGTGAGAGGCCCGCATACTACAAAAAAAAACAAAAAACAAAAAAAAACACATTTCAATGTGTTTGATCTGGGGGTGGGTGTAGGGCATTCCTTTTCATCCTTCACATGGTCAGAATAGTTACAGGAGGAGGAAGAATGGCCCCAAATTTAGACTTTTGACGTTATCTCCAAATGAAGGTTGACATAGAGCCACATAGATATATTCACAGGATTTTAACTAATATATCTAAAAATAAATCACAATTTTTATAAGCATTTCTGGATGTTTTGTAGCAAAGACCTCAAAAATCGAAAGTTACCTGGGCCTCTCCTGACACCGCAGAGGCCCTGTCAGTTTTGCGTGCTTTTAGAGAAGTACTGCTAATTAAAACTATATTGTACCTTGGATTGCTTTTTGCTAAATACCTAAACTCTTGAGCACAAGCATATGCTACACATTCCAAAGCAAACAAACAAACAAAACCACAGTAACACTGACTCGGGAAAACTGACCTTTGTGTTAACATGTCATGTTAGCCAAAGCCTTAAGAAACTCTGAAAACCAGTGTCCCCAGGTTATGAGTATGAAGTGTGTACTTCTGCCTTTGCTACCATTTGTAGTTCATGTAACACAGATCATTTGTGTTAATTGTGTAAAGGAAACACAGATAAGCAAAAGGGGGGAATAAAAATCACCCAAGTCCCACTACTTGGTCACTGTTAATGTTCTCATGTTGATTTCCTTCCTATTTTTTTCTTCTTCTGAGTATATAGGTGAAGTATGTGGATATGTAACATGTGTACCTGTGTTAACCAGAATTGTTTTTTATCCTTTTTTCCTACTTGGAATGTTGTGCCATTTTTCTCTTTCAGTTCCTATACCTGCCACATAACTGGTAAGGGCTCCTTCTGTATCCATTGCGTGATGAATTTTCCCTTAGCTGCTACGTGGCCCACTTATGGACATGTAGGTTGCTGCATAAATATTTCTTAATGAGAGTAGTTTTACCCAAACTGAACCACATTGTCTAGCCAAAGAAGGTAAGGATCTGAGATACTAAATCAACCAAAACACTTTGACTTAACAATCATGAATGCAGATGGCCACTGCATGTTTTTTGTTTTTTTAAAACTACTCCTAAAGTCTTGTGAAATATTTGTTGTCCGTGAATCTGCCTACATGTATTCTAATTAGTACTGACATGCTAGATTTGGCAACACGTTGTGGATTCACAGCGAGGAATATGATAGGCCATTGATAAGAATATTTTCTATTAGAGTTAGCCTGTATCTGATACAGACCATAGCATTTGATAATGAGAAATAAAGGGAAAAGGTATCTTAAATCATGCATATTTTTCTTTCTCTTGCTCATTGGTCACTAGAGCTGTGTTTAACCCATTCATGAATTGCTTGTGCGTACACGGGGCCATGTGTATGCATGTATGTATGCACATGTGCCTATGGGCTTGTATTGGTGCCTGTTGGTGAGTATCTAGGTTTGGGCAGAACTGAGTGTCCGTAGTATCTTGGCAGTTCAGCTGGCCTTGAATGAAGGTCTGCTGCTTTTTCTTCTCTGGGGAACCTGTAGTCTGAATATGTAGCCTGCTGGCCCATCTCTATTTTAAGTTGTTATCCCACTTGGTCTGAAACCTTTGGAAGCATATTGTGTTTCTGCTGTGGATGAGTTGGTTGGCAGTGAGAGGCTGATACACTTATTCTCTCATAGGAATTTAATGACATTAAAACATTGGTGATGCCATTTAAGATCAGTTTTGACAAATAGTCTCTCTGCTAAAGACCCTGGCTGCAGGTTAGAATACTGTTAAGCCATCAAAATGTTAAGCAAATAAATGATGAGTTTGCTATTGAACATGAGATGAGGCTGTGCGTATTATTAATTTCCTGGGGGATTTGGGAATAGCTATTACATGGCCCACTATTTTTTTTTTTTTTTTTTGGTCTTCTTGTTGTTAGTATTGTAAATTGGATGACAACTCTTGTCCATAGTTATTTCAAGATTTCTGCAGGAGGTTATTTATAAGGGATTTTTTAAAATAAATTTCATTCATTCTTATGGCATCTAATTATCTCTTTTCCTTGGCTGGATCTATTCAGTGAACAAGAAAAATCAGAATTAGATGTGGAAGGAGGCCAAAAGCAGGGGCAGAAGATGGCAGTGGAAATATCAAAATCAGGGCACTCGTGAAGCACATTGTGATGGTAAAAGGGAGGAAAGAATCTTTAAAATAGGTTCGTTCTGCCTTTGTTTTTCCTTAAGAGATTTGTTATCTATTTTTGTAGCCTTGTCTAAGGCAGGGGCACTGGTCCAGGATTCATGAGGTCACCTGCCAGCCCTACACTCCATTCCGATTAGTTTTTAATGACCTAGTGACGAGGGCTGCTTTAATAGGAGGGAAGGAATGGAAAACGGTAAATGCAGGCGCTCAGGTGGTCCATGTGGCCAGTGGGGACCTGTGTCTTGTTTCCCTGGGGTCCAGCCTCTCATTGCTGGAGTGCTTCTTTATCATATGAGCTTTTGCTGGAAGCTGCATCTATGAAGTACTTTCCCAGTGCCACAGAGTAGTACCTACCTTAGTCGGTGAGAAGACAAGGGCGAAGAAGCCTTATCATCATGAGAATGACTACAAATATAAAGGCTTGGTCTGATATAAGTATGCATTCAGTAACCATTAGTTGTTAGCAATATTTGTACTGAATTTATAGCAACTCCTCATAACAACCCAGTGAGTTCACATGATTGCCAAACCCATTTTAGTGATGAGAATATTGAGTCTTAGAAAAGTGGAGTGCCTTACTTACTAGCTAATCAGTGGCTCCATCTGGGTTCGAACCCTGGTTGGAATGGTTACTAAAATTTATGCTCATAAGCACCGATAATATTAGAGATCAGTACCAGTTGTGTAATGGGTGCTTGCTGTTGGCAACTAGTTTGTAGACATTCTCATGTAATCTTTATGTAACCCGGTGATGTTGGTCTGACCTGACTCACCCAAGATCACACAGCTTACAAGAGGTGGGGTGGAGTTGTGAATTCAATCTTGATTCTGCCTTCTGTGGTGTCATAGTGATTTCAGTCCTGGAGGCTGAGGAACTACAGGGTGAATTATCGGTGATTTTACTAAAATTAGGCTCCTACTTTTGAGCCGGAGTTCAGCTCTGATGTTCTTCAGTTCTTCCTACAACCTCTCTACCCTCCTCATACCTGATGAAGTTGGCGCTAGTTTGAGGGCATCCACCACCATCCCAGAGAGTGAGCAGCTAGAATGCCCCTGCTCTGACCAGTGCCAATGGGAAAAAGACCAGGAGAGAAGCATCTGTGCATCAACCTCCCCTTCTTAGTTCAGAGCAGGGAAAATGGGTGTATCAAAGTCAGGCTGACTGTGTGATTTGGGGTAAATTCTTAATCTCCATGACCTGTTTCCTTATCTGTAAAATTGTGATGACAATATCTTCTTTATAGGGTAATGATAAAAAACAAAGTATATTCAGGACACATGAGAACCATGGTATCTATTTCTATTTTTGCCAGTCAAAACCCACCCTTGCTCTTCTCTGAATTTTGAGGTCTTAAGAGCCTGCTTCACCTAACACATGCTCATATGTTAGCCTCTTCTGTATTTCATGAAACAGATTTATCTAGCTAAGCCTTGACCATCAGGATTTGAATAAAACGTCAGCAGTTTCTGCTGATTGATCTTCTTTGCATACAAAGATGGACTGGATTGGCTTTTCTGAAATGGTATTTTCCAGATCCCTTTTTCCTTGTTTCTCTGCACCTGATTTTGTTTTGTTATGAAACAGATGTGTAGGTGGGCTTTAGAAACCCAGCTTTTCAAGCCTGACTATTCCAAGGGCTGATTACTTCCCCATGTAGACCTTTGGAAGTACAATACAGTGCAAGCGAGGAAAGCAGACGGGATTGAGGTTCTCGGCTGGGAGCCACTTGTAGGTGTTAAGGTGGGATACCTGGCTGTGGGCACTGGTTTGCCATCACGAAGACAGCAGGCACTGGTGGGTTGGGTTTTCCTGGATCCTCTTTTCTTCCCAACTTCCATTTGTGTACAGGGCTCAGTCATCTTTAACCCAACCCTGTTGCTTATTGCTGCCACTGTCGCCTTCTCTTAATTATTACTCATCTTTGGTTCAGTGCCTTAACTGGGGAATTAGGAAAGGAGACAAGAGCCTTGCATATAAAGGGATAGTTGGTAGCCTCCAGTAGTACAGAAATTCAGAGAACCTCTCTTAAGGAAGCTTCATTTAACCAGCTTGCTCTTTTTTTTTACATTTATTTATTTACATTTATTTATTTACTTATTTGGCTGTGTTGGGTCTTGGTTGCAGCACGTGGGATCTTCGTTGCTGCGTGCGGGATCTTAGTTGTGGCATGCGAGATCTAGTTTCCTGACCAGGGATCGAACCCGGGCCCCCTGCATTGGGAGCGTGGAGTTTTATCCACTGGACCACCAGGGAAGTCCCATTAACCAACTTGCTCTTCATTCTGAAAGGTGCCTTCAGCCTAGAAGGCTGCTGCATTCGTTATCAGTTCTGTGTGACAAACTATCCCCAGACTTAGTGGCTTAAAACAATGCATGACTTTATACAGTTTTCTGTAGAAGGGGAAACTGGGAGTGGCTTAGCTGGGTGGCTCTGGCCCAGGTATCTCAGTGGATGGCAGCCTAGGTTGCTGACACAACCATTTCCTAGGTGTCTCACTTGCACGCCTGGTTAGTTTGTGCTGGTTGTGGGCAGCTTGTTAAATTAGGTGTAGGAAGGACTGCAAAATATAAAGAGAATTCATAAAAAAATCTAAAATATTCACGTTGCTTTGCAAGTGTCTTTACATTATCACTCTGTTTCAATTGAACCCAAATTGGAAATCGTAGACTCTAAATTATAAGTGTTTATATCAAGAAAGAGCCAGTAGAATCCTAAACTGGTAACATAGGTCCAAAAAAAGTTCTCAGTCTACTTTAAAAGATGGATGAAAGAATGAACGCCCTGTGTGTTAAAATAAGATACTTGAAGTATATATGAATAATTTTCTATGATTTCTTCTCTTGTGATTAATTCAGTATGAACTGGTCTCAGCCATGTTGGAAAGAGGACTTTTAATGTATGTAATGTTCCACAGGCTTTCTCTTACATTTTAATTATTACAAAAGGAAGTTCACCACATTCTGTTCTTCCAAGAGCCATATAAATCAAGGCATTACTTTTTTGCATTATCGTATTTCATCAAATCTAAGATGCATAGTATTTTAGCGTTTTAGAAATGGAAATGCATTCTACCATGTTATTTAATTGGCAGTATTTTTTCTTCCTTATTGCTTCATAAATTACAGTTGTTATCTTAGACTTGGTGAAACGCAGTATGTTTTATGATTTTATTTTCTAGAAAATATGTTGAATACATGTGAACTGCTCATTATAGTTGAGGTGGGCATATCTGCCCAGCTGTGTTTCAGCTGAGTCTGTTTAAATGTATTAATAAAGTTTTATAAAGCAGTGGCTTGTTTTAAAAAGTGAGAAACTCATATTTTTTCTTCTTTAAGTGAAGGTAGTAAACATCACATCTGTGTGTCTCAGTTTTCTCATGTGTAAAATAAGAGTGGCCATAAATTGTGTCTAAAGCCTCTGTCAGCTTGAACATCCTAAGATTCTGGGTCTCTTCTAGAAGAAACCAGAACTTAATTCTTAATCTGGGTGGGTGAGGAGGAGTCACATGTTTTTTATAATAGGATGAAATCCATCAACCCTTTCCAAAAAACAGTGCTCATGAGGGCATAATCTCAAAGTTTGTCTGTGATTTCAGGTCTCGTGGACCCCGACCTCAGAGCTCTTTCCTGAACAGCTCAGGGTTCTTTGACCACAAGCTAAGCAGGTCCTTGAATTTTGCTACTTGAGTTTGGATTTTTCTGTGTGGTGATTTTTTGCTTTGTACAAATATGTGAAGTAGAACTCTTTTGAATTCTTCTTAGTTTACCCTTTGCTAGTATCCTCCACTTTAATCTGGCTAGAGTCCTTACTTTTTCTTTGCCCCAGCCATAGATATTCTAACTTGGGCCCTGGTTCTAAGGATAAGGGAGTGAATACAAGTATGGAGGGGGAAAACAAGCTCTCAATATACTTTAATAAAATGATCTCTTCTTTATAACTCAAAGCTCTAACAAATAGGAAAGAGTTATTGATAGAAAAAAAAATCATTGTTATACGTTCTGAGTTTTCTTAGTGGTGTTTGAATATCTATGAAAGCTTTTTCTACCTGAAAGTACAAAATCTCAATACAACCTTCAGGTCTAAAGCCTATTACGGAAATAGGGAAAGCACCAGGTTTGACACAGAAGTGCCTTAAACAGCTTGTGTTTATTTATTTCCTCTCAGATCTTTATTTTTTTCCTTCCTTCCGCTGACTTTAGGTTTTATTTGTTCTTCTTTCTCTCATTCTTTTAGATGGTGGGTTAGGTTGTTTATTTGGGATTTTTCTTGTTTTTTGAGGAAGGCCTTGTATTGCTATGAACTTCCCTCTAAGAACTGCTTTTGCTGCATCCCATAGATCAAACAGCTTGTTTTTATCTTTCTCTATATATCTGTCATACTGGTTGTGTTGTCTCAGTAAGACTTACTGAAGAAAGGATGTTTTGGCTGGAACATTTTCAAAAATTGGGCTTCCTCTGTACTGATACAAAAATTTATCTCCACGGATCACCTTCTTTGATGCTCAAATCTATGACTTGAGCATTCCCCATGTGGAGTCTTCACCAAGCAATCTTCAGCCCAGATTTCCCAAGTGTTTGGAGATTTCTACTTGGCTCTTCTTGTCTTTAGTGGGCACCATAGCAGCAAACCTTGCCACGTGGGCATACCTCTTCACTGTGACATTGTACAAGATGGGTTTTTCTTGCTTTTTATAATGATAAGTGACATAAAAATACCTTCTGATATTTTCCCCCAAATGCTCACCTGCTGAAGGAGATAGTCTTAGGC
Organism: Mesoplodon bidens; assembly: GCF_964165515.1. Classification (NCBI taxonomy): domain Eukaryota; kingdom Metazoa; phylum Chordata; class Mammalia; order Artiodactyla; family Ziphiidae; genus Mesoplodon; species Mesoplodon bidens. The sequence continues at coordinate 24,740,905 of NC_138172.1, forward strand.
AACCTTAAAGTTGGTTTCTTATTTGTGTGTTTGCTAAGGAAAGTGAACTCCAAGAAGAGTATTGTTATTTTCATTGTTCTATGCCTTTTTTTTTTAAATCCCCACCTATTATGAAAAGGAATTGAGCTGTCTGTTGTACAGTGTGTGTATAATTTGATCCTTTCGGTTCCTTTGTGAGAAGCGTAATCTAGCAAAGTAGTCATCCTTGAGAATGAAGTTCCTAAAGTTAGAAGGTCTATTGTTCTCCTTAGTTTTCTGTCATTTGTATTAGAGCAAATATGTGCATTTGTGAAATCACAGCCTGTTATAGTGGAAGTGATTTTAGGTTACTTATAAGGTTTTATGCCTGGCAGTAGAGTCCATTTCTTGAGTTACTTGTTAAAAATGCAGATTCCTAGGCTCTTTCCTGGGAATTCTGACTGTATCAGGCTGGGGTCCAAAATCTGTTCTTTTTTTAAGCAAGCACCCCTGTTGAAAATGTGTATTCAAGCAAGGCTGGACAACTCTAGGAGAAAATAAAATCTACCACCAGCTTTCAGTTAACATTGTGTGTTGATAGCCTGTCAAATCTCTTTGGGGCACTACTGGCTGTATTTTACTTTGAAGATGATTCCACTTATGACCAACAGTCTTAATGTTACTGAGGGGAGACCAACAAAGTGGTTGTTATCTGTAGTCTAATGAAAATCAACCAATTAAAAATAGAAACAAATCAGGGCACTTAGTCCCTTAGTTGGGTGTTGATAGCATTTACCTCTAGTTCTTAGGAATACATTGTACTTAATATGGAGAATGGTAACAATTAACCTTCAAGGGTGAGAAAGCCTATTAGTGCCCTGGACTTCCATAGATCTGCAAGACAGTGACAGGAGAGAGAGTGCAATCTGGCCAGACCTGGATCAGATGCTATTTTATTGTTATTATTAGACTGTTGGGTTTGACAGCATGTGTTCCTTTTGAAGGCATGCTGCAGAGTGACATTAATGGTGGATGAGGCTGTGTTTGGGGCACTTGTTTACATGAATCTCTCATATTAATTACTGACTACATTTAGGGCTCATATTATGTGTTGTGACTCCCTACCAAAAGCAAATTTAACAAGGTGATTATATTCTTGAGAAAAAAACCTTCCAGGTATCAGACTCTGAAAACTGAATCACCTAATGTTTTTGAGGGTCCACTTTGTGCCTGGTGCAAAGTTCTGGAAATACCATGGTGAGCTGGAAAGACAAAACTAGTGAGGAGACCAACACTGATCAATTTACTTCTATAAATACATAATTACTCAATGGGATATGCACGAGGAAGGAGAGGAATAAGGTTCTGTGAGAGGGTATGACAGTGGTGTCTAACCAACTGTATTCATTATCTGTTGCTATGTAAGAAATTACCCCCTCCCCCAAATTACCCTAAAACTTAGCAATTTAAAACAACATATGTTTGAGGGTCAGAAATCCAGGAGTGGTGTAGCAGGGTGTCCCTACTTTAAGGATTCTCACAAGGACAAGGATGCAGTCAAGCTGTTGGCTGGGTCTACAGTCATCTGAAAGCTTGACTGGGGCTGAAGAATGTACTTTGAAGGTCATTTATGTGGCCCTTGGCAGGAGGCTTCAGTTCTCAAATGCTTACAACATGACAGCTGCCTTCCCCTAGAGCAAACAGTCCAAGAGGAGACAGAGAGTGTGCACATGTGACCAAGATGTATGTGGTAGTGTCTTATAACCTAAACTTGGAGGTGACAGACCATCACTTTTCCTACATACTATTGGTACCACTGACAACTGTGGTACCCTGTGAGTGGAGAATACAGAAGAGTCTGAATACCAAGAAATAGGCATCATTAAAGACTATCTTTGAGGTCACCAACTCACTAGTCTGGGGTATTGTTGAAGGTCTTTTATGAGAAGGTGCTGTTCAAGTAAGACACAAAGGTTGAGTAGGTGGAATGGGGGTGATTTGGTGGAGAGACTTTCCCAAGTGGTCACAGCTTGGTATGTTTTGAAATGAAGGCTAGTGAGGAAAGAGCCAGGAATCATGTGCTGAGAGATAATGTTGAAGAGGTTGGCAGAGACAAGACCAAACCTGTCCTTTTAGGTCAAATTAAGGATTTTGTTCTTTGGAGACTTAAGCTGGTGAATGACATAATCAGATTTACTCAAAAAATATATATATATATATATTTTTAAGATCTCTCTACCGCTATAAGCAGGATAGATTATATGTAGGGAAGCCAGTTTGGAAGATATTATAATTGTTCAGGCTAAAGATCATGGTGGATGAGAACATTAGCAGCAGAGATAGTAGTGGATGGACATGAAATATATTTAGGAGGAAAATTTGTCAGAACTTAGAGAGGCTCCTGCAGGGGTTATCCAGGATGGTTGCTGAGGTTCTAGATTCTAGAATGGGGTGGATGGAGGTGACATTCACTAATAGAGTGAACCCTGGAAAAGGACTAGGTGTATGGACTACATGACAGACCTGAACCTGAACTTACAGACATCATTACATGCAGTGAGTAAATGTATCAGGTGGTTCAGGTACAGGACGAGCAGGGAGGTCTTTAATTCCATGTAATTCCATTCTGATTCACAAAAGCACACTGCATTTTTAGAACCATCTCACAGGTTTCGTTTTTTGTTTTTGTTTTAATTTATGTGTAAGTAGCTGAAGTCTGGTAAGTATGTCAGGGAATTCTTTGCGTTTCTCTTTTGATTGTTATCCCTGTCTTTTAAAGCATGTTGTTGAAGTCTTTTAAATCCCAGGTTAATTTATTTTTTGAAGTGTTAGGGTCCATTAGGATGTATTAGTTCAGGTCTCTGTTCCTCCTTTCCACTATCTCCAAAACGAATTCACTGACAGTGTGAACGCTGTCTCACACAATTTCTGTAACACACATACACTCTCACTTGTCAAAGAATTAAGTATGACATGTCATAAAGTCATACCATTTAAGTCTGAGGAGACCAACAGATGATCATTCTTAAATTCTAGGCAAGAAATATGTTAATTGATCACCTACTTTGTGCCAGGCTCTGTGTCAAAAGCTTTCATATTTTAAAAAATGGCACCTCCTCTCACCTATCAAACATCTAGTCTGTATCAAGCACAGTTCTAGGCATGTGTTACATGCCATGCAATGGGCTTAAGAGCTCTCCTCTCCCGTCCACTCCCCTGGGGAAAGGCAGAGGATAAGAGCCATACCTGCCCACGTGCAACTTACACTTCTGCCATGGGGACACGACAAGAGCACACGAATGGCAATAGTAGACAAGATTAGGCCCATAGGTATTGCCCCATAGCTATTCTCAGGAAGAGTGAAATCCCTAACATATAATAATATCCACGATATTAGGAATTTTTGTCTTGTTTGGTTCATTGCTGAGTCCCAAGATTCTGGACACATTTGTTGCAAGAATGAATGAAGAAATCCCCCTCTTTTTTAAACTCATTATTTCAAAATCATTTAGACTTGGAGAAAAGTTGCAGAAATAGTATGAAGTGTTCCCATATATCCTCTAACCAGCTTCACCTAATGTTAACATCATACATAACTGTGTACAATGATCAAAACCAGAAAATTAACATTGGCACAGTACTACTAACTAAGGACTATCTGGATTTCACTATTTTTTTTCCACTAAGTCTTGTTTTCTGTTTCAGGATCCAATCTAGGATCCCACATTGTATTTAGTTGTCATGTCCTCCAATCTGGGGCAGTTCCTCAGCTATGCCTGGTCTTTCATGACTTTGACACTTTTGAAAAAAAGTTGTGATCATTTATTCTCTAGAATGTCCTTCAACTTAGATTTGTGTGATGACTGAGAGCTGGAAAAGACTTTGTACCGGAAAAGACATCATGAAGGAAGTGGGGCTTTGGGTGGGCTTGGAGGAATGAGACTTGGATGGACACAAATGTAGAAAAAGGAATTTTCAGGAAGGCAAAACCTCTGTGCAAACATGTGTATCCTGGAGCACTTTGGTGTTGTCTTGGTTCTTGTCTGCATGTGTAGGTGATGGGTAGGGTAGCCTGAGCTGACTAGTTAAGAGTTGTCATCACTCCTTGTCCAGCTGCCCTGCTGCTCTGCATCTTACCTTCTTCTCATCAGCAATAAGATCTTGATTCAGGCTCAACTCCAGCCTCCAGGTTCTGCCTGCAGTGCTATCGGATTTGGGCTTTGGCTTCCTGGGTATCAGAGCCGATGGGCTTCTTGTTATCTTTTTTATCAGAGTTTATGCCCTTCTCTAATCTGGGGACATAGGGTTTTATATTTATTTAATTTATTTTTTTATTATGACTATTATATTGGCTAAGATTTAGCAAGCACTGTGCCAGACTCTAGGCCAGGTCTTCTCGGTGGGGAGCAATATCACCCCTAAGGGGGAAAAACACTGGTTCTTTGGGGAGTGAAAAAAACTTATTATTTTTATGTGTAAGTGCAGATATGCCTACAGTACCTAAAACAGTCATGCAGGATATCTGTGGTATTAAAATTTCATCGGAAAGGGGGTTTGATTAGGGGAAAAGAAATCTAAAAAAGCTTACTGGTGGGATCAATAATGGGGTTAAAATAGAGGTTGAGAAACACTGATTCAGGCCAAATGACTTGCCTATATTATCTCATTTAAGTTCACAGCATTACCTCGAGGGACGTATTCTTATTGTCCCCATTAAAAAATACAAACGGGGAAACTGAGAATTAGCAGAACTGGGTACCTTGCTCAACATCACAAAGCCAAGTGTAGACTGGGGATATCCACCCATGACAGGTAGGCTCCAAGGCTTAAAGTCTAAACAGTGATCATCCCTGTCACTTTGTAGCCTTATTCATATTAAAAACCAGTTAGAAAGTCAATAGAAAAAATACATAGCATATCCTAAAACCGAGGAAAAGCTTTCTAGGCTTACTCAGTAAGTAGAATCTCCTGTTATATTATTACGCCATGATTAGGGTTATTAATTGTGGGTCAGCTCTGCAAACATTTGCAGTATTGATGTTAGGAGTCTAGTCTGGTACAGGAATACAGTCACATGAAGGCAGGGCTTTTTGTCTGTTCACCGTTGCATCTCCAATGCCCAGAACAATGCAACACATAGTAAGTGCTCAAAAAATATGTGTTGAATAAATAAAAATGAAAGGATATCATATTTTAAGACAAAAGGAGTTCAAAGGGAAACTGAATTACTTCTGTTTGAGGTTAGGGCCATGACGTTTGCACTTAAACAAATAAACAGCAACCACTGAAATGTTGGACGAGACGCATACCTACCACAGAGAAAATAAGTTCTGGGTGGCCATTTGAATTTGATTGCAGAAATTGCCTCCAGTTACTTAGACTCCAAATGTATGACTTAATATTGTTATACCATGCAGAGCTGAGAGAGATTAGATCAGACTTAATTTTTCCATCCATTTTGAGGGATTCAAAAAACAAAAAACCCAACCAGTATTATTGTTTGAGACAGAATGTTTATAATACAATAGAGTGAAATATACAGTGTCATCTTTTCTTTTTCAATTGAGTATCAAGAACAGCTCTTTTGGGCTTCCCTGGTGGTGCGGTGGTTGAGAGTCTGCCTGCTTATGCAGGGGACACGGGTTCAAGCCCTGGTCTGGTAGGATCCCACATGCCGTGGAGCAACTGGGCCCATGTGCCACAACTACTGAGCTTGCGCGTCTGGAGCTTGTGCTCCGCAACAAGAGAGGCCGCGACAGTGAGAGGCCTGCGCACCGCGATGAAGAGTGGCCCCTGCTCGCTGCAACTGGGGAAAGCCCTCGCGCAGGAACGAAGACCCAACACAGCCAAAAATAAATAAATGAATAAATAAATTAAAAAAAAAAAAAAAAAAAAAGAACAGCTCTTTCTGTTTGAGGTGGGGACTAAAGCTACCTGAAATGTATTAAAGCCCTGGACAGATGAACGAAAACCCCAAGTTGTATGGGATGTAATTTCCTCCCCCTGAGAAATTTTACACTTACCATCTATGAACAGGAAACAGAAATTGGTATATCACACAAAACCTAAAATTCATCTCCTAAGCCTTACCAAGGCGTAGCACGTGCATCTCCTTGAGATACGCAGAAGGTTCGGCAGTGGCTACAGAATTAAGTTGGATTTGCCAAACTACCCCCGCTAGAGACAAATGCAAATTTCAGTTTATACAGACCCTTCCTAAAGTAAGTAATTCAGAGGATCAGGGCCCAAGACAGGCTAGATTGGCTCGGAAGAAGCCCATTTTCATATATGTGAGTGGAGATAGACAAAAGGACGGTGACATCACCACCAAGTCCTCATTTTCTTGTTCCCAGTGGCATTTACCGGCAGCACTGAGAGGGCTTCTAAGAAGGTTCACCACGAGTACAAATGAAATGAGAAGTCATGCAGCTCAGAATCTGAGAGTGGATAGGAATTTTGCTGGCTTCTTCAAAGGCTAAGCCACTCTTCCGCCCCCATTTGAGATGAGCTTCTTTTGGATGTGGGTTCAAATATCTTTCTCTAAATCACATTTTTTTGAGTCCTGTCAAGTGGCTTTTTTGTTTCCCTTTGCTTTTAATTCTTCTTTTCCCACCCCCTGGAAGCTTATAAGCCTTGGCGTTATATGGTAATTAGATGGTGATGCTGGGAAATAGGGACAGAGGGGACACACACACACACACACACACACACACACACACACACACACACACACACACACACACACACACACACACACACACACACACACACACACACACACACACACACACACACACACACACACACACACACACACACACACACACACACACACACACACACACACACACACACACACACACACACACACACACACACACACACCCCACCCCACCCCACCCCACCCCCCCATATTACCTGGGCAGGCTGTCCTCCAGCCTTCTTCATGAAGAGGCGGATGCTTCAGGGCTTCTAATTACAGGCTTTCTGCCTCCTAACACTCAGCCTTTGAGAACCCTCAGCAGGAACGCTGTGTACTCCAGGCATTCCATTCCACACACTGAATGACCTAATATAATTATTTGAAACAGGAGGATCTCAACGTTTTTGGAGTTACTAATTTAGACATTCCTTTACTGCATCCTGTCACAATCAGGCTTATCTAGTCTTCTGATGAGCTCCACTAGGGAAACTGTGCTAGCTTTGCTCTGGGAAACCCCTCATGTCAAATCCTTCTCCTGTGGCTGCTAAAAAAAAAAAAAAAGGGCTTCCCTGGTGGCGCAGTGGTGGAGAATCTGCCTGCCGATGCAGGGGACACGGGTTCATGCCCTGGTCCGGGAAGATCCCACATGCCGCGGAGCGGCTGGGCCCGTGAGCCATGGCCGCTGAGCCTGCGCATCCGGAGCCTGTGCTCCGCAACGGAAGAGGACACAGCAGTGAGAGGCCCGCGTACCGCAAAAAAAAAAGAAAAAAAAAAAAGACACAACAGTAAGTGTGATGTGTTACTCTTTGGCTAATGTATTTCCACACCTTTGAGGGGAGGCCTGCTTCAGACCCTGGGTGTGGATTTTATTGTCCTCTGCTTCTATAATTCATGGGGAAACATCATTTTAACATTATGTAAAGTGTTTCAAATAATTGCTTTTGGGCTTCCTCCTTGGGAGATGATTTGCTGTCCCAGGTAGTGATGTGCACATGCTGGGGGCTAACCCCAATGTCGTCAAATTGATTATTTCCCATGAATGCCCCACTTACTACTGCTATGCTCCACCTGAGATTGGAACTAAAATTCTATATAAATCAAAAAGAAGAGCTGAGCTGAAGTGACAGGTTCAAAGGGGGCTCTCCGGGATTTTTTTTTTCTTGGCCCAGGGAGTTCACCGTTTTCAGGTTTTATCCTTGCCATAGAAGAGGTGAAGTATCTCCCGAAGTTCAAAAGGCATGCCTCTTGACCTTAAAAATTTACAAAAGGCAGTAGCATGGGGAGACCAAGATCTGGGACTTTGAACTTGCACTGACCTGAGACATTGCTCCAAGCACTTAGCTGAGTGACCTTTGGCTGGAACTTAACCTTTCTGAGCCTCATCCTTTTCATCTTTCAAAGTGAAGACAAAAGGTTGCATGATGGTGCGATTGATCAGCTTTGGGACTGGAGAGTAGGGCTCTTTTAAGGATAGGGTTTTTTTTTAAGGGACCTTGAACGCTAAGCTCAGGTGTTTAACTTTTTTTTTTTTTTTTTTTTTCCTAAGGATTGGGGCTGTCTAGGTTTCCAGAAGAGTGAAGAGATGATTTGTATTAACCAAAGTGTCACAGTGGTGGGCTGGAACAACAGCACAGTACTTTCGAAATGGTCTGCACCAGTAAAGAATATTTTTGGCTCATAATAGTCATTAGTACAAGGGCAGATGCTATTTAATAACAGTTATTATAAATAAAATAATGATGATGAAGGTGATAATGATGGGAGGTTCCCCTTTGCTTTAGTCCTGCTATATTTTAAAGCAAATCCGGCTCTCCTGTTGGACCCGCTTCTCTACATCCATTTCCAAGGTTGCAACACTTAGTGGGCCCACGTTTCCTTGGCTACCCTGGGCCAAGACCACGTGACCTCCCCTCGCACGCTGGGTACCGAGAAAGCCCTGTTTATCCCCTACCGCCACCCAGGCCCTGTGGATGGGGGCGGGCGGGAGGCCGCCACTCCCCCGGGACCCAGCAGCGGCCCCTGAGTGTGAATAGCTGGCATTGACGCCGCTGCCGCCCAAGCGAGCGGGCTGGGGACGCCCTGGCAGTGCTTCTGCCTGCGGGCCCCATAAAAGGAGCAGCTGCCGCCGGGGCCGCTCAGATGCGCGGGGATGAGGCAGGAGGCGGCTGAGTGCGCGCCTGGGCTCCGGCCGTGACTGAGGCGGACCTTGGGGCCGCTCTGGGGGCCCGCAGGTAACCGCGGGCGGGCGGGCGGGCGGGTTTTGTCCTTGGGCTTGGAAGTGACAGTAGGAGGAGGGGAGGGGCTGGAGTCAGGGTGGCAGGAAGGAGGCTGGGCAGGGATGAGGGAGAAGGGAAGCCTGGAAGACGGAAAGGAGGAGGAAAGGGAAGGAAGGAAAAGGGGAGGGAGGGAGGAAGGCAGGCAGGAAGGAGCCGCGCCAGGGAGCGGCTGGAACGCGCTGCACTTGCCTCCAGCTCAGGCGTTCAAGTTCCCCACCTCCGACCTCTCCCAGCCGCCAGGCCGGGCGCCGGGCGCATCCCTCCCTAAAAGGCTCCCTCGTCGCGCGCTCATCGCGGACGCTCAGCCATGTTTTCTGGGCGAGCGTATCCGCCGGCACAGCTGAGCGGCAAGGCCCGCCCGCGGGGACAGCCTTGGCTGCGGCGTGGGGACAGGTGGAAGGGGACGAGAGCGGCCGGTCTGCTCCAGGATCGCGCCGCTTAGGGCAGGGCCCCGGGAGGATGCTTTACTTTGCCTCCGGTGGGGTAAAACCCGGGGTGCGCCCCACCCCCGCCGCCAGCCGTTCCCGCCGTCCCCACTTCACTGGCCTGCTGCCACTTAATGAACTGTCGGGTCCCCCGCCCTGTTCTCCTTTCCCAGCCTCTCCAGGAGCCTGTATTTTGAGCTTCTTTTAGAGTGTTGTTTACATAAAACTGGGCTCAGCTGGAGAAAATGGAGAGGGGCTGAAAAGGAGGAGGTCCTTTTGTGCGGAGCCCCATTGTAGAGCCGTCTTTCTCCCCAAACCCTGAGCCGTTGGAGGTCCCCAACACAGAAGGAGGGATGCTGAAGCATCCCAGACCTCCTTGGCTTTTTGTCTGTCAAGTGCCCCTCTCCGCCCCTATTGGGATTCTTCATCTGTGGGTAAAAGGTCGCTCTGAAGCTGTGAGGGCTCCATATCACCTGGGATGCCCCCAGACACCCCGTGGCTCTAGTTTCCATGGCTTCGCTGCCCACTCACAGGAAATGCAACTCTTGGCAGTCCTGCCTGTCTGCCAAGTTTCTTCCTCCAGCCCAAAGCAGATCCACATCAGTGGGCTGTGAATTCTCGGCAGGGTTGGGTGATTATCAGAGACCTTTGCTTGAGGAGCTCTTGGATGGGAGTTGGGGAATTCCTCAGTGACTCCAGTGACATCTCACCTGAATGTTGTCCTTAATTTTCTCCTAATAATGAAGCTTCAGCGTTGGCCTTTTCTGCAACATGTGGTGTGTTTCAACCCGAGGCTGCACCCTGAGGTAGTCTTGTGCTGGTTTATATGTGGGATAGAACATATGTGATTGTAGGTCTATTATAGAATGAATATAGGCAGTGGAACCACAGCAGTGAGCTGTCCAGAGAGAGAATCTAAGCATTGACCAGGCACTGTTCTCAGCCCTTCACCTATATTATCCTCTTTGATACGTACAGCTACCAAGAATCTCTAGTTAATAAACAGACACATCGTGAGATTAATTTGTCCTGTGTCCACAGCAACTAGATGACCGTGCTGGGGGTTGAATCTAGGCAGTATTAGTCCAGAGCTCCTGCCCTTAACTCTGCCTCTTTGCGAAGGTGGGCAGTATAAACCTCTGTGTGGCATCATCATTCTGAGGTACCACGGGGTGGATAAAGGAAGACTGACTGTAAAGTCAGGTAGGTTAGGGTTGAATCTTGGATTCAACATTTATAGAATTTGTGAGTTAACCTTCATCAGTCCTACATGGTATGTTGTACAGTAATTTAAAATGCCTAGCACATAATTTATAAACAGTTACTACATGTATTTTGTAGTTGCAAGAGCACAGTGTCATAACCAGTTACAGATTTTAAAGCCGAGGTTGTCTGTTTTTATGTTCAGCCCTGTCACTTAGGGGCTGAATAAACTAAGCAAAATACTTGAACCTCTCTAAGCCTCTGTTTTCACATGTGTAAAGTGGGTTGTTCTGCAACCAAATGAGAGACATACTTAAAACCGTTAGCACAGGGCCAGCATACGTAGTGCTCAAGAATCGTTGCGGTCGGGGTTTGTTGTTTGGTTTGGTTTGATCTGGTTGGTTTTGTTGTTGTTGTTTGTAAATCAGTGCAGGTTCCTGTATTGGGTTTGTTTTTGTTTTGTCATTCCTGGATTAGTGTGGTTCACCAATTACTCCTTGGACTGCAGTGCATCATAGACCCTCTACAAGTGTGCGCGCACACGCACGCACACACCACATGCACACCCCACACAGCCTAGAACATCCACATTTGAAATTACAAGGACTGAGTGAATTCTGCCTTGTTCAGTAAGAACTCTGTTTCTCTTGGCAAAGCAGTCACTGACTTTTAAGGGTTAGGGAAGCTTCAAAGTTAATTTTAAAGCTGTCTGAAAACCAGCTGGAATAATCAGCCCCATGCCTAACAGTTGCATGGGGGAAAAAATGGATTGATGATGACATTTGCTTTCTTAGTAGGCTCTGAAAAACTGTAACATATTCTGCTAAACTTTCACAGATAATCAACTGGAATCTTAACTTAGTTAAACAATTCTAAAAGAATATCTTCTACCATGTGGTTTTATAGATGTTGGTTAAATGAAAAGAACTCAGTGAATGAAACTTCAAAATACAGTGTTGACATAGATGAACATGTTCTAAACAGCTGTTTACAGTTTAGCCCAAATATTTGTTTATAAATGAAGAGGATGCTGTAAGATCAACATTTATAAAGAAGAATGTGTTAACTGGACAATGACCTAAAAGCCCATCAATAAGGAGCTGGTTAAAGAAATTGTAGCATGTACTTACAGTGGGTGAATGTACCCCATTGAAAGAATGAGGTGTGGTTTATATGCTGATATAGAATGGACCATTGCAGTATCAATTCCATGAGTTCAAAAATTTCATCTATTTTGATCTAATCTCTAGCACCTCCTAGAACAGCGCTTGCTGAATAATAGTTACTTAGTAAATCATCGAATGAATGAGTGAATATTGTTCAGTGAGACAAAGCAAGGTACTGGGCACTGTTTATAGTTCATTGACACGTGTGTTTTTAAATGAGTGAATATAGTTTGTGTGCATGTGTATAGAAAACAATGGTTGTCTCTGGGGAGGAACTGAAGGGCTGGGGGTAGGAGGGAGTTTTTGTGTTTGCTGGTTGGTTGTTTTTTTGTTGTTGTTTGTTTGTTTTTTTAACCCTACCCCATTATGTCTATGTACTAGTTAAAAACAAAAAATTGAGAGGACCTGATTCCCCTGAGTTTGGTCTTAATTTTTATTCTGTGTAACTCATCCTTCTGTTACCCCTTTACTATAGGCTATTTAATTTCTTTGCCTTATTGAAATACCTGCAACCCTTTGATAAGATGATAAGCATGGACTGTTTTTGAGGGGTGCCTTCTGAATGGAATCCCTATATAGTAAACGGTGCATTGTCCTGCCTAGGAGGTTGCTCATGCGAAGACCCTTCTTTTCTCCATTAGAGAAGGCTTTGTGGACCTCCATGCCTTACACAGACCATGGTCCCTCTCAGGAACTCCATAGATTATTTTCTAATGAATAGGTATCTAAAGTATGAGTCACGTAAGAATTTATAATTTCATAGCAATAAGGGCAAGTCTCAAATTAAGTAATTTTTGCTTCAAGACAGGTAATTCCTAGTCTTTGAGAAGCACCTTACATGTACTTCCAGAATTCTGACCACTTAAGTAGATCTTTAGGGAGGTGGTGTCCAAAGTGCAAGGTGACCCATGAAAATACAGAAAGAAACCATCAAGAGTTCTTTATCTTTTTAATATTGTTCATAGCCCCAAATGTTAATAGTATGTGGTACTTGCTTTCTCTCATTGTTTTGTTTTGGCTGAACCATTGAAAGTTTGTTGCCCACATTATGCCTTATGCTGTTTCACCTTTGCCCACTTTTTTCTTCAGTCCTTAAGTTGTTTTTTTACTGTATTTGGGGATAGGTGTTACACTTTTTTCTTTCTTACGGATTTTTAAAGAGAGACGTTAGAGTTGGGAAGAAACAGATATTTAAAAGCTGTTTCTGAATTTTTAGTGTGTATCCATTTCAAAGATTTGGGTCTTAATTTCTACCATCCTTAACCACCTTGGTAGACTAAAACTAACACACAAGTTTCTGTTGCTGCCTTCTAAAAGAATACTGATGCTTATGTCTTACAAGAGATTGATACAGGTGACAATGAAGGTGAAGATGTTAGCAGTATATTAACATGTATATGGCACACTCACATGTATTACTTAATTTACGAAATAACCCCATCAAGTTTGCACTGTGCTTGTTATCCAGGATAACGCTCATCACACTGCCTTTTCCTCGGTATTTTTAACAGCATATCTATTCCTTGACATTCCGGAGCTGGCCTGCTGCCATCAGCGAGGCATTCCTGATGGATCAGGACGAGACCACTCATAATCACGTCTTCGCGTGGAGAGAAACGTAAAAATTGTCCAGACCGCAAAAATGACCATACGTCCTCTCCTCCTCATTAATATGACTCGTCGCTGCTTCTTGATTTGTGCAGTTACAGATGTAGCATTCTGGATAGGATTTATTTGAATACGCAAACAGAGAATTGTCTCCCCTTTTTAACAGCATCCAGTTTGGAAGGAAGCCTTGCTTCCCTGAACCTTCCCTCAGATCGCCCGAAGTCACCTGACTCATGCCCAAGTGCCTCATGACTAAAAGCCCTTGGCCACACCTTCACCTTCTCCCCCACCCTGCTCCAGTCTCCATAGTGTGCATTCTTCCTGTTGCAATGAGTAATAAACCACTGGTTCAACTATAAGTATGTTTCTGGTGATCTTGGAAGCATTTGCTATTGAGCTGTTTACAAACAGAAGAACATTTCACAGGTGTTTGAGTAATATTTGGAAGTAAAGTACAGTATTTTGCCTGTAAAACAGTAGTTACTCATTATAGAGAATCTGAAAAGTACACAAAGGTATCAAGAATAAAAGAGTCTCATTAATTTCATAAGCCAGGAATAACCATTGTGAACACTCAGCTATATTTCCTCTGTATATTTCTCCGTCTCCTTCTACAGCTTTCTCTCCATATAAATACATAATCTCTCCCTCCCTCTCTCTCTCTATGTATATATACATATATATACACATACATATGTGCATATACATTTATATGTATATACACACACAACTTGGAAAATTGGGATTATTCTATATATGTAGTTTTGTATCCTGCTGTTTTTCATTTAACATATCATGAAAATTTCCTTATGTGAGTCTGATTTTCCCCAATTACATATTTTTTATTGTTAAATAGTATCTTGTCATATGACACTAGGCAGTTGCTCGTTCATTGTCCTAAGTAAACTCATCAGTTTTTCTTTTTTTTAACTAGCTATGAGAGACATCTTCATGTTTTAATGTATGTTCAGATTTCTGTTTATTTCTTTAGGATAGTTTTCCTTAGGAAGGTGTGTACTTTAAAGGAATTCTGCATATCTGTTGCCTAATTATTTTTCCCCCAGAATTGTTGGTTCTTGTCCTGCCCAGAGATTTGGTAACAGTTGGGCATCAGGGCTGGCGACACCACAGGGAGCCCTGAAGTCCTCTTTCATCCCTGCTGCTGCTCTGAGCATCTGCTTCCTCCATCCCTCTCCCCACAGACTGGTTGTTACATTTTACCAACCGTGGCTGCATTTGCTTTTGCCATGTGGGAGGAGGGAGAGGGACACTTCCCAGTGAAGGAGGAATTGATGTGCCCCAGTGTACAGGAACTGTATTCTTCTAAAATCTCTTTAAGGGCAGGATCTGGATAATCATGAGCTCTTCCTCAGTGCCTAGCAGGCAGCACTATAAAATGTGCTGTCCAGTGAATATTTGTTGCCTAAGTAGATGATAATCCTGTTTCAGACTTAAAGCAACCTGCAATATTAAAAATCCTTTTAATCAAATATATCCTTCTCCGTGGAACAAATATATAAAATTTATAACTCTTACATTTTTTGAGATAATGTTTTTACCTCATTTTTTTTTTTCCCTGCGGTACGCGGTCCTCTCATTGTTGTGGCCTCTCCCGTTGCGGAGCACAGGCTCCGGACGCTCAGGCTCAGCGGCCGTGGCTCACGGGCCCAGCCACTCCGCGGCATGTGGGATCTTCCTGGACCGGGGCACGAACCCGTGTCCCCTCCATCGGCAGGCGGACTCTCAACCACTGCGCCACCAGGGAAGCCCCTTTACCTCATTTTTTGAGGTAATATTATGAGTACTGGGGGTATAGCGGTGAGCTCAACCAACCTTACATTATGGAGTGTAGATACAGAAAATAAACCCCCAATAAACGCAAAATGCCAGGGAGTGATACATGTTTTGATGCAAAATAATAAAGCAGGGTGAGGAGATTAAACACAGTAAGTCCTTCCCTTACTAAACTGAACTTTCCTTGGTTTCGGTTACCCGAGGTCAGCTGTGGTTCAGAAATGTCAAATGGAAAATTCCAGAAGTAAACAATTCAAAAGTTTTAAATTGTGCACCGTTCTGAGTTGCATGATGAAATCTCAGGCCATCCTGCTCTCTCCCACCTGGACGTGAATCATCTCTTTGTCCAGTGTGTCCTGCCCATTGGTCACTTAGTAGCCATCTTGATTATCAGATTGGCTGTCCTGGTACCACAGTGCTTGTGTTCAAGTGACCCATATTTTACTCAGTAATGGCCCCAAGGCACAAGAGTAGTGATGCTGGCAGTCCGGATCTGCCGAGAAGCCATAAAGTTCTTTCTTTAAGGGAAAAGGTAAAAGTTCTCGACTTCCTAAGGAAAGAAAAAAAAAACAATATGCTGAGGTTGCTAAGATCTACAGGAAGAGCAAATCTTCTATCCGTGAAATTGTGAAGAATGAAAAAGAAATGCATGTCACACCTCATACTGTAAAAGTTATGGCCACAGCTCATAAGTGCTTAGTTAAGATGGAAAAGGTGTTAAATTTGTACAGTAAGATATTTTGAGAGAGAGAGAGAGACCACATTCACGTAACGCTTATTACAGTATATTATTATAAATGTTCTACTTTTTAACTAGTTGTTGTTAATCTCTTTGTCTAATTTGTAAGTTAAACTTTATCATAGGTATGTATGATTTAAGAAAAACATAGTATATATAGATAGGGTCCTGTACTTTCTGAAGTTTTAGGCATCCACTGAGAGTGTTGAAAGGTATCCTCCTTGGATAAGGAGGGACTACTGTAAAGGGACTTGTAGTTCTTTTGGGGTAGAGTGGTCTAGGAAGGCAAATATAAATTAAGACTCTCCTATTTTTTGGTTGTGATGGGTGATCTAGAATATTCATCATACCTTAGATGTTACTGAACGTCTACTAGTTGTCACTGTGTGTGCTTTATGACTCTCCCTTTGAGCACGTCTTGGTGACAAGCACTTTCCATACGTTATTTAATCTATTTCCCACTGCTCTTATGAGAGAGCTATTATGCCTTTTTTAAGTATATGGCGGAGCAAGAGAGGTTAAGTTACTGGCCTAAGTTCACATGGCTCCTAAGTAGCAGAGCTGTACTCAGATCCAGACTTGAAAGCCCTTTAAAACCCAAGGCTAAGAGTCTAAGAGTTAGTCCTTCTCTGGTTCCTGAGGCTCAGAAAGAAAAAGCCCTTGTGGTCAAAACCACTGGTGAAAGGTTAATTAGAAACCATTGGTATGTAAACTATTTATATTGATGACAGACTGCTTTTGTTTCCAAAAAGTGGGTACAGACACGGGTCTCTCTTCATATGCTAACTAAGTTGTACACAAGCTGATAAAGTACTAAGGAAGCCAGCTCCCTTTGTGTCTAGGAATAGCATGGCAAGGTTTGCTCTGCTTTTGATCCGAGTTGTGCTGTAGTGAGTTATTTAACATATGTTTCCTTACACCCCCGTTATTGAGCACATATGCTTTGGCCCACGATCACAAATGCGGGTACAGGTTAAAAGGACACAGAAGTCTTTTTTGGTTGTTGTTTTTGTTCTCTGGAGATGTTCTTGTTCCCCAGAGAATGGGGATATCCATTTCAGATGGCCCCTTGGCAGTTGTGGGTGGGAGAGACTTTTCTGTTGGACGGTAGTTGGTGTGTGTGTCTTGTTTCACAAAAGAAAAATATTGAGGACCAAATGGAGAGAAAGTGGCTGCTCTGGGTCTGGCTGCTGCTCTTCATATCCATCTGGTTCTGACATGAATCTTGCTCAATGAGACTTAGATGATAGGGCGGTGTCTAGTGGATCTTACCAGTTGAAGAGAATTACATTGAGGCTGTAATTAATTTTTCAGCTCAATTACATACTTCTCTTGATAGCCCTAATATTTTCTTTTCCAGATTTCAAAGAGCTTTGGTAATTTTACAGTTAAACCCAGCCTAACTTGGGATGAATCTACCTGTAGGAGATTGCTGGATGTGTGTACTTCTTTCGGAAAATGCTAGACACAAGACAAATATTTTTGGATGAGAGAGGGAGAGAGACCAGTGTCGCACTGCACTAAAAGTGTGACGTGTACTTTTCAGTCTGGCCTAGCAATTTCCGGTTGAGTCTATCCTATTTAGAGGATTCTTCTTAGTTAAGGCAATTTGTTGACTATATTGAGAGTTATGGTGGCCTTGAGGCCATTGCTTTCCTGAAACCCGTAATTCTGCCCTCTGGTTTTATTCTTATGCTTCAACCTGCATGCAATGGGAAATGGCAGAGGTAGATTCATAATTGTGATTACGTTTAACTTCATTCTCTGCCTCTTTTTTTAAAAAATTAATTTATTTTTGGCTGCGTTGGGTCTTCATTGTTGCACACGGGCTTTGTCTAGTTGCAGCGAGCAGGGGCTCCTCCTCGTTGTGGTGTGTGGGCTTCTCACTGCAGTGGCTTCTCTTGTTGTGGAGCACGGGCTCTAGGCGTGTGGGCTTCAGTCTTTGCTGCATGTAGGCTCAGTAGTTGTGACTTGCCGGCTCTAGAGCGCAGGCTCAGTAGTTGTGGTGCACGAGCTTAGTTGCTCCACGGCATGTGGGATCTTCCCGGACCAGGGCTCGAACCCGTGGCCCCTGCATTGGAAAGCGGATTCTTAACCACTGCGCCACCAGAGAAGTCCCCATTCTCTGGCTCTTTAAACATATGCTTTTCAAGAGCTTTGGGGAGAACATGGAGTCCTAATTTAACTACTAGTTTAACAGTGATTGTTTCTAGTGATTCTTCAGTGTAAGGAGAAAGATGGGAAGGTTATTTTGGAAATACGTGAATCTAATACTGAGCTCCTGATTTTTGCTTTTATTGCAAGATGTCTGCAGGTCCTAAAGACTCTTGTTCAGAAAACATCCTTTTCCCTGCCCTCCTTTCCTTCCTTTCTCCTTCTCACAATCATTTATTGAACATTAAACTGTGAGGAGATAAAAGTGAATAAGTTTACTTTCTTGAACATGGACTGTTGAGCAGGAGAGACAAAGGAACATGTAACACTAGTCCGGTGTGACATGACACAAGATGCCATATCACAGGCAAAATGCAAAGGGAGCACAGACAAGGGAGTGGTTGTTTCGGCTTGTGAGTGTTGAAGATGGTTACCACAGAAAAATGGGCTTTGTAGTATCAGTAGTTTTCCAAACAAAGAAAGGAGAAAGGATCTTGTAAGCAGAGATAATATCATGAGCAAAGGCATGTTGGCATAAATGTGCATGGTCTTTTCATGAGCAATCAATAGAGGAGGGCATCTAACATTTAAATGCATGGAATGAATGGTGGATGATGGCCGATGAGGTTAAAGAAAGTTGGTTGGGTTATATTGTGAAGGATCTAAGTGTTGCAAACCTGTGCTAATCCTCAGTAACACCCATGTTCCACTTAGAACTCTTTTCCATTACCATAGTCAGAATCTGAAGTTAATACTGAGTTAAACAGAAAAGAGAATTTATTGGCTTATCTAATGAAAAATCCAGAGATATATCTGCCTTCAGGCATGGCTGGATCCAGGTACCCAGAGGTTGTTGTCATGAATCTGCCCTGTCTCAGCTCTGCTCTGTGCTGTGTTGTTTGAATTCACAGGCTCATCTCTGGTGGGAGTGACATTGTTCCTCGCATCTGTGGTCTCTCATCCTTGCATCTGTAGACTCTCATCCTTGCAGCTTAGCAACCTCCCTGAAAAGCGAGTTTCTTTTTCTAAATGGTTACAATCAGAGTACTGAGATTGAGTCCAGTTGGATTAACTTGGGTCATATGACCACTGCTGAACACTTTGGCTAGAGAATAGACCACACTGATAGCTAGGTCAGGGTCACACACCTGACTGCAGTAAAATGGGGAATGGAGACTAGATAGACCGAAACAGTACATTTCCAATACAAATTCTACTCTACGGATTAAAAGGATTGTCTCCTTTGAAAAGACCCTGGAATCCTTTCTTATGCATTTTACCTTCATAACTGTTATAAGGGGGCCAGTCAGAAGTCTCATCATCCTTTTTGCAAAAATCCCTAGGGAGGATAAGATGTAATAACATTTTCACAGTTGTCTTTAAAAAAAAGATCGTATTGCATTAGCAGATCATTTTTTCCCCATTCATATTATCCAGTATAGGGTTCCTGAGAACCTCCTATGTGGGAAGTACTAGAAGTTAGGAACTTACAATGTGCTAGGAGTTATTACACAAAGATGAATTTTACCTTCACAGAACTTACAGCTTGTTAGGGGAGATAAGATTAAGACAAAAATAATAATAATAAATAGTGAAGTGTAAGTCTATATAAAAAACAAAATCCAAATCTATTAGGAAAAGCATATAAATAACACAGTCCATGCCAGTTGCCTTTCAACACTGTGGGTAAAAGCCCCAGAGTGAGCAGAACTTGAGGCATGAATCAGTCTTTTTCATTTGTTTTCAGTTTCCATGTGCCCCTTATGGTGTGAGCATCTCACCAAGTGGGTGTGAATCTAGTTCTTTTATGGTTGTTTTTTTTTTTTTAATTAAACATGGTCCTTGAATCCAGGCCAGCTTCCTCAGCTGCTGTTTAACCAAAGAAGTAGCAGTGAAGGGTGATTTTGTGTAAGCTGCCAAGAAAAAAATATTGAGGTGTCACAATTAAGAAAGGGATTACCTAACTGATCTCTATTTTAAGAAATATTAATTTTCACTTTGCCAAATACAGCCCTTCTCTATTTTTCTCTGAATCATCCCCTCGTAGTCAAATGCATAAAATAGCTTTCAGCTGAGTGAATGATGGTATTTGCATGTCATTGATAGTTTCATTCCATTGAAAGAGAAAGAAACGGAATATTTGGGTTACTTTCTGGATTTAAAAGATTACCATGTTCATTTTCCTGGTGTGAAACATACCTGTATACTCATAGAAATACACATTAGGTATATTCTTACAGATCCTATTTCAACATTCCCTGCCCTTTTCCTTTGAGCATAAACTTCACTCCTAGGGACTCGTGGGATCAATTTCTACAGCTTCTTTCATCCTCTTCCCTTTGCCATCTCTGGCACATTGCCTGTACCCAGAAGCATATGTCAGAGCTGCAAGAGAGGAGCCATCTCATCTAGTTCACCTGCCTTTTTTTTTTTTTTTTTACAAGACAGGAAAGTGAGGTTGTTAAGCTTCCTCCAAGTTAACAATGATCTTCTCTTGATGCAGATCTTCCCTTTGAAGAGTTATTCATGCACCAGGCTTTTAGGAAAGGGGAAAATTGTTTTAATGACCTGGCCTTAGAAATATCCACTATCATCTGTCTTCCTTTTCATCTTTCAACTCCTTTTCAAATTCATGGTCAGGAATGACAGTAACATCTCTTGGGGAACAAGAACAGCCCTAAAAAGGAGCTGACCTGGGCTGACATCTCCTACCAGCCGTACTGGATTTTGCCAGGGTTATTTTTGCCCTTGGCTGTCTAATTTCTCCCTAATTGCAGGGCCATATGGTGCCTTGTCCCCCATGTGGAGAGTTGGCATTTCCCCTTCAATCTCTGTCCTTCCTGCTGCACAAATTACCTGCCATGGTGATGGGGTTGAACAAACTCATCCTCCAGAGGCTTTGCAGCTTCTGCACCTTAAAAATCAGAGCTGAATGCTCCTTTCGATGGTCTAGATTGGTGACCAGCAATGAAAAAACTATACAAGAAATAGTGAAATGAGGTTGAGTTTCGGAGGCCATCAGATTTGGGTTCCAGTTCTGGCTCACTCTTGCTGACATTGTCATCATTCTCACTGACATCACAGTGAACATTTATGGCAGGCACTGTGGTCTTATTTCCTGGTCTCATTTACTTGTCACCTTAGCTTTCTTGGAACTGAGGCTTGGAATGGTTATTGAGGCACTTGCCCACATCACATGGTTTGGGCCAGTTTCAGACTCTGGTCTTTCTCTTTCCAAATCCCACACTCTTAACCAACAGTCCGTTTTAATGCTAAAATATTATCTAATATTAAATTGTGCTTTTATCCTGTATTCTATGTCATAACATTATCTGGAAATAGGACCATTAGTGATCATTATTTGAAAAAATATCCCAAGTCAGCATTTACACAAGTGATACCAGCTTTCACAAGCAGTCTAAGATAGTAGTGGCCAATCTCAGATTGGTTGGATATTATAGGTGGGATGATTTCACAAGACTTTGTAGACTTAATTTTCAAGGCTTCCACCTTGCATTGAATTAGATCAAGAAACCATCTTAACCACGAGGATAGTTCCTTATTCAAATGTGCGGAACATGTTTTGATGGGGGTGATCTATTTGGAGTTGTCGCTTGTGGGAATATTTGGTCTCATTAAAAGCACTTGGTAAAATCCTACTTGCTCCTATTCTCGGGGTAATCAAAGTCTTTGAATTCTGGAAACTGATTTTGAAGGGAGGATGGAGCAATGACAGAATTTTTCAATAATTTGGGTATTCTGTGACATTTTGAAGCTATGTTTTGGAAGGTGTCCATATTTTGTGATAGTCAAAACACTAAAGTAGTGATTACAGTGTTTTTCAAAACTAGGTCCAAAAATGAAAATAATGGCTAAAGTCTAAGCTTCTTTCTAAGTATACACAGAGCAAAAGTTACCATCAACTTACCATTTACTCCTTGACTATTTAATGGTGTGGTAAGAAATGGGGAAAACATTATTGTCATACCTTGAAGTCCCTGGAGACAGTGATCATGCCTCATCTATCTTTGTTTCTCCAGTGTCTCTACCCCGTAGGTGCTTAATAAATGTTCAACTGAATTAAATCCACTAATTAGAGATGAAAAAGTCACCCAGTATTTGGAGGAGGCACAAAACAAGGCCATTCCTACACACCATAGATCAGTCAGTCAAAAGATAAGTACTGCATTCCTTTTGTGATCCAGGAACCGTTCTAAATGCCAGGGTTGGGAGTGGGTATTACAGAAGACACCCCCCCACCCCCAAAAAGCTTCCTTTTGGTGAAAGGAGACAGAAATTTTAAAAGTTAACAATTCCTTATGCTATCAGGTGCTACAAAAGAAGAAAGCATGGAGCGTGTGGTGGAGACACTGGGAGAGAAAGGAGTGTCCTGCTGAGCCTGGGTGGTCATGGAAGGCTCCCTAAGGTGGTGCCATTTGAGGGAAGACTTGACCAATGAGAAAGAGGCAGCCATGCAGGGATATGTGGGGAAAATCATTATGCAAAGAAATGGGGAGAGCGCTCAAGGTAGCTTAAACAGGATAAGAGTGCATTGTGTTTCTCCCTCACATTAGCAATGCAGAGGTGAGTAACCTAGAGCTGATAATGCAGCTTGATGATTGCCTGGATTCACATTCCTTCTACGTTCTTGATTTGCCCTCCTCAGCTTTTGGTTTCTTCTGCCTTGTTGCTTTGCATTTTTTTTTTTATTTTTATTTATTTTTTTATTTTTTATTTTTTTAATTTTTTAATTAGTTTCTGCTTTATAACAAAGTGAATCAGTCATACATATACATCTGTTCCCACATCCCTTCCCTCATGCATCTCCCTCCCTCCCACCCTCCCCATCCCACCCCTCCAGGCGGTCACAAAGCACCGAGCTGATCTCCCTGTGCTCTGTGGCTGCTTCCCACTATCTATCTACCTTACGTTTGGTAGTGTATATATGTCCATGCCTCTCTTTCGCTTTGTCACAGCTTACCCTTCCCCCTCCCCATATCCTCAAGTCCATTCTCAAGTAGGTCTGTGTCTTTATTCCCGTTTTGCCCCTAGGTCCTTCATGACTTTTTTTTTTTTTTTAAATTCCGTATATATGTGTTAGCATACGGTATTTGTCTTTCATTGCAGCTCTATTCACAATAGCCCGGAGCTGGAAACAACCTAAGTGTCCATCATCGGATGAATGGATAAAGAAGATGTGGCACATATATACAATGGAATATTACTCAGCCATAAAAAGAAACGAAACTGAGCTATTTGTAATGAGGTGGATAGACCTAGAGTCTGTCATACAGAGTGAAGTAAGTCAGAAAGAGAAAGACAAATACCGTATGCTTTGCATTTTTTCAACCTCGTACTCCAAACTGGCTATCCAACCTGAGCTGCCGTATTTGTACTGCAGCCGGTATACCAAGGAAGCACTCACTAAAGGGAGATGTGCCTTCTTGATTTCAGGTCTTTTCCTGAAAAGAAAATAGCACGTAGTATTAATGTTTCTGCTTAGATTTTATTGGCTAGAATGTAGTTCTCTATCTAAATCTAGCCACAATACAGTCTAGAAGTGTAGTCTGTATTCTAAGACACCATGTGGCCATGAGAAATTGGGGGTTTTGTTACCTAGGAAGAATGGGAGATGGATGTTGGAGATCAAGTAGTGATCCCTGCCACAAACAGCAAGCGCGAAAGCTTTGCCATGTTCAAAGCCACTGTGGCTGGGAATTAGTGGAAAGAGAGTGGAGGCAGATGGGGTTAGACAGGGAAGCAGGAGTGAGATCATACAGGACTATTAGGCTATTGTTAAGATCTTAAAAAATTTTTTTGTTCTCAGTGGGAAACCATTGGAACACTGAATGGAAACCATTGGAGTACAAGGTGAGATGATTGGATTTAGGTTCTAGAAAGTGTAGTTTGACTACTATGGAAAATGAACTGTAGGAGGGCAAGTTCCCATAAATCTGCAAATCCTCTGTAGGAACAGAGACATGTGATAGGAGGATTTGCAGATTTATGGGAATTAATGGTGGTGGTGGGTTATACTAGAGCTGTTGGCAGTTGAAAGAGCCAGAAGAGGTCAGGTTTAGAGTACATGTTGGAGGTGGGTGTAAAAGAAGGAAAGTAGTAATAGCTAATTATTTACTGAAAACTTGTCATACCCTGTGCACCAACTGAAACCCTTTAGTATATCGACTCACTCATTTAATCCTCACAGTAACTCTGTGCTATAGGTGGTATTTTACATTTTACAGATAAGAACCCTGAAGTATGGGTAGGTCAAGTAACTTGCCCAAGGTCATTTGGCTGGAAGCTGGAGGAGCCAGGGTTCAAGCCTGGCAATCTGGCCCCAGGACATCTGCTCTTAACGCTGCTGTCTACCACCTGAGGGTGATGCCTGAGTGCTTCCCCCCATCCATGGGGTACACTGTGGTTCCTTTATTGAGACGGATGGGGGATTTGGGGCTGGAGAGCAAATCTATAGTAGTTTAGTTTGGGCCATGTTAATTTTAGTAAGATTATTAATAACTTTTACTTTGGAAATAGTTTGACTCACATGAAGCTGCAAACATAGCAGAGAGTTTTGTGTACCCTTCCCCCAGCTTCCTCCAATAATAATTTCTTAGGCGTGCGCTGTATTAATTCTGAGATGATGTCTTAGAGATCCAAGTGGAGATTTCACGTAATAGGCAAGTTGGATAATAGGCAAGTCTGCAGAGTTCAGACTGCATGCAGCTCTAGCTATAAATTTGAGATTCATCAGTATGTAGATGGAGAACCATGGGTCTGGATTGGAACAGTTAGAGTTGATTCTCCCAGAGATTTTACTGTGCCCTAAGAGGGTTTAGTGTAAGAGGAGAGATTTAGCTTAGACTTGGAACCTACTTACTAATGGTAAGAGGTACCCTTGATTGCACTGTGTGTGTCGGGCACTTAGTTAAGTACTTCACATGGATTACGTCATTCACTTCTCTCAGCAACTCGAAGGCATGGGAATTATTGTCCTTGTTTCTTAGATGGGCAAATAGAAGCTTATGGGAACTGTAAAGAGTAACATGGCCAGTAGAGGTTCCAGCAGTGGGCTGTCTCCAAACCTGTATTTTTAACCTCTGTGCCATACCATTTGGAGGAGTTTTATGATGAAGGGAGAAATCAAGATCAGTCCTAGCACTTGCCTAATTCAACAACATGGGTGAATTGGTAACAGGTATTCAGAAAGTGAAATTCAAGGTAGCACTCTGAGCACTGAAGTATACCCTTCTTTATTTTAACCTTGAATATTGATTATGGGGTAATTTTCCTTCAGGTGCTCCCTTTGTCTTTGTGCAAGGTACTGCTTCATTCATTCATTCAGCAAACGTTTATGGAACAGCTAATACGAGCTAGGAACTCTTCCTAGATCTAAGGGTAATACTTAAGCAGGTGGGTATGGAGAAGACACATAAAGTCATTCAAGAGATTACAAATGTGAAGGTGGGAGTTGGTCAAACTCAGTTAATGATGGAAAAGGGAACAGAAAGGCCTTAACTGAACAAGTATAGGAAAGCATTACTACAGAAGTTACATGCTGTGTGTATGTGTGTGTTTAGTGTAACTACCTATTAATTGTATCTATGTATGTGTTATATGTGTGTATACGTATGTATGTATGTTTTGTGTTTTATGTATGTGTTTCATATGTATGTATATATGTTTAAAATATTTAAAACCTACTCCTAGGTGTATACTCAAAATATTGAAAACAGATGTTCAAACAAAAACTTGTACATGAATGTTCATGGCAGCACGCTCTTCATAATAGCCAAAAGGTGGAAACAACCCAGATGTCCATCAACTGATGAGTAGATAAAAATGTCGTATATCCATATAACAGAATATTATTCAGGCATGAAAAGGAATGAAGTACTGACACAAGCTACAATATAAATGAACCTTGAAAACTTTATGCTCAGTGCAAGAAGCCAGGCACAAAAGGCCTCATACTGTAAGGTTCCATTTTTATGCAATGTCCAGGACAGGCAAATCCATAGTAGTTACCAGGAGCTGGGGTGGAGGGGAATAGGAGTGAATGCTTAATGGGTATGGAGTTTCCATTTGAGGTAATGAAAATGTTTTGGAACCAGATAATGATGATGGTTGCACAGCATTGTGAATATACTAAATGCCACTAAATTTATACAGTGTAAAACGGTTTGAATGGTGGATCGATGTTTTTTCTCTTTTACCTCTGTAAAAATAAGTATTCAAAACCTTTCACTTTTAAAATGGGAACAGAAATCCCAGGATTTCTTTTTTATTTTTAGAACAGAAAACATTCTAATTAGACATTAATTAATGGCAATGTTTTGAATAGCTCAAAGTAACGTATCAGCACAGTGATGAATTTTTACCTTGGGAAGAAGGAAAAGAAATGTGAGTTGACATTTGCTGTATGTATTTTCTCTTTTTTCGGCCCGGTGTGAAATGTTTAACTAGGTTATCAAATTTAAATAGCTCTTTGTGGTGGGGGGCATTTTCTCTGTGTTACAGGTTCAGAAATTGTGTTGCAGGTGTTCTGTAACCTGTCCACTATCTCACACAGAGAGGTGCAGTCTCTGTGAGTGCCAGGGTCCTTAGGTGTTCCACTCCATGGGGACAGGCACTCCCCTCTCCTTGTTCATCCACAGTGACCTCAGGCCCCGGCCCCTGACCCCACAGGGATATATATATCGAGTCTGGTCAGTGAATGGACCATAGGACTTCAGCTACATAAAGCAGCTTCGTGTTTGATGATGATTGCACCACTTTGAAAAAAAATCAGTCCTGAGGAAACAGATGAATTTTGCACCATTAGATGAATCTCTCTTGACTGATGTGGAATAAAAGTGAAGTGCAGGGCCTCCCTGGTGGCGCAGTGGTTGAGAGTCCGCCTGCCGATGCAGGGGATACGGGTTCGTGCCCCGGTCTGGGAGGATCCCATATGCCGCGGAGCGGCTGGGCCTGTGAGCCGTGGCCGCTGGGCCTGCGCGTCCGGAGCCTGTGCTCCGCAACGGGAGAGGCCACAACAGTGAGAGGCCCGCATACCACAAAAAGAAAAAAAAAAAAAAAAAAAAAAAAAAAGTGAAGTGCAAATGTGGTATTTCTGGTAGTTTAAAAAGTCTAAGTTTCAAGTCACACTTTTCAAGGTGTTTCAGTTCTTCCTGATGTAAATGATAGAAGTGGAACAAGAAGGAATTAATAAGTAGTTTAGAATTAATTTGTTGTCCTCTTCAATTGTTGATATTCTTTTCAGTCAACCGAAAAAGGCAGTCTATGAAATTAACTTTAGGTAAAGGTCAGTATTCTGTACTTTTTGTGAACTTGCCTGTTGGTACTTATAATCTCTCTGATATATAATTGACTCTGAAAACAATATTGTGGATATGTAGATGTGAGGCGTTGCTGAGTGTCTTCATGCTAACATCCCCAGCTCAGGCGGCTGTGGAAATACTGGCACTGCTGGCTGGGACTTGACTTCCTTGGAAGAGGGCTGCTGGGGTGACCAAGGAGTGGTTACTTTTTCTCTGCAGGTTCAGCCTAAAAGCAATGATTTAGGGCTGCTGTTTGAGAAATCAAGAAAATACCAGAGGAAGAGAAAATGTGTGACTGTTAGGCTTCCTGAAATACAATGGCCGCTGTCAGTGGTTTAAGCCTGCATTCTTGCCTTTATGCATGTGTTTCAGGCCTGGAATTAAGGACCGGATATTCCTTTTTTTCCTTTCTCACTTCTGCCTGCTGGTGGCCTTTACAATTCCCAGGAAATGCTTGGGCTGAACACCTGTGGGTTTGATGGCCATTTGATTTTTTAACCTTTAGAGGATGTGGGACCATTTAATCACCTGATTGCTCATATTGGTAGTTGAGAGAGCACTTCCCTCACAGCACTGAAAAATTCAGGTCTGTAAAAGGTAGCCTGGAGATTCCCCTCTTGGCTGTTTTACTTATTTAAAGTGATATTGAGGTGGGTTAAATGCGGGGTCCCGCATGCAAGAGGGGGTTAGGCTCTTCAGTTGGTGAGCTGTTGCGTGTATATGCAGTGAGTTATTAGAGCAATTGAACTGTGTTTCCATAAAGAGGAGAGTTTCATTATCAAATTCTTGTTTGAATACTGTCATAATAGCAGCTGTAGCACATAGGACCTAATTTGCATGCAGATAAGGAATTCTGGACAGTTCGGTAGCATAATTACTGCATAACATACGTTGCTAGTAAGAACTGGATGGGTCCCAGAGGTATGCTCCGGGGACCCATCTCCCCAGCTTTGTTAAGTTTCAAATGATAGACAAGCAAGAAGTAGCCATTTCAGTGGCTACCCATTTGTTTTACAGGCAGTAGCCTCCCAAGTTACCCTAATTTGAGCAGCCTTTTTGGCATAATACGGTAGCGGTGTCAACAACACCTTCACAGCGAACTGAACAAAAAAGAAACAATCAAATATCCCATCCTGTCATTGGAGTGAAAGCACAATAGATATTAACTGACTTGAAGGTCTAATGAATTAGGGCAATGTAAAATTATGATGCAAATGGGGACTATAAGACTACTTGTTTGAAAATCTAACCATATGTAACAGAAGATTCTTTGTTGCTTTTGCAAAGATCAGGAAGCCTTTTTTCTATGCACATTGTCTAAAAACTGCCCTCTCTCTCTGGCTGTGATTCAGTGAAGTCACTGAGGTCCCCAAGGGAATGAGCATCATGAGAATAGGAAACTGTCTGCATCCCTTACACTAGGCATGGTGATTAAACATAGTAGGTGCTCAGTAAATATTTATAGAATGAAGAACTGTATTCTCTGGCTATCATCAAAAAGTCTACACATAACAATTGTTGGAGGGGATGTGAAGAAAAAGGTACCCTCGTACACTGTTAGTGGGAATGTAAATTGGTGCAGCCGCTATGGAAAACAGAATGGAGATTCCTCAAAAAACTGAAAATAGAGGCAGCATAAAATACAGCAATTCCATTCCTAGGTATATATCCAGTTAAAAGAAAACACCAATTCAAAAAGATTCATGTACCCCAGTGTTCATCAACAGGTAATTGGCTTAAGACCTATGGTATATATGTATATATATATATATACACACACACACACACAATGGAATATTACTCAGCCATAAAAAAGAATAAAATATACCGTTTGCAGCAATTTGGACAGACCTAGAGAAATAATGCGTAGTGAAATAAGTCAGAGAAAGACAAGACACTGAATGATATCACTTATATGTGGAATCTAAAAAATAACATGTATATGCAAAACAGAAATGTATATGCAAAACAGAAATGTATATGCAAAACAGAAACAGGCTCACAAGTATAGAAAACAAACTTGTGGTTACCAAAGGGAGAAGGGCAGTGGGGAGGGACAAATTAGGTGTATGGGATGAACAGTACAAACTACTGTATGTAATAGTAGGTAAATAGATAAGCAACAAGGGTATACTGTAAACCATAGGGAATTTAGTACCTATTATCTTGTAATAACCTATAATGGAGTATAATCTGCAAAAATACTCAATAACTATTCTGTATACGTGAAACTAGCCTAATATTGTCAATCAACTATACTTCAGTTAAAAAAAAAAGAATTGGATTCTCATCATTGAACCTGAGGATGTTAAGAATTAGACACATTCTTACTATATTACCGGTAAGATAATGTTTTGGTTCTCATTTTGCTTTTTAGTAAATTTTCACAAATCATAGGATCTTTGTATCTGTGATTGGAAACCTCCATGATATTAATCTCAAAAGATAATACCATGGAGCACATATGGTTATTCCAGACAATAGTACATGTTTTATCATTTTAATATATAAAATAAACAACAAAGCATTTACTATATAGCACAGGGAACTATATTCAGTATCTTGTAATAATCTACAATGGAAAAAATCTGAAAAAGAATATATATGTGTGTATATATATAATATGTATATATATATATATATATATATATATATTAAACTGAATCACTTTGCTGTACACCTGAAACTAACACAATATTGTAAATCAGCTATAGTTCAATAAAAAACAAAGGCACCATTTTATTTTACCTTTCTCCAAGTTACTCTAGTGGACTTAAAAACTCAGTATTCTTTTTTTTTTTTTAACATCTTTACTGGAGTATAATTGCTTTACAATGGTGTGTTAGTTTCTGCTGCATAACAAGGTGAATCGGCTATATGTATACATATATCCCCATATCCCCTCCCTCTTGCATCTCCCTCCCACCCTCCCTATCCCATCCCTCTAGGTGGTCACAAAGCACCGAGCTGATCTCCCTGTGCTATGTGGCTGCTTCCATGGACATATATACATTGGATGAGAATCCAATTCTTTTTTTTTTAACCAAATGAAAACTCAGTATTCTTTTTTTTATCTTTATTGGAGTATAATTGCTTAACAATGGTGTGTTAGTTTCTGCTTTGTAACAAAATTAATCAGTTATACATATGTTCCCATATCCCCTCCCTCTTGCGTCTCCCTCCCACCCTCCCTATCCCACCCCTCCAGGCGGTCACAAAGCACCGAGCTGATCTCCCTGTGCTATACGGCTGCTTCCCACTAGCTATCTACCTTACGTTTGGTAGTGCATATATGTCCATGCCTCTCTTTCGCTTTGTCACAGCTTACCTTTCCCCCTCCCCATATCCTCAAGTCCATTCTCTAGTAGGTCTGTGTCTTTATTCCTCTCTTACCCCTATGTTCTTCATGACATTTTTTTCTTAAATTCCATATATATGTGTCAGCATACAGTATTTGCCTTTCTCTTTCTGACTTACTTCACTCTGTATGACAGACTCTAGGTCCATCCACCTCATTACAAATAGCTCAATTTCGTTTCTTTTTATGGCTGAGTAATATTCCATTGTATATATGTGCCACATCTTCTTTATCCATTCATCCGATGATGGACACTTAGGTTGTTTCCATCTCCGGGCTATTGTAAATAGGGCTGCTATGAACATTTTGGTACATGACTCTTTTTGAATTATGGGAAAACTCAGTATTCTTAAACTTAGTATTTACATTTCTCAGATTACTGCTGATCCTTTAGTGAAAATGAAATCTTTAGGTATCATGAATTTATCTTAGTTCTCTAAATTTTAAAAGCATTCCAAACATCAGCCATTTATTTCTCTGCAGATTATCTCAGTATAGCAGATAATACGCTTGGTCATAAAAACTCTAAGGAGAGGAAGGGAAACAAAACTACTGACTAGCAGTTGGAGTTTGTGAGACTATCAGTTGGAGCCGCCTATTTGAGGAAGGCATTCTATTCTGCACACATTGGAATTTCCCTGGGAAGCTTGTCTACAAATGAGGCAGCTTTGATGTCAGGGCAGAGGGATGGCTGCATCTGGGGAACATGATTGATAGTTGTGAGCTGGAAAGGGACCACCGACTCATTCTAGGGAGATGAGAATGTTTAAAATTTGAGTCTAGAAATGCAGCTGTAAATACGTGTTTAAAATTCTGGCTGAGGGAGGTGGAACAGAGGGGAGTAGAGAATAATTTCTAGTGAACAGCACAAGTGAACCTCTATTTTAAAGTAATTGTTTCTAGAAGACATATGTGAGGCTGCACCTCCAAGCCCTGTTGTGGTCTTGAGTGCTTGATCTGAAGGGCACGGTTTGCAGATTATTAATGGGCTGGGCTGGGAGCTTTGCCAGTTTTCCTATTACATTTTTCTGGATCACAGCCAAAACCTTGTGGATGAGCTCTGACCTCCAGAGAGCCACATGGAGCTGAGAGAGTTAGAATGTGAGTGACCACAAGGAACTCTGCCTGGCCTGACTGATTAGATATCCACCTGGCATGATCTGTTGTTTGGCTCATCATCTTGGTTCTGTAGTGAGGACTACACACTTGCTTATTGCTCACTTGTCTTCACACTCACACAGCAGGCCAGGGGAGCAGGATGTGTTGACACCTTGTGGAGCGTGCTGCATTTGCTCAGTTTTTCTCTGTCCCTGTTTTACCTGATCCCACTCAGTTCTAGCATGGTCTGTCTGGAACTAAACGATGCCCTGAAACACCTCAGCATTTGCTCTGGAAATCGGTCAAAAAAACAACTACATGCCTGTCCCTTTTCTCTAAGCAAGAACAGAATGATAGAACTAGGGGCTCACATTCATTAAATTCTGTGAAGTGCCAAGCCCTGTGCATGTAGAATGTTCTTTCTGTTATATCAGAATTTTCAGAACAATTCTCTGAGCCCATGATGAGAAATGAGCACTTCTGCTTTACTGTGGCCCTTCGTTTGTGTTCATAATTATGGAGTCTATAAGAGACTCCATTTTTTCCAGATAGAACATGTCAGAATTTTTCCATTGGGTAGTATCTATTTTCATTGTATACCAAGGCTCATGGTTTGAGAGTATAGGTTACAGTTTTAGTTGTAAAAGATTGCTGTGGAATTACAGAACTGTCCTAAAGACCAAAACCAACTTTCCTTTCTTCTTTCCCTCCCTCTTTCCTTTTCTTCCTCATTCTTTCTATTCTTCCCCTTTTCCTTCCTTCTCTCCTCTTTTCCTTCCCTCCCTCCCTCCCTACCTCTCTCACAGTTTCATTGAGCTTTTACTTTGTAACAGCCTCTGGAGTAACTTGAGGGCTGTGTTTTATGTGATCTCGAAATTTGAATTTCTGTTGGCGTCAGGAATAAGAGGATCATTGACTCTTCTGTACTGAGATCTCCCGGGATGTGCACTCTGGAAATATATATGGTTGTCCAAATGACAGAAAATTATGAAAGGGATATTTTCACCCTGGTGGCTAATTTGTGTTTGCGTATTAGTTCTCGCCACTACTTCCAGTTCTTGCTGGCATTGAAAGGAGAATTCTTCCTTAGAGTGCTTAGGCAGTTGAGTTTTATGAGTTCATTTTCAAGCACAAAAGGCAAACAAAATAGTTAAGGTCAAGATTTGCCTTGAAATGTTCTTACTTGGTGACGTGTCTAACACACCATGGGGCAAGATGCTTGCTTTGAGATGCACATGGAGCAATGCCCAATGGGAGAGCAGCCTTTCATCTCCTGGTCACTTGAAGACAGAAGTTCATGTAAATGGAGTAACGAGAGCACTCTACCTTGCTTTTCTCTCTTGTGTTTTTCTTTTCTTTTCCCTCCCTCCCTCCGTTCCTCCCTTTTTATCTGATATCACTCATTAAGTTTGCCCACATCAAATGACATTTATAGTGATTGCCCTCTAACGCTCTCTTAGACCTTCACAGTGTGTAGACTAGAGCATTGTCTCATTCAACATTCCTAGCATCTGCAGTAGACTTTTCTACTCTTAAGATGAAATGGCACCCATATGACCCAGCAGTCCCACTACTGGACATATACCCAGAGAAAACCATAATTCAAAAAGACACATGCACCCCAGTGTACATTGCAGCACTATTTACAATAGCCAGGTCATGGAAGCAGCCTCAATGCTCATCGACAGACAAATGGATAAAGAAGATGTGGTGCATATATACAATGGAATATTAGCCATAAAAAGGAATGAAATTGGGTCATTTGTAGAGACGTGGATGGACCTGGAGACTGTCATACAGAGTGAAATAAGTCAGAAAGAGAAAAACAAATATTGTGTATTAACACACATATGTGGAATCTAGAAAAATGGTACAGATGAACCGGTTTGCAAGGCAGAAATAGAGACACGGATGTAGAGAACAAACATATGGACACCAAGGGGGGGAAGCAGGGGTTGGGGGGCTGGTGGTGGGATGAATTGAGAGATTGGGATTGACATATATACACTAATATGTATAAAGCAGATAACTAATAAGAACCTGCTGTATAAAAAAATAAATAAGTTAAATTAAAAAAATAGATACAAAAGAAAAAAAAGATGAAAGGGTGGGCATACAGTGGTTCAACAACAGTTTGTTTAGTGACTCTTATGGACTATCAAACATTCTGAGCCACTACCTATACTTCACTGACTGACTGCAGTGTCAAAGACTTCTTAGTAGACATGATATGTGTGTCCAGACCCTATAGTTAGCACCAGGGCATGGACATGCTAGTTGAAGAAACAGGTAAACAGATCCTTTCTCTGGAGAGTGATAAGTCCTGTGGTGTGGAGAAGGACTGGATGCTCTGAGAATCCGCAGTAATGATACCCCGCCCAGTCTTTCTGTAATGGGCAAGGTTTCCTGGAGGAAGTGATGTCTGCACTGAGCCTTATACCAAGAGAATATGTGAGGGTCCAGTAGGAATTGATGGCGTTCAAGTGTTGTATGAGAGAGGAATGGCAGGCCTAAGGTCTCCAAGTGTAGACAGTCACGGTAGGTGCCACGTTCAGAAATTAACAAGACTGCTCTGCCTTTGGAACATTTGCCTGGTTGTGAGGCGCCAGGAGTGCCAAAACTGAGATCCTGAGCGCTGACAGATATGACCAGAGAAGAAAGCACGAGCAGGTCATGGAAAAACTTCCAAGAGCTCTACAAAAACTGAGTTTTATTTTGTAGACTTTGGGAAGCCATTGGAGGACTTCAAACAGGTGAATAATGTAATTAGATTCAAATTGGCTGTTGCTGTCTTCTGAGTCTAGAAGGTATAATCTATCTCATAAATCATTGTGAGATTTCTTCCTAAACTTAGCTTTATGTCGTGGGAGGGTGGGTAGAATAAGGATCATTTCTTCATACTGAGTTCCTCTGAAACCATGAGTAAGCTGCCCAGGGGGTTAGGGACAGTGGTACTCAAACTTTGCCAGCCTGTGTTGGTGTTTCTCAAAGTGTGTGCCAAGGAACACTAGTCCTGTGAAATGCCCACTGAAGAAAGAGTTGGGTAAACACAGCATAGCGTGCCCTTTTTGGAAACTCTCAATGAGCATCTTAAGGGCTTTGAAGAAGTCTTACAGTAGAGAATTCTGTTACATTGGATTAAACCTGGTGCTTTCCAAAATCGTTGGACTTAGATCTCTTTATTGCTGAAAATCTGTTAACATTTGCAGGCCATGCTGTGGGAGAAATCATTGTTCTTTTTTTTTTTAACATCTTTATTGGAGTATAATTGCTTTACAATGGTGTGTTAGTTTCTGCTTTGTAACGAAGTGAATCAGCTATATGTACACATATATCCCCATGTCTCCTCCCTCTTGCTTCTCCCTCCTACCCTCCCTATCCCACCCCTCTAGGTGGTCACAAAGCACCAAGCTGATCTCCATGTGCTATGCAGCTGCTTCCCACTAGCTATCTATTTTACATTTGGTAGTGTATATATGTCAACACTACTCTATCCCTTCGTCCCAGCTTACCCTTTCCCCTTCTCATGTCCTCAAGTCCATTCTCTACGTCTGTGTCTTTATTCCTGTCCTGCCCCTAGGTTCATCAGAAACTTTTTTTGTTTTTTTTAGATCCCATATATATGTGTTAGCATATGGTATTTTTTTCTCTTTCTGACTTCACTCTGTATGACAGACTCTAGGTCCATCCACCTCACTACAAATTTCGTTTCCTTTTAGAGCCTAGTATTATTCCATTGTATATATATGCCACATCTTCTTTATCCATTATCTGTCGATGGACACTTAGGTTGCTTCCATGTCCTGGCTATTGTAAATAGAGCTGCAGTGAACACTGTGGTACAAGACTCTTTGAATTATGGTTTTCTCAGGGTATAGGCCCAGTAGTGGGATTGCTGGGTCATATGGTAGTTCTATTTGTAGTTTTTTAAGGAACCTCCATACTGTTCTCCATAGTGGCTGTATCCATTTACATTCCCACCAACAGTGCAAAAGGGTTCGTTTTTCTCCACACACTCTCCAGCATTTATTGTTTGTAGATTTTTTCATGATGGCCATTCTGACTGGTGTGAGGTGATACCTCATTGTAGTTTTTTTTTTTTTTTTTTTTTGTTTTTGCGGTACGCGGGCCTCTCACTTTTGTGGCCTCTCCCGTTGCGGAGCACAGGCTCCGGACACGCAGGCTCAGCGGCCATGGCTCACGGGCCTAGCCGCTCCGCGGCATGTGGGATCTTCCCGGACCGGGGCACGAACCCGTGTCCCCTGCATCGGCAGGCGGACTCTCAACCACTGCGCCACCAGGGAAGCCCCTCATTGTAGTTTTGATTTTCACTTGTCTAATGGAAATCATTGTTCTTAATGATGAACATTGAAGGACGAATGAAACTCTGGCTTTTGCTCTCTCTGTGATAGTATGTTCTCTTGATTGCTATGTCTCTGTAGAAATAAAAGGGTTCAGGAACCCACTGCTACCTTACACTAATGTAGCTATAAAGAACAACAATGGGAATGGTAGAGAAACACATTAAATCCTATTGAACTAAGCAATAAGCTTAATAGCCATTACAAGTTTTTTTAAATAACAAAACATTGGCTTATGCTTTAGCAGATAAACGGTGGCTTCTCTGTAAAAACGAGAAGTTTTAGAACTGTTAGTTTGTGATGACTTTCTAATGCATTTCACCATTTTTCAGTTTAAAATGATACCTTGACTCTTCATAAAGCTCTTGTGCCTTAAATTATTCTTTAACATATGGTAAGAGGTATATAATATTTATCATAATCTAACAACCACCAAATAGGAAGCTAAATCACTCAGGAGCTGAGGTATGCATATTTACATTAAAACAGTGAATTTTCATCATTCATGAATATTCATTGTACTTTGTATTTACTCAGTAAGTAGTACAGGCCTCAAGTCAATATTTTCTGAAATCTATATTTCACAAACTAATGGTGTGTCAGCATACATATTTAAATATTTATTAAACTAGTTCTAAACATCTGTTGTACTTGCTCCTAAATCGTGGGCTATTGATATTTTTAAAGCAACATTCCCTTCTAATGTCCTTCCAGCAATATATCTTGAAAGCTGGTTGTTTAATATAGAGATATATGGCAGTAGGTTTTTCTGTTTTGCTATAACTGTTAGGTCAGAATTTTATTGCTTATGGCTAAATGCCACAGAAAGACTTTTACTGTTAAAATCAGCTCTGTCTTCAGTGTAATCTCTGTAATAAAGTGGAAATGGGATGTGAGTATCTCAAGCAGTGATCTGTTATCAAGCCTAGGTTAATAAAGTGGTAAAGTGATCCTTCTGTTTGAAGTGTCTTCCCCTGTCTGTGGTAGATGTTACATCGCATGTCTTGGGTTTTATAATGGAGTTTGCACTAATTATCAGCAGCAAGATTCTGGATGGAATCATAAAATCATTCTCTTTCTTTTATGAATTTATGGAGTCTCATAAGTTGGTTTCGTAATGGTTTGCTCTCCACTGAGTTGACTACAATCTTTGCCAAAACAGACTTGGTGGTCTTAAATTTTGGGAAAGGTATTAAACTGAGGTAGTTAATTAGCTCCTTCTATTACCACCATGCTTCACCCGCCACGAGAGGCTTCTGAAAGGAAGTTTGGCAGATAATAATAAGACATCTTAGTAAACACTGTTCATGCTTAGAAGATGGGTAGTCAGCTGTGGTGGCCGGATTCCCCTGGGACTAATTCTTTTGCATTTCAGCTCTTAATGTATTGGAAATCAGGGAGTCAAGCCACAGAAGTTTCCATTTTGAAAATGTTCTGTGGTGTAATGCCATTTTTTAAAAGGTGAAAAATCAATTCCTTTGCTAGCTTACCTTTTTTTAAAAGAGCACTCATTATGTGTCAGGCACTGGCAAAGTATTTTATGTACATTATCTCAGTGTAACCTAACAATATCTCTAGGAACTAGGCCCTATTATTAATCTCATTTACAGATGGGGAAGCTGAAGTTCAGAAAAATCAGTGAATTTGCCCAGGGTCACCTGTTAAGTGGCTTACCTGGGTTTAAATACGAATCTTTCCCGAGCTCAAGTTCTTAACTGTGTTAATGTAACGTCTCCCAAGTAAGTGCTTAGGAACTTATTTTTTCCCTTATGGTTGATCCAGTCTCCAGTGAATTCTCTTTTGGTTATCCATTGCTATGTCACAAATCACTCCAAAACTTGGTGGCTTAAAAACAGTAAGAAGCATTTATTTTGTTTGTGAATCTGCAGTTAGACTTGGGCTCAGTGGGGTGTCTTGTGTCTGTTCCACTGAGAGAAGGCTGGGTGGTTCAAGGGAATTTCGAGGGCTTCCTTCTTGTAGCTGCAGGGTTGTGTGGGCTATTGACTGGGAGCCCAGCTGGGACTGTTGCGTGGGAACTTCAGTTCTTCCGTGTGGGTCTCTCCAGCTCCCTCCTAGCATGGCTGCTGTGTTCAATGAGCCAATCAGCAAGTCTAAGAGACCACTTCAAAAGCTGTAAGAATTCTTCTGATCAGCCTCGGGAATAACACAGCATCACTTCCTCCATATTCTGTTGGTCAAGCAAGTTGCTAAGCAAATCCAAGCTCAAGGGGAGGAGAATTGGACTCCATGTTTTAATGGGCGGGATTACTAGCTCTTTTCCCTTATCACAGTCTATTACTTCAATAACTATAGTATCCTCTTAACTATCGTTCCTCTTCCTATTCTTGTCCATCACAGAGTTTATTCTCAACCCAATAGACAGAGTGACCTATTTAAAATCATAGTCTGTGAAACCTCTTGACTCTGGTCTGGTGAGAACCCTCTAATTGCTTCCCTTCTTTAGAGTAAGAACCAAAATCCTTTTGGTGACCTCCATCTCCCTGCATTATCAAATCTTCATTCTCTCTCTGCTCTCATGTTTGACTGTCTCTGTTCCATGTTCTCATCCAAACACCAGGCATGTTCCTGCCTCAGGGCATTTGCATTTGGTGTTAACATGCTGTGTGCCTAGAATACTTTTCCAGGTTTTCTGTATAACTCCCATCTTTCCTTCCTTTATATCTCTGTGCATATTTTACCTTCTCAGTGAGACATCCCCTGACCAAGAGAACATTGTGATTCCACTTCCACCATCCAGAATTTCCTGTCACTCTTATTCTACTTTTTCTCCCTTACACTGAGTGTTATATGACATATTTATTAGCTTAGTTATTGTGTGTCTCCACCCATTGCTTCCTTCTTTATGGAATCTCTCCTAATGTCACCAAATTACTTAAATAAAGGCCTTTTGAAAACGAAATTATCTTATTTTGCAGACTTTTTCCCTCTGTTCTGATTCGAGACAGAGGGAAGGCCGTTTGTACTCCCATGTGGACAAACAGGACACTGCCGTTTTTCTTGTATAAGATCATTCTTTTGTCATGCTCAGCTCTCCCCGTGGGATAGTTGTAGGTGTTTCTCAAAGACCAAACCTGGATCGCATTGTCTGGTTTCGGATGGATATTGTCATGGAGAAAAGGGAAGTGAAACCAGTGCTCATCTCCCCCTAAGGACCCTTAACTGTGGTCATGCAGCAAATGGGGCAGCTGTGGGCTTTCTGAAGGGATTGAAAGCTGGGTAGTGACTGATCTGCGATGAATCCTTATGTTGAGGAGTCCTAGAGGATCCATGAGAGCACTGAAGGGCCCATTGAAAAAGAGGCCCGCTGAAGGGCCTCTCAGTCTCCCTCAATTGGTCTCTGTTGCACAAGAATCCTGGGAAAGACAGTTTGCAGACTCCTACCCCAACATCACAGAGCAGAGTATGGAAGGGTGGGTTTGGAGCTGAGAGACCGCTTTAATAACCAGCGCAGGCGGTGATGTATGCTATGGAGAAAGATAAAGCAGCATGGGTAGTACAGGGTGGGGGGCAGGGGTGGAGAAGGAGGTTGCAGTTTAAAATAAGGCAATTTAAATTAAGGAATTCCGAACGGAGAAGATGACTAGTCTGTTCCAGCTGCCATAGCAAACCAGTGGCTTAAACAACAGAAATTTATTATTTTCTCACAATCTAGAGGGTGGAAATCCAAGTCAAGGTACCAGTGTGGTTGGGTTCTGGTGAGAGCCCTCTTCCTGGCTTACAGATAGCTGCTTTCTTGCTGTGTCCTCAATTAGCAGATAGCGAGCATGAGTGTGAGCTTGGGTGAAAGCTCTCTCTTGTGTCTTTTCTTACATGGGCACTAACACCACCATGAGGGCCCCACCCTTATGACCTCATATAAACTCTCCCAGAGACCCCACCTTTAAATACCATCACGTTGGGGCTTGGGGTTTCAACATATGAATTTGGGGGGGACATGAATCAGTCAGTAGCAGTGACATTTGAGCAAATACTTGAAGGAGGTTTGGGAGCAGCCCTGAGGTTATCTGGAGGAAGAGTGACCACCTGGAGCAAGAGTGTTTTAGGGGTGAGTTATATATAGCAAGTGCAAAGGCCCTGAGGCCTGGAGTATTCTAGGAACAAGGAGACCAACAGGGCTGGCACAAAGGGAGACATGAAGCCATTTGGTATCAGACTTCAGAACTTAATCTCCGACGTCAGAAAATCCTGAGTTTTAATCCCAGTTCAGCCCCCTCTTTAACTATGTGACCATCATAGGCAAGTAATATGTCCTTTTCAATGCTCAGTTTTCCCATTTCAGAAGCAAGGATATTAATACTATACCCTGTGGTTATGATAAAGTTTCAGGGGAAAAAAATGTACTTTGCACAGTGGCTGACATATAGTAAGTGCTTAGTAAGTACTTGGTTGTGGTGGTGATAATAGTAGACGTGTATTATAAATTTAACACCTATGGCTGCTGCTGCTGCTACTCCCTCTCCCCTTCCCCCTTCCCCTTTCCCCTTCCCCTTTCCCCCTCCCCCTTCTCCCTCCCCTCCCCCTTCTCCCTCCCCCTTCCCCTTGCCTCCCCTTCCCCTGCCCCCTCCTCCTCCTCCTCTTCCTCCTCTTTATTGTTACCACTATCATTGTTAAACCTGTTTCATGACCCAGAGCTTGAAGCCTGAGGCAAGAAATTGCTTTTTTTTTTTTTTTTGGCGGTAGCGGGCCTCTCATTGCTGTGGCCTCTCCCCGTTGCGGAGCACAGGCTCCAGACTGCAGGCTCAGCGGCCATGGCTCACCGGCCCAGCTGCTTCGAAGCATGTGGGATCCTCCCGGACTGGGGCACGAACCCATGTCCCCTGCATCGGCAGGTGGACTCTCAACCACTGTGCCACCAGGGAAGCCCAAGAAATTGCTTTTGATAAATTTTGGAATGTTTATAATTCCAGTCCCTGGATTCCATGGAAAGATTTCTGAATTGTGCATCAGTCAGTACTACTTCCTCCA
This sequence comes from Mesoplodon bidens, assembly GCF_964165515.1. Taxonomy (NCBI): domain Eukaryota; kingdom Metazoa; phylum Chordata; class Mammalia; order Artiodactyla; family Ziphiidae; genus Mesoplodon; species Mesoplodon bidens. Next base: position 24,782,054 of record NC_138172.1, read on the forward strand.
ATAAACTTTGTGACATGTCCTCACTTTCATTTTTAGTGTTTGTGTAATTGAGGCATCATAGTGGCAGGCATGCTAATGCAGCTCTGGAAAAGAGCAGTGCTTTCCCTTTGTCAGGGGTTGGCCCATGGTTGTTGAGTGTTGATTGTAATGGAGCCTGCAGTGGCTAGGGACAATTCTGTTGGCTGAGAATTTACCTGAAGATGCCCGGACTTCATCCCTGGTCCTGGAGTGGTGACTGGAGACTTCAAACTTTTGACATATTGATAGTGCTCCTTTTTGCATGGTGGGGATGCTTGTTTTCTTTGTGCTCTTTTATGGGTTCTAAATTTTCTAGAGCATGTACTCTGTATATCTGAAGAGAGAAGAGAGTAAAGTTTATTAATTTTTAACTTAGTCACTTCTACCTCAAATTGGATTGGGTCCTATTTTGTGAATGTCATATTTTCCATTAATTTGGTGTAAATGTCATTCATTGACATTAGTTGCTGTTCATTTAAAGGTTTAAAAAAGCACTCTTTCCTCTTGAATGTCTCATTTCCTGTTTTACATAGGTAAAACAAAAATTTTTTTGTACAGACTTTTGTAAACTCACTAACTTTAAAAATGAATAGCTTTAATCTTTTATTACTCTTTTCAGATGCAATGTGTGTTACATGTTGAGAGCAGAAGAGGCTTTCTGGATTTCCCAGCTGGCTCAGTCAAATACTTTATACCTTTTTTAATTTTTGGTTTTGTGTTGAGAAGCCAGGCCTGTGGAAGCCCATGCGGTAGCTTTTGGATTTATTTAACACTTTGACTCTTTGCTCCCTCTGGGCAAAAATGTGGGTTTCCTAGAAGTGTAACTGCTGGGTAAATAGGTTAAGAGGCAGGTGTCTGATGAAAACTCCTTGTAAGAGCTCTGGGATCATCTATCACATCCCCAGGTCTTCACCTGCTGACAGGAGGCTAATGGCAATGGTACCTGGGCTGCCAGATCAAGGAAATAAAGACTGCCTCTCCCTCCTCCCTGCCCTTGATCAGCAGGCGCTATTGACAGGGATGGTGAATTAGATGAAACTCGAGAGTGAGGATCAGTAAGCATTGTGTGATATGATGTTTAATTAATAGGTGTGAAATAAAACCAAACCAAATGAAAGCACTCGTTTTTTTCTAAGGATAGAAAGCACTCGTTTTTTTCTAAGGAGAGATTGTTACATATGTCAGAACTAAGATATCACTACCTTTTAATGAATGAATTTTAGAATTTCTGTCTTTAATAAAGAGTCATTTATTTGATCCTTGGCCCGATTTTATCTGGACTCATATTAGGTCCAGTTTGTGTAGATGACAATGGTGTAATTTGCATTCTTAGGTTAAGGAAAAGTCTGTGGGCTAAAAATGATGTGGCCAGTTTGGAAGGCAGCGCTTTCACTCACCTGGCATCTATGAAATAAGGCTTGTTTGAAAAGGGACAATTTCTATTAGAAAGCATAGAAAAATTTATCGTTTTTAAGTAGTAATTATTCTAAATACCTTATAATAATAAACATTTCTACTTGATTTTACTTTTTCAAAACTGGCCACTCACTTTCTAGTAATACCTTTCGATACCTCATATAGTTTTCTAATGAAATAATTCCTTTAAAGTCAGTGTGGGGGGCTTCCCTGGTGGCGCAGTGGTTGAGAGTCCGCCTGCCGATGCAGGGGACACGGGTTCGTGCCCCGGTCTGGGAGGATCCCACATGCCGCGGAGCGGCTGGGCCCGTGAGCCATGGCCGCTGAGCCTACGCTTCCGGAGCCTGTGCTCTGCAACGGGAGAGACCACAGCAGTGAGAGGCCCGCGTACCGTAAAAAAAAAAAAAAAAAAAAAGTCAGTGTGGGTGATATCACATGAGCACAGACTTCTGTTCATCACTTTCTACATTTTTCCAGGCGAATGTTTAGAAGCATTAATAATTTGTGTTTAATTTCACCTCTAAAATCTACTTCATTTGGCTTACCAGGCAGAGTGAAAAATAATCATTTATATGACTCATCCATCTCGGAAGTGTAGTCTATAACATAAAACAACCCAGAGTTGTGACAAGGGAAGTACTACATAATGTGAGACTGTAATTGCTCACTGAGAAATGAACTAAGCAAAAGAAGGGCAATAACACTTCATCAGCCGAGTCTGCCTCATTTTGTAGTTGCTCCCAGTCTGTATGTTTTTGGAATGTGACTTACAGTTAGAGAGATAATTGGCAAGCATTAGATAAGGTAATGGATGGTCCCAGGGTAGGGAAGTTAAGGCGGTAATTCAGTTTTCTGGGAATCTTCCTGTGTCATCATTTATGGGGGGAGAACATAAGTGGCTTATGAAGAATAGCAGAGTCCCAGGAGTGAATTCAGCTCCCTGGGAATCCATCCTTAAGTGATGTCGACATGCTTTGTTCCTCAGACCTGGCTCATAAGACACTTTTCGAATGTTAGAGTTTGGGTTTTTTTTTTTTTTTTTAATTTTATTTTATTTATTTTTTTATATAGCAGGTTCTTATTAGTTATCCATTTTATACATATTAGTGTATATATGTCAATCCCAATCAGAGTTTTGGGTGCCAATAGTGCCTTTTCAAAGTGAATGGTGGTATTTAGGAAAATTAAAAAGGCAGAGGGGAAGTACATGTTAAAAAAAACAGAAATACTTAGTTTTTATGCTCTTTGCTCAGTTTCAACACTGTTCTGAAACATAATCCTAGAAATTTTACTGTTCACACTACGTTTTCCTTTATACTGTAAAGGCCATACTTGGTCTACGCTTAATGTTGTACCCAGCTCCTCTCTATTCTTTTGGCGTCTTATATCCTCCATCACACAGTTTCCTTTTGTTTGCTTTGGCATAGTATATAGTATATACTTGATGAGCGCCAAAGTAAAATTTACATGGTGATGACTATTAGTCTGTATACTTGAGAAGGCTTTAAGAACTGTCATGACTAGGTCAGCTGAGAACCAGTGTATTTATTAAAATCAATACAATCTGCTTTTTTCTTATATCCATCTTGACTTGCTCTTATAACTGCTCGCTCTTGGTACTAGATATAAATTGATTTCTCTCTTTATAGCCAGGTGTATAGTATTTCTTCAATAAGTAAATATTACATCCTTGCAAGGAGGAGTTAATCATATGAATCACGATTACATGAAATTAGGGGACTTGAGGGCCTCAAATTCAGACACTGTATTCCAGTAAATAGGCATCTCTCTATCCTTACAGATGCCAGTGCTTAATGTCAAATGATTAACTAAAATTATGGTATTCACAGAACGAGTTGACTTTATGATTTCTTAGCAAAAGATAATCCAAAGAGTTGTGGTTAGAAGTTGTGTGCGTTCGTGTGAGAGGCTTTGAAAAATGATAATGAAGGGTAGAAAATTATGTGAACTGTGAAAAATTTGTGGGAAAAAAAATGCCCCTCCTGGGAGAATTAAATTAGGCATTATGTACAGAAAACCTGTGTTCCGAGGTAGCAGTATAATGAAGGATCAATAGTTCGGTTCTTTACTTTTAAAGCAGAATGGTTGGAAAGAAAAAGGAGGGAGTTGTGATGGTGATGGTGATGATGGTTTTGTGGTTATGGCCAATGTTTACAGAATGCAGATTATAACCAGGCCTAGCAGGTTATGTGTATTGTCTTACATAATCCTTACACAACCTTATGAGGCAGGTATTATTATTTCCGCATTTTAGAGATGAGGAAACCACAGCCCAAAATGTTTAACTTGGCTGTGGTTACACAGTTTGTCAATATCAGAGCTGGAATTTGCACTCACCAAGTGTGATTTTAGATTTCATAACAGTTTCTCTATTTGGCCTTTCTGGGAAAACTGCAGACCCCTGCCGTTTTTAGTACAATAATGTAACATGGTCTGTAATTTCTGATCTCATGTTGCACTTGGTTTCTATATCTGAAGGACTAATGAAAGCAGGCTGCTCTTGAAGAACAAATTATGCCACGTGCATATTATTCACAGAAATGTAACAGCTCCTCTACTGCATTGTAATATCCTTGAAGACAGACTACTTTCTGTTGTAGTGCAATATTGTTTATAACAGCTTTATTGATAGACATTGTACACTCCATAAAATTCAGCATTTTTATTATAGTCCTAGAACTGGGCAACCATTCCAGCTATCTAATTTTGGGACATTCTTTTTACCCCCAAAAGAAACCATCTCCTCATTGGCAGTCACTCTTGATTATTTTTATTTATTTATTTATTTTGCAGTACGTGGGCCTCTCACTGCTGTGGCCTCTCCCGCTGCAGAGCACAGGCTGCGGACGCTCAGGCCCACTGGCCATGGTTCACGGGCCCAGCCGCTCCGCGGCATGTGGGATCCTCCCGGACCAGGGCACGAACCCGCGTACCCTGCATCAGCAGGCGGACTCTCAACCACTGCGCCACCAGGGAAGCCCTTGATTATTTTTTTTTGAAACTGAAGAAAGAAAGCTGCTGAAGATTAGAAGCATTTAGCATTGGGCTTGCAAAATCACCTAATTTGTGGAAACTTGATATTCTTCATTAATTATAGCTTTTCACCAAAATAATCATTTTCTTTCACATGCTTTTGAAATTACCTGGTTGAAATCATTGATATTAGTTCATTCCATTTTATACAAACGATTGCTGTCGTTAATTCAGAGAAGGTAAAAAGTATAACCTGTCATAATAAAGTCTATCTGATCTAATCCCTTTTTATGATAGACAGTCTTTAGGACTAGACTATGGCATTACTGATTTTCAGAATTCCTTTCTGAACAAAAATGCCTCAAGATAATCCTCCCAAGTTGATTTTTGATAAGGATGTATCGAGTGTTGGAGATCTTATTCTTTATTGCCTGAATGCTGAATGTTTGCAATGACTCAATGACAGCTTGAGAATTTTCCCTTTCCTGTTTTTAATGAATGCAGGATTTCCGTGAATATGTATGTGCCAAGGTTCCCTCCCCCGCATCAAAGAGGAAGAATGGTTAATATGCATGTTCAAGTCATTACTTGACTTTCCTATTCAGTGGATTCTGGCCTGAATTACCTCATTATTCTGATTAAGAGGTAGTAAGAAATAGTTCTTGGGAGCTCAGGTTTTGGATTAAGGAAGTCATGGGGGGAGAGGTCAGGCATTCTCCCCCAGCTTTAACTCCATCAGCACAAACTTTCTTTGATGAGGACAGGCGATGAAGAGCTGTGAAGACTCAGCTATCCCTCTCCCCCTGCTAGTTTGTTTCTATACCCAATGTCTTCTTTGTATACAGGGGTTTGGGCTGCTCTGTGGCAGTAGAATCTTGGGTTCAAACCCTGGCTCTGCCATTTACTAGCTGTGTAATTTTTGGCCAGTCACCTAATCTCTCTGTGCACTTTTTCTCATCTGTGAAGTGGGGATAATAATAATAACTATAGGGTTGTTTTTGTCTGTTTGGTGGATTTGAAAGGACACAAGTGGGGGACTTGTTTTCTTTTTTCTTTTTCTAATAACCATTTTTTTAAATTGAGGTACAGTGTAGTTGACTTACAATGTTGTGTTAGTTTCAGGTGTACAGCAAAGTGATTCAGTGTTGTATTTATATTCTTTTTCATTGTAGGTTATTACAGAATACTGAATATAGTTCGCTGTGCTATACAGTAGGTCCTTGTTTATCTGTTTTGTACAGTAGTGTGTATATGTTAATCCCAAACTCCTAATTTATCTCCGCCCCCCACCGACTCCCCACCATCCCCATTGGTAACCGTAAGTTTCTATGTCTGTGACTCTATTTCTGTTTTGAAATAAGTTCATTTGTATAATTTTCTTAGATTCCACATATAAGCGATATAATATGATATTTATCTTTCTCTGTCTGACTTACTTCACTTAATATAATCTCTAGGTCCATCCATGTTGCTGCAAATGGCATTATTTCATTCTTTTTTATGGCTGAGTAGTATTTCGTATATATGTACCACATCTTCTTTATCCATTCATCTGCATGTGGACTTGTTTTAAAACATAAACACTTTCTCTTAGGAGAAGAGGTCAGTTGGTCTTTTGTCCTCCGTTCTCTGTGCATACCTCGTGTTCACTGGCAGGATCAGCAGGTGATACAAAAGCTTCAGTGAAAGCGAGTGCTTTTTATTCAGGAAGATCTAATCCAATACTAAGCAGATGCTTTTCTTTATAATTTTTAAAATATCCTTGTAATTGTGTTAAGGAGAAAGTCTCAATTTGGTGCTAATAGGTCTCTAACAACTTTCTAATGTTTGTTCATCTCCCTTTGTAATAAGAGAATGCATGCGGGCCTTAGGCTCAGAGCCTCAGTCTCTAGATAAGATGAAATGATTTTACTTTGGTTGTGTTTATTTTTAGTTATTGTTTATGGCAGGCTGAAACTGACTGTTCACTGGAGGTAATATTAAATGTTTCCTTTTCTAAAGTTTTATAAGCAGTAAAATTCACTCTTTGTGGCGTACACTTCTGTAGGTTTTGAGAAATGCATCGTCCTTCACTCTCCACCACAATCAGGATACAGAAGAGTTCGGCCTCCTCAACCCCTCCCCCCTCCCCCCATTCCCTTCTACTGTCCCCTTTGTAGTCAGCCCTAACCACACACCTGGCAACAACTGGTTTATTCTCCATCCCTATTGTAGTACTGCCTTTTATAGAATATCACTGAAATGGAATTATACAGTACGTAGCCTTGTGAGTCTGGCTTTTCTTAAACTTACGCAGTCTATTTGAGATTAATCCATGTTGTTGTGTACATCTGTACTTTAGCCAAGTTCATTGTAGGGATTTACCACAGTGTATGCATTCACCAGTTGAAGGACGTTCAGGTTGTTTTTCTCTTTTGGGTTGATTATGCATAGAGCTGCTATAAACATTTGTATATAGGTTTTTGTGTGAATGTAGGTTTTCATTTCTCTAAGATAAATATTTAGAAGTGTGATTTTGGGGTCATATGGTAGATTTATGTTTAACTTTTTAGCAAACTGCCAAACTCTTTTCCCAGTAGCTGTACCATTTTGCATCCTTGGCAACAACGTTTGAGAGTTCCAGTTGCTCCATGTTTTGGCAGCATCTGGTATCGTAAGATTTTTTTTTTTTTTACTCCATTGTAATAGGTATGTAGCAGTTAAGCATTTCCTTTTTACATGAATATATTTAAGTTTTTTAAACAGCTTTGACTTGAAGTGAAAATACTGAGTCAGTAGTACTGCTGGTACTGAGATAGGGCAAAAATTGTGTGAGTGGTAGGTAACTGAGTGAATTTGGGGAAACAACATGTTCTACTCTGCTTCATCTCCATCAACTAAAGAATGAATAGTATGGGCTTCCCTGGTGGCGCAGTGGCTGGGAGTCCGCCTGCCGATGCAGGGGATACGGGTTCGTGCCCCGGTCCGAGAGGATCCCACGTGCCGCGGAGCGGCTGGGCCCGTGAGCCACGGCCGCTGGGCCCGTGAGCCACGGCCGCTGAGCCTGCGCGTCCGGAGCCTGTGCTCCGCAAGGGGAGAGGCCACAACAGTGAGAGGCCCACGTACCGCAAAAAAAAAAAAAAAAAAAAAAAGAATGAATAGTATGAGGGTATCCTGGATATTTAACCAATTTCAAGCAATGTAAATACTTGTTTTATTATAGAAAATCATGCACTTTCTTTTACATGGAAGCGGTTGGGATGACTATAATTTTTGGAAGCCTTATTGTTAGATTTGGATAAGCAAGACCCAGATGAATTTAACATCAGGTGATATCCTTGAGTATTAACAGTTTAATCTTAGTAGAGTAATGATCACTGTATTAGTAACCTGGCCTTCAGGCAAGTTGGATAGGTGCTGAGTGACGGCTTGTCTAGAAACCTAATGGTATTGGGAACACATAGCAGTAGGAAATAGCATGTTAGTGTCTCATTTATAGGACTTTTTTGCTGCCTTAACTGGATATTTCAAGAGAATTTCTAGAATAAGAAGAGAGAGCAAATGAGCTCCGAATCTGGTTTCATTTCTGTAGCCATAGTTTGTGGAGTTTGATGACAAGGAAGGTCGTTTTCTGATTTCTTCAGCGAGGGTCACTCATGCCAGGTACACTGAAAGTTTATGAACCATAGAATGTGCCCAAGAAGCAAGCAGCCACTCAAGCTTTCTGGGCAAACGTTTGGGGGCATTGCTAACTCATACTGAGACAGTCAGCAGGGCGTAGCTCAAATTAACTTGTTAAGTTGTGATCTGGTGGCAGAAAAGCCTGATAGTATTCACTGCTCTGGTGCAAATCTTGTTAAATTTTAACACTTCAAAAGGACTCTGTTTAAGTGATGAACAGTTTGAGGTTTAAAAACCAAAATCAGGCAGAAAAATAGTGCCACCTTCTCAACTTTATTTGCCCTGTATTCCTATTCATAGCTAAAGGCAAGTGTTGGGGACATTGATGCTGGCTTTCTGTGAGGTGGAAAATCTTGGGAAATATTGTGTGTTTGATTCACTTGGAGGTTCTATTCTTTGGCGCGTTTTTGCAAGGACTAAGCTAATATTGAAGTTGTTTGAGTAGGAAGCCCAAGGATCAGGTAAAGATTTCTTAAATAATTATTTTATTTGATTTATAAAGTGCCAGAACAACTACGTGAGCAGTGGTACAATTCAGAGAGATTTAAAGAAACAGTCCTTTTTTCTCTTCCCATTTCTGAACGCACCCTCCTGAGGTTGCCACTGTTAAGTGTTTGTTCCCTCCGTTTAACTATTTATTAACTCATAAAACATGCAGCACCCATAGGGCTTTCTTTCCTCTTTTTCAATAAAATGCAGTGATTTTTTTTTTTTTTTTGCACTTTATATCACTCAACTGTACATTGTAGATATTCTTTCTGGTAACTGCATGTACATCTAACAAGTATTCTTTATATAGCAAAAATATGTATGTATATATATTTCCTAAGGGTGACTCTACCATATTTCATTCAGTCATTACCATATTCATAGGCACTCAGTTTTATTTGATGGTTTATTTTGGGGGACTGCATTTGTTTTGGTCTGGGTTTTGGTTTTTGTTTTGGCTATAAACGATGATGCCACAGTTTATCTAAGGAGAATTTTTTTTCTAAGAGTCCATAGCCAACAGGAACCAAACGGAATTTTTAGTACAAAACATACAGTTTGACTAGATCATTTTTCAAAGCATATGAGTTTTTAAAAGGATGGGTTTCCTGTATGAGTACAAGATTCTGCAGTTTGATATGTTTCTTGTTTTTATTTTGAGAGCTGGAAGTGCTTTGAGGGCATGCTCGTGAACATTGTACTGGAAATGCCCTCCTAGTTTAGAATTGCACTGGCCAGTCCAGTTGCCACTAGCCACATGTGGCTATTTAAATCTAAAGTAATTAAAATTAGATAAAATTTCAATTCATTTCCTCTATCATGTTAGCCACATATCAATAACCACATGTGTACAGATGTTGAACTATAACGTTGTACACCTGAAATGTATATAATCAAAATAATAATAACCAGATGTGGCTAGTGGCTACCATGTTAGACTCACATCTATGGATCATTTCCATTATGGCAGCAAGTTCTATTGGCCAACAGTGGTTTCCAATGAGGGATAGTAAAGTCAGATTGCCTACTTTCAAGTCATAGCTCTGCCCAGCTTACTTGTTATGTGACCTTGGGAAAGTTACTTTACTTCTCTGGGTATCAGCTTCCTCATCAAAAAATGAGTATAATAACAATCCTTCTGTGTTTCCTAGGAAGATTAGATACAGCAGTATTGATTAAGTGCTTAGCACCTTGCCTAAGACATAAGTAAGCATCCAGTAAACGGAAGCTATTATTTTTTTCTTGGTGTTTGATAATCTCTCTCTCTCTTTTTTTCTTTTTTTTCCCCCTTTTGGAAGGCGAGGAACTGGGCACTGTGTTTGTTTGTTCAAACATAATAAGTGCAAGATATTGTTGGCCTGATTTCTAGCTAGACCAGCAAAAAACAATGTTGGTAGGCTATAGCAACCTCTGTTTGTCGGCCTGGTGATTTTTTTTTTTTTTTTTTAATATGCTGTCCCCGAAAAACATGATAGAATTTGTTTTACTTCTCTTCTGCCAGGAAGTAACCCTTCTGGCTTTGTTAGAAGCGTGGTTTGTAATAATTGTACCCACCCCAGATGGCTCCTGAAAAACCTTTGAAATGCCATCTGCCAGGCGTGTGTCCAGCAGGCAGCCTGTCATTCTGCTGGAAGAAAAGAGGGGGCGGGGTCCCCTCCCAGGCCCTTTCTCCCTAGTGTCACTGAATGCATCCTGGTCATGTGGTCCCAGACCCAGGGCAGGCTGCTCAGAGGATAACTGGGTGTAAACCTCCTCATGGCCTGCAGAGTGGAAAGGTTTTGTCTGGGTAATAAACCCTGAGGGTTTTGTGGGTGGAGATATACCTGCCCCCACCCACTTCCCCTGCTGCTCAAAGGTCCTTCTAAGCATATTTATTTCCAGGGGAAAATGATGTCTGCTCGTTTTCATTTTTCCTTTAAAATGTTCCATTTTTCAAGTTCTTGATTGTTTTCAATCCTTTCAGGAAATTAAGACCCAGAGGTTATTGTTGTCTTTACAGTTACACTGAGAAATTGGTTCAGAAAATGTGGGAAGAAATGACAAAGATTAAAGATGGTTATAGGAGGAAAAAAAACCCAATACTGTGTGGTGTAGAAGACTTTAAAAACCCAAGAAATCTTTAAGTTAATAGAATTTTGGTATGGAGTCCAAATATCAGAGTTGCCATATAAAACATATTTAGGACAGATTCTTTCACAGCAAGTTTCAAAGAGATTCTGTTCTTGCCCTGCTTTGGAATTTCCCAATATGATGTAGACTGTGCTTTCCAAGTAGCTGGCTGAACAGCTTTTGCACTTGGCTCTGAGAATCACACCCTCCTCCTCTGGTCCCGCCTTGCTGACTATTGTCTCTTAGTCTCCTCTGAGGATCTTCCTCCTCTTCTCCGTTTCTAAAAATTATAAGGTTTTTGTGTTTAAGTCAAACTTCTTGGCTGCTTTTTCTATACTCTCTCTCCCCCTCAATTATCTCTTTCTGTCTCTTGCCTTCAAATGCCAGTGGTTTACTGATGACTCCCAAGTTTAGGGCCCAACCACCACTCTGATCTTCAGATTTACATAGTCACCTGTTCACAGCTCTCTACATCTAGGTGTCTGATAGGCATTTCATACTTTTTACATGTTCAGAAGTGAACTCTTAAATTTTTTCCCCTAAAAACCATTTCCCCCATCTTCTTGATCTCTGTAAATGGCAGAACCCATTTGCCCAGGTCAAAGAATAAGATGGCAGTCCTTATTCTTTTGTTTCTCTTATACACTCCATCTACTTCATCAGCAAGTTCTGTCTTTAAAATATAGACCTAGCATGGCCTGATGAGTTGATGTACTTTTAATACATCTGTCCTGCGGAGTGTCTTATAGCTGTTTAAAATGTTTACAATTCATAATAGAAATCTCACTGCTTCTTGTCACCTTTGTCTACTGTTCTTGTCTGTGCCCTGATTTTTTTTTCTCACCTGGACACTGTAGTAACCAACTAACTTGTCTTCTTGCTTCTATTTTTGCCCACCTCACCCTCCTACTCTGCCTGTTTTCTGCCCTTAGCTCAGTGATCTTTTAAAAATAAATCATGGTACTATCCTACTCAAAACACTCTAGTGGCTTCCCATCATCCTTAGAATAAAATATGAAATGTTTGCTGTGGCCTGCATCATCTGGCCACTTGCTTTCATTTCTAACCTCTTTTCCATTGCTCTGCTACAGTTAACTCTGGACTTTTTGCCCTTCCCCCAACATGCTAAATCTATTCCTACTTCTAAGCCTTTGGCCTTAGCCCAGGCTGGGATGCTTTTCCTATCACCTTTGTGCTGCTCTCGGTTTAGATGGCACCTCCTTAGCCAGGCTTTTCCTGATTACCTGTCTAAAGTAGCTTTGCTACTCCTCACCTTTCTTCCTCCCTCTAAGAGATTTTCAAACACTTGAAATTATATGGTATATCCATATACATATTTATAATCTATCTTTTATAATAAAATATAAATTCCATTAGAGTAGGGGCTTTGGCTTCTTCTCCAGTGCCTAAATTGCTGCCCAGCAGGTATTGGGGCCTTAGTGAATAATTCTTGAAAAAATGAAACATGTAATAATATATGTAATGTATTAATATATATAATTATATGTATATATAAAATTTGAACTATAATAGTCTACCAACTCATTTCATTCTAATAGTAACATAAAGTATATATCTGGTAGCAATTATTGAGCTTAGCCTTCTAAAAGTCTTATCCCACTCAATACACACAACAAACCTATAGTGTAGGTAGTATTATTATCCTTATTTCACAGGTGAAGAAACTGAGAAATAGCAGAAGCTCAGGAACATGCCCAAGACCACAACCTGGTGAGCCAGACAGACTATGAATTCATCATTCCCATTCTATATACCTGCTCTACAACAGTATATGGTACTGCTTATGCTTCTGGAATACCCACCGTGTGCTTGACACCATAGATATAAATATTGTGAAGCACTTCAGTGACCTCGTCATCATCTGTCAGGGGAGCCAGAAATGGGAACAAATTAGGATACAATACAAGAGTAGACTGCTGGACACTATACAAGCAGGCTTCTTTACCAGAAAGTCTCAGCGTGCTGGGCATAAGCTAACATTTGTAATATAATTGTTCTGTGGACAGTTTGCAGCTCTTTATAACACTCAAATTTCAGATAATAGAAAAACGGGGCTTGTTTAAAAATGTGTTTAACCTGAATGAAATATGCAACAAGTGTTGAGTTTTTTGATTTAAGAGAATTCTGGATATCCACTGTAAGTGCATGGAAATTCACATGATCAGAGACTGTGCTCTGCCATGAGCACTGGAGCTAACATACAGTTGCTTATTTCATTGTTTTAGGGAGAATTAGGACTAGGGACAAATCCCTGCTTATTATATTAAAAAAACATTGACCTGAAAGCGCCATAGGTAATGGTGCCTTGCAAAATGAACCCATGTTGATCATATCCCCTAACTTGAATGTAGGAGCAGAAGTCATGAGTTTTGCTCTTTTTTGGTCTCTCCTAACGTTGAACATAGGTTCCTGGTATACACTATGTAATTGCTTCTTGGTTTATTTTCTTTTTTTGTTTTGTGTGTAAACCATATTCCTTCCACACTTTGGTGTGAGGTTGGGCTAAATTGATAGGTCTCCCGCCCAGCACCTGAGCTGGGTGACTTAAATATTCTAGAGGCTCTGTCTTATTTCATAAGAAGAATCATTATATTTATTAGTCTTTGAGAGAATGACGAGATTAATTCAGGAGGAGAATTTTCTAGCAAATGCAGTGTCCTTTTTCCCCCATCAGAAGTTATGGGTGGCCTCTTTTTGCCAAACATATTAATTACATGGAGAGCAGCAACATTTTAATCCCTGGGAGGTATCCAGCCACAGATATTGGGCAATTGAATTTCTCTAGTGATGTGTTTATGCAGTGGGTGTCATTTTCTTCAAAGGGATTATTACATTGGAAGTTGCCAGATGTGTTGAGGAACACAAGAATTTTGAGGCCTATGATAAAAATATAAACCCCTTAGTCTCTGAGCTTAAGGTGGATACCTTTTTTAGAACTTATTGGATCCCTAAAAGCTGCTGGTTGTGAATGTCATCTGTATAAAATCCAGTTCACCCTTTTCATTCAGTGCATGTTTTAAGTGATAAAAATCTCCCTGGGTTGCCTAGCTGTGCTTGGTTTTCTCTTTCTTGCATTTGAGGGGCCCAGGCATCAGAGGATGGAAGTGAGGATACTTTTCTGCTAGAAAGAAGTTGTCTTTGCCAGGTCCCTGTCTCAGTAGGTGGGTCTGTTAGTTTAGGTACTCCAGCTTACTGAACAGGTTATTTTAATTACACCTGGATGGGGTGCTTCCTGTTTCAGTGGACTGATGATTTCTTGTGCCTTTGTCTTGTCTGCTGCAGGCACAACCCGGTCTCCCAGAGAAGGAGAGGTGCCTGGCGTGGACTATAACTTTCTGACTGTGAAGGAGTTCTTGGACCTCGAGCAGAGTGGGACTCTTCTAGAAGTCGGCACCTATGAAGGTGAGCTGATCTGTATGGCAGCGGTGAGGATACCTCTCTGCTGGGTCCTGCAGAGGATCCAGGGCCATCCAGGCAAAGATTCTGTGGACTAGTGAAGTCTGAACATCTATAGGAGGCTGAAGTTCACCTTAAGGGGAGTAATAATAATAAAATATATAGAATATGGAATAAGGCTTTGTGGAGCACTTTAAAAATAATTTGGTTTTTTTTTTTTCATTCACTCAAGGCATTTTCTCCTTTAATTTATTGATTTAAACATGTGCGCGCATGTGTGTGTGTGTTTAATATGGGCATGTATGGTATAAGAAAGAAGAGGAAGAAGAATCATAGTCAATCATAAAATATGACCTTATTGGTGTTGTCTTAATCTCAAGGGACTGGAATGCCATTTTTTAACATCAATTGCTATTTAATATATTTTTTGAGTAGATGATACATTTACATGGTTCATAAAGCAGAATATTTCAGAAGTATTCGATAAGCAAGGTCTTTCCTAGATCTGTCTTCCACCTGCCTCATTTCCATTTCTCCTTTCCCCAGATATTACAACCGCTGTTACTCATTTCTGATTTCCCTTCTGAAACTGTTTAATGTAAATACAAACACATGTGCGAGTGTACACATACTCGTATGTGTTTCATATGTGTGTTCTCATTTCTTCCCTGTTTTATACAGAAGGTAGTATACACTACATGCTGTTTGGCACTTTGCTCTTTTATATAACCGTATGTCTTACAGGTCTTCGCAGTTCAGTAATAGAGCACTTCTTGTTTTCTTTTTTAAGTGGCTGTGTAATCTCTTCAAATAGGTGGACCATAATTTATTTAACTTGGTCCCTTTGGATAAACATTTTTAATATTTGAGAATACAACTGTGTTGAATAGCATGGATATAAATCATTCCACACAGGTGAAAATAAATCTGTAGGATGAGATCCTACAAATCAGATTGCAAGCTCAAAGCCAAATGTAGGGGGGAAATTAAACTTATATTTTCTGAAAACAATATTATAGCTTGATTGCTCTGTTGAGTGTTATTATTTGAGACAGAAGGGCATACTATGATACTATTAATAATAAGTAGGTCAAGATATTATATTATGTGTTCTTTTTCTAAACTCAAAGTTTGGACTTACTGGACGATCCCAGTGGCATTTTCAAGATGAGACTTAAAAACAAAGGATGAATACAAAATGGGCTATTGTTTTATTAGGGGTATTATAACTTTGATATGATAATCACCCCTGTTCCGGGCAGTGGCTAATAGTTAAGTAATGATCATAAATCTTAGGGATGCTGATTCTGGTTTGATCTTTTTTGCAGGGATACAGGGAAGAGCGTTATCTTTGTACCTACTGTTTATTTTCAAATTGTGAATATATGGTTAACATTGGTTAGGTATTAATCAAATTCCTATATTGTGAATTCAGGAAGATTTGCTCTGAGTATTGCTGATTATCAATTGTTGTAGTTTCCTTGAAGTGTTGGGATGTGACTGGTGGTTGGTGGGCTGGGAGGGCATCTGAGAATGCCCGAGGCAAGAATGATTTGTTAAGGTCTAGGAGTGAGGGGAGGGAAGGGATGGGGGCCTGAGTGGATGTACCAAGAGCTTCTTCAATGTGTTGTTTTGTAAATGTGAATCCAGTTACAAATTCAAGTGGCTAAGAATAGAGCAAGTGTGGATCCTCTTTGGTTTAAGAAAGTGAATTGTCCTATCTGAAATCAGTTATTATGCCCATCAGGGGAGCTTGTGCCCCTAATATAAAAAACATCCGTTTGCCTTTTTGGAGAGGTTAAGCATGGGAGTGGTTGTGAAAAGCCAAAGAGTATTGGGTTGAAAAAGAAAAGTATGTGGTTAGACAACAGCTTGTCTGGGACAAAAAAGAAAATCAACTCATTTTTTTGAGGTGATTATGTTACAAGTGATACATAGGTGGAGTCACTTTGTTTTCCCATTAATTTGATCACTTTGATGGAGGTAGCTATTATGCCTGACTTTTTAGATGGGGATGCTGAGGCCAGGTAGCATTTAGGAACTTGCTCAAGGTTATGCAGCTGCCAGGAAGCAAACACAGTTGTTAGACTTTCAGATCCCATGCACTTTCTTGAAAACCTCAGAAGATCCTGGATGTAACTAAAAAGTTGTAAAAATAGCTCATTAGTACTTTCACCCAACTTCCTGGTGGGTAGCAAAGGAAAAAGGTTTTCAGAAAATGTCTAATCATCCTTCCACAAAACCGTCTTTCTGTGGATGTCGCTCAGTTATTTTGGAGTTGAAATTCTCTTTTGCCACATATGAATCCACTCCATTTTTCAGCCATTTGACTGTGTTCTTCAGCCTTTTGACCTTTTAGCTCTATGATTTCCCTGTCATATGAGACAGCTCATAATTTTTTGGAAGCCACTGGAATATATTGTGTTGACTCTCATAGGCTGAAAGCAAAATGGAACTTTTATGTAATGCTGGATGCTGTCATAGGAATAGGGCAGGATAGATCTTCAAGAGATTTCTCTGTCTTTGCTCCCCCTGGACTAGCCCCTCGATGGTGGCTCTGTCTATTGGACAGTAACAAACATGCATGCTGGGTTGTGACCCTGCCAGAGTTTGAGTCTCAGCCCTTCTGTTGTTGAGCTGTGTGTCCTCCAGCAAGTTGCTTAATGCTCCGTGTCTTCATTTTCCCTTTGGTAAAATGAGGATAATAATAGTGCTTTCTCATAGGTAGGATTAAATGAGACAATAATTGGAAAGGGCTGAGCACAGCGTCTGACACATGTAAGCCCTCCATCAGCGTGTTAGCTCTTATATTTACACACACGACCGGTCTGAAATTGCCACCCTGATGGATGGATTCCCTCCCCCTTCTCCTAGTCAGTAAACCAGTGGATTTACCAGTAAAATATCTTTCTTTACTTCCCAGGTACCCACTGTCTGTTTCCCCTGTTCACATTTTTTTTCCTCTTGGCCTGTCCTGGTTCCAAAGAGGAAGACACCAAAACACAAATCACCCTTCACAGCAAGACTTTTAAACAGTTTTAAGGAAAAGTCATGAATGTATATGATGGAATTCTTTCTAGAGTAAAGAACTTAAGTATATTTAAGTCTAAATTGATTCTCCTCCTCCTCATAGGAAACCACTGTTAGAGGGTCTAGTGCAGAGATTCAGAAAACTTAGACATATACGGCATAAACATATGTATACTTGTTTATTTCACTGCATTCTTGTCCATTGTACTTAACACGTCTTGGAGGTGTGTTAAGTACACAGTTCCACCTCATTCTTTATTAATGCTGCAGCATATCCCATTGTATGAATATATGTAGTTTATTTAACTAGTCCTCTGCAGATGGACATTTGGATGCCCCTCTCCCTACTTTTTTTGGTGTTTTGTAAACAGTGCTGACATGAATATCCCTGTACAAATATCTCACTGTACTGTCTTGAGTAGATCTATAGAGCAAGTTCCTGACAGTGCAGTTTTAAAGCCAGCCCTTCTGTGCCCACACAGTTCATTTCAACATTGCCCCCAGGCACAGGGTGTGATGTATAGGGCAGAAGACCAAAGCAGCTCTGCCTTTGAAGGTGCTTATGCTCTTTAGTTATTTATTTCTGCCAATGTTTGTCCAGTGTACACTATGTGCTGGGTGCTTTTCAAAGCACATTATGTGTACCAACTCACTTAATTACCCAGTAATCCTATGAGCTGGGTACAGTTTATCCCCATGTTACAGAAGAAGAATATGAGGCCCAGAAATGCTCGTTGTCTTTGCTTTGTTCATGGAGTGAGCCCGAGATAGAGCTGGGAATCAAACCCAGGCTTATGTGGCTCTAGAGTCTCTATAGACCCTCAGTCTTGGGAGACAAATTAAATTTAAACAATTTCAAGAGACGTGATGAATGTTCTGAGAAGGAAACTACAAGGGTGCCCCAGAAGCATCTAGCGAGGGTGCTACATTGAATCTCGCATCAGAGAATCTCACATCAGAGTCGGTCCCCTGGAGGAAGTGACCTTTGACCTGAAGCTCGTCAGAGGATCTCATGAGTTCAGTGTTTCAGTACCAGCCACAAAGCCTGAATTCAGAGAGAGCAAATGCAGTGAACCAAGAGAAGGTCCGAACGTTGGTCCTAGGGATGGAGGAGCAAGGAACCATTTCTTGAATCCTGTAGAACCAATGCTATCCAGTAGGACTTTCTTCAGTGATGGAAATGTTCAGTATTCTGAGCTGTCCAACATGGCAGCCACTGGCCACATATGATTTTTGTGACTGAGAAACTGGATTTTAAATTTAATAGTTTAAATGAATTTAGCCTTAAATAGTCTTGTGTGTCTGATGGCTGCAATATTTTCCAGGGCAGTTCTTTTTTTTTTTTTTTTTAACATCTTTATTGGACTATAATTGCTTTACATTGTTGTGCTGGTTGCTGCTGTATAACAAAGTGAATCAACTCTACGTATACATATATCCCCATGTTTCCTCCCTCTTGCGTCTCCCTCCCACCCTCCCTATCCCACCCCTCTAGGTGGTCACAAAGCACTGAGCTGATCTCCCTGTGCGATGAGGCTGCTTCCCACTATCTATCTATTTTACATTCGGTAGTATATATAAGTCCATGCCACTCTCTCACTGCGTCCCAGCTTACCCTTCCCCCTCCCCATGTCCTCAAGTACATTCTCTGCGTCTGCGTCTTTATTCCTGTCCTGCCCCTAGGTTCCTCAGAACCTTTTTTTTTTTAGATTCCATATATGTGTTAGCATACAGTATTTGTTTTTCTCTTTCTGACTTACTTCACACTGTATGACACTCTCTAGGTCCATCCACCTCACTACAAATAACTCAATGTCATTTCTCTTTATGGCTGAGTAATATTCCATTGTATATATGTGCCGCATCTTCTTTATCCATGCATCTGTCGATGGACACGTAGATTGCTTCCATGTCCTGGCTATTGTAAATAGTGCTGCAATGAAAATTGTGGTATATGACTCTTTTATGGTTTTCTCAGGATATATGCCCAGTAGTGGGATTGCTGGGTCATATGGTAGTTCTATTTTTAGTTTTTCAAGGAACCTCCATACTGTTCTCCATAGTGGCTGTATCAATTTACATTCCCACCTACAGTGCAAGAGGGTTCCCTTTTCTCCACACCCTCCCCAGCATTTATTGTTTGTAGATTTTTTTGATGATGGCCATTCTGACTGGTGTGAAGTGATACCTCATTGTAGTTTTGATTTGCATTTCTCTAATGATTAGTGATGTTGAGCATCCTTTCATGTGTTTGTTGCCAATCTGTATATCTTCTTTGGAGAAATGTCTGTTTAGTTCTTCTGCCCATTTTTGGATTGGGTTGTTTGTTTTTTTGTTATTGAGCTGCATGAGCTGCTTGTATATTTTGGAGATTAATCCTTTGTCAGTTGCTTTGTTTGCAAATATTTTCTCCCATTCTGAGGGCTGTCTTTTCATCTTGTTTATGGTTTCCTGTGCTATGCAAAAGCTTTTAAGTTTCATTAGGTCCCATTTGTTTATTTTTGTTTTTATTTCCATTTCTCTAGGAGGTGGGTCAGAAAGGATCTTGCTGTGATTTATATCATAGAGTGTTCTGCGTATGTTTTCCTCTAGGAGTTTTATAGTGTCTGGCCTTACATTTAGGTCTTTAATCCATTTTGAGTTTATTTTTGTGTATGGTGTTAGGAAGTGTTCTAATTTCTTTCCTTTATATGTAGGTGCCTAGTTTTCCCAGCACCACTTATTGAAGAGGCTGTCTTTTCTCCATTGTATATTCTTGCCTCCTTTATCAAAGATAAGGTGACCATATGTGCATGGGTTTATCTCTGGGCTTTCTATCCTGTTCCATTGATCTATATTTCTGTTTTTGTGCCAGTACCATACTTTCTTGATTACTGTAGCTTTGTAGTATAGTCTGAAGATAGGGAGCCTGATTCCTCCAGCTCCGTTTTTCTTTCTGAAGATTGCTTTGGTATTCGGGGTCTTTTATGTTTCCATACAAAGTGTGAAATTTTTTGTTCTAGTTCTGTGAAAAATGCCATTGGTAGTTTGATAAGGATTACATTGAATCTGTAGATTGCTTTGGGTAGTATAGTCATTTTCACAATGTCGATTCTTCGAATCCAAGAACATGGTATATCTCTCCATCTGTTTGTATCATCTTCAATTTCTTTCATCAGTACCTGTTGTTTTCTGCATACAGGAAACTTTTGTCTCCTTAGATAGGTTTATTCCTAGGTATTTTATTCTTTTTGTTGCAGTGGTAAATGGGAGTGCTTCCTTAATTTCTCTTTCAGATTTTTCATCGTTAGTGTATAGGAATGCAAGAGATTTCTGTGCATTAATTTTGTATCCTGCTACTTTCCCAAAGTCATTGATTAGCTCTAGTAGTTATCTGGTAGCATCTTTAGGATTCCTTATGTATAGTATCATGTCATCTGCAAACAGTGACAGCTTTACTTCTTCTCTTCCGGTTTGGATTCCTTTTATTTCTTTTTCATCTCTGATTGCTGTGACTAAAACTTCCAAAACTGTGTTGAATAACAGTGGTGAGAGTGGCCAGTCTTGTCTTGTTCCTGATCTTAGTAGAAATCCTTTCAGTTTTTCACCATTGAGAACGATGTTGGCTGTGGGTTTGTCATATATGGCCTTTATTATGTTGAAGTAAGTTCCCTCTCTGCCCACTTTCTGGAGAGTTTTTTATCATAAATGGCTGTTGAATTTTGTCAAAAGCTTTTTCTGCATCAATTGAGATGATCATATGATTTTTATCCTTCAGTTTGTTAATATGGTGTATCACATTGATTGATTTGTGTATATTGAAGAATGAAAGCTCCTGCAAGGACGGGTGAGGACCTACTCAAGAAGATCCATCCTTTCTCACTCATCTGACTTCAGAGAGCTAAGCACATCTTTTAAGAGTTGAGCTCCTTTAGGAAAGTGTAATTTTGAATCCTGCCAAAGAGGATGTTACTACAGAGGAGAGGTGATCTTCTTTATGTACATTCCGTGACATATGATAGGGCAGACAAGTAGAGTCAACCAATAAAACCTCAAGGTCTGATAACCTTCCAAATATTCTTTCAGGTCCAATATTTGTTTGGGGTTTAGAATTGCCGGATTGTAAAATTTTAAAGCTGGAAAGGCAGTAGAGCTCATCTCTTCAGAAGACAGAACTGAGATCCAGAGAGAGAATGGTCTAAGACGGGGTCCCCAACCCCCTGGCTGCAGACCGGTATGGGTCCGTGGCCTGTTAGGAACTGGGCTGCACAGCAGGAGGTGAGAGGTGGGCGAGCAAGTGAAGCTTCATCTGCCGCTCCCCAATCGCTCGCATTACCGCATGAACCATTCCCCCCACCCCCATCCGTGGAAAAATTATCTTCCACGAAACCAGTCCCTGCTGCCAAAAAGGTTGGGAACCACTGGTCTAAGACACCAAGGAGAATTGGGGACAAAACCCAATTTTAGTTTTGAGGGCCATATGCCCCTCACTCAGGTCATGTCCTAGACAGGACTGGGATGCCAGTCTTTCCTAAGTCTGCTGCCTGGAAATGGGTACTCTTCTTGTAGAGTCTCTTACTAGTTTGTACATTCATTCATTTATTCATTAAAGATAAAATGCTGAGCAAAACCAGACATGAGTATTGCCCTTATGGGTCTTACAGTCTAGTTCATGAGACACATTAATCAAACAATCTCAGAAATAAATATACATTTGTATGTATGTTACAGGTATCAGGATATTTAAAGGAGACCATATGATGGGGAGATTTGATGTCTTTGGGGTTGGGAAATGCTTCCCATGGAGAAGCATTATAGTATTGAGATGAGCTCTGGTGGTTGAGCTGGAGTTAGGTTGCTAGATTTAGCAAATAAAAATACAGAATACCAGTCTTGCATTTTATCTGGCAGCCCTACATGGAGTTAGCTTTAGACTACATTGGTAGTGGTGGTGATAAGTTGACTGAATCTTGAGATATATGTGTGATTGTGTGTGTGGGGGGGTATGCTCTTTTATTAGTATAAATATCTTAGAAAATACTGTAATTTTTAGAGGAGTTACACATTGTGTTATCAACAGTATGAGATGTTTATGTGGACTTGGGGATTGGTTATCATAAGAAGGAAGTAGAAGATTCAGGTGATGATATTCTTCCTAGAATGACTCCTAGTTTCTGTCTTAGGAAACTGAGTAGATGCTGGCACCATTTGCTAAGATAAGAAGTGTTGGAAAAGGCCAGATCTGGTGTGTGTGGTGGGGGGAGTGGGGTCAGGGGCTCCATGGTGAAATCTTCCACCCCCATCAGCTATAATGCCTGGTATATGACGCGTACCCTCCAACAGAGTAGAGGCCCTTCCTCACTGTGAAAGGAACCTCACTATTGCCCCTCACAAGGTATAAAGGTTGTGAGTGGAGCTCATAATTGGTCTTGGCTCTGCAATTTGAACCAACTTCTCGTTCTGTCACTGGACGGAATCAATATCAAGGCAAGGCAAAGAAGACAAGACTAAATGTGTCTTTCCTCCTTGGCCCAACTTCCTAATTGTGACAATGAGCTAACGTATTTGATAAGGCTCTTGAAATAAATCAGCGGCACCATCTCCTTTTTGCCTTGCTTTCTCTTTTTTTTTTCCTGTTGCCATTTGTGCTCAGTAAGACAGGTTGCTGCCTCAGCCAGCCCTTGGGGCTCCTCCAGGAGAGAGTTTACAAGGGATGAACTATTCAGTGGGGTGGTTCCAAACATGCCTGTTTTACAAATGCCTCTGGGTAGAAGAGGCTGATTATACACTTTGAGCCCTGCAAAGATTGCCCCTCAGCATGGAAGTGCGGTGCCAGTGTGACATTTCCAATTGGAGTTATGGGTTGCATATCTCTGCATGTTAATTACGAAGGGGGGGTGTCCACCTTCAATAATGTTACTGTTCTGCTTCCTAGAAGGTCTACAAAAAGGCAGCTGCCAAGGGTCTACTTTGAGGGGACACAGAGATAAAGCAGGGGTGAAGAGAGTTCTTGTTTGTCATTGAGGAAGACGAGACCATCTGGAGTCCTGTTCTTTGGCAGACTTCAGCATCCGTCTGTTGGGAGAAGCTCTGTTGGCAAACTCCACCATGCAGTGTTCTCTGTGGGTAACGAAAGAACCAAAGAAAATCTGTGCGACAATTCTCTGTTCCTCTGCCTGTGAAGACGAGGAGGCTGAGGCCAGGAACGTTTCACTTAATTTTCTGCTCAGAGATCCCCAGCAATTCCTGGAGTCGAGAGCATAGATGATCGGGACAGATCCATGTTTAAATGCCAGTCATCACTTATGCATTGTGTGAATCTGTTTCTTCATCTGAAAATGGGAATATTGATTTTTTTTTTCTGTAGGATTGTTAAAGATTAGAATTAGTGAATGTGTGGTTAGTGACCTGGTAGGTGCACAATAAAGGTAACTTTTTGTTAATGTTGTTCTTTATAAATTTATTTATTTATGGCTGAGTTGGCTTTTTGTTTGCTGCGCACAGGCTTTCTCTGGTTGTGGCAAGTGGGGGCTACTCTTCGTTGCGGTGCGCGGGCTTCTCATTGCAGTGGCTTCTCTTGTTGCGGAGCACGGGCTCTAGGCACGTGGGCTTCAGTGGTTGTGGCGTGTGGGCTCAGTAGTTGTGGCTCGCGGGCTCTAGAGTGCAGGCTCAGTAGTTGTGCCACACGGGCTTCGTTGCTCTGCAGTATGTGGGATCTTCCCGGACCAGGGCTCAAACCCGTGTCGCCTGCATTGGCAGGCAGATTCTTAACGCTGCACCACCAGGCAAGCCCTAATGTTCTTTAAATACATACTTTGGTAACAATACCATCTTTTACATAGTAGAGCTGTTATCTACTCACAGCATCAGGCGCAGTTTGAGATGCTGGGGTTTATTACATGCTAATATTGTGCCAGCACAATGCTGAGTGCTTTATACACATGGTCTGTTGACATCTATCTCTGTTAGGTGGATACTAGTCTTTATACCGTGAGAACTGAGGCTGGAAAGAGAGAGGTCCTTTACCTTAGGGTGACAAAGCTGTTAACTTATTTTGCCCTTTTTTGGTCTTAAATTCAGAGGTAAATGGCAGTGGCAAGAACAAACCTCTAATTATAGGACACGGGCTCACTCACCCTCTGTGCACGCACGTCATAGATCTGTAGGGTGGAGCGGGTCGGAAAAGGAAGGGTAAAAAGAAAGTGATGGGAGCCTGGCCACCTCAGGAAGTGTGTGTTGGCTAACATGGGGACTATGGGATGGTCAGGTTCGTGTCTCTTAGAAATGATGCAGGGAGTCTCCTGTGCATACTCTCTGTAAGGTTTGTGTTTCTCCCATGGCTAGGCTTGGTCTGATGGTGACCAGAGTGGAAATGATTGATAAGGTCGAGAGTTTCCCGGAAGGGTGGGGTTTTGAATTTAAGTGCCTGGGCGTCCAGGTAGGTGGAGTGAGAGAGTGTATAGGGCGGGTAGAGGCAGTGCTGGTGGGAACTGTGTCAAATGGGGGGAGTCCATTATGTGTTGAGCAAGCAACTGGCAGAGTGAAGTGATGTGGATCTGAGATCATTCAGATAGAATTGATGGACTGGAGAGAAACTGCTGTGAGTCATGCGATTAAAAACCAGTTCCACATTATAGGTATTGAGGAGCATCCCCAGCTGGGATTCATGTGTACTGTCTCCACTTGTTTGGTTACTCATCCTGCAAAGAATCACTGAGTGACACTGTGCACCTGGCACCGTGTTTGGTTTGGGAATGTGGTAGTGCACAAAACACATGTGGCTCCTGCCTTAATGGAGCTTACAGTCTAGACATAAAGACAGATACTGATTCATTAAACAGTCTGATAAATTCAGCAGAATTCAAAATTTCAGGCCCCACCTTGACCTGCTGAAAGAGAATCTCCATTTAATGTAACTATCATTTGCACAAAGTTTAAAAAACCAATGTACACCATGCAGAGCATTTGTGAAGATCATGCTTTAGTCCCATTTTCACCTCTCCAGCATAGTGCCTGGCATAACAAGAGGTTCTTGGTAAGGAAATGAATGAATGAATACTAAATTTGTACAAAGCGAGAGGCTGTACGGATTTGATTCATTCTGGCGTAAAACTCAGGGTTACGGTCCTCCTTCAATATTTTATCAAGCTCTAAAAATTGATTTGCAGTCCCCATTAATTTTTAAATGTGTGTCAGAAAATATTTTCTTTGGCTTCCTTGTGACCAAAGAGTATGCGTGTTAATTAAGGCCAGCGATAGCTTTCTCTTGCGTCTTCCCTGCCCTCCCCTCCCTCCCCAGCCACCATCCCTGCTGAGTTGTATTGTAGAACCAGTTCTGAAAGTAGTAGCCAGGACACACACATTGTCACTTGGGAGGGAGCCCGGCTACCTCAGGAGATGTGTGTTGGCTAACATGGGGACTGTGAGATGGTCAGGTCTCTTAGAAATGATGCAGACTGCCAAGTAATAACCCAAATTAATCTTTTATTTATTTATAATTCTTCAAATAATTTTTATTTAGTATACCATTAAGCGATTCATATATTCTTCACAAGAAGTCTCCTGTGCATACTCTCTGTAAGGTTTGTGTTTCTCCCATGGCTAGGCTTGGTCTGATGGTGACCAGAGTGGAAATGATTGATAAGGTGGAGAGTTTCCCAGAAGGGCGGGGTTTTGAATTTAAGTGCCTGGGCGTCCGGGTAGGTGGAGTGAGAGAGTGTATAGGGCGGGTAGAGGCAGTGCTGGTGGGAACTGTGGCAGATGGGGGAGTGCATGAGCCATCTTGCCCTTGGTTGCATGGAAAGACAACATGGGATCATGGCATGACCCCATCCGCCAAAAGTGCAGGGTCCAAAACCAGATTCACCCAAAATCAATTCACTCAAAGACCAGTCTGTGCATTATAGAGGATTTTTGAAGTTTAAGGCTTTTTTCTATCGCTGCGGTGTACATGCCCCTTTATCTGCCCAGACCTTTGCATTGCAACAGCCTTAGGGCACTCTTCTAGATTGGGGCCCAGGTGTTTGTCTGGCAAGGGCTGGGCAGACCAAGGGTAGGAGCCAAAACCTTTGTGCAGAAATCCTTAATTCAGTGAGTGTGTTCCTGGTGAATTTGGTCACACACTTGTCACCAACATTGCCTATAAAAGACAAATCCAAAGAACCAGACCTTACAGTTTGTCAAGCAGCACCTCCCAGTATATCCAGATTTTAATCAGAAATATTCAGTTTTTAAATGTTGGTCACTGATTCAGATGATTTTTTTAAAAATATCTGCAAAGGAAAGTTGAACCCTCTGCCCTTAGAAAACCACGAGATAGAAGCTTTTCTGTAAATGTTGTAGGCAATACGGGAAATTAGAAATGCTGGAGAAGTTTGAATAATTACATGGTTTCATACTTATAATACCTTATAGTTTACAGGATACCTTCAAGAAAGTTACATCATTTGATTTTCATGATAATCCTGTGATGTTGTTAGAGCTCCTGCTACCATTCCCATTTCACAGAGAAAATGAGACTGAGAGTAAATAACTTGCCCAAGGTTATTTGGTCATTGGCATTGCTTGTTCCTTTACATCAGTAAAGGAATCGTACTCAGTTACCATGTGGCAGGCACTTCAGACACATTGTCTCATTAATCCTTCCAACAAGGTGTAAGGAACCTCATTTTAAAGATTAGAAACATACAGTATTAACATTAAGTAGCATTTATCAAGCCTCCCTGTAGTGAAGCCTTTTTTGTGTGCTAAAGGTATGAAATGGACTGTCTCATTTTATTCTCATAATAGGCACTCTAGGTAGAAACTCGGTATTCTTAAAATTCCCAATTTTACAGAAGAGGATGAAGATTTTTTTAAAAATGGTTAAATGACTTGGCCAGGGTTATATAACCAATTAGCAGTGAAGTTGGCATTTGAATCCCAGGCTGTCCTCTTCCAAGTTCTTTGTCACTGCCATGTGCCGAGCGCTGCCAATGCCTATACGTTAGATTAACCCAAATGAAATTGCTGATATTCAGCAGTTTGTCTTTTACAACAGCAATTATGTACGATTCAACCTAATAATATGTACTTTATCTGTCTCCAGTTGATCTTAAAACTAATTTCCAGAAAGAGGAAACAATGATGAATAAGTGGGTTGTTTGGGGGAGTTTGTAATTGCATTGAGAAATCTGCTAATCATTTATTAACTTCAGAAAGACCCTGAACTTGACAACTGAGGAAAATCCACACATATTTGTCAAATTTAACTAGAACTTTTCTTTTTCAACCATTTATTTCTGTCCTAAACTGAGGATGCCTAAGTTTTAATTGATTTTTTTTTTTTTTTTTTTTTTTTGCGGTATGGGGGCCTCTCACTGTTGTGGCCTCTCCCGTTACGGAGCACAGGCTCCGGACGTGCAGGCTCAGCGGCCATGGCTCACGGGCCCAGCTGCTCCGCGGCATGTGGGATCTTCCCGGACCTGGGCATGAACCCGTGTCCCCTGCATCGGCAGGCAGATTCTCAACCACTGCGCCACCAGGGAAGCCCTTAATTGATTTTTAAATGACGGTAGTTTCATGAACATTGCCTTGGCTTAATGGCACTGAAAATGAGTGATAATGATTGCAAAATTATAATTATAAAATTATGAAAAAGGATCCTATCTTTTAGTCACATCTTTCAGTGTAAGATTCTTATTTGCAGACATTGGTCTTACTTTAACCTCTAACTCAAAAATGTACATGATGTTTTGGCATAATAGCGATTGTAAGGAATTAGAATTAGATTCGTTAGAGGTTTGTCTCATCTTTTGTCCATGGTGAAGATTACTGTGTAAATAGTTACCTAAACCTCACTAACAGTCTTCAGTTCATGAAAATAGTCAACACTACGGCTGTGTTCCAACTTCATCAAAGGCACGATTCATCCTTTGGTTGTAACCTCTTTAGAAATGCGGGTTGAGTCGGTTCATACATGTGTTCATTCTTCCCTGTGCTTGTGTTAGTCCCTAAAAACACACATGGATGCCTTTTCTTCAAGCTAGTTCTGTTCGATCCCTATACCTTTAAGTTGGAAACCTGAAAGAAGTTTTTTGAGGAGGTTGAAATATTACCTTCTGTGAAAGAACTGTAATGATTGAACTGAATACAGGCCACCAGAATGCACTTACCAGGTTTCTATTTGGTTTCCTTCAAATTCAAACATGGTGCCCGGTTGTCTACTGCTTTTTAATATGCATTTTCAGGGTTCCCCTGCTGAAACATGCTGTTTACACCACTCTCAAAGAAAGTGGGTATATATACTCATAAATGTGATGATTCAAAAAATATTTCAGAGAAATAGTGTTAAGAAAGAAATTTTAATTATAAAGATAAATTTAATGGATATAAATTATTTATCACCTATGTGTCTCATGCTGAGCAGCATATTACTGTCTCCTTTTCTTTTTGTGCTTGTATAATAAAATGTGTATTTTATATAATTATGTGCTGAGGTTAGACAATGTAGTAAGATTCTTGGGAAGAAACTGTGTACAGGAGTTGTTATTATTTACAAATTATACCTTACTAAGCATAGAATTACAAACGTTACTCAGGCTTTTTTTTTTTTGGCTGTGCTGGGTCTTCGTTGCGGCGCGTGGGCTCTTCATCGGTGGTGCACGGGCTTCTCTCTAGTTGCGGCACGCAGGCTTAGTTGCCCCGAGTCATGTGGGATCTTAGTTCCCTGACCAGGGATAGAACCCACATTCCCTGCTTTGGAATGCAGATTCTTAACCACTGGACCACCAGGGAAGTCCCTACTTACATTTTTTTTTTTGTGTGTGTGGTACGCGGGCCGCTCACCGCTGCGGCCTCTCCCGTTGTGGAGCACAGGCTCCGGACGCGCAGGCTCAGCGGCCATGGCTCACGGGCCCAGCCGCTCCGTGGCATGTGGGATCTTCCCGGACCGGGGCACGAACCCGTGTCCCCTGCATCGGCAGGCAGACCCTCAACCACTGCGCCACCAAAGAAGCCCCCTACTTACGATTTTTTGAAGGGCTCAATATGATCTATCTTCCTGGCCTTACTCCTTTGATATGAGAGGGTGAATGGATCAATGGCTTTCTGATGTTGATGTTTTTTTATCATGTAGTCACTGAATATTATTGCTTATAGGCTGTATTTTTCAAACTTTGGCCATTCATGACTCACCTGCATGATTTTGTCTATATCTTAACATAGTATCTTTTATTTACTTGAAGTTTTCTTTAAAAGAACTCAATTTTTACCTTAGGTGTTCAAAAGGAAACTCATCGTTACCATTGCTATTATTTACTCAATTAATTTCTTATTAAATATAGCTGCTTTTTTAAACCTCAGGTTTAACTGCAAGTTTAAAAAAGTCAATTTTATAAAGTATTGCTTTATCACTTAAGTTTTAGAAGTAAATGTTATATTTTACTACCATCGCTTACTAGTTAGATTTTTCTACTGCACATTAAAAATATACACATATTAAAATAAAAATTAAAATGTAAAAACCCATCCAGGCTCCACTTAGAGTCACTTAGCACACACGACGGTCAGACCTGAGGCAAACTCTGGGGGAAGTGGCTAAAAGTGAAAATGGCACTTACTAAACGAGTGACCCATGAGGGGTGTCACTGTGCCACTGTCGACACAAGAGTTTCCTGTTAAAACTGGGTGAGGATTTGTTCCAACCACACATGACCTTGAGAGTCAGGCCTGCCATTCAGTTAAAGAGGCGCCACGTGGTGTTCACTTTCCTTTTTAAAAAAATATTGCCCTGGTTCCCTCTTGAGGAGTCCCCTTATTAATGGAGGGTGACCTCAACTTTGTTGGCCTGTAAGGGTGCCGGCAGTAATGAATTTGTTATTTTGTGTGCCACTCTCTCTAAATTGGATTCTGCATTATGCTGGTGCATATATGTAAGAAGGTGACTGATTGAAATTCAAATGTAATGAGGATGAAGCTCTGCCATTCAGCGCAGACGCCTTTGTTTTTAGCCCTAGTAGGTTCTTTGCCCCATCACAATGCAGCTTTCCTCCTGGCTTCTGAAATCACCATGTCTAACTGGGTAGGACCGACGTGTTTTCTAACCCATTCCAGAAATGAAATACAGTTTGTTCTGGTTTTCTAGTTTAAAAGAATTTTTTTTAATGGGCTAAGAGATTTGGATTTGCAGTCTTGAGAAAAACAAAGTATTCTTTCTGAAACATGCAAATGTGTCTCCATCACCTAGGAAACTATTATGGGACACCCAAACCTCCTAGCCAGCCACTCAGTGGGAAAGTGATCACGACGGATGCCTTGCAAAGCCTTCATTCTGGCTCCAAGCAGTCAACCCCAAAGCGAACCAAGTCCTACAATGATATGCAAAATGCTGGCATAGTCCACGCGGAGAATGAGGAAGAGGATGATGTTCCTGAAATGAACAGTAGCTTTACAGGTAAAGACCAGATGATGTTCTCCCTAAATGGACTTAGGGAAGGAGGGCTGGGGGAGGCTTTTGTGAAGAGTTACAAGGTTTCTATTCTCAGGAGGAATTTGGAAGGATCGCCAGAATTCAAACTCTGACCACATGGTGCTTGGGGAAGAGATGGTCTTTTCCCTGGTCTGTTTTTCATGCTTCTTGGCAAGAGTATTTTAACTTCACCCAGCTGTCTTAAAGGGGCAGGAGGGCAGTGTTTGTAGAAGGAAATCAAGAATAATCAGCATCCTTTCTTTCTGTTCAAAATGATATCCATAAGAATCTGTTTTCTTCATTCATTACTTAGTCTTGACACTGCTCCATAATTATGGCTGATTGCATGTAAAGACAAATAGGAGAAGTTGTTTAATATCACTTGATGCTGTATGGAAGGCTAGCAGCATCCTTTTTTCTCATACCTTTGCAAGTAGAGATACAGTGGAAATAAATCATGTGTTAACTTATGCAAATTGTACTATATTCCCTAAGAGGGAAAAGATGAAAAAGTAATAAATAGTATAAGATTATATACTGCATATGTATTTTATATTATAGAGCATATATTACTCATTGCATTATATTTTTATATATACATTCAGGGCTATCTACGCCCAAGCTTAGGTAGGCTGTATTTTATGAGTGGATCTTCAAGGACAAGTCCTCTGAATAAGGATGTACAGGTTGCACGTTCCCTGGAGGCACCGTTCACAGAGGCTGTGATATATGTTCCTTGGGTTAGTGCAGTAACCCAGAACTGTTCAGTAATATTTTTGACTCTTTGGGGGTTTGACCTTATATAATAACTCAAAATGTCGCAGCTGAATAAGACATGAGTTACTCCAGTCGATAATGTTGTGACTTTGAAGACCGCTTGTTTTTTCTGTTTTTCCCATACTTATTTTCTTTCATATTTTAGAGTTACAGCTCTGTATTTTCCTCCTTGTGCTACCAAGTCTACTAGAATATTTAGAAAAAAGTTTGTGTTCATTGAATGCTTTCTCCTGCCTGTATGGGCCTTTCTGAAGCCTAAAATTTTTCAAGGTAACAATTGAAAAAAATTTTTGATGGCTTATCATTGTAACGGTAACCCAACCCTTCCATAAGAAGCACTAGGGAAAGGAGGAGTCCTGGCTTGCTGTCCTAGCTTTGTTCATGGTAGTTGTCTTCTTATGAACATAGTCTCTAACTGCTCTCATCTGTAAAATGACTGGTTAGGATCAGATCACATCTAGGTTCCCCCTTCCAGCTCTAAGAATTCGAGTCCAGGAAAATTTCCATTTTCTCAGTTAGAATGGATTAGGCCAGTGGCTGACCTACAGTTTCAATATCTGGAATAAATTTACCCACTGCTACATATTTGTTTATTGAAATCAGTTAATTTTATCCACTTCAAAATATTTTATCTGTTTATAGTAGTCTTCACCAAAATGAAAGCAGATTATGAAAAAAAAAGTCAATACTTCCTTGAAAAAAAATAGCCACTATTTTAATGTCTTGATCTTCCAACAAATAAGAATAGCAAGTTATGATATAACCCAAAAATGTAGATGTGGTCACAGAAATAGAAAGACCTTGGGGGTAACAAGCATCGAAACAGTTCCGCCAAGCTGACTGGATGGTCCCCAAGAAGCTTGGGTGCCTTTATTTGTCCTCCATTAACTAAGTAGATTTCTCGGTACAAAGCAAGAACAGAGTAGGGATAGTTGAGTGTAGGTCTTGATGCTTTTCCAATTTCTAACCACTGTAAATCTCTGTCTCTAGAAGCCAGGCCTCAGAAAACCTGACCTCATAACATCCCTACTTGAACTCCTGATGTCAGAAAAAAACAAACAAACACAAAACACCTGGGCCTGGGTCATCATTGCTAAAGGCAGTCTGATCATTAGTTTCTGCACAAAAAAAGAAAGCCAAGTGGTGCCTGATGGGATGCATGGAGAGAGACTTGATTCTGAGATATACAAGTGATGGGGCATCTTCAAAACAGAAGGGATATTTTGAATAAATGCCTCCTCACTTACCAAACTACAAGTATGACAGCTGACAACATGTCATTCCCTGACTCATGAATTCTTTCAAATAATTGAGACTACCCAGTCTGTGATATGTGTATCAAACTAGCTGTGTCAAAGCATCTTGCGCTCCAAACCTCTTTAAGTAGCAATCCACCAGCTACTTAGAGCACAGAGTGGCAGTACCATAATGAAGTCTTGACTCCTGGTTGAGCCATTTGTGATAGTGGCATGAGTGTCAGATTCAAATGTACAAACACTATGGAGCTATTTTAAATGATATTTACCAGGATATTTTTAATAACAGGCTCTTGGTACGATCTCAGCTGACTTCTGCTTGGGTCTTTTGAAGGGGTCACAAAATGTCTAAGTAACATGCCTAAATAACATTAGCACTATCTGCTGGTAAAAGAGCAGGGAGTTTAAGGCCAGAGGTCGCTTCTTCCTTCCTTCCTTCCTTCCTTTCTGCAACCAAAGATGGAGGCAGGAGCTGAGTTATGAGCAGTCATCCCAGATTCTCACCGTAGAACTTGACTGTAGGACAGTCTCCTACAAATTATGCCCAAATTACAGACCTAAAGGAGGCCCTGGAGAGAGAACACTGTTTATGTGGCTTCATGAAGATAGACTTATACTTTTGGGCAAAGCACACAGTTATTTATACAAATAAATTAAAACACTTGTGAAAGTATTTTGTTCATTATAGACAGCTTGAAAAATATATAACAAACCACCGCAACTAAAAAGTTGCTGATCCATCCATTAACCACCTCTAAGAGACACCAAAAATGTTATTTCATTGTGTTCCTAAGCTTGTTTTCCCAACAGCCTCCCTATTGTTGAACATTAGACTGCTGATGCTTCTTTTTCATTAGCAGTTATTGGTAAAACATTGCTTTGGAATGTCAAGAGATAATGGTATTACCAAAAGAGTTAATGGTTCCCCAGTGCTCTGTGGCAGGCACTTTGCTAAGCTCTCATGCATATACTAGGGAGGTCTAATTGCTTGTCCAGTATCACAAAGCCAGTGAGGGTGAAAGCTGTCAAAAAGTCTGACTCCAGAATCTGCGTGTCTCATCCACTGTGTTATTTGTGTTTTAAGTCAAGTTTATTAGGCCTTTGTAGCCTCAAAGGTTTTGACTGGTTATGTACACAGCGAGGGAGGCACATAAATCTGAATGCATGTGTAATTTAAAATAAGCTCCAGAATGTATGTTTGACATGAGCTTATGTTGTCAAAGTCACCTTCAAATGCTCCCAAGTGTGTCTGTGTATGTAAATGCTGGGAAACTTCTGACTTACCATGAATGAAAATGTTTTACATGTTTATTTACGGTTATGAATCATTTTCACATGTATCCTATAAACCTCCTGGAAATCTTGATAGGCAGCCTAAGTATTATCTTCCCCATTTTGCAGATGAGAACACTGAGGAATAGTGTGTATTAATAAGCTCACTAGACAATGCAAGAATCCAGCCTCCTGTTTGCTTACCCAGTCTGTGTTCCAGTTATTCATTCTACCTGTCCTCTTTGGATGCATTGGCAATCTTTAGTAAGAGAGTGATAGCAGTGCTGTTAAATGTTTGGTAGATTAGATGAAAGAGTTTTTGAAGTCAGAGCGTGTGTAAAGTGAAAGCCATGATTAGGACTGTGAAGTTTTGGAATCTGCCCTGTGTCTGCCCCAATCTCTCATTTTTGGACTCCTGATTTTCTTTCGGAGAATGAGATTGTTTTAAGGTTCTCCCGAACTAGAAGGAAGAAACAGAAAACCAAACATATCAAGTCGTATACATTAAATATCCATCACCTTTTTAAAAAAATTAACCAGATGGAAGGAATTCTTTGACAATGTATATGTGTATCAAATCATCACAATGTGAATTTTAAATATCTTACAGTTTTGTCAATTATACCTCAGTAAAGCTGAAAAATTAATACCTATAGCTTTTTGTATGTCAATCATATGTAAATAAAGCTTTTTTTTAAAAGAAGACACTGAAAACATATAAAATAAAAAATATTTGGATAATTTAAAATAAGGTCTAGTTGCTGGAGGGATTTCTTATTTCTCTAGTAAATTAAAATTACATATGTATTTTTTCAGTGAGCTAGTATTCCCTTCATGTAGTTGAGGTTTTGAAGTACTAGCAGGACTTTTTCCTCCCCTCTTCTTCCCCTCCCCTTTCCATGAATTGTGTACATTCAGTATTAAACCAAGTTGTTTCTCTTTTCATATGTAGTGGCCCACCTGTGGCCACAACCCTTTTCCTGTTACATCCAGTTTCTATTAAAATAGGTTAATTCAAATGTTTCAGTAAAATTATTGGAATGTCTACTATTGTCCCAGTATTTCTCTGACTCTTAAATATCATATTAATAGATGATCACTGACCTTGGCCCTTGATATTTCCAGTAGCAGATCCCAGTCCTGAGCTCTGTTGAGCACTCACTGAGCTCCAGGCACTTTTGCAGACGTTTTGCATGTAGTTCCATTTTTGTGGTCTGTGTGTTATGCCCATTTTACAGATGAGGAAACAAATGCTCAGAAAGGTAAAGTCTCTTCTAAAGTCACACAGTTAGAAATAGGCACACTATGATTTGTTCTGTGGTTTGCTGTCAAATCCATCCTTTTTCTGCCTATTTGTAACGAATTGGCAGCCTGAGGGCCAGCTCTGACCTGTGAACAAAAATTAATAACAACTTTAATGAATAAGATGATGTTTACTGTACTGAGTGCTTTACATAATCTAATCCTCCCCACAACCTTATGAGGTAAGTACTGTTATCCCCACTTTACAGATAAGGAAACTGAGGCACATAGAGGTTGAGTGTGTTTCCCAAGTTAGTCAAGAGTAAAGCCAGGATTCAAACTCAAGCATTCTGGCTTCAGAGTCAGTGCTTATAATCACTATCTTTCATTTTCTTGCTTGTGCTACACCACTTTATTTTTAAAAGGAATTAGGATTGGAAAATTAGAAGTTTTTGCATAAGAATATAGATTTCCACCTTCTCTTGAAAAAATCAGAAATCCGGAAACCCTGAGTACACTTTTCCCTAGGATGCTAATTGCCTGGCACTGAGTTCTGTGCTCCTTTCAGAAAGGATACACCCTCTCCAGTGTTCTAGACATACATCATTTGTGTCTCCGACCTGGCATCAGTGGTCATAGGAATTTGTACCCTGAGGCTGCATCGTACCCTGTCACATTGCCAGCTGAGCAAAACCCCTCCTAGAAGCTAAAGGTTCTAGTGATTTTTTGTTGTTGAGCACTTTTTGTATCTCTGTCTTCAAAGTGTAATGCTTGTACTTGAATCTCCATCACCTGGGTGCTCTCAAAATACACATTTTTGAACCTAATTCCAATTCTGTTGTCTGAAGTAGGGAGCCATGTCTGCATTTTAGCAACCTCTCCAGTGACTTCACTGGTAGCACAGTGACTGACTCCACACTCCCAATGCAGGGGCCCTGGGTTCGTCCCTGGTCAGGGAATTAGATCCCACACGCATGCTGCAACTAGGAGTTCACATGTGACAACTAAGGAACCCACGTGCTGCAGCTAAGGAGCCGGTGAGCCGCAACTAAGGAGCCCACATGCCACATCTAAGACCTGGTGCAACCAAATAAATAAGTAAATATTAAACAAAACAAAACAAACAAACAAAAATCTCTCTAGGTGATTCTTACATACACTTAAGCTTAAGAAGGATACCTCCCAATGATGTACCAGAAATGAATACATTTTGGCTCCTAGAGAATTAAGGGTGAATCTCTTAATTCTTGCCATGTTTTGAATTTTTGCTATTGATAAGTAATTTCAAAATTTTTCTTCCATAGTGGCCTAATTTCCTCTTTTTCCTTCAGACTTATAGTTGTTTGATTAACCTGCACTCATGGGTGCACATTGTAAAATCAACTCAAATCGGTTTCAGCAGGAAAGGGAATTTAGGAGATCAAGCAATTGAAGAGGCCAGGAGTACATGAAATCAGAGAGGCTTCATCTGGGGTATTAGGTGACTTTCTCTGTATTTCATCTCTGCTTTCCTCTACATGAGTTTAATTTTCAGACAAGTCTTGCCAAGCTTTACAACATGAGAATGTATCAGCTTAATAACTTCAGCATCAAGAGGCTACCTCTTGCTTGATAGTTCCCGCAAGCACTTCCATGCCTACATTAGTTTGCCTTGGATCATGTGCTTGATCCAGTCATAAAGGCAAGAGTGATATGGGTGTGACTTGGGCCCACTGCATGAACTTGGAGTGGGTATAAGTCAGTCCCCACCTGGACCACATGAACCTTGAATGGAAGAGATGATTTCCAAATGGAGATCTGAGCGGTGGTACCAGAAGAGGAGAGGATAGATGCAAGGCAGGGAAAGGCCAGTCGGCCTCGTCAACGGCGGTGGATTTTTGGTGGAGGTGGTTGTTTAATAAGCTTGACATGTCCTCCATCCAACTTTTGGATTACCTTTATTCTCATGTGTGTTGTTGGGAGCTATTGATCGGGGGAAGATTTGAAAACAGCCTTTTATTATTCCTCAGTCTGCTTTGAGTAAATCAGAAATGTCTGCAGGAGAATTACTGTGGGAGATAGAAAATGACTACATCCCCAGATTAATATGCTTTAAAGCCCCATGGAGATTGAGAATGTCAACAATGCCGTTTGTGGAGACTTCGATGACATCACCTCTTGATGTTTCTAGTTAATAAGAAGGCAAGGAGACTCAGGTCCTTAGAGCCTTCAGGACTCAAGTCAAAGCAGTCCACCAACACAATACTGTTCTGGAGGTAACTGTCTTGGATTTCACAGTAACATTCTCCTCACTTTTCCCAAGAAGGCTAGAATCTGACTCAGTTGTAGAGCTGTCTCTATATTCTAAACTTTTTGGAATTGATTTTTTTCTTGCCTCCAAAAGTCCTCTTCAGTCATGAAACCAAATGATACCTACGGGATGAGAGTGCAGCTCAGTCTGTGATCTGATGGCCTTCTTAGTTTAAGGAACTTGAGGGTTTGAGTCATGAATGGGTTTCTTCTTTAATATTTCCAAGATTGTGAGCAATTCATTATGTGAGTATGTTTTTCCCTTCTTTCTTTTTCAGTAAAATAAAGTTGATTCATCATTTTGATGTTTTCTATTAAAAGAACTTTCATCTAAATAAAACAGAGTATAGTCGATGTTCAGTAATTAGGAAAGGATGAAGGCTTTTACGAATATAGATACCCACAGCAGTGAACACCTCAGTTTGGGGTATGATTGACGATGTGTTTTCTCTCTCCCCATGATTAAACAGCCGATTCTGGTGACCAAGAAGAGCACAGTCTTCAAGAAGCAACTCTCCCGCCTGTCAATAGTAGCATCATCGCCGCTCCCATCACGGACCCTTCTCAGAAGTTCCCTCAATACCTACCTCTTTCTGCAGAGGATAATTTAGGTCCTCTACCTGAAAACTGGGAGATGGCCTATACCGAAAACGGAGAAGTCTATTTTATAGAGTAAAGTACCATTATTTCTACCTGAATCTCTCTCTTATTTTCCATTTCCCTTCTTTCTCTTTCTCTAGCAGCTACTGATGTAATTTTATTGTAAAAGGATT
The DNA here is from genome assembly GCF_964165515.1 of Mesoplodon bidens. Lineage (NCBI taxonomy): Eukaryota > Metazoa > Chordata > Mammalia > Artiodactyla > Ziphiidae > Mesoplodon > Mesoplodon bidens. The sequence continues at coordinate 24,820,222 of NC_138172.1, forward strand.
GATCATGTGCTGATGGTCTTCTCTCATACAATTTAACAAGCCTTGTACAAAAAAGCAATTAGCATAACATCCTAATCATTGAAACTGAAGAGCTGGAGGAAGCATAAGATTAATAATTTCCCTAAAGAGTTAGACAACTAAACTATGGTGTATATATAAATTATGGTATTATATATGAAGAATATATCTAGCCGCTTAGAATATATAAATCCTTTGCTTATTTTTTCTTAATTGGGTTGTAGTTTCCTTTTTTTTTTGAGTTTTAAGAGTTCTTCATATATTCTGGATACAATTCCTTTATTATATTTGTGATTTGCAAACATTTTGTCCAAGTCTGGCTTTTCTTTTCATTGTCTTAACTGTGTCTTTTGAAGAGCCAGAGTTCTTAATTTTTTTTTTTTTTTTTTTTTTTTTTGCGGTACGTGGGCCTCTCACTGTTGTGGCCTCTCCAGTTGCGGAGCACAGGCTCCGGACGCGCGGGCCCAGCGGCCATGGCTCACGGGCCCAGCCGCTCCGCGGCACATGGGATCTTCCCGGACCGGGGCACGAACCCGCGTTCTCTGCATCGTCAGGCGGACCCCCAACCACTGCGCCACCAGGGAAGCCCTCTTAATTTTTATGAAGTCTAATTTATCACTTTTTTTTTCCCTTGTGGACTGTGTTTTTAGTGTAGAAGCTAAGAAATCTTTGCCTAACTCAAAGTCAAAATGCAGTCTTTTTCTGCTATATTTCTTTAGAAGTTGTATAGTTTACATTTAGGTCTATGATCCATTTTAAGTTAATTTTTTTACATGGTGCAAGGTATAAGGATTGAAGTTTGAGAATATAAAGATGTGAAAAGTCTTTCAAAATTAAAAACTTAATATTATGTAGTTAAATATTTAACAAATAACTGTACTGGAAAGGAAGAAATTACATAAAACTGAAACCATTCTAGAAAATCTAAGATAATATAATTTCTTAACCAATACTCAATTTTTTTAATGTTGTACTTTGGCTCTATTGTTGACATTCCCTATTAAGATTCACCATAGTTTTATGTACCACTAAAAAAGAAAAACAAAATGATCAGTTAAACTATAAAATAATTAAAAACATAGGTAAGTCTGTTCTTCTCAAATACTGCGTGTTGGCCAAAAAGTTCATTTGGGTTTTTCCATAAGATGTTACAGAAAAGCCGGAAAGGACTTTTTTGGCCAACCCAATAGATTAATGTTGAAGATCTGCTGTTCAGGGAACAATAACAAAGGACATTTTTGAACAACATATGAAGTATCGCACCTTTGTAAAATATATGGGTATATACACATATCTGCTGTGTTAATATATGTGTATATTTGTTTTCCATGAATATGTAGATATAGTTCTAGAAACTATAGAAAAATAGTGTAGTGTGTAGAAAAATTCTGGATGTATCTATTAACACTTGAGTTTGAATTAAGTAAGGAATTTAAAGAATTTATTTTCTTAACTACATTATACATGTCTGTGGGGTTTGAATATATATTTCCACTCAAATAATATTCTAGCATGTATTTTGTAATTAGAAAAATCAGCAAGGGTAAGAAAGTATAATTTTCCTAAGGAAATGGGAGTGAGGGAAAAGGCTTGGGTCTCGTAACACCCTCTTTCAGAACTAACCTAGGAAATCGGAGATGAGTGAACTATACCTCCTGGGTTATTTTCCAACCAGAAGGAGGGGACAGTCCATATTTCTGTCTTCATGTTCATGACAAATGCTTATTGCAGACAGGGGTGGATGATGAAGTGTTTTCCTGGGAGTTAGGTAAATATAGTGGTTAAGAGCTCCCCTAAAAACTTATGTTGTTTCTACCCCTTACTATTTGTATGATCTTGGGAGCTTGAGTTTGCCTCTCTGCATCTCAGTTTTCCCTGTGTGTAGAAGGACATGAATGTTGTGGATCATGCCTACCCTGTCAGATTTTCGTGAGAGTTAGATGAGGTAATGGATGTAAAGCGTGGGCTAGTATTAATTACTGAACATTATTGTTACTGTTACCATTTTTATCATCATCATTTGGTTACCACAGAGGAGTTTAAATGTTATAAAAATGGATGTCACCTATAAGCTGAGAATTTTTTACTTAACTTTTGCAATAAATTGCCTTTAAAGTTATGTCCATTAGTAAGGAAAAATTATGTTGAGCAAAGGAAAATATAACAGAGGAATTCCTAATACAGAGTGATATGTGAAACTCAAATATTTAGAAAAGAATGTATCGATAGGGGCTTCTCTGGTGGCCCAGTGGTTAAGAATCTGCCTGCCCAATGCATTGGACACAGGTTCGGGCCCTGGTCTGGGAAGATCCCACATGCCACGGAGCAACTAAGCCCGTGTGCCACAACTACTGAGCCTGCACTCTAGAGCCTATGAGCCACAACTACCGAGCCCTCGTGCCACAACTACTGAAGCCTGCACACTGCAACTACTGAAGCCTGTGCACCTAGAGCCCATGCTCTGCAACAGGAGAAGCCACCGCAATGAGACACCCATGCACCGCACACTGCAACGAAGGGTAGCCCCTGCTCACCACAACTAGAGAAAACCTGCACGCAGCAGCGAAGACCCAATGCAGCCAAAAATTAAAAATAAATAAAATAAATTTATTAACAAAAAAGAATATCAATAGTTTTGCTCAAGACTGACTTGATGAATTTGAAAAAAGAAAGTTGGTTATTTTGATGGTTAGTGAGGACTGTGCTTAGTAAAAATGGTTAGTAAAGACCCAAGACTGTGGCTGATTTATAGGAGAGTACAGTGATTTGCTTACTTTTCATAACCTAATTTAGTTTTTAACCAATGCCAGGCCAATCTTCATTGGCCTAATGTTTAATAGAAAATTTATGCAAAAGTATGGCTTATTATGACAACTCTGTGATTTGGTCTGCAGCTATCAAATTCTGTAGATATTAAATTATTAGATACACACCATTTTTATTTTAGCTTAAATTATATATCCTGATTAATGAGTTTTCGGGTGTCCTTCATTCTGAAGAACTTCATCTTAGAGTATCTTACATTGAATAGCAAGTTAAATTTCTATAGAATCAGATCTACCTTGTTTTACATATATGTGTCTATGTTAGCTTTACAGTTTATGGGAAATCTAAGAAATACCGGAATTTAAGAACATTAAAAAAGTAAGCATGGACTTACAAACTCTGGATATTATAAAGAAAACAGACATAAGAAGACTTCGAAAGGAGATAAAAATAAGGCAGACTGGCTGGGGAACTTGGGATCACAGAAATGACAGGTGGTGAGTTCCCTGAGTTTTCGTTTACCTCATATAACCCAGACTTGGAGCTGAAGAAGCCAGTAACTCAGAAACACCAACAAGTGGAGACCAAAAAACAAAGCCCTCATAAAAGCCTACTCTCTCTAGCCAGAGGACCAGGAAGGGGTGTCCTGCAAGGCAGGAAGCTTTTATTGAATAACTGCTGGGCTTCAGCCAACAAGACACAAAAGCCTGTGCTCCCACCTCTACCAGCAAAGATCAGTGAGAAGCCTAGTCCTCTACCCTTCACAGGATGTAACTAGGATCTCAAACCTCCCTGCAAGTGTGGTGTCCAAAAAGGCTCAGAAGATAACTGGGACTTTGTAGCCAGGCAGTAATGAGCAGTCCCCCTTTCTTCATCTAAGTTCAATGGAGACCATGTTGGGGGAGCCTGGATGCCCATCCTGACATGGCAGTAACAAGGCAGCCTCTCTCCCCACTGGGGTAGTGGCAGAGGAGGTTTGGTGAAGAGTCAGCATTTTTGCCACCAGTGGTAAAGTAGCCCCCAGCCTCCTCAGAGAGTTAGTGGGAACAGTAATAAGGCACTCCTACCCCTCCCAGCCAAGCTGGTGTCAGAAGAAGAGGCCTAGTGTGGAGCTGAAACTCCCATCTCTACCCAGTAGTAACAAGGAACTCCTCACCCTCTTGGGTGGGGTACAGCCAAAGCAGTGATGAGAGGTAAATTTATAGCACTACACATATATATTAGAAAAGAGGAAAAGTCTCTAATCAACAATCTGAGCACCCAATTTAAGAGCTTAGAAAAGAAAAGCAAATTAAATGAAATAAGTGGAAGGAAATAATAAAGGGCAGAAATTAATGAAATCAAAAGCAAAAACAGCAGAGATAATCAATGAAACAACCAGCTGATTCTTCAAAAAGATTAATAAAATTGAAGAACCTCTAGCAAGATTGACAAAGAAAAAATTAGAGAAGGTGTGAATTACCAATATTAAAATTTAAACAAAGAATCACTGCAGACCCTGTAGACATCAGAAAGGTGCGAAAATGCTGTCAGAAAGTGTGGACATATAAATTTGACAACTTAGATGAAATAGACCAAATTCTTTGAGAAGCACTATCTACCACAACTCATCCAATATGGAATAAGTAATTTAAATAGCCCTAATGCATTTATAATTTAAAAACTTTTGAAAAAGAAAATTCTAGAAACCAGATGGTTTCACTGGAGAACCATTCAAAGAAGAATTAAATTTCTACATAATTTCTTCCTGAAAATAGAAGAGGAGGAACACTTCCCAATTATGTTTAAGAAGCTAGTATTACATTGTTACCAAAATCAAACAAGGATAGTCCACGAAAAAAAAAAAAGACAACTGCAGAGCAATATCCTCTTGAATATAGATGCAAAAACCTATAACAAAATATTAGCAAATAGTAATCAATAATACAGAAAAAGGATTATACACCATGCCCAAGTGGGAATTATTCCAGGGATACAAGACTGGTTCAGTATTTGAAAAATTAATCAATGTAATCCACCATATTAAGACCCCAGTAAAGAAAAAAAAAATCACATGCTCTTTTTCATTGACGCAAAGTATTTGACAGAATTCACTCATTCATGATAAAAATTTCTCAGGAAAGTAAGAACATAGGGGAATTTCTTGACTTCGTAAAGAACATCTATAAAAAACCTACAGCTAACATTATACTTAATGGTGAAAGACAAAAAACTTTCCCTGCAAGATGGGGAATAAGCCAAGGATATTATCTCTTACCACTCTTATTCAACATTTTACTGTAATTCTAGCCCTAAATAAAAGGAAAGAAAAGACACACAGATTGATTATCTATCTAGAATATCACCAGAAATGTACAAGACAGTTCTAGAATAAATGAGTTCAGCAAGATAAAAGATAAGCATACAAACATCAGTTGTATATCTATATACTAACAATGAACAAGCAGACAACAAAATTCAAAAGAAAATATAATTCACATTTACTTTAAAAAATGCCACTTAGGTATAAATCTAATGAAACATGTATAGGATTTTGTATGCTGTAAACTACAAAATACTGATGAAAGAAATCAAAGAAAGTCTAAATAAATGGAGAGACCTCCTCTATTCATGGATTGAAAGACTCAGAATTAGTATAGTAAAGATGTCAGTTCTCCCCAAATATGCATACAGGTTTAATATAAATCCTGTGGAAATCTCAGTGAGGCTTTTTGTTAGTATAGACAAGTTTATTCTAAAATTTACACAGAAAGGCAAAGGAACTAGAATAGGTAAAACAGTTTTGGAAAAGAAGAATGAAGTCACAGTAATCAGTCTGCCCTATATCAAGCCTTATTATATAGCCACAGTAATAAAAGCTGCGTAGTATTGATGAAGAAATAGACACATAGATCAATGGAACCCAGAAACAGACCCACAAATGTGTCCGTCCAAGTTTCAACAAAGAATGCAAAAGCAATTCAATGTAAGGAAGATAGCCTTTTCAATAAAATGGTGCTGGAGCAAGTGTGTAGCCAGAAGCAAATAAATTAACCTCAACCTAAACCTCATGCCTTAGGAAAAAAAAATGATAATAACTCAGAATAGATAATCATAAAGTACAAAATGTAAAGTAATAAAACTTTTGGGGGGAAAAAAACATAGAAAATCTTTGAGACCTAGTAATAGGCAAGGGCTTCTTTGACTTGACATCAAAAACATGATCCTAAAAGGAATAATTGATCAATTCAGCTTCATCAAAATGAAAACTTTTGCTTTGCAGAAGACTGTTAAGAAAACGAAAAGACAAACTACAGACAGGGAGAAAATATTTATAAACCCCACATCTCAAAATGGACTGGTATCTAGAATATATAAAGAACTCTCAAAACTCAACAGTTAAAAAAAAAATCCAGTTAGAAAATAAACTAAAGACATGAACAGACATTTTACTGAAGAAGATATATGGGTGGCAAATAAGTACATGAAAAGATGTTCAACATCATTAGCCATTAGAGAAATGCAAATTAAAACCACAAAGATGGGCCTCCCTGGTGGCGCAGTGGTTGAGAGTCCGCCTGCCGATGCAGGGGATACGGGTTCGTGCCCCGGTCTGGGAGGATCCCATATGCCGCGGAGCGGCTGGGCCCGTGAGCCATGGCCGCTGGGCCTGCGCGTCCGGAGCCTGTGCTCCACAACGGGAGAGGCCACAGCAGTGAGAGGCCCACATACCGCAAAAAGAAAAAAAAAAAAAAAAAAAAAACCACAAAGATATCATAGGTATATATATAGCTATTAGGATGGCTAAAATAAAAAATAGTAACAACACTAAATGATGGTGAAGATGCAGAGAAACTATATCACTCACACGTGGCTTGTGGGTAAGTAAAATTGTATGGTATTCCAGAAAACAGTTTGGCAGTTTCTTAAAATAAACATTGCAATTACCATACGACCCAGCCATTGCACATTTGTCCAGAAGAGTGAACACTTATATTCACACAAAAGCTTGTGCATAAATGTTTATAGTACATTTATTCCAAATAACCAAAAACTGGAAGCCACCCAGATGTCCTTCAGTGGTTAAAGTGTAGTACATTCATGCCATGGAATACTACTCAGCAGTAAAAAGAATTAATTAATTATTGATGTATGCAACAATCTCGAGGAGAATTATGCTGAATGAAAAATGCAAATCCCAAAAGATTACATACTGTATGATTTCACTTATGTAACATTTTTGATATGACAGAAGTATGGACGTGGAGAACAGATTAGTGGTTGCCAGGGATTAAAAATGGGTTTCGAAGGGAGGGATTGTAAGGCAACCGGTTGTGGCTATCAAAGGGCAACATGAGAGATCCTGTGATGATGGAAATGTTCCATATATTAACTGGCTGTCAGTATCCTGGTTGTGACTTTGTACTATAGTTTTGCAAGATGTTACCCTTGGTGGCATCTGGGTAAGGGGGGATGTGGAATCTCTCTTTGTTTGTTCTTATAACTGCATGTGAATCTACAATTATCTTGAGATAAAAAAGTGTTTTTTTAAATATCACACATAATCTTCCCTCCCATCAGTGACCATTTTTGCACTCTACTATGTAGGAATAGTGCAGACCATGGGTTCTAATGCGGGACTCCCTGGGTTTGATTTCATGCATCAATAGGGTGTCCTTGGGCAGGTTTCTTCACATCTTTGTCCTCAGTTTTCCCATGTGGAGAAAGGGGAGTAATCACTTTAATACTAACAATGCTCCTCTCATAGAGTTCTTGTAAGGATTAAGTAAATTGTAATTTATATGTAAATGACATAACAGGTTATGATAGTTCTAAGAGGACAAATAAGTGCTGTTGGTGATCCTAGTTGTAACTGTATTAACTTTCATTTGTTTTTTCTTCTAACGCAGTTGAGATAATGTCTGTAGATATTTGCACATTGTTTTTCACTTAAGCCTCAGTTTTTCCCCAACAATTAATAAGATTTGAATCTAAAATTAAAAACTGTGATAATTTTTTCAATGTGTTTACAACCAAAACTTCAGACTTTAGATTACTACCTAAAAAAAAAAATTTTTTTTTTTTTAATTTTCTATGTTTCGTTTCTGGTTTGCAGCTTGAACTACTGGACTTGTAGTTCTTTGCTCCTCTTATTTAGTTTGCATAGAGTGGACTGGTTGCTCAAGCAGAATTTTGTCCCAGATATGCTTCTGGTCAATCCTCCCAGTCATTCTCCTGACATTTCTCACATGACTGAAGGGCAACAGTGTCTATTGAAACACTTCCTCTCTGGTTGGGCTAGACCCTCCAGAAGGAAGTGGGGTGACATGTGCAGCTTTTCCAAGCTTCTCCTTGGTCTCGGTTTGATTTGTGATAGGTAATTCGGGGTTGCCTTCACTATGTCTGAAGCATAATTTAGGATACTGTGATGAATGATATGTCATAGCAGCTTCATGCCACTTGCATAAATTGAGGTAGTTTCACACAGTCATGGGGATTCTTATGTAATATAACGAGTGAAATAGCAGCCTTCTTTGTGAATTCCAGCATCCAACGTTTAAGTCATAGACAAATTGAAAATAAATTGGAATGCGCTCTTTGACAAATGTGAAGACTAAAATAAGCCCAGACAAGAGTAGGCCGTATAGACAAGGGGTATGATTTCGAGCTCAGTTTTCAAAAATAAAGCTGGTATTACATTTTAAGCTTTCCATGATGGAATGGTGATGTCTTAGGGTAAGGAAGCAGCCTCCCTAAGACCCTCTTCAAGCCATTTCATAATTCCAAACCGGGGCTCTCTTCTGGCCTCGGTTTGCTGTTAGACAGTATCTTTTCTTTGGTAGAAGAGAGTAAATATTCAAGACTGTTTAAATCTTCTGTCATTGAGCTTTTTCCTTTTTTTTTTTTTCTTTTCAAACATATTTCTTGTTTTTGTTTCTGGATTTCAGCCATAACACAAAAACAACATCTTGGTTAGACCCTCGGTGCCTGAACAAGCAGCAGAAGCCTCTGGAAGAGTGTGAAGATGATGGTAAGGAGCTAGGAAGGTCTGGGTTTAAGGGACTTGTTCACACATGCAAATTTTAAAGCGTTGTCGCAAGGTCAACCGAGTTTCTAACAATGGGTTTTTGAAAGGTAATCCAGTTTCTAGTAAGTGCACTATGGTTTCCCAAAGCAGGAGAGAAATCAGCAAAATTGCTTTCAAAGAATGATTTGTTTAAACATAAAGGCCTCCTCAGTTCTCTGTTAGAAACAGAACTTCAGCACAGTCACAAACTATTCAAATGTAGATGCAACCTGTGCCTTCAGGAACTTGGAGAAAATTCTAGAAAGTCTCTAGGAATTTAGAAACCAAAGATCTGATCACTTACTTATTGGACGCTAATCATATATTGTGACAGTCTTAGAGAAAAAAAAAAGCAGGAACTTTTCTTGAACTCTTCATACTTCATTATTTGATTATTTCTCCAGGTTCAGTATAAAGAAAGCAGATTTTGTTGTGATTGGGAATCTGTGTGTGACTTAGAGTATATCCTAAATATAAGAAAGTCTATTCTTCCACAAAAGAGACTGAGCCCCACTCTCCCTGTTAATTAAAAGAAAAAAGAATCAATTGTCTATAAGAGTTACTATCATGAAAAAGAAAAGTTTATTTCAAGGCTTTGGAATTTCTGATTATTTTTGCAAAAGGAAAAAAAAATTAAGATGGAACAAATGTGTTCCCTTTCAGTCTATCCTAAGTTCTACTTTTTGACATGGACAAGTTCGAAGGGAAATGGCTTGCTTTGCTACTCATTATTGATTTCTGGCATTTGAATTAGTAGTATAATTTTGAATACACATTTTACTTAAGATAGTGAAACTTTATTAATTTATCCTATGGGGCAGAATTGTTGTCCGTATAAATTTGAGGTTTGTTTGCAAATGTAAGCCCGTAAAATATGATCCTGTCAAAACCTTACACTCCAGAATATATGTGGATTGCAGTTTACATGAAATGAACATAGAATTGCATATTCATGTTTAGCTGGGTGACTTCAACTGGAAATACAAATCCTTCTGACTGAGGAGGCATAGCTGAGAGGCTCATTTTATTTTGGTTGCTGAGTCCTGAAGAAGAAACGGAACAGGCGTGGGAGCTGCATTATTTTGCATGCTTAAGGATAATGGACTGTCCTGATTATTCACATATTCTATTTAATATATAATACAGAGGTGACCAGTTTTCAAAGTTCAGAACATAAAATACATCCAACCATAAAACTTCTCATAACAATATTTAATCTTTATTTGATGCCTGATGATTTTGAAGCCATTTTTAGGCCCTCTTATTACCATCAGATCTTCAATGTCAGTATCCATTATAATTATACTGGGAATGTATGAAAATGCCTGTTAATATAATTTTATAGATAACAGAAGGCTCCAGTGGCTTTTACTGAGAAAAATGGAGTAAAAGTATTGAGTAGAATTACTGAGTGTTTTTATTAACAGTGCTGGTCATTTTTAGTTCTTAGAATTCATTGTCATTGGTGTTAATGTTATTCCCTTTGGAACAAGTATGTATTCATACCAAATGCTTAGTAATTGTCCATTCACCATTAGAATTCATAGATTCTTTTTCTGCTAGAAACTATATGTATGTCTGTGTGCCTTTATACACAAATGTTATAAGTATATAACCAGATTATACCACAATGGCAAGTATCAGTTCCCATATTTGCCTTTTCTCTTGCCAGTTATCACAAAGCTGCCTTGTATTGTTTTTTATATCATGACACAAAGAAGAATCACATTGTTGGTCACCATATTGTTCCTGTGTTTCTTTCTATTCTCTGTAGGTCACATGCATATCAAATGTAACAGTATGGCATCATACTTATTGTAAAAATGTTCTATTTTCTGTTTCCTATCTCAAAAAAGTCAGAAACTAGTTTGGATTTTGATCATCAGTGTATAACTCCTGTTGTTATTTCTGTGTTTTAGTAGTTCACTTAGAGGCCTTCTGCCTTGCCTTTGAGCTCCAGGCCAGTATTTTAATCTTTAACAACACTGTTTGTCTCAAAGAGACTTAAAACTCATTCTGATTAAAACCCAGCTAATGATTCCACCTCCACCCCAAATCTGGTCTTCTGTAAGTATTCCCTATCTCAGTGGAGGGTAAATTCATACATACTTAAGAGTCCCTCATGACGTTTTAGTTTTCTTAACACCCACTTCTAACCCATGTACTACCAGTTGAGTTCACCTTGGCTCCCACATGTCTCTGGAATCCATTCTCCATTTTCTTCACTATCTCTGCCATGCTGGTAAAGGTCATGCTCATCTTCCACCCAGACTCTTGCCCACTCTCCTTCTTGCACCGTACTCAGAGCAGTTTTTTAAAATGTCTTTGTGTTATCACCACTGCCTCAAGCCCTGTTTAATGGCTCTGGTCTGTTCAGTAAATGCCAAGTCCATAGCTTGTGTCCCAAAGCTCTCTGTGGTTCATTCTCTAAGCTTGTCTGACTCTCATTCCAACCCATTCTCTGTTCTTCATCCCCACAAGTCCTCATCGAGCTGCTGCTCCGTGATCGTTAGATGTGCAGTTCTCCCTTCTCAGAATACTCTTACATCCCACAAATAATTATTGAATGCCTTCTCTATGTCCAGTGCATTCTGGGAATTTCAGATGTATCACTGAACACAATAAACAAGAAGCCCTGCTCTTGCAGAGCTTAAATTCTAGTCATTTTTCACTCTAAGTCTTTTCATTAAATTTTGCATAACCTTCACATTACAGCTCAGGGACTCTGCCCCTGACTTTGCCCCCAGATATGATTAGGTCAGTCTATTATGTATCTTAACTTCAGAGAACTTATCACAGTTTTAATTTAATTTTTATCTATGTGAGCTTTGGCCATGTTTCCTTTCCCAGAAGGATAGAGATGTGCCTGATTGTGCTCATTTCGATGTCGCTGTCACCTGGCATAGTGACTGGCACATAGTAGTTCTCATTAAAGATTTTTTGAGGAAATGAATGAGTGCCCCCAAAGATATTTTAAATAATATCCAAAAGGCCATTTTCATGAACGATTATATGTAAATAAGATTCCCTTCTTAGGAAACAATACCAGTGTCAACCTTATTGTTGGCAGTTGGAGAGTTTTTAAATCAAGAGTTTACAAGGTGTGTAGGGCCACGTTGGTGACTCAAGTCAATAATCGATTCATTTGTTCATACATTCATTGATCCATTTGAGAAATATTTGGTACCTATTATGTATCAAAAACTTCAGTGGGCACTGAACATATTGCAGTAGTGAAAACAGGCTTGATCCCTGTGTTTGTGGAGCTTAGCGTGGAGGGGATAGCCACCCGCTGTGTAGCTGGAGTGACTGTCTATGACATGATGTGTTGTGTGCTGTCCTGTGTTCTCTTCGCAGTCAAAATAAAATGCTTTACTGACAGCCAGAGACGGTCAAGAATGGAGAGGATCTTGACTTGTTTTGCTCACTGACATTACAGAGAACATTTTCATTCTATTATTTCTGAGCTGTTTGACTTAGAAATCTTATACAAAGTAAGCTCCGTCTCCCACTGCTCCTTTTGGGGCAGCCTTCAAGCCTCACTTCCCCCATGTATATCATCCTGACATAGTTCATTTTTCTAACTCCTTTTGAAAGACGATGGAGTGTAGCTCACCTTAGAACCTATATTCTCAATTTGACCTCGCCTTCCGTTTTTCAGGCAGTGGTATTACTTATACGTTAAGTAATTTTGCCTCGCTGATTAGAAGATTATTGAAGGATTAAAAGGACTAATATTGAAAGGTCTAACAGCTTTGTTTGCTTGAAATAAGACCTGTAATAAGTGACTTCCCATGTAAGAACTTTGAAACCGCAAAGGTGTTTGTCATCTTTTACAACCAATCAAACCCTACTTTGCCATGCAAGGAAATGAGGCCTATAATTATGTTGCCAATATCAGCTCCTCCCGTTTTGTGATTTACACTGAGGTCTGGAGTTGAGTAGTCAAGCCAATGAAATAAGCCACAATGCAGGTAAGGACAAAACAAAGTGATGTGTTTGCTGCTGTTTTTCTTGAGGGGAGTTTCTTTTCTTGGTGCTGGTGTCTGAATTTTTCTTTCTCTCTTTTCTGTCTCATTCCTGCTATTCCTTTGGAGAAGAAGGGATCCATACGGAGGAGCTGGACAGTGAACTAGGTAAACCCTACCAGCCTGCATGACTTGCCCTGGATGCTTTGGTCCCCAGTGACTTGCTTAATCCCTCTGTTTCTTTAGTTTGCACTTCTCCAATTATGATTTTCATTCCGACTTAGCCACGAAAGGTCAATCGTATACAACCCATGTGTCTGACTGCAGACATCACACAGAGTTGTAATAAATTGTGTCTACAAAGAAGTCTGAGGGAATTGGGACTAGAATGAGAGTTAGCAGATCAGTGCCAGATACTCTCGTAAATTGAGGAGTAAGAAAAAACAGGGATAGATGCCTGCCATGTCCCTTGAACTCTCCTGTAATCTATCTCGGGCTCATTTCTTTATTTATTTGGTGTGGGTGGCTTTCTCCATGGGGAATACAGAAAAGCAAAACAAAAATCTTCCAGACTAGCTGAAAGATCTTAGTGGGAGTAACAGCACTACAACAATTCCACTGATTAACTGAATGGGTACTAAGTCCTAGTATTATATTGTTATTCAGTCACAGGCTACATGTTGACTTTGTAACCATAGTGAATGGCTTGAAAACCGGATGCTGGGCTTATGTGTGTCATTTTTCTCAGAGTGTGTATGTCAATGGAAATCAAGTCTTGATTAGTCCAAGCTCTTGCAGTTCAGAAGTAATTTACATTAGCAGATAATGCCAAACTCTTTTATCTTTGCTCTTGGAATATATTGAATTATATTCCCTGCTAAGTTAAATGTTTTATGTTCAGCTTTTTTTTTTTTAATAAATTTAATTATTTATTTATTTATATTTTTGTCTGTGTTGGGTCTTTGTTGCTGTGCACGGGCTTTCTCTAGTTGCGGCTAGCGGGGGTTACCCTTCGTTGCGGTGCGTGGGCTTCTCATTGCAGTGGCTTCTCTTCTTGCAGAGCGCAGGCTCTAGGCAAGCGGGCTTCAGTAGTTGTGGCACGTGGGTCAGTAGCTGTGGTTCACGGGCTCTAGAGCGCAGGCTCAGTAGTTGTGGTGCACGGACTTAGTTGCTCCACGGTGTGTGGGATCTTCCCAGGCCAGGGCTCGAACCCGTGTCCCCTGCATTGGCAGGCGGATGCTCAACCACTGTGCCACCAAGGAAGTCCCAAAAGATCTATTTTTAAAGACATATAATAAATTGTCCTGTGGTCATTGTGGTAGGAATGACTTGAGATTCAACCTGTGTAACAGAACAAGTTGAAACTCATTTTATAAATTAAAAAAAAAAGTATCAATCCAGTGATATTAGATAAAATCATTGAAAAAGACAGAACTAGCTTTTGCAGATGAAAAATGAGTGCCTCGATCCTTTGTGGAACCAATTTAAACTACTCTGGCCAC